>NC_092877.1:296772949-297416949 GCF_028372415.1 Notamacropus eugenii | reverse complement strand
ATCTCCACTCCCACTAATCCTCATTTTCTCTCCATCTACTGGTTTTTTCTCTACTGCCTATAAACACACCAGTAAGGGCAAACACAAACCTTCCCCAAAACCCTTTCCTCTCTGGTCCTCCCTCCTGGGTCTTCTAGATATTTTCTACAGTGCCCAAGAAAGAACTTTTTCTACAATGTCTCTTTACTCTGGAACTCACGCTACTCCCAGACTTCATATTCAAAATGGAACCCTCTGACTCTTGGACATTCGCTTCCCCTGGGCTCCACCCAGAACCTCCATCTTAAGGAGGTGGCCTGGGCCCATCAGGTATTCATTCTATTCCAAGTGGCACTCTTGAATCTCCCAAACATTTTTTTTTTGCACTTGATACCTCTTTTTCCTTTCCTTTTATATGTTTTCCTCCTTTAGATTGTGAGCTCTTTTGAGAAGCACGAATTCTTTTTATATCTCCATTGCTTAACACAGCCTGATGCACAGTAGGCACTTGACTGACTGACAATCAATACCTTCACTTTCGTTTCTCTCACTCTCCCAACTTTTTAAAATCTGATTCAACTAAAACTGCTTTCTCCAGATTTACCAATGATCCCTTAAAAGCATATCTAGTGACCTTTTCTCAGTCTCGATCCTTCTCGACCTCTTCTCCCTCTATACTGTTTCTGTTTGGCGATGTTATCAGCTTCTATGGATTTCACGATCTTTTCTAAGTTAAAGATTGTATTTATTCATAACTATTTATCTAGCCCTAATCTCTCTCCTGACCACCTTCCTCATATCTCCAACTGCCCTTCATAATCTCGGTCCCCTCTGACTTCTTCCACCTCAGTCCCCTCCACTTACTCTTTAACTTTTCCAGGTTTTCTTTTTTTACAACTTAGTAACCTTCCCTCCCCCCCTCCAATTCCCATTTACTCTTCAATGTTGCATCTGGAGCCATCTCCAGTCGTCCTAATCTATAGCTTGCCACTGGACCCAGAACTCACTGGAGAAGAGAATGAGTCTGGTGACTTTGCACAGCCCTCCCTCACTTAAAAACTTATTTGCAAGTCGAGACAGCACCTTCCTCATGTCACAACAGACAACAAACACACACAATGCTCCATCTGTCACCTTAAGGCATTTTCATTATTGTTTTCCACTCATGGAAGTCTCTCCCTCCCCAGCTACACCTCCAGACTGCCCTGCATTCAAGTTCCAGGTAAAATTCTACTTTCTACATCTGGTCCTTTGTCATGCTAGCGTCTTCCCTCTGAGGCTATCTCCAATTTATCTTTTATGTATCTTATTTAGACAAGATACATGTATCTTGTTTGGACATGATACATGTATCTCGCATATCTTGCATATCTTCCTCGCGAGACTGACAACTTTCTGAGAACTGTTTTTTGCCTTTTTTTAATCCCCAGCCCTTAGAACAGTGCCCAGCACAACAGAAGTCACTTAAATCCTGGTTCTACTTCGCGAAAAAGTAAGAGATTGGGTTTCTCTCCCCCTTCCCCCCCTTCCTTCCTTCCTTGGACCGTGGCAACTCACCTACCGAAGTGGATTCCGCGTTCAAATGGTGGCGGGGCCGCCTCTCTTATCTCTCTCGGTTCCGCACTTTCAAAGTTAAGTCAAGTCACCAGCCCGGAAAGATCCCGCTGGCTGAGCTCTGTCTGGGCACACTGCAGGCTTCAGAAGCTGTCCAGCGCGAGCCCCGCGGCGCCCGGAGATACTGATTCTCAGCAAAAAAGAAAAGAAAAGAAAAGAAAAAAAAGTCAGCGAAGGGAAAACCAGCACATTTTTTAAACTGGGAACTGAATGAGTCATTTCCCCTCCCCACCTTCTGAAAAAAAAAAGCTTAAAGGACCAGGACCTAATTGTCTGCTTGACCCTAAGGTGAAGTTCAAAACAAGGAAACGTCAATTTGAAAACCGTCTAAGGGAGCCCCACCCTGGTTCAGAACAGGTAACTCCAGAGGGCAGGTGGTTGATTGGGGTCTTTAATATGAGAAGACAGCCCACCCCTACCCAATTCCTTTGCAGAAGGGAGAGGTCCACCGTGCGGAACATTGCATATATTCTCACTTTCTTCGTTCGATTTTAGGTTTTTTTTTAATCCTTCCTTTTCCTCCTCTCCCCTTTAAAAATATTTGTTATATAGATGGCTCTCTGGGAAGGGTAGGGAGAGGCATACCAGTAGACATTTAGTGATGGAAAAAAAAAAGATGACTATAAAAAGAAAGACAAGAGAAAGAATTAAAGAAAGAGAAAGGGAAGAAGAGAAGGGGGGGAGGGAAGAGAGATCTAAGATTAGTAAAGTCGGGCCACCAGAAGAGCAATATGATAGGCCAGTTGCAAAATTTGCCACTCCAAAAATAAACACTTTTCCCCATCCCCATCCTCACTAAATTCCTGAAATTACTTTTCCCCTCAACTATCTGAACCCCAACAGTCTCAGCTCTATTGTGCTCCTCTAGCTCAGTAAAAAAAAAACTCTCAGAGAGCAAGGGCTGTGTTTTCTCTTTGCACCCCCAGAGCCCAGCATTTTACCTACATGCTGATAAATCCAGGATGAATTGAGAAGAAAATGATCAGAGACAAATTAAATTCATAATCCCTTGCCCGAGAACCTGGCTTAGTAAGGCAAGAGGATCTCATTTGCTCTTTTAAGACTATTTGAGACTCCTCACTAGGGTTTACAGATACGGTGGGGAACCTGATGTGGAGAGGGGGGTGAAGGCTTTGCCCAGAGTAATTGATTTTATTTTTGTTTTTTAGGGCTGTGATTTCTGCTGCCCTCAGCATGAAGAGGAAGAGTTTAGAGAACAGCTAGTCAATCTCCTTATTTTACAAGTAAGAAAACTGAGGCCCAGACAGAAGCTGTTGGCCCCCAAAAACTTCTCTAGCTATCAGCCACCTTGAGGAATCTGAACCAGTTACCCACCTCCTGGCTTCCATCCATCTCTTCCTGCAGGGACTTCAGTTACGTCTACCTCCCTTCCCCTCCCCTCCCCTCCCCTCCCCTCCCCTCCCCTCCCCTCCCCTCCCCTCCCCTCCCCTCCCCTCCCCTCCCCTCCCCTCCCTCCCCTCCGCTCCCTTCCCCAGCTTCTCCTTGATCCCCCCCACCCCCACATCTTCCTCTTCCTTAAATGGGCTTCTAGATTCACAGGGCCTTACCTCCACCTACTTGTCCCTGCTGTGAGACTAGCTTCCTAGGACCCTCACAGGACACATCATCATCTACCATGAGATTGGACAACACCAAGAAGTAGGAAGAAGAGTAAGCATTTATTAAGCATCTTCCATATGCCAGGCACTTTGCTAATCACTTAACAAATGTCTCATTTGAATCCTCACCACAGGTGCTCTTTTCATCCCCATTTTCCAGTTGAGGGAACTGAGGCAGACAGAGGTTAAGTGACTTCCCATAGTCACACAGCTAGAAAGTGTCTAAGGTAGGATTTGAACTCAGGTCTTCCTGACTCCAGGCCCAGAGCTCCACCTATATTGAACAATATTGAACCTACTTCCCCAAATAGATCTCTCTCCAATCACTGCTATTCTTTTTGGCCTCATTTCTCAAAGGCCAGAATACTCTCACCCCCTCATACTCTCCCCATTCCAGTGATTCTGACCCCATGGTTACTAATGTACAAATTCTGTTCCCCATCTCTAACTACCCGTTGGTTAAGAAATATCCCTAAGACCAGTAAAACCACATTATTTTCATATATGTATATGTATGGATACATACAACACATACATATATTTATATGTGTAAATATATATAAACATTCCTATATATGCTAACACATGTGCACATATATGATGTGCATATATACATATGCACACACATGCACGTGCGCACGCACACACACACACATACTACAAGCCTTCTTCCCATCCCACTCAACCCAAACCCTAACAGAATCCTGCTCCAGATGTATCAATCCTGTTCCACTGTACTCTCTGGAATACTTGCTCCATAATTAACAAATTTCCTTTCATGTTAAACCTCTTCCTTTCTCTCTCCTTCTATCTTCTGGCACTGACATTCCTGATAATGACATTCCTTCCACCACACATCTTCCTGGTACTGGCTGCATTGTCTGTTATACCTCCAACTAGGTAGTGTAGTAAATAAAACAGCTTGAGGGAAGGAAGACCTGAGTTCAAATTCTATCTCAGACACTATATTAGTTGTGTAATCCTCAGCTAGTCACTTAACCTCTATCTGCCTCAGTTTCCTCATCTTTTTTTCTTTATATTTAAATTTATTTATTTAAGTTTTCAACATTCATTTCCACAAAATTTTGGGTTCCAAATTTTCTCCCCATTTCTCCCCTCCCCCCACCCCAAAACACCGAGCATTCTAATTACCCCTATCACCAATCTGTCCTCCCTTCTAACATCCCTTCCTTCCCTTCTCCCCATCTTCTCTTTTGTCCTGAAGGGCAAGATAAATTTCTATACCCCATTGCCTGTATTCTTATTTCCTAGTTGCAAGAACAATACTCAACAGTTGTTCCTAAAACTTTGAGTTCCAACTTCTCTTCATCCCTCCCTCCCCACCCATTCCCTTTGGGAAGGCAAGCAATTCAATATAGGCCATATCTCTGTAGTTTTGCAAATGACTTCCATAATAGTTGTGTTGTGTAAGACTAACTATATTTCCCTCCATCCTATCCTGTCCCCTGTTTCTTCTGTTCTCTCTTTTGATCCTATCCCTCCCCAAGAGTGCTCCCTCCTCCCACTGCCCTCCCTTCCATTATCCCCCCCACCCTGCTTATCCCCTTCTCCCCCACTACCCTGTATTGTAAGATAGGTTTTCATACCAAAATGAGTGTGCATTTTATTCCTTCCTTTAGTTGAAGATGATGAGAGTAAGCTTCATGTTTTTTCTCTCACCTCCCCCCTTTTTCCCTCCACTGAAAAGTCTTTTACTTGCCTCTTTTATGAGAAATAATTTGCCCCATTCCATTTCTCCCTTTCTCCTCCCAATATATTTCTCTCTCACTGCTTAATTTTATTATTTTAAGATATGATCCCATCCTATTCAATTCACCCTGTGCTCTCTGTCTGTGTGTGTGTGTTGTGTGTGTGTGTGTGTATGTGTGTGTATAATCCCACCAACTACACAGATACTGAAAAAAGTTTCAAGAGTTGCAAATATTGTCTTTTCATGTAGGAATGTAAACAGTTCAGCTTTAGTAAAGTCCCTTATGACTTCTCTTTGCTATTTACCTTTCCATGCTTCTCTTGATTCTTGTGTTTAAAAGTCAAATTTTCTTTTCAGCTCTGGTCTTTTCATCAAGAATGTTTGAAAGTCCTTGATTTCACTGAAAGACCATTTTTTCCCCTGAAGTATTATTCTCAGTTTTGCTGAGTAGGTGATTCTTGGTTTTAGTCCTAGTTCCTTTCACTTCTGGAATATCATATTCCACACCCTTTGATCCCTCAATGTAGAAGCCACTAGATCTTGTGCTGTCCTGATTGTATTTCCACAATACTTGAATTGTTTCTTTCTAGCTGCTTGCAATATTTTCTCCTTGACCAGGGAACTCTGGAATTTGGCCACAATGTTCCTAGGAGTTTCTTTTATTGGATCTCTTTCAGGAGGTGATCAGTGGATTCTTTCAATATTTATTTTGCTCCCTGGTTCTAGAATCTCAGGGCAGTTTTCCTTGATAATTTCATGAAAGATGATGTCTAGGCTCTTTTTTTGATCATGGCTTTCAGGTAGTCCCATGATTTTTAAATTGTCTCTCCTGGATCTGTTTTCCAGGTCAGTTGTTTTTCCAATGAGATATTTCATATTATCTTCCATTTTTTCATTCTTTTGGTTTTGTTTTGTGATTTCTCGGTTTCTCATAAAGTCATTAACGTCCATCTGTTCCATTCTAATTTTGAAAGAACTATTTTCTTCAGTGAGCTTTTGAACCTCCTTTTCCATTTGGCTAATTCTGCTTTTGAAAGCATTCTTCTCCTCATTGGCTTTTTGAACCTCTTTTGCCAATTGAGTTAGCCTATTTTTCAAGGTGTTATTTTCTTCAGCATTTTTGGGGGTCTCCTTTAGCAGGATGTTGATCTGCTTTTCATGCTTTTCTTGCATCTCTCTCATTTCTCTTCCCAATTTTTCCTCCACCTCTCTAACTTGATTTTCAAAATCCTTTTTGAGCTCTTCCATGGCCTGAGCCCATTGAATATTTATTTTGGATGTTTGGGATATAGAAGCCTTGACTTTTATGTCTTTCCCTGATGGTAAGCATTGTTCTTCCTCGTCTGAAAGGATGGGAAAAGATATCTTCACCAAGAAAGTAACCTTCTGTAGTCTTATTTTTTTTCCCTTTTTTGGGCATTTTTCCCAACCAGTTACTTGGCTTTTGGGTCCTTTGTCAAGAGTTGGATATACTCTGGGAATATGTAAGATCTCAGTTCCTCCAAGGTGGTGCAATCAAGCTTGTACTCGTCTGGACACAGAAAGGGATTTTTGTGCCCAGAATCTTAGCAGTTACCTCTCCACAGCCACCTGGCCTCAAGTTCCACCAAGTCAACACTGGGGGCTGATTTTCAGATAAACTGGATGGGCAGGGCTGCCATTCAGTGTAAGACAGAGACCAGCTCTCCCAGGACCTCCACACAGGGCGGAGGCAAGAATCAGCTCTTCAGTGCCCCCAGGGTTTTTACGCTCCAACAATGTGTGGGGCTGCTGTGCCTGCTGATGTGGCCTCTGAGGCGGCTGCCTGATGCTGGAACTATGGGAAGGCCCTTCTCCCTTCCTGGCCATCTGAGAAAACCCCGTCACTGACCTTTGGTGCCTGTGGGTTGAGGGATCTGTGAACCTGCTGGGGCTGGGACTGGGGATTTCCTGGAGATTCTGCCCCTGAGGGCTGTTCTCCAGCCATGCCTCGAAGCCAAGGCTGGGCTGGGCTCTGCTCCACAGCCCATGCAACAGACGTTTCCCATGGGCCTTTCAGGTCACCCTGGGCTGGAAATCTCTTCCACTCTGTTGTTCTCCACTTCTGCTGCTCTAGAATTTGTTGAGAGTCCCTCTCTACAGGTATTTTATGGGCTGTGTGGGGGCAGCCTCCGTATGTGTCTTTCTACTCCGCCATTTTGGTTCCACCTCTCAGTTTCCTCATCTTAAAATGAGGATAATAATAGCACCTACCTCCTTTCCCAGCTTGCTGTTTGAAATATTCTTTGTTTCCCATTGCCATTTTGGGATTTTTCTTCTACCACTATCACTCAGAAACCTCTCCTCCTTTGAGATTCTAGACATCAATGTATGTACACATGTTATATGTATATGTGTGTATGCATGCATGCATATCTATACCTTGTTGCTTTTTGTAACTCTCATTCCCTATTCCATGCCATCACCACCACTGTGTGTATAAATACATATAATTGATGTCACCAGAAAACCTCCCCTCACCTCATTGACTGTGACCAAATGAAACTAAGGGAAAATTTTTAATGTTCAGAACAAACAAGTGTATGAGGGAGGCATATGGTCCAGGGAGAAAAAGGAATAGTATTCACCAGTTCATGCCATGGAACAAACTTGGACACATTTGAATTGGTCCTTTCTACTGAGCCACATATACTGACCTGGTGCTAAAAGGCAGCAAATATTGAGTGGTCCCTGGGAAAGCAGCAGGTAGATACTTTCAAAGAGGATTAACCCCTGAAAGGGTGGTCAGTAAGAGTACAGATTGGGAGGACATACTGGACACTAAAAGATTTAGAAGCAAGAGTTTATTACTCACAACTCAGGAGGGTACATTGCATTCAGCCCCCTGGACCTCTGTGCCCAGTTCAGTCCTGTTGGACAAATGTGCAGCAGGGACCAGACTACAAGTGGGGTGAATGTACTTTGCTGAAAGGTCCAAAGAAGGGGCCAGAACTGGACTTTGTGGGTTGATGCAGGGGGTGAGAGTCTCCCGAAGAAGAGGTCCTCGAGTCATTGAGAGAAATTAATATACTATTATATCAATAACTAGTTATTAACTTGTAATCAACTCTTTTCCTTTTGTTTCTCTTAAGGCCCAACTCCTGTGACATTTTGAAAGCTCAAGAGACATAGTTTCTGGGTAATTATTCATTTTATTAATAACACTAGCATATTATCAATAAAATGGGTCAGTGACATGCTCAAATGCCAGAGACAAATCATGGGGGTGGACTCAAAGTTTATGTGCCCTTTGAAGAATGGGTGTTGCTCAGGGTGGCAATCAACTCTGATAGGTTGAGAATTAAGGAGAGAAAATGAATATTACAACAGAAGTGGACCTATTCTAATGAGGGGCTGGGAGAATGTAACTTGGATGATGTCATTTACTTCTAAATTGCCCCAGTCTCGAGCAAACTAATCAAAGAATTTAGCCCCACCCATACCTGGGTACAGCACTGTAGGCTTCCCCCCCCCCCCCTTAGATTAAATTCCTTGTAAGATTGGGTGAGGTCTGAACATGATTAAGGAGAAAGATAACTCAATCTTATTATCAGCAATGTCCTTCAGAGACTGAACAACTTACCAGCTTCTGAAAAGAAATCCTAATCTGGAAAAAAAAAGTCCTAATTCAGTAATTGATTATTAATATGAGGGAGAAATAATCATTTCTCTCACTCCTAAAAAGGTCTGTCAGTCTTTAAAGGCCATGACTGAATGATGAGATTGCTTCTTCAATAGCCCCCAAGGCATACGATCCTTAACTAGGTTGGGCAGTGCCCCACCCAGCTGGGAGGCCTAATTCCTGTTTAGAGTATAGACGGAAACCAATCAGTTTTCTTTTTCGTGGGGGAAGAGCCTGCCTTCCTTGATCGCCTTCATTAGAGTTTAGGGCAAATAGAAAACTAGCTGGAGAGGTCCAGATGGAAAAGGCAGATACTTTAGGTAGATACTTTAAGCACAGATAGGAATCTTCTTTCCAACCAGAAGATGGCAGTGTGGACAATCCTCTGTTTTCATGATGCCTTCATTGATTCTTTTGCCTCAGTTCTTGAAGACTAGTTTTCTAGTTAGCAAATCACTCATCACCCTCTGTTCCTCTTCCGTCCTGAGGTTTCCATTTTGGCCAGTTCTAATTTAAGTAACATCTCCACCACAGATTGAGAAGTAGAGGAGGTGAAATTCTAGTCTATGTATTGTTCCTCAAGAGCTCTGGTGAACAAAATCGAAAAGGCACAGGGACATTTCTCCCAAGCAGGATTGTTCTTTGCTCACCCCTGTTTGTTTTTGCTTGTTTTGTTTTGTTTTTGCTTCTGTCCTCATCCCAGAATTTATACAATGTCTGGAACTTAATAAGCACTTGTTAACTGTTGGCTGCTTTTTTACTCACTATCCCCTACAGAAATTAATAGTTCTAAGAGTGAGACAACAGAAAAATGAAGAAAAGGAAAGGGGATGAGATCTACAAGGTGGCAACATTGCAATTGTTTAGAAGAGGAAATTTTATTTTTTAAATATATTTTTATTCCATTAAATATTTCCTGTGAAAAAGTAAAAGCTTCTGTCTGTGATTCAGAGAAGGAGGAGATTAAAACACTGATGTCATCATTTATGGTTTTAAGCTGATACCCAACCAGGGCTTAACCTTGTGATATGCATAACATAGGGGTTTAAATGGTGACTCTGTCTGCATCCAAAATTTCCTTGTTGCCACAGCTATCCCCAGAAAATTTACTATCATTTTACAGGGGAGTAAACAGAGCTATTTGTTGAAACCATCACAAACAAATTTGAACTTTTAATGGGAGTGAAATGTGATTTGAATAGTCATTCTCAGCAAATTTAAACTTATGTTTTTTTCGAAATCTAAGTAGCTTTTCCTATAAAGTACTAAGTTTCAGTTTCACTGAGGTACCTGACCGGGAATGACTTACTCACAACGTGTATGAATAATAGCCTACAGGAAATGTAGGATGCACCCTCCACTGATTTCCCCTTCTCTGATCCAGGGAACAAACGTGGGATTGGCCAGCTATCACTGAAACAAATATAGACATAAGGAAGGAAGGAAGCACCTGCTATGTGTGAAGTACCATGCGAAGAGTTTTTTACTAATATTATCTTATTTGATCTTCACAACAACCCTGCAAGCTTATTATTCCCATTTTATAGTTGAGGAAACTGAGGCAGACAAAAGTTAAATGATTTACCCTGGGTCATACAACTAGAAAGTGTCTGAGGTCACCTTTGGACTAAGGTGTCTTCCTGAATCCAGACTCTATCCATTGCAGAATTTGATTTCAGGGTTCAGTTGAAAAGTCTGGAAAGAGCCACCAAGTAGGGCAAAATTTCAGTTATATCCAAAGAAGCCCCAATGTCATGTAAGCAACTTGTTTGTTTTTTTTATTTGGGGAATTTGGTTTTTTGCTTTGTTTAGAGGTTGTTGGTTTTTTGGTTGTCTTTTTTGTGTTTTCATTCTCTCATTTTGAAATCATTGGGGAAACAAGAATGAAACCTTTTCCCAAGATTCAAAGACTTAACCTACTGAGAAATTTTGTTGACAACTGTTTTGGTTGAGTCACCAGGCTGTATTGTGACTTTGGCCTATAGTCACAGGATGGTTGAATATATCTGTACTATACAAGTTATGTGTGAAAGCTTCATCCATGCTTACATCCACAAAAGACCACTAAACCAGAACAACCAGGTCTCTGGCTCAACTCAGCTCAACAAACATTTATTAAGAGTTAGTTATGTACAAAATACTCTCCTAGATGTTTGGGATAAACACACAGAGCCACCAATTCCTGTCTTCAAGAAACTTACATTGCCTGGGGTGCTGGGAGAATTTCAAACATCAGTAAAGCATGGCCCCTTACCTCCAAATGGAAGAAAGGAAAATTTTCATAAGCAACCTTGTACACAGCAGATATATAACTACTATATGTAGTGTTAATAATGAATACCATGAAGTGGTCACATTTATTCAAATTTACGCTATTCAAAGTCATAACTATGTAAAAAATGTAATTGGTATTGTCCATTATTCAGAACCCATGCAAGCATGCCATCATGAAACTGATTCACAATACTGATGAATTTCTCCTGACAACTACACTTTGCCATGATTTTCCACAAGCCCTCATGACAGACAGTATCAAAGGTCTTCGTCAGATCACCCATCTGCATTAGTAACCACACTAGTGCACAGGGTAGGCTGCTAGCACAGGTTCTTTCATCTGCTTTTCTAAAGGAAAGACAGCTTCAAAGAGGTCAACATTTAATTAAACATACATATAATTAGAAAAAAGTGAGTATCCAAGAAAGAATCCAACAGACACGGCTCCAACTGTTTAAACAGAATAATACAAGCTCCTACATACACCACCAGACCAGGAGAGCATCAACATCTACGTAGTTAGGCTCTTAACAAATGGCTACTCAGAGTCTGGTCCAGGGAATCAAAAGGTCCTTCTCATGAGCAAGCCCCCAAAGCAAAATACCAACCTCCCAGAATATATAACAAAATCTTGGCCCCTGATTGGCTCAGAGCCAACAGGTACAAAACCTACATTTTGTACAAAGTTGTCAATTATCAGGGTTCAAAGGAGATCAATCCTTCATATGTTCACAATTTAGTGTGAGCCTGGGAAATTGAACTCCAAAAAGAAAACAACAAAAATCCCACTTTGCTTGTGCTTACACTATCCCATAGTAGTAAACTAGCCCTCTTCAATTCCTATCCTCATCTATCCTACCCTTCCACTGCCTTCTAGAATAGCTGAAAAATTTCTTCTTATCCTAGATGCTTTCCTCTGGCATTCCTTCCATCTTCTGGTGCTCACTTAAAGCATAGCTTTCTTCTGAAGATACCACATCTCTTAGCACTCTCTGCCACGAGCTGCTCATCTCATGTCCTTTGATAAGCTTCTTGCTGCCCAAAGCTACTTTGAGAGCTTCCTTTTATCACTGGTACTCAGCAAACACCTCTCACCTTTAAAGTTCACACCTTCTCTCCTGATCTATGCACCTTCAGGATGCTCTTCCTCCTCTCCAAAAGTTTAACACCTGACTTAGAGTCTCATTTTCTTCCCTAACCCCTTCTCCTTTTTCAGCACACTAGGATCCCAACTCCTCAGCCTACTGGACTCCCATGACTTCAATTTCTATCAACAATTCATAACTTGAGGACTCTGAGCCCCCAAGGGGTCTGTGGAAAGATTTCAAGGGGTCCATGATCTTGGAAGAGAAAAAAAAATGCATCTTATTTTCACTGGCATGCTTTCCTTCCTTATCCCTACCTCCTAGTGTCCCTGGCTTCCTTTATGTCTCAGCTAACGTCCTGCTTCCTGCAAGAAGCTTTTCCCACTACTCCTTAATCTTAGCTCCTTCTCTCTGAGATTCCCCATTTATCTCCTCTGAGTTTTGTTTGTACCTGGTTGTTTGCATGTTAATTCTCCCATTAGACTGAAAGCTCCTTGAGAGCAGAGAATATTTTCCCCCTTCTTTCTATCCCCAGCACTTAATCCATTGTCTGCCATATAGTAGGTGCTTAATAAGACTGACTAACACTACACATTGTGATTTGAATCCTTGCTACCTTCAAGAAAATCTGGAGCATGATACAATACAATAAAACAGGCTTACCATCTGTAAACTGAATAAATAGCATCATTTTTATACATGTTGCTATTTTCTAAATGTATTTAGTTGCAGAGTGCTCAGTAAAAACACAAATGCATCTTAATGTGTTACTGAAATCCTAGTAAATTTGATCATCTTGTGTTTTCTTAATCAGCTATTATTGAGAGTACTATTATTACTCTGTATTGGGCTCTATGAAATTTTGGGACTTTCAAAAGGGGTTCTCAATGTTAATATATTTGGGAGTGTGGCATAATGGAAGGAATGCTGGACTTAGACTCCAAGGACCCAACTTTGACTCTGTTTTTTCAGCTATTTATTTACTTGTAAATATAGGGCAACCTCTCTGGGCCTCCATCCTTACTCTGCAAAACGAAGGTGTGGGACTAAATCACCTCAAATCCACCTCCTTATGACTGTGATCTAGAGGCGCAATTATCTGCAGCTATATCTTTCACCCTTGAAAATGCAAATTTCAATGTTTTAACCCTGTCCTTAGCAGGCAGCAGGAAGGGGATCTTTTTTGTCACAAAATCTCTGAACTTCCATTTTCTCATCTGTATAATGGATGTGATGATGCCTATTTCTCAGGGATGCTGGAAAGCATAAAAAATATAGCGCATTTGCATTCTGCAAATTTTCAAGTGCTCCATTAATATTTATATTTCCCTTATTATTGTTCTTATCTGGTCATATTTCACCAATGTCACTTCAGACTACAGCAGGTATGCTCTGTAACTAACAGAAGCACTTAAAACCTACTCCCCTCCCCTCTCATTTCACTACTACTCCCCTCATCATTTCATTCTCTACCAAAGTGGGATATTCCATACTTTGGTGGGAGAGGACTGAAGCAATGCTGCCCAGATGCAACTCTGTCAAGACACAGATTCAAAATATCCAACTGGTTTATTCCCCACGATTACACTCACTCCATAATTTCCACTAGTGAGTTGGTTAAGCAGCTAACCACAAATGTCTCTAAAGTGACTTAAAGCAGAAGGAATCTGAGGAAGTTTCATTTCATTATGGCATTTCCCAATTCTTTTTTATCTTTTTTTTTAATTGAACCATCATTTGCAACATTCACACCCCAGCCTGGGCATGTATCTGAGTTGAATAGCATTCTAGAGAGAGACATTCATTTTTCTGACTCTTCATAATATAAATGCTTTTCATAATACAAATGGGAATTTTTCATAATACAAATGGGAGTTTTTGCTAGAAAGTATCTTCTTTGGCCAGCCTTCAACTTTCACTGTGTTGTTACAGTCTCATGCTTGGTTATACATAGGTCCTTCCCCTGAGCTGCATATTTATTTCTCCATTTTTAATTGCACACCTAAGCAGATTTACACAGTCATAATTATCATTATTTAATCAAATGGTTACAATTAGTTGGTACTGTATCCAGGTTCTTCCTTTCAGCCCTGATTTCATGTCTCTGTTTCTAGTATAGATCTTTGGGTTAACAATTAATTACTTGATCAAATTTGTTAAAATACATTTCCCCCCCACACACACACACACCACCACCCCTAACCCCCACCTTCCAAACCCCACCCCTGCCCTTGTTGACTTTAGATTTGGTTTTTTGTTTTGGTCCGGACCAGTGACTTCATTGGGCATGGGGAATTCCCAGGGTAGAGTACTCTCCAGCTCAGCAACTCACTGGCAATTTTTAATCTTTGAGAGTTACCTGGGGATACTCAGAGGTTATTGGACTTTTTTTGTGTGGCTTGGGAGTGGAACTTGCACCCAGGTCACAAATGACTCCAAGGACGACCCTCTGTTCACTACACTATGTCTACTGTGCTACTTTCTGTATTGTCATTATAATTAATCATTGGAGTTTTACCTGGGATTACAGAGACATTCACTTTTATAACAACACAACAGCAATGATAATAAAAATTAACATCTAAGTCTATGATCTGATCATTGCTTTTTTACATATGGGGCAACTGAGGCTCAGAAGGATCCAGTGACTTGCCCATGTTCACACAACTAATATCAGAATTTGGATCCAGATCTTCATGACTCTATTTACTATAATATACTCTACATGACATATTTATAATATATTACAGCATGCTTTCCCTTTCTAAAGTTTAAAACTGGGTCATCACATAAGCATCATTAGTATTGGAGTAGGTGAGACTTTAAATCAAGATTTCTACAATCAATTGGTGGAAACTTAGTTGAAAACTGTAGACCAATTGTGCCTATCTTTTCTATCTTTGGCACCATGCTCCTTCTACCCCACCCCTTACCAACTGCTTATTCAGTTCATCCAGTTTGGCACCAGTCATTTTAGTCTGTACCTAGTTGTTTGCATGTTAATATGCACTAGGCACTGTGCTAAATGAACAAGTAGATGCACAGGGCACAAAAATTGCCCCTCCTCCCAAGGAGTTCACAGGAGAGATAGCATGTAAAAATATTGTTCATCAAAGATATATGCAGTGTAAAGGAAGGTTATCTCATTTAGCCAAGATGAAGACAGAATAAACACAAAAAGAGAACAGAAAGAGCAGGACATATACAGACAGTTCTTGCTTTATGCAGACCTTTGAGTAAAGTGATTTTTTACATAATGGGAATTTGCCCTGACTTGGGGAAGCAGGTAGGGCAGCAGGAAGGTGCAACAATCCCATGAGGGGGAGGGAGCCAACAACAGAGTTCAAGGACACATAGGGACTGAGAACTAAAGAACAAATAGGGCCAGGGCAAGCCAGGAACTAAAAGGAAGGACAGGGGGTGGGGCAGGTGAAGGGGCGGGAGGGGGGGCGGGAATCATAGGATATGTTTTATGTCTACTTGATAATACCTATATTGATTACACTAGCTTACACTGATCTTTCTCCCTTTCCCCAGTACCTATAGCTCTAAAAAAACAGGACCATAGAGTTTGGCATTTACTTGTCCCCAATTTTTCCTACTTCTTAATTCCCCAGATTGTTTTGAAAGTCTTTAGAGATGGGGACCATGTCCTATACTCCCCTGAGAGCTCTTACAGCTCCTAATGCCAGGTTGAGTTTCTATTTTATCTAAAAGGAAATAGGGAGCCACAGCAGGTTTTTGAACAGTGGGAATAATAGTAATATGGCTAGGTCATAAAAAGAAGAATTTGAGCTGTGGTGCCTGTCTGTTGGAGGAAAGTGTTAGTCATTCAAAAAAATGTTTCACAGGCAGCATCCTAGGATAATGAATAAGAAAGAATGGAGAAGTGCAAAGTTGCCAGAAGTTACTAGTGGGCTAACATTTCAACCCCTATAGCACATTAAAGGACAGATTACAAGAAAACCTTGCAGCTTTTATAGGGATGTTGGAATTAAGTGCTCTTCTAGGAGGGTAGGACATTCAGTCTCCATTTTTGACAACTCACTCTTGGAAGTTATTGCTATTAGAATCCCACAAGGAATGAACTGATAATTAATTTATGAAATTATGAAATGGGGGCAGGTATGCTTGGTACTTTGAGAACTCACCAGGAAAGCCCATGATAGGCAGCAGGAAACAGACCTGCAATCACACTTTACTAAGGCACAGACACAAGTGGGGAAGGATATAGAGGCAGATGGGGGTGTGGGAAAAAGGGATGGGGTAGTGAAGTAAGGCAGGCAATATGGGAAGAGGATGGTGTGATAATTAAAAAAGATTTGAGAGACACAGTTTCTGGGTAACTTAATCATTTTATTAATAAGACCAGCAGGTTTATTAATAATAGGATGGTCATTTGGCCATCTCTCTTAGACCAAAGACAGTCATGGCAGTGGGCTCACAGTTCATTTAGGCAAAAAGTAGGTGTTCCTGAGGGGTAATAATCACTTCGGATGGGATAACACAATGGAAGATGAGGCATATTAAAATGAAGTGCTGGGAGTGACAGCACTCTCAGACAGAGAAAGTATCTCTGTACCAGAACTCCTACTATCTAGTGGCCTATCTATTCCAAGAATGTATACCCCATCAAAGCCTGAGCAGAACACAATAGCTCACACAAGGTTGGGGTCTTGAACAATGTCTTATCAAGGTTGGGGTCTTATCAGCAATGTCTTTCAAGAGATTGAACTTAAAATCCGGACTTTGGAAGAAGGGGAGAGCTCTGAAGCTCCCCCAAGATATCAGTTATTAATAATCATCTCTCTCAGTGGGGAGAGAGAGAGGCAGAGAGTATCACTCATGTAGCTATTGGGAGCACCAGACAGCATGCACCCAATGGAGATGGAAGAAGGTTTGGGGGAGTTGGTCAGGAGTTTGAGGTCTCATCTTTATGGATCTTGTTGGGAGAAATAGACCAACTCCTATCTGTATTTGTATCAGTTTGGGGGTTAGCTCAAGAACACATCCAAATCCTCTCAAAGTTATCAGTAAAACTTCAAAGTCATCATCCCAAAGGCATTGGGATCTTTTTGATGTTCTATTGGTCTAGAACTGTGGAGGTCTGGATTTTCTCTGGAATTTACATATCAAAGAACCAGAAACCTTGATAAGAAGTGTCTAAGTGCTTCTCCATTTCAGTACATATTATCAGGATGTGAATTTTGGTTAATGTGAAATAATTTGCAAATTATGCTCCTATCTTTGGGACAGTTTGTTTGTACATGTTTCCAGGCTCCCCTTTGCAATTGTGCAAAGTCAGCCTGAGTGACTTCATGTATAAACTATTAGCCTTTGGTTACCTGCACTTAGACAACTTGCTTGAGACTGCCCCCTAGAAATATGCTTGCACATGCATATTTATACATGGGGGAAAGCTGAGGTGGTGTAAAACCCATTTCTTCATACATATATCAATTAGCATTTTTTTGCCCTAATTTGGAAGTCATTTACTCCTGTCTATAAAAACTGTGGATAGTTTGAAGGGTAGCAAGGTGGTGCATTAGATAGATCACCAGGCCTGGAGTCGGAAAGACCTGAGTTTAAATATTGTCTCAGACCCTTACTAGCTGTGTGATCCTAAGCAAGTCATTTGATCCTGTTTGCCTCAGTTTCCTCATCTGTAAAATGAACTGGAGAAGGAAATGGCAAATCACTCCAGTATCTTTGCCAAGAAAACCTAAAATGGGATCATGAAGAGTTGGAAATGACTGAACCAGAACAAGTGTCATTTACAATGTGTACCAACAGGACCCCAACTGCTTTCTGCTTTGGTGTGCTAAAAAACTATCTCTGTCTTATTTCTTGAGTTTGCCTCATTGACCAGGATAAATCCTGAACCAGGACTTTCATTAACAATTTGGTAACCCACGTAGGGACCCTTTGCTTATCTCACTGACTGTGGGTGAACCTACTCTGACCCCACAACCAGTCAGATCTTTCTCCTATAGTGGGTCAGAGTGGATGGACTCTTTCATCTGTCAGTCAGTCATGAAGTGATTAAAGAATTAAGCTCCCCAAACTCAGGAAGGGTAAAGAGAAATGGGTCTCAAGTCAGATATGATTCTTTCTTTGTGCATTGTCATAATAAATCTGTGATTAAGAGAAACTGAGGCTCAAGTCCAAGCATAATCTATTGGTAAGGCTAACAATCACCAATAATAGAGGTCAATGGCCCTTCAGTGACCAAAGGACCAACCCACTCAATCAGAGCATCCTCTTTTACAGTCTGATTATATTAGTTCGTTACATAATGCCAATGGTACCAACTAAACTAAGGCTGTGACTGGTCCATTTCACTGATTTGCAAAAGGGGTCTTTCAGAGCCCATAATAACAAGGATACAGAGTTACTCAACTTCCTTGGAAAAGTCCCCAACACTCTCCAGTAGTATAGAAACTCAGTGCTAAGAAAAACATCTCATGACCATGTTGAATTATCCTCAGTAACATGCATAGCCTCCTATCAAGTATTATACTACCAAGGCCTACACAAAATAGTTCTAAATCTAAGCCTTTAGAAATGTATTACAATGGTTATTGCTGTGGTTAATTTTCCAGGCTTGCCTTTCATGGATGACAGATAAGGTCCAATGCACTGAGAAAGATCACACAAATGAAAATGTAATAGCACATAAAAAAAGGAGAAAATAGATACCAATTTTCTACATTATCTAATGATTAGCTTATCTGTAACTAAATCTATATAAGAATATAGATATAATAAATTAGAAATCATTTCATGAACCACCAGTGGAATTATCAGAGTCTTTCATTAATCCAGAGTATGAATAAGTAAGTATACCAGGGTTTTAGTTTGGGCTTGAAAGAAGTGATAAGACTCACACAGAGGCTTAGTCAAATTTTTAGCCTCTGACGAAAGAAGAATGACAGCCAAGTATAGTAGTGGACCCAAAATCTGACAGAGGGGCCTTAGAGAGCCTTCTCAACCTCTTATATTTTATATGGAACATATCTAACTGATGGTATAACAGCAAGGAACCAGGCATACACAGGAGGGCCTACTGTACAGTTTCTTAGATCTGCTTTTCTAAAAGGAAAGCAGCTTTTGAGAGGTCAACAATCTACTTTAATCAAGTACATATATCATTCACTTAGTTCAGGGGGAAAAGTCAGCACCCTGAACTTCAGAGAAAATACAAACAGAAATTACAAACAGAAAGACCAACAGACAAGGCTTCCAACTGTCTGACCATAGACGATGCATACATTGTTACCAGAGAGAGAAGCACCAACGTCTGGGTTTTCAAACCTGGAGATCTCCTTAGTAGAGTCTCATCTGGCACAAGAAACTTCTTCCAAAAAATGAACCTCAAAGCAAAATCTCACCTCAGAGTATATATACTCTTTTCAGGGCTGGAGGGCAGGATCCTCTCATTAGAAATTAACAAAAGGTGTCTGAGGCTCATTAATGAGCAGGGAAGAACTTTAACTCTTCCCCCACCCACCATTAACCCTACATTAACATTACAGATGGTATCTTCACAGTGGACAAGCTGAACCTCTCCCTCTAGCAAGTAAAGTGAGCCAACAATCATACCGATATTTACAAAGAGGAGATTTTACAACTCATACAAACAAGGACTTCATGATGAGAGCCAATAGATATGGTGCAATAGATCTGACAATAACAGTTCATCAGTGGAAAAGAAGGTGCTGGAGCAAGGGAGTTGTCTGGATGGGTGTGTGGCCAGGCCTCATTCATGTTGGAGACAGTCATTGAAGACGAGATGGCATTGTTTTTTGTTTTGTTTTTTTGAGGGTTAAGTGACTTGCCCAGGGTCACACAGCTAGTAAGTGTCAGCTATCTGAGTCCAGATTTGAACTCAGGTCCTCCTGAGTGGAGAGCTGGTGCTCTATCCACTGCACCACCTAGATGCACTGAGATGGCAATGTTTTGTTTTTGTTTTTTTGAAGCTTGATAAATAGATTTATTTTATGTGACCTGATGGTGGAATGTATTCTTATTTTCATGACTGAAATATGCAAGCTTTTTTTATTAATTTTTTCCAAATTTATTAATTTACTTCTTTTCAGTCTTCAACAATCACTTCAATGAAGTTCCAAATTTTCTTCCCCTCCCTCCCCACTCCCTCCTCAAGATGACATTCAATCTTATATGGGTTCTACACATGCATTCCTATTAAACACATTTTCACATTAGTCATGTTGCACAGAAGAATTAAAATGAATGGGAGAAACCATGAGAAAAACAAAACATAACAAAGGAGAAAATAGTCTGCTTCATTGTCATTCTGACTCCATAGTTCTTTCTCTGGATGTGGATGGCATTTTCCATCATGAGTCCTCTGGAAATGTTTTAGGTCGTTGTATTGCTGTGAAGGGCTAAGTCTATCAAAAACAGTCCTCACACACCGGCTGTTGCTGTGCATAATGTTTTCTTAGCTCTGCTCACTTCACTCAGCATCACTTCATACAGGTTTTTCCAGGTTTTTCTGAAGTCCACCTGTTCATCATTTCTTATAGCACAATAGTATTCCATTACATTCATATACCACGTTTTGTTCAGCCATTCCCCAGTTGATGGGCATCCTCTAGATTTCCATCTTTTGGCCACCACAAAAAGAGCTGCTATAAATAATTTTGTACTTGTGGGTCCTTTTTCCATTTTTATGATCTCTTTGGGATATAGCCCTAGAAGCAATATTGCTGGGTAAAAGGGTATGCACATCTTTGTAGCCCTTTGGACATAGTTCCAAATTGTTCTCCAGAATGGTTGGATCAGATCACAACTCCACCAACAATGAATTAGTGTTCCAACTCTCTCAAATCTTCTCCAACATTTATCATTTTCCTGTTTTATCCTGTTAGCCAATCTGAAAGGTATAATGGAGTATCTCAGAGTTATTTTGATTAGCATCTCTCTAATCAATAGTGATTTAGAATATTTTTTCATATGACTATAGATAGCTTTAATTTCTTCCTCTGAAAATTGCCTGTTCATATCCTTTGACCATTTATCAGTTGGGGAATGACTTATATTCTTGTACATTTGACTCAGTTCTCTACATATTTTAGAAATGAGGTCTTTATCAGAGACACTAGTTGTAAAACTTCTTTCTCAGTTTTCTGCTTCCCTTCTAGTCTTGGTTGCATTGACTCTGTTTGTACAAAAACTTTTCAAGTTTATGTAATCAAAATTATTCATTTTGCACTTCGTAATGTTCTCTATCTCTTGTTTGGTCATAAATTCCATTCTCTATAAATTTGAAAAATAAACTATTACTTGCTCCCCTAGTTTGTTTACAGTATCAGCCTTTGTACCTAGATCATACTCCCATTTGGACTTTATTCTCATACACGGTGCCAGGCATTGGTCTATGCTCAGTTTCTATCACACTGTTTTCCAGTTTTTGCAGCAGTTTTTGTCAGACAGTGAGTTCTATCCCAGAAGCTGGCATCCTTGGGTTCATCAAACATTAGACTGCTATTTTTTGTGTGTACCTACCCTATTCCACTGATCTATCCCTCTTTTCTTAGTCAGTACCAAGTGGTTTTGATGATTGCTGCTTTATAATAGAATTTAAGATCCAGTATGGCTAGGCCATCTTCCCTAGCATTTCTTTTCATTAATTCCCTCGATATTCTGGACCTTTTGTTCTTTCAGATGAATTGTGATATTATTTTTTCTAGCTCTATAAAATTGAGATAGCATTGTTGACATGTGTCAGTCTTGTCCTTTGAAAGAGTGTCGGAGACAAGCAGGAGATAAGCAGTCTCAGGTAAAAATGCAGATTTACTTACAAAAACATCAACAGCACAGAGTTGACTCAAAAGAATGATAGCCAAATTTAACCAAATTATAAGGAATTAATTATCAAAACTACCTAATACCAGCTAAGAAACAGAAAAGTAGAGCAATGGAACAGAACGGACATACAATTTAGAGTAGCAAATATATATAGTAACCTTGTACTAACAAGTGTAAGGACGTAAGTTTTTGAAGTAAGAATTCGCTGTCTCATAAAAGTTACTGTGACAACTGGGCAGCAGTACAGCAGAAATTGGGTTGAGACCAATATCTTACACCGTTTACCAAGATAAGGTCAAAAGGGATACATGACCTAAATAGAAAGAGAGATATTACAAGAAAATTTGAAGAACATGGAACACATTACTTATCAGACCTATGGAGAGGCAAACAACATATGAATAACCAAGAGATAGAAAGCAGAGTGAAGTATAAAATGGATAATTTCAATTACATTATATTAAAAAGGTTTTGTGCAAATAAAACAAATGTAGCCAAGATCCGAAAGAAAGCAGAAAATTGGGGATGGGGAGTGGAATGTCATACACAGTTTCTCCATTGAAGGGCTCATGTCAAATATAGAAAGAACTTTGTGAAATCTGTAAGAATATAAGTCATTCCCCAATTGATAAATGGTCAAAGGATATGAACAGGCAGTTTTTAGATAAAGAAATCAAAACATTTCATGATCATATAAAAAAATGTTCTAAGCCATTATTGATTAGAGAAATACAAATTAAAACAACCTTGAGATAACGCTTTACACATACCAGATTGGCTAAAATGGTTGAAGGGGAAAGGAACAAATGTTGGAGGGGATGTAGAAAAATTGAGAAACTAATTCATTGTTGGTGGAACTGTGAATATTAAAATGACTATATCCTTTGGCACAGCAATACCACTCACTACTAGGTGTATTTCCAAAGATGATTAAGAATAAAGGAAAAGAACCTATGTGATCTAAAATATTTGTAGCAGCTCTCTTTGTTGTGGCAAAGAACTAGACATTGCTGGGATGCCCATCAATTGGAGAATGGCTGAACGAGTTGTAGTATATGATTGTGATGGAATATTAGTGTGCTATAAGAAATGATGAGCCCATTGATTTTAGAAAAACGTGGATAGACTTCCAGGAAATAATGAAAAGAATAATGGGCAGAACCAAGAGAATGTTCTATACAGTAACAGCAATATCGTTTTTACTAACAAGTTTGAGTGACTCATTTTGACTATTATAAATACCTAAATTAACTACAAAGGACATATGAAGGAAAATGCTATCAGCATTCAGAGAAAGAACTGATAAATAGAAATATGTATAGAATGGTTTTACACACACACACACACACACACACACACACGCACTTGTGTCTAATGGTAACCATATCTAGAGCAAGGATGGAGGAAGGGAAGAAAAAAATTGAAATTTATGTAATTTTATTATATATTTAAAAGGAATAGCAAATTGTACATAATAGATTTGCAGTTTCAGGTGCAATCACATTTTTTTATTCTGTTATGAAAATGCTTGTTTTATGAATTAAAAATAAAATAAATAAATAATTTTTGAAAGAACAACAAGAATACAGAATCCAAACTAGGCTGATCCTTCATTCACTTTAACCATTTTTGACCCTAAGTTGGAGCATAAACCAGCTCGTCAGTTAATACAAGGGACAGCTCAGGATCTGAGAGGAAGAGATGTAAGACTGTTGCTGCTGTTTGACCTTGCTCCCAAAGAGGACCAGGATATCAAGGGCAGGAAAGAAAGAAGACAAGATCTGCCACTTAAAGCTACCCAGCAGAATCGATACTTCATTTGATACAGGTGAAAGTTTTCAATAGTCAATCTCAATTTTCCTAAAAATACAATAATCCAAAGAGCCACACTTCCACCAGATCAGGTAATCTTCTAAGTCTCTAGCAGTCTTTGACCATTTTTCACTTAGTTTAACAGGGCATACTTTTGTCATTCCTAGCTGACCTGGCAGGCCACTTTCACTCCAAGAGCTCAGTAACTTTTTCCAAGGGGGTCCCTGAAGGAATACTGCTGCTGCGTGCCCCTATTGTCACATTTGAAAGGAATTAAGAATGGGTGGTGTACTGCAGATGATCAAGAGAAGCATAGGGGAGGATTAATTAGGAAAGATTGCTACAAGTATTCCTGGAAGAGAATTAATGACTCATGGGGCAACATCCCTCCCCCACCCTGCCCTCATCCAGTCAAGGTCCCTCACTGCTATGAGACTTGTTCCTGTTAGCCAATTACCTAGAATGCAGTCCCTGAGACTGGCAAACCCTCTTTCTAAGGATTTATCAGACAGTTATATGGTGATATTATGGTTACTTAAAATTTCTTCCTTTCCAGCTAAATGCTATATTTCCTTGGCAAACAGTCACTTTGATAAATGATTCCTAATATTACAAGTCTTTCCTCAACTCTCCCTGTTATATTTTAGAGTTTTTGTCTAAATGCCTGTTGTACACAGTTAATTTTAAAAGGCTCTATCCTGAGTTCTGCTTTGTATAAAAACCATCTAAGTACCTAATTTCTTTGAAGCATTTGAAAATAAATTGTTTTCCTCCTAGTAAGAGAAAATACCCTCTCAGTAAAAAGATTTCTCCTTTCTTAATCAAAGATGGTTATATACACAGCAGAAAGTGTTTGGTTAGTCAAAAGCTTGTCTAACTGAAGAAATGATTTGATTTGAGCCAAAGGGGGAAATCTGATCCCTCAAGGTAATCCCCCTCAGGGAATTCCCACAGTGAAAAGTTACCACCAGAGTGCTCTGAGGGTTCCTTAACAAGAGTGGCACAGGGGCTGGGGTTCCTCCTAAATGAGGTCACTAACTGTCATGATAAATCTGCCAGTAAGGGAAACTGAGGCACAAAAAGTCTGAGCATAATGCACTTATTAGTAAGGTTAGTAATTGCCAATAATAGAGGTCAATGGTCCCTCAGGGACCAGAAGACCCTCCCCTCCCATACAATTAGAGAGTCTTTTTTTACAGTCTGGTTATATAAATTCATTAAATAACATCAGTTGGAACCAACTAAACTAAAACTGAGATTGGTCCATAATTATGCTGACTTGCAAAAGAAGTTTTTCAGAGCCTGTGATAACAGGGACACACAGTTAGTCAACATCTTTGGAAAAGTCCCCAGCCCCCAGTGTTAGGAAAAACATCTCATGACCAAGGTGAATCATTCTCCATTGATTTTCTTTATCTGTTTCAACAGGCAGATTTGCTCAAAGTTACATACATAGTGTCTTATCAAGTATCATATTACCAAGGCACATATAAAATATTTCCAAATCTGAGTTTTTAGAAATTGATTACAGTAGTTATCTCTATGATTAATCTTCACTACTAATCAATCAATAATCAATTTCACAGCATGACAATACAGGAATGGCAATAGAAAAGGGAAGAGACAGTGATAAGTAACTGGTCTTGACCTGACACTAGGTTGCCAAGGGACAGAACGGTCAGGGAATATTGATTATGGGATTGGACAGAGTAAATCTCCTCATAACTCCCTATTAGGCATGATGCTAAAAGCTTGAAACAAGGGAAAGCTGCACGTTCAACTGTTTGGGTGACCAGACACAAAGCCTTTCTACGTGACTCCTTCAAGTAATGGCAGGTGGGCACTCAACTGAACCTAAACATTTAGTGCAATTGCTATGACAGCAACTCCATCCCCAGGAACATAAAGGAACCAAGACCTTGTCCTGCAAGTTTTACAGTCATGGTTTGCCACCCATATTCGTGCAGAGATCCACTGTATGGTCTCTAGTTGCCTTGCTTGTCAACACTTCAACTCACAGAAGAAAACTGTGATAAAAGAGGGAAGAAAGTGGGCAACCCTACCACTTGGACACCTGCAGATTGACTCTATGGACTTGCCAAAGTCTACGGGTCACAGATATGTTTTGGCCAAGACCAACTGAGCCACAGGGCCTTTCCTAGAGAAAACAGTAGTAGCAAGGTGTCTAATCAACAACATAACAGCAAGATTTGGCCTGCCATGTACTATTGACTGTGACCAAGGGCCACACTTAACACGGAAATAACTAAGCAACTCTTCGAAGAACCTTGAATCTACACACCCCTTATCTTCCACAATCATCTGGAGGAGGTAAGTGGCTAAATAGGGAAGTTAAAACCCTTTGGGGAAAATTATGCTAGAAAACACAATTAAAACGGCCTCAGGTACTTCCCCTTGTGCTGTTCCAACTTAGAAATTATAGCAGGCAGGCCTGGGGATTGTGGATTGTCACCTTTAAAAATTCTGTTGAGTAAGCCACCTACTAATAGTCAGGGACTGGGCCCTTGGATCCTGAGCCTGGCCACAGGGAATGAAAACCTGATAAGATATGAGATTCCTCTATCTAGTTCTCTTTCACAGGTCTGGAAAGAAGCTGCCTTGAAGCAAACTCTACCTTTGGAGAGCAAGGTGGCACAGTAGATAGGGTGCTGGGCCTGGAGTCAGGAAGATCTGAGTTCAAATCCAGCCTCAGACACTTATTAGCTGTGTGATCCTAGGCAACTCACTTACCCCTGTTTGCCTCAGTTTTCTCATCTATAAAATGAGCTGGAGAAGGAAATGGCAAACCACTCCAGGATCTTTGCCAAGAAAAACCTCAAAAGGAGTCATGAAGAGTTTGGACATGACTGAATAAGCCTGGTTTAAAATTTGTACCAGCTGCACCCCAGCCACTTGCTGCCTCAATGTTCTAATAAACTACCTTTCTCTTATTTCCTGAGTTTGCCTCATTGACCAGGGCAAGGCTCAAACCAGGACTTTTCTTACCACAAGCTTACTTCCTCCTTATGCTCCTTTATATTAGCTGCTTGTAAAGTTACTAATACTTACTGGAAACGGGGGAGTGGTCAGGGGGACCCGAACAACACATAATTTTAACACTAGAGCAATAAATTTCCACCTGCAGACACAACCTTTGAATTGGGCTAGGCCTTATCTTCACTAATTCACAGTAGTCTTGACACCCTAACACTCCCAGGGATCCCTTCTCCCAGTAATATCTTTTATAATGGTAAAATCTAGTTGAAATCAACTTCTAGGGAAGCCTCGATGGGAGAAGGTGAAAATTATCTTTAAAGGGGCTACATGAGATGAGGATAAGGGAGAAGAGAGATTTCATTGGATTGTGGCATAGATTTTTTAAAAAATATATGTTTGATTTAGGATCATACATTTAGAACTTGAAGGGATCTTAGAAGTCATCAAGTTCATTCCCTTCATTTTACAGAGGAGGAAACTGAGGCACAGAGAGGTGATGATGATGATGATGATGATAAAAACTGATATAACAGTAATTACCCTGGTCCTCAGGACCTGAAGGCCAAGTATGTTACATTTTATACCTCCCTCATGGTTCTCCTGTACCTTTAAGGAGGTTTTGGGCAGGGGTGTCTAGTCTCTGCCATTGATCAAGCCCCTACTGATTTTGTTTCTCCAAACACAGAGGTGCATTTCACTGCAGGTCCTTTTAACCACTCAACAGTCAGATTGCCTTTTACAAATGAATATTTACTTCAAAGAACAGTAAGAACAGATATACAAACACCTGGGGGGCATAATACCCCCGCTTAGACCACCTTAGTCTCTGGAAAGGAAGTGGGATTAGATTCACAGCTTAACTCAGCTTTTATATAGCATAGCACCCCCAGGTTCCAAGTCCAAAATTAATCCTAGGTTGTGTCCCAGTCTCTGACTTCCTTAGGAGTTCTCTTCAGGACTGGTAGCAACACCCAGTCTCCAAGGTTGCCCTAGCTTGAGCTCCTGAATCCAGGGACTATACCTGACCTGAAAAGGACAAAACAGCTTTTCTCCCTGACCCCTTACAAAGTAAAATTGGATTAATGAAATATTTTACATTTATTTTTTCTCTCAAAAAATATCCAACTGTTAAATGTCTTTTTGCTTATATGACATTCAACTAGTTAGGGAAATCAATGGTGGCCTTTGATAGAAAAAAAGATTTCCGCTCTTGATTTGTGGTTTACCTGAGCACTTTAAAATAATACAGAAAAGCTTTCGTTCCAACATTCTAGAAACAGTAGACTCTAGAATGAGGTTTTCTGTCACTAAAGTCATTTGCCACCTTCAGGCATGATATGAGAGAAGACTTACCTCTCCTTTGGATAAATTCTTCTTCTACAAGCTCAGAAGTCCATGTAACTTGTGGGTGATTAAATTCAGTTTGATCATTTTCACCTCTCTCACTCCTTTGGGAATCTTATGTGGATGAGTGTTTAGGAACAAAGGTGCAAACGTTGTCTACATCTTCATTGGCATTTGAGGTTTTCAGGCCTCCCTTTTTTTTAGACTGGAGAATGTTTATTTCCTTTCCAAAAGGGAGGGCTTTCCCATGTACCTTTCAATGTCTCTGTCTTTTAGCCCTAACTCACCTTCAACTTTTGCTGAAGTCTCACTGGGATGGCCCACTTACAAGAGTAGTCAGATAAACAGCCTTATTAGATAATGTCCTGGAAGAAGAAGAAAGCAGAGACCTCTCTGACAAGGGGAAGGTCATGTGCACACACCTATTTCCTGGATTTGAGCTCAATGATGCAGTAGTGAGATATGTGTAGATATAATAAACAATGGGTCAGAACAATAATATATCACACAATTTCTCTGTAATGCAAGACCTCAGGCAAGATTTAAAGACCTTTGGAGCATTATACATTCAGGTAAAGTTCTTGCCACTTTAATCTGAATCCTAAAATGGTCTAATGAATATTGTCTATTATAAATAGCACCTGTGGTACCCTGAGAGAGGACCTTCTATGACTGCACAAAGTAACTGTTTGCATTTCCCCTAGAGGGTACACTGGAAGGAGCACCAGATTTGATGCTAGAGAACCTGCGTTCCAATCCCACCTCTGTTCATTATTACTTCTATGACCTTAAATAAATAATTTCATCTCTCCTGATATGTTTCCTCAACTATGAAATTAGGGGATTGAAGTAGATGACCTCTGAGATCCTTTTCAGTTCTTGATCTATGATGGTACATCCAAGTGTTACACACCAAGTGGATACTTTTCCCATTTTTTGTTTTAATTTCCAGTCTTCTTTTGAAGAGGGAGGGGACAGGAAGGAAGAAGGAAGGAAGGAACATCCTGCAGCCTAGGTACAGAATATGGTGACAGTAAGAGAAAACTGAATATAATCCCTGTCCCAAAGCCCATTGGTGTAGATTCTTTTCCTCATTGCCCTGTATGAGGGATGGTGTGGAGTCAGTGAGAGCAGGAGAGTTCCAACCTTCTTCAGTTTTCTTAAGACCTTTGTCAAGCTTCAAGTAGCTTTAGGTGTTTCTGGTTTCCAAGTTCTAGAGGGAAGATGGAAGAAGTCAACCTGACCTCCAGCTTCTGAAAGAAAACACTATGGGAAGACATGAGACCAGCTGCCAGTCACCATCATGTCCATATCTCCCACCTGCTATAACAGAGACTTCAAGTTTTCCCTTGGGTGAGATCTAGAACTCTCTTGTTTGAGCTGTTACCTCACTCCCAATGGGAGAGTTCCTTCATTCTATTGTCTGGTATATATTATCCTGCATCCAGGGCTATCTCCAGTTGCTCTAATCATCCTGATCTATATTTCACTACTGGACCCAGATGGCTAGGGAGGAGAAAATGAGGTTGGTGACTTTGCACAGCTCTTGTTCACTTCAATTCAATTCACTTGCATGTCATGGTATCACCTCCTTGGTATTATGGTCTTCTTCGAGAATGAAGAACAAACAACAGCAATTCTCCTATGTACATCTTCTCTGATTTGTCTTTTGCTATGATATGGATAAACAGATTTCTTTGTTATTTGCTTTATGTGTTCATGGTGGGAAAAGAGGTCAAGCCTTGGAAATATAGCTTGGGATTCTGCTTCTCCCCAACAATGAAAAATGGAGATTTTAAAAATAGCTTGAATCTGATTACATCCCCCTAATTAATAGTATTTAAAGGAGCAAATAGATATAATTCTAGTCTGATGCCTCTCCCCCCAGGAGAATAGACTGGTCTCCATTCCCAACTTCCTACTCCCCCTCTTGGCAGGAATGGAAGATTCCCTTAGGGAAGGGTAATTTGAAGGGAGGGAAAAGGCTAGAGATGTCTACTCTGCTTCTCTTGTCGCTGCATGACAATAGCCATCGAGGTGGGGTGGAAGGAGGGGATAGCTCCTTGCCACACATAGGATTTCTCATTACATACATTTTTCAGAATGCAATGAGCTGAAGACATGTAGCAGATAAACCAAGGACCACCAGGAAGACATAAGGAGAGGAAGGAGGAGGAAAATCTGTGGTACAGAGAGTGCAAAGTTTCCTAAAGATAGTGGGTAGAAGCATGGCTGTAGAAGTGCCTGCAGCCAAACCAGAAGCTAGAAAACATTTGAAGATAACAGATGCAGAGACAGATTCAGAAGCTGCTGAAACAAACAAAGGTAAAGAGATGCCAGCAGAAGTGGCATTGGCCAGGACCCAAAATATGCTGACTGCAGGAAGACTGCAGCTTACTACTTGAACTACTTACACTTGAACTTCCTCAACTGGTTTTTCTGAATTCTCCAAGACAGAAATGGAATCACTTAACTGGGGGGCTAGTGGCATGCTAAAGCCAACCGGTACTTGCTTACATTACTCCTCAGAAATCAGCAAAAACTACAAATCTGGCTGCTTAGGTTGTTGTTGTTGTTGATTGCTTGGACTTAAGAAAGTGACAGAGAAAATGTTGATAATGCACGTATACTTAAAAAAGAAAACTTAGAAAACAGTTGTTCAACATTTACTAGCCCACCCCAGAGTCAGGAGTGATGATCGTGGAAGGTGGATAATTCCTGTTTCCTAAAGAGATTGAGATATTAGCCTCTCCAATGATGTACTAGAAAAACAATTTATGCTTGAATCTTGGTTGTTTGGCTGGTTGGAATGAATTGTTTGTGGGACTGGGAATGGAGCCTAAAAGCTCTGTGAGATAGTGAAAATGAGTCAGATTGTGGCTTTTTTTTTTTCAGAAAAGAGTTTGAGAGGGAACTAGAACAAACATTTACATACTACGTGCAAGAAAGTCTTCCAGACACTGGGGATAACAAAGACACAAATGAACCAGTCCTTTTTCTCAAGAATCTCATATGGGTCAAAAGAGACAAATTAATTTATGGAGAATTGGTTGCCCAGAGCAGAGAGATTGGGAGCCCCATCTGACACTCAGTTTCACAAGCATGTATGCTGCTGAGTCAGTACTTATGTTTTGTACGTACAATCGCTGGCAATAAAAAGGAACAGGTCACAGTTTCCTGTAAGAAGGAAATTCATGAGGTTTATTCCACCCTCCCCATACTTGTGTCTTCTCCACCTCCACCCTACTCCTCACCCACAGCACACTGAAATACAAATATTAAATAAGTGTCCCTATGGGCTTTGAGAGTTTCTATTTTACTCTGCATCCAATATAACATGTAGTATGTTAGGAGGAGGCAAATAACATGATACATTTGTAGTAGGAGACATTGGGATCTACTAAGCTGTGTGACCTTAGGAAAGTCATTTTTTTCCTCTCTAAGCCTCAGTTTCCTCATTTACAAATTGAGAAGGTTGGATGAAATACTGTTTAACATCCTTCCCCACTCAAACAGTCTGTGGTTCTATTTTGTAATATTTTGTCTCTAATAATAACAATAGAAGCTAGCATTTACTTAGCACTTTATGGTTTACAACGCATTTGACATGCTGATCCTCATAGTAACCCTGGGAGGAAGGCACTATAATATCCCTATTTTATAGATGAAGAAAGTGAAGCAGACAGTGACTTGCCCTGGGTTATTCAGCTAGTAAGTGTTTCAGACAGACTTTCCTGATTCCAAGTCCAGCACCTTAGCCTCTCTAGTTAGTAAAGCTATGACAAAGTAGTCAAAGAAATCAAAGACAGAAAGAAAAGTGCCATGTGTACCAAAATGTTCACAGGACTCCTTTTATGGTAGCAAAGAACTGGAAACAAAGTGGGTGTCCATCCATCGGGGAATGGCCAAACCAGTTGCTCTGTGTGAATACTACTGAATGTTATCATGCTGTTAAGTAAAAAGTGAATATGCAGAATTAAGATAAAACTAAGAGACTTGTATGAACTAATGCAAAGTGAATTGAATAGAACAAAACAAAATACACAATGATTTCAACAATGCCAACAAAAAGAAAAACCAAATGACACTGATCTCATTACACAAAAAAGAAACAGAAGAGGCACACTCAGAGGTTAGAGAGCACAAAACTTCGTTTATTTCATGACCAGTTGATTCCTCCTAATTTATTGAATTATTTCTTTCATTGTTACAGTTTTCCTTTTCTAATCATACCATTCTTTCCTTTCTTCTTTCTTTTCTTCCTCCCTCCTTTCTATTTTCCATTTTTCTTCCTTCCTCTTTCTTCCTTTCTTTCTTGAAATTTTCTTCCTTTTTCTCTTCCTTACTTTCTTTTCTTTCTGCCTTCCTTCTTTCCTTTTCCCCACACCTAAAATGCCATTAGAGTAGGGAACTCACCCTCTACCAATGCAGATTAGTAATCTCTACGAATGTAGATTAGTAGTCTCTCCAATTTATAGTTCTAGAGAGTTGCCTGAGACCCAGGGAGATTAAGTGATTTATCCAGGGTCACAAAGCTACTAGGTGGCAAAAGTGGGATCTGAACCCAGTTCAGCCTGACTCTGAGGCTGGATCTCTATCAAGTAAAGGCTGCCTCTCCGTACCAGTATTTCTTAAAGAATATTACTATTTTCATCAGTTGGTTGAGAACGGCATTTCACAGTACACATGGATAATTTTTTTTAAACAGAAAATACTGTATTTAAAAAAACACATTTACAAAAAATTTTCAAATACAAAACCACGCATTATTCACCACCAGATTGCTTTCGTTATACATTTAAAATAGCATTAAGTTTTCGGTTTATTACTGATCACAGCTCTCTATACATCTGTGCTTATCTTTAGTAGAGTAGTGGAGGAAAAAAATCTTAGACCTCCTGATATAATGTTAATTACTTAGAATCAGTGTTGTCTGATAGTTTCATGTTTTCAAGCTTCAAAGAAAAGAAAGGAAATAGCACTCATGGGTTATCATGGCGGCTGCAGTGGGAGGAGACAGATCAAGACAAGTCATCTAACATTTTGGGGGTCTGTTTTCTCCCTTTAAAATGAAGGGGTTGGATTAAATAGTTTCTGAGATTTCTTCCACCTCTAAATCTCCGATTCTATGGAGAGCAGAACTGCCCTGTGGACAGCTAAATCTCACAACAGGATGAAACTAAAGGAAATAAAAAAAACCTAACATTAAATGCTATTAAACCCTAACAAAGTTATGAAAGGATCACCGCCCCCAACAAAAAATGGTGATTGAGCATTTTCTTCTATACAAAGTCAGAGATTCAAAGATTTTTTTTTAATAACCAAGACCCTAACTTCTACTTGGAGAGACATATGTACACACATAAATATATAACACAAGGTAGCAAGTAATCGGAGTAAAGTACTCTAAAAATTTTGAAAAAAGAGAGTACTTTTATCTGATGGGATTAAGGAAAACTTCATAGTGAAGGACTATTTGTTAGGGTTAGCACTGATCAAAGGTTTGTGTCATGGCCTCCTTCAGCTCTCTGGTGAAGCCTATGCAGCTTTTCTCAGAACCATGTTTTTAAATGCATAGAAGAATTCTCATAGGATAACAAAGGAAACCAATTATATTGAAATAGTTATCAAAATATTTTTTAAAAAAACATCCACAGACTACACATTAAGAATCACTGAACTAGATAGAGTATCTAGCTCAAAGATTCTATGATTCTTGTTCACTGGTTCATTAGGACTATTGTTAAGTTCTGTCCCAGTGCTAAGATCTCATTAACACAATTTCTCATGAGCACCGACCTCTAAGGCATAAAATGAGGTACACTTGTGTTTCTATCACTTTGAGCAAAGACTTCTCCACTAAGTAGGTTCAAATTCCTGGTGGAAGCTAACCCAACAACACCAAAACCTGCCATTGCTCCGCTCCAGGATTCCTGGGGTTACCGAAGCAGAAAGGCGCAAAAGACGGACCTCAAGGAGGTGTCATCCTCAGGTAATAGCAGCCAAATAAGTCTGTAAAAGAGCCTGCTGCAGACAGGCTAGAAAAGTATTGGAATTTCTAGGCAGATGTGAGTTTTGGAGTGCTGCCCATACCCCTTAACAGTTTGTCAAAAGCTGAGAATATGTAAAAAATTAGCATATAAAGTGTCCTGAGTCATACAAATGGTATACTCCCAGCTGTGACAGATGTTCTCCTCTCTTTGTGTTTTAATTATGTGTTTGTATGTGCACACACATATATGTATACATATGAATGCAAAGGCAAGTCAACAAGCATTTAGTAAGTGCTTTCTATGTGCCAGGTACTGTGCCAAGCACGTGCTGGTTTTGACATAAGAAGAAATGGGTTCAAATTCTGACTAGACTAATCAATAATTAAGTTTACTTTCTTGGGCCTCAGTTTCCCCACCTGTAAAATGAAGAGGCTGGACAAGACGAGTTTTCAGGTCCTTTCCACTTTTAAATCCTATAAGCTGGTGTCATTGTACATAGGAAAGGAGGACACTTAGTTTCTTTTTTTGTTATCCTTTTTTATATTGGAGGCAATCAGGGTTAAGTGACTTGCCCAGTCACATAGCTAATAAATGTCCGAGGCTGGATTTGAACTCACATCCTCCTAACTCTATCCACTCTGTCACCTAGCTGCCCCTATTTTAACTTATTTTATTTCCCCTCAGTTACGTATTAAAAACAATTTTTAACACTCCTTTTTAAAACTTTTTTTAAACTTAAAACAAACATTTTTAAAACTTTGAGTCCTAAATTCTCTCTCTTCCTCCCTCCCCACCTCCCCTTATTGATATGATACAGGTCATACATGTGTAGTCATGTAAATACTTACATAATAGTAGAAAGCCTGGCCTAGCAGAGAGGGGAGTGACCTCTGGTATCTTTTCTTTGGTGCCAAGCTTGGCCATCACAATTTCGCAGAGCACATTCTCAATGGTTTTGTTTTTGTTTTTTCTGTCTACATTGTTGCAGTCACTTTGTACATTGTTTTCCTAGTTTTGTTCAATTCACCTTGAATCAGATTGTATATTTTCCCATGCTTCTCTATTTTCATTAAAAATTTCTTATTCTCCTGCCAAATGTAAAAATCTAACTCCCAATGTTTTTTGTTAAAGTGAATATTAATTATACACTGCTGGAAATCAGCTAAGGGTATCAAGACTCAGAGTTGTGGGCTGCTTCTTTTCCTGGGGAAGCTGTCCAGAAACTGGCAGCAAGGAGGGGCAGATGGGGAGGATTGTTTTCCAAGTGAGTCAGAATGAATGTTGTTATTACTTACTAGGACTCTTTTTTGGGGGGTGGGGAGACTGAAAACTCTCTACTTTGTGAGGTCATCTTTTCAATTTTGGGTTATACTAAGTTTTAGAAAGTGTTTCCTTATATCTTTTCCAGTTAAAAGGCAGAATTCTCAGAAGTCCAGCAGTTACCAACTGAGGCGCATCCCTCAACCAAGTGTTTTTACTCCAGCCTCACTAATATTGTAGAACTTAGAAACGGCCAGACTTTCACATAAGTTTAATATAATAATAGTAGCTGGCATTTATTAATTGTTCTAACACTTTAAAGTTCTATACTTTATAAGAACCAATGTTGAATAATGGTTCATGAGCCAGCTTCAGAGTCAAAAAGGTTGGGGTTAAATTCCTCTCCCTGACACATAGCAGACTGTATGCCCCTTAGCATCTTTTTAACTATTTCCCTGAGCAAGTCCCTTAATCTTTGAGGGCCAGAACCAGCTCCAAAAAGTTACAGAGAAACTGCTGGACCACATTGGTGGAGGGAATGTCCTTACCTGGGAATTCTTTATGCCAACGACAGTACATGTAAGGTCCCTCTCTGTCCCATTTAGTTCTTTCAGTAAAACAGGTGATATTATCACCATTTTACAGATGTGATGGCTGAGGTTCACAAGGGTTAAGTGACTAGCCTGTGGTCATATACCTAGTAAGTGTCAAAGGTTGTGCTGGAATCTCAGTCTCAGTTAACTCCAAGGCTAGTGCTCCATCATATTTATAATACCATGACTCAAACATAGCGGAATTATCCCCATCTCAACCAACAATGCATCCCTAGCCATTCAGAGGATTTCAGTAATAACCTGAAACTATCTTCCCACCAAGAAAGTATAATAGCAACTAAATGTCACAGATTTCTCAGTAGTAGAACTGGAAAAGAGAAGACTGCCATCCTCTAGTATTTGAAAAGTTCTTGTACCCTTATGAAAGAGGGTTTAGAGATAAGTCATGCCACTCCAGAGAAATGAACTAATGTCACTGAGCGGTGGATAGAGGAAGCCAAACTTTTTAGCTTACTACAAGACAGAACTTCCTGTTGATCATAACTATCCAAAGAGAGAATAAAACACATCACAAATTAATGAGGTTCTCATAATCACTTCAAGTAGAGGTTCAATGACCATCTGTCATCATATTGGAAAGAAGATTCCTCATTATTTGGACTTCTCTAGATGAATTCTTGAGTCACTTCCTTCTTTGAGATTGTATCATTCTTAAAGTGAAGAAAAATTCTCTTCTGATGGTGGAGGACCATCCTGTGGCATTGGGAATATAACTTTTTTCCGCAGAGTAAAAGCAGGCTGGGGCATCTGTTTGATTTTTCCCTTTGGATCAGCCTGTTGGCTCACGATGTCATTGACTACTGTTAGGATGGTTAAGATGTCTTCTTGTCTGCATCCAGAAGGAAGGGAAAAAGTATTAGTGAGAAGGCAAAGAGCACGTATGAGGTTTTCCAAAGGAAAAGCATTGTGTTGTAATGGAAAGAGTGAAGGACATTGAGTCAGGAGAGACCCAGGTTCCAATCTTGACTATAACACTTAATACATGAGTCTGAGCAAGTCACTTAAATGAGGCTCAGTTGTCCTATGTAGAAAATGGAGATGCCCATAGTGTCCAAATCACGGAGTTGTCAAAAGGCTCAAGTTGGGTTTGGTAGATGATACATAATAAATAGATAGATACAGATATATGTATATGTGTGTGTATGTATGTATGTGTGTGTGTGTGTGTGTACCTATGACCCAGCCTGGCTTTGTGACCTTGGGCAAATGAATTAATATCTCTCATTGTACCAGGCAATTCTCCAAAGACTGCAAGATGTATTCTGAACCAGGAGAGAAAGCTGTATTGAAAGAGGGCATTACTAACATACAAGACCTAGACTTCAGTGAGTATGTGGGCACCTACTACCACATGAATCATTACTGCATGGGGGATGGGAATGGGTGGGGGTTTTATTTTTAAACCAGACCTATGATTTCATAAATATTAGGAGTCCCTAGTGAAGAAATCTCTCTACCAATGCCTTAAGTCAGCCGCTTAAAGAGTGTTACAAAGCTGTCTAGAGTGGAGGTTGGCCTGCTATCGCTGGAGGGCCACATCTGGCCCACTGCTTGTTTTTCTTCCAGGTGAACACTTCCTGGCCTGTGAAGACTGGCAGCAGTCAGACTGAGGCTAAGCAATTTGGCCAAGATTACATGGCTACTAAATGTCAGGGATAGAACTTGAAACTCAGTTCTATCTCTAAAGTCAGCTCTCTAACCACCACACGATGCCTCCTCATGATAATGCCTCATACATAATTTTAACTTACATTATCCATTATTTCATCCAACAAATATACTGAGCACCTATGGGAGAGGCACCGCGCTAAGCCCCTAGGAGATACAAGAGTGAATCTGACACCGTCCTTGCCCTCCGGGAGTATACTTGGTGGGGGCAAATAGGCCATCATTATCATCATCCTCAACATAGTTCTTATGCCAGGCTATGTGTCTTACAAATGCTATCTCATCTGATCCTCACAATGACCTTGGGAAGCAGATGCTGTTATTATCCTCATTTTACAGAAGAGGAAACTGAGATAGACAGAGATTAAGTGACTTGCCCAGGGACAAAGTTAGTGAGTGTCTGAGGCTGGATTTGAACTCAGGTCTTCCTGACTCCAGACTCAGCAGTCTCAGATCATTATAATACCACGTAGTTAAATTCGATAATAAAAGTGCAAAAAAGAGTGGTATGGGAGTTGAGAAGAGAATGAGTATGGAGGGGGCAGAGAAAGAGGGAGAATGAAAGGCTTCCTGGAGGAGGTAAAGGAAGGATATAGCTTGGGTAAGTTGATGGAGGATAAAGGTGGAGAAGAAGACAGGCCAAGAATTCCAGACAAGAGAAAGAAGATAATCAAAGGCGTGTGAGTAGGAAAGCATGGGATATGGTTGAGGAACCATGAGTTTGCCTGGAGGATAAGGTTTTAAAGCCATATTTGGGTAACTGGAAGATGTTGGAGCCATTAATAGAGTTAATTAATTAATAAGTTAATTAGTAGAGAAATTAGGGAAAGGAGTTCATTCAGAAAGTGAGGAGGTATTCAACTTTATATGTGTTATATCTGAGGATCTAATAGGAATTATAATTTGGAACTCAAGCAAGAATACATTGTCAGGACAGAATCATCAAAATAGAGGTAGAGAGTTAAAACCTTGGAAAGGAATGAGCTATCTAAGGAAGAGAATGGATAGAGAGGGGCACCGAGGTGAAAGCCTTGGGGATACTTGTACTGGGGGGAAGCAGCAGAAAGAGAAGCCATGAGAAATATAGAGAAAGATAAGTCAGATAGGTAGGAGAACCAGGAGCATGTAGAGTCTGCTAGGGAATTCAACAGTGGCATGTGTTAGACAGAATGAAGAAAGAAGGTGTAAGGGATGAAAAAAATGGTTGGATCTGGCTATTAGAAGACTACTGTTAACCTATGAAAGCATAGTTTCAGTAGAGTAGTCTGACGGAAATCGTATTCTGAGAGTATGATACTGTGGATAGGATTACACCCATTTAATAGATGTGGAAAGTGATACATCCAAAGGCTGTGACTTGATCAAGACTATATAACTTGATAGGAATGGAATCCTGGTCCCCCAACTCCATTTTATCCAGAGTTCTTTGTAGTACCATGGGTATCTGTATTGTTCCATAACTCAAATTTAGCTTTTTGCAGTGATATTTGTTTAGCAAAGGTTGCTTATTATTCTGTTTCTGGTCACAGACATGAATGAATATTCTCGTGTATCATCCTAAGTGAAAGTTGTATGCTCTAGAAACTTTCCATCAATCATTCAAACAATAAGCATTAATTAATCACCTACTATATTGCCAGACACTGTGCTGGGTGCCAGGGCTACAAAGATACAAAAAATAGTCACCGTCCACAAGGATTGTCCATTCTGTCACAGGAATACAATACACACTAGGCAGTAGTGGCCAGAAAAAAAGCTCTTTAGGCTGGGCCTGGAGGCCTCTTTTTTGCACCATGGATCCCTTCAGCAATCTGGTAAAACCTATAGAGTCCCTCTCACAATAATGTTTTGTTGCCTACACTCACAATTGAAGGAAAATCTAAATTTCAATTAGAGTTTAGGGAAAATAAAGATATAATTTTTTTCACCACCAAACCCCTGAGAAGAACCCCGCAATTAGTTGGTCACATGAGATTATGAGTGTGTTAATAATAACAATAACATATTTATGTATCCCTTTAAGGTTTGTAAACAACTTGTCAAATATTATTTCCTATTATCCTTACAACAACCCTATAGAATTGGATGCTATTATTATCCCCATTTTATAGATAATAACTGAGGCAGGAAGGGATTGAGTGACTTGTCCAGGTTCACCATGGGTTATAAGTGCCTGAGGCAGGATTTGAACTCAGGTCTAGCACTCCATCCACTGTGCCTCCTACCTGCCTCTAGAGCTAGAGCATTACCTAGAACCAGGAGATTGTCATACCCTTTCCAGTAGCAATGGCAATACTGATTTAATTCTTGATCTAATGGATGTGTATTCATTATCCATCATCTCTAGGTGTTACCCATTATTCTCAACCCAGAACAATAACTAACATATTCAAGCAGCCTAGAGAAAGTACCTTGGTACCAAGCGCTTCAGCTGATGACAGAGGGCTTGAATATACCAGGAACCTTTTATTTTATTTCGAATGGCAGAGCAGCCATCGACAGTGGCCATCCCAATGAGGAAATCTGCTTCATTTGGAATGCATTTCTGAGGGATATTTCTGGGGGCAGGAGGTGAGATGTTGGCATTCCTAGCATCTGCTTCAAGAGGTACGCCTTCTTGTATATCCTCGCCTTGACAGGCTTGGAAGAAAAAGAGCTTGGGTTTGTTTTTCAGGCCTGGGCATCGATGGGCCCTGAAGTAGGATGTGAGGTCAAGAATGGCTATGCTCTTTTCATCCGAGGAGAACACAGAACCAGACTCGCCATGGGTGAGGACAAAGCACACAAAGCAGTCGCTGTCTTGATGCTCTGGGTTGACGCTACACTGGGTCAGAATCTCTTCCATCTCTTCTTTTGTTTTGTTGTCATAAGTTGTCACTGTGAATTCAAGCCACTCGAAAACACTTGTCAGTTCAGCTGTTAAAAGATTTTTAACAAAATTCCAGAGTGAATCCCCTTGAAGCATTGAAATTTGACTTTATAAGTACCTACAGAATCCCTACTTCCACCCAAGGTGATGGGTAGAACACGGGCAGAGATTCAGGAAAATGTGGATATTAATAATAATTTATATATTGGCTACTTTGTGCCAAGCCCTATGTTAAGTACGTTACAAATATTATCCCATTCAATCCTCATCTCTACCCTGGGAGATAGATGCTGTTATTATTAGCCACATTTTACAAACAGAGGTTAAGTGACTTACCCAGGGTCACAAAGCTTGTAAGTATCTAAGGCCTGATTTGAATTCAGGTCTATCCTGATTCCAGGCCCAGCACTCTATCCGCTTCACCACCACTAACTACCTCAGAGTCCTTAGAATTAAGAAGACCTGGATGCAAATCACAACCCTGGCACTTATTAGTTGTGTGCTGCTAGGCCCCAGAAGCAACTGCCAAAGACTTATACAGATATAGAAAGGGCTGGTGATCTCTGTCGATAGTGGAAATTCCCTGTTGTTATAGAAGTCTTAGTCTATGTATTCTTATACACATGCTTCCTATACGCCTCAACATTTTGTCACATGTAACATGCAAGCAATATCTCATTAAGGAAAAACAACAACAACAATTGCGTAGCCTTTACTGTGTTGCCCCGTTGTATCTAACTCTTTGACTCCATAGACTTTTTGTATGTGGTTTTCCTGGCAAAGATACTCTAGTGCTTTGCCATTTCCTTCTCTTTTATAGCTGCTTCTCACCTAGCCTGACATCTTTGTTTTTTCTTGGCCTCATTAAAGGGGCCATGCCCTGGCTATTTCTTAAACAGGTTTATTCAATGAATGGGTGTTGCCTCACCCTAAGTGAGTGCCGGCAAAGACCTTGGCCTAAAGGGCCCAAGGTCTCCCAGTGCATCCCAGGCCATCTCCAGTCATCCTGAGGAATATCTGGTCACTGGATTCAGATGGCTCTGGAGGACAAGTGAGGCTGGTGACCTGCACAGCCCTCCCTCACTCAAAACAAAGTCAAGTGCAAGTCCTGTCATCATTTCTCTGATGGCATGGTCTTCTTCGGCAACAAAGGATGAACACGACTATAACGACGATGATAGATGACTAACTGAGGCAAATCAAGGGTTAAATGACTTGCCCAGGATCACATAGCTAGTAAGTGTCTGAGGCCCAATTTGAACTCAGGTCTTCCTGACTCCACAACCTCTCACTACCCCTCTCCTTTATACCGCCATACCAACATTTCATAGATTGAAGCTATAAAGGGTCTTTGAAGCTATCTAGTCTATTTACAAAGGAGGAAAAAGAAGCCCAGAATATTCAGTGACTTTCTCAAGGTCACATTTAACTGAAAACCTTTGGGAAGCATCACGGTATAGTGCTGACTTGGAGTCAGAAGAACTGGGTTCCAATCTTGCCTCAGAAACTTAATAAGTCATGAGGAAGCCACCTTCTTACCAAGCCTCAATGTCCAGTTCTGTAAAAGAGAGATGAGAGCTCCTGTCTAATAAAAGGTGTTGTCAGGCCCAAATGAGGTGATATAGGTGCAAACTTTAAAGAAATATATAAATATTAGTCATTATTATAAAATACAGAAAGAAAATATAGACATAGAAGGTAATCACCTTCAGAACAAGGATGGTCTTGCTTTTTAAAAATTCTGTATCCCTTGTTTATACCAGTGCTTGGCATGTAGCAAACCCGTATGTTGAATGAAATTGTTGAAATTAAACAAACAATATCCTTTTCAAAATCCATTGGCTTCCTTTCAATCAACACCACCCAAATTCCTTACCCACATCTTTATCACTTCCTTCCCTGAAGTTCATGGTCTGAAATTCAGAGTTGTTGAAAATGATGCAGTAACCTCTGTGTCTGCGACCCATCACATATTGTCTTGTCTCCTCAGGAAAAGAAACAAAACAAAGAATTACAGAAATCCACACTCCCATGAAGGGTACTACTCTGTAGTTCCTAAATAGCCACCCTTATGGTTCATGCATCTTTGTGGGCAAGAGAAGCGGAGGTCGGCAGTTTCCCATAGCAATTTTACAAGCATAGTTTTCCTCCTTAGCCCAAGTCTCTCATCAAATACATGACAATGCAAGAGAACTCTTTGTAATCTATCCTAATGGTAAATTGTTACTAGGTTATATATCAGTGATTCTAAAGTACCTTAGGACAGGGTTTTTAACCAGGGATCTGTGAACTTGATTTGTTGGTTTTTAAACATTTTGATCACTATATTTCAATATATATGGTTTCCTTTGTAATTCTATGCATTTTGCTTTAATCACTGAAAAACATTATTCTGAGAAGGGGTCCATAGGTTCCACCAGACTGCCAAAAGGGTCCATGGCACAAATAAGGTTAAGAACCATTGCCTTGAGACCCAGAAACCTGAATGATAAGAATTCAGTTTTACCAAATGTCACTTCTACTTTCTCTTGGCAAATTCAAATTTTATTTGAATGGCACTCCTTCCCCTCTTCTGTACTTGAAAACTCCTATAATTTCTTCTGTGGCACTACCTCCCTTGATCAAGGTCAAGAGGTCCCTTGACTTCCCCATGACTAGAACATGACATGTATTGAAACAAAAACTGAAGATATGCAATGCTCAGTTCAAAATTGGAGTGTATAAATAGTCCAGATAGCTGGAGGAATTCTTTATAAATGTAATGGTGGTCTGAGCATTTGCAAAGTGCCTCAGATGGAAGAAGCTAGGCAGCTTGACTCCTGAAGAAGCTTGACCTTACTTCCTTATCCAGCCCTGCAATGGAGAGACAGAGAGGGTCCTATCTTTTCCTCAAAGAGGGAAAGGTCATGTGTACATCAAAATACTTGTAGCAACTTTTTCTTTTTGGTAGTAAATGATTAAAACAAAATGAGTACTCTTTGCCTGGAGAAGAGCTAAACAATGTGTGGGATAGAAATGAAGTGGAATATTATTGTGCTGTATGAAATAATGAAATGAAGAATTCAGGTAAATTTGGAAGCCTCATATGAACGGATTCAGAGTGAAGCAAACAGAACCAGGAAAACAATACAATGTAAGAAAAAACATTGAAAGACATAGGAACTCTGATCAACACCATCATTGGCATACCTCTGTCCTCTCAATAGCTAAGTAGCAGTCAACAGAGGTGGAATGAAGAATATGTCCATATAAGGCTGCTAAGTGGAACGACGGATAGGGTGCCAGTCCTGGACTCTGAGTTCAAATGTGACCTTAGACACTTACTAGCTGTGTGACCCTGGCCAAGTCATATGCCCCTGTTTGCCTCAGTTTCCTCATCTGTAAAGTGAAATGGAGAAGGAAATGGCAAACCATTCCACTATCTTTGCCAAGAAAACCCCAGATGACGAGGTCACAAAGAGGTGTACATGATTGAAAAATGACTGAACAACCACACATGTGATAAGTATATTGACCCATTTTGCTTAATTGACCTTCTTTGTTACAAGGGAGGAATGGAGGCCAAGGAGAATCATTTGGAATTGTCAGTAGTGATTTTCTTTTTAAAGAAGCATCAATACAGCTTTGTTTTTAAACCAGACCACTGGTTTCATAAGATTCAAGAGATCCAGTGACAAACTCCCTCTACCAATGCAGACGGGTTTCTATTCTGCAGTTTATATAGTCTTTGAGACATGCCTTAGACAACAAAAGATTAAGGGCCTGTATTGTCCATGTATTTTTGCTTAATTTTAAGATCTTTCCCACTTATTAATAGTCCCATGTGACCTGCTAAAATCACATGGAAGCCCAACTCTCATGTAGTGGAAGGAGGTTGCTGAATGGGTGAAACAGAGGGTGGAACAGAGCTGAGAGGAAGTTGGTGAGAGTAGTTAGGATGCAGGAGAGAGGACCCAGACAGGAGCAGCTAGTCTTGTGAGTGTTTGCTTGTGGAAAAGCCCTAGCAGGGAGAGGGGAGGCTTGGGAATGGTGTTGCTCCCTGCAGTGCTAATGTGCATTGTCTTCTTGGTTACTATGATGGATTTGGCTTTCTGGTATCTCAATAAATGTTTTTCTTCTGCTTTCTATATGGAGAGTATGTTATACTTTGTGATTCAGGACTACACCATCATATTCATAGTTGCCATCAATGCTATGAATATTGCCTTGGCAGTACAGGGCCTTGCCCAGAGTCACACAATCAGTACATGAACCCAGGTCTTTTTTAATCCGAGGCCAACTTTCCATTTGTGCTATATACTCTCGCTTTGTAAATTAATTTAAATTGTGAAAAGAAATAGCAAAAGAGGGCAGCTAGGTGGTACAGTGAATAGAGCACTAGCCCTGGAGTCAGGAGAACCTGAGTTCAAGTTCAGCCTCAGATACTTACTGGTTGTGTGACCCTGGGCAAGTCACTTAACCTTGGTTGCCTGAAAAAACAAAGAAAAGAAAAGAAGAAAGAAACAGCAAAGGGCCAAGTTCATATTCCCACCCCCTAATATTATGTGGTTTTAATCCCTTGTAAGGTCTTCAGCTCCAGGGGTCACATTGGTGACCCTCTGTTCCTCCAACAAGTGGTACTTCCCAGTAATTCCTCTTCCTCTCTCTAGAAGGCAGGATCTCTAGGATCCTCTTTCTCTATGGGAAGATAGAGCTTCCCCATTTCTTACTAGGAAAGCAGATGCCCAAACACTCAAGCTTGGGTTTGCTGGAGAAGCAAACTATCATTTAGTAGTATTGCTCAGAAATCCCCCTTCTCTCTCAAAGAGGCTAGGATCTGGGAACTTCCATTACTTGGCCACATTTCCCATCTCCTAGGACCCTGTGATCAGAAGCATGTGCTGTTGCAACATGCATCAACTGCTGCTTCTCCAAGTGACTCACTCCACTAGATCTATAAAATTCAGAATGCACAAATGGATTGAGTTAAAATAGGCGTGCATATAGTTCACTACAACAAATGTATAATATAATATGTTACTAATATTATATTATAATAATTATAAATATTATATGATATGTAATAAGTATAACATATATTATAATAATATGTAATATGACATGAAATAACCTAATATACTATAGTATAATATATTATATTATACATTATATAACTTTGACATAGCTATATGAGGTATATAAGTAAAATATGAAATATCAGTAAGAATATCACTGCTCGTAAAATCACAGGGCCTCTGTGTGACTCTTTGAATAAGGTCACTTAAATGCCACATCAGAAATTTTTCAGGAGCATTGACTGGGATTCGAAGGGGCAAGGTAAGTGCTCCTAGCCTCTCCTTGAGCCACTGGTTTCTTTCTTTTGGGTTGGAGGTCAGTCTTAAGAGAGTCACATTTGCCTTCAAGGTCTGGCCCTGCTCTCACTGCAGCCTCCTGTTGTGGGCATGTCGTTCCTTATGGCTCTGTGGCAGTCAATAGATCATCCATGGCCTGGGGAAGGAAAGTTAGATTGATCCGGCACACCTGTCCTTGCTCCTGGGCAGGGCTGGAGGGAGGCATGAGAGAATGGGTATGATTCAGACAACAGCACCAGGAGCAAAGGTGAGAACATGTCTGCAATACAAAGGGACAGGCCAGGAGACACACATCTGTTGCTTTTCCAGGAAAAAGAATCATGGACTGATTATTCAGACGTGGCAATGAGCTCAAGAGCAAGTCAACAAGTGATATAATAATAATAGCTAACATTTATATTTCATCTACTACGTGACAGGCATTATGCTAAGAACATTGCAATTACTATCTCTCTTGAACCTTATAACAACCCTGGGAGGTAAGGTGCTATTATTATCATTATTCCCATTTTATCGATGAGGAAACTGAGGCAAACAAAGGTTAAGTGACTTGCCCAGGGATGATATGGTTGACAAATGTAAGAGGTTGGTTTTGAACTCAGGTCTTCCGGACTCCAGGCCCAGCACTCTATCCACTGTGCGCCCTAACTCTCCTAAGACAACCAAGGGGAATCCAGGTCATATGGCAAAAGCACAATAATTGAGTCATGCCAATGATGTCAGAAAGAGCCTGAGATAGAGCAAGACTTCAGTAAGAAGATAATATAAATACAGGTTCAAAGGCAAGGATTGCTGAATGCCTTCATCTAAGGAGAAGTTTATTTCATTCTATTTGCTGAAGTGTGGGGTTCCTATTCTTTTAAGATGGAGAACCCAGCTTATTTTTTGTCTTTGTTGAATTGTAGATTCATTTTTAAGGGTATAAAAAATAAACAAGGTGACTTAGGTAAAAAAAGAAAAATGTGGATGGGAAAAAAAATTGCCCCTCCTGGAAAACATAATTCTTGGTGGACTTTTAAAGCCCTTTCTAACTCTCTAGTCTTCTTACTCTAGGGAACTAGGTAGCACAGTGGATAGAGCCTTGGGCCTGCAGTCAAGAAGGATCATCTTCCTGAGTTCAAATCCAGCCTCAGACCCTTACTAGCTGTGTAATCCTGGGCAAGTCACTTAACCCTATTTGCCTCAGTTTCCTCATTTATAAAGTGAGCTGGAGAAGGAAATGGCAAGTCACTCTAATATCTTTGCCAAGAAAATCCCCAAATGGGGTCACAGTCAGATATAACCAGAGGAAAAAAAAAGACAACACTTTATTCCCCTCTGTGTACTCTCAAAATCCAGCAACACTAGCCTCCTCACCCCATCTCCCAAATCCACATATTTGCACTGGCTGCTCCCCCACCTGGAATGCTCTCCCTCCTCATCTCTATCTCCTGGCTTCCTTGGTTTGTTTTTTTTCAAGTCTCAGCTAAAATCCCACCCTCTGCAAGAAGCTTTCCCAAACCCCCTTAATGTTAACACCTTCCCTCTGAAATAATTACCAATTTACCGCCTAGATCTTGTTTGTTTACATGTCGTTTCCTTCATTATGAGTTCCTTGAGGTCAGGGACTGTTTTTTGCCTTTATTTGTATCCCCCTACACTTAGCACAGAGCCTGGCACATAGTAGGCACTTAATCAATACTTTGTGACTTGCCTAGAAAGAAAACTCACATCCTACTGAAGTTTCAGGGCTGTCAACGACAATCAACATCTTTTCCTCATTTATTTCAGAAGAGGGATAGGAAAGTTAGAAGCAATTCATGAATTGAAAACGTAAGAAAATACATGCCAAAAGCACTATCGAGGCCTCAAAATCATTGATGACTGAATCAGAAAAATATTTAAGAAAGTATTCAAACCTCTGGGTTCTCTTCAATAGATTCCTTCCACAAGCTCACAGCAGTCCTTGAAGTAACACTTAACTTTTTCTCCTCTAGAAAGCAAAGAACACAAAATTTTGAATTTTTAATTACTTTTTCCTGAATGGTGCTAAAATCACATTCTACATGAAATGTTTCAATTACTCTATTGGCTTTGGGAATTTGTTGTCTGGTGAGGCAAGTATGGGGCACCATATGGTACACAGAACATTGGGGTCAGAAAGACCTGAGTTCAAATTCAACTTCAGATACCTACTAGATGTGTGATGCTGGGACAGTCACTTAATCTCTCTTTGCCTGAGTTTTCTTGCTTTAAAATGGGGATAATAATGGCATCTCCCTCTCAATAAGGGTTGTTGTGAGAATAAAATAGGATAACGTTGATTACACCCTTTGAAAACCCTAACGCACTATATAAAAACTTTGTTGTTCAGTCATTTCAGTCATGTCCAACCCTTTACGACCCCATCTGGGGTTTTCTTGTCAAAGATACTGGAGTGGTTTGCTATTTTCTTCTCCAGTTCATTTTACGGATGAGAAAATTGAGGCAAACAGGGTTAAGTGACTCCCACAGCTAGTACCTGAGCCAAATTTGAACTCAGAAACATGAGCCTCCCTGCCTCTAGACCTGGAACTCTATCCAGCGTGCCATTTGTTTGCCTTACTAGCCATTATTATTACTTTAATCATTTAATAAGAATTTATTTATAGGGCACACTATGTTTCACGCATATAGTTTTATAATTAAGAATAACGTTTCTCTATATAGACAAGTCCAGGCTCATTACAACAGTAAACCCAGGAATCTTTACTCCCCACCCTGATGGGGGAGACAGGTGCCAAGTATACCGCTTTTATCACAACCAGTCTTAGAAATACATAGCACCACCACAGCCATTCTCAGACATTTTTGCCCATAGGAATAGCTGCATAAAATACATTTGATAACTTTGTATTAGATAATTCTAACTAATTACTTAACTAATAATAAAAAGGTACTAAGCTCAATTATCTCTATATATTTTGAAGGAACAGAGGTTTTGTCAGCACCCTGGAACAAAATCCCGATTGCTCAGCCCTCTTAATGGATTTGACTATTATGACAAATCAGAAAGAGCATTAAAATAGATATGGGACCCTAGAATTCAAAATATAGTCTTGTTTTTCTACTCTAAGGGGAAGCCAACTCTTTTGGAGTCGGCACTTACTCCATAGCAAACAAAAAGGATCAGTGGGGTGGGAGAGGGATAGAAGAGAAGCAGAAGGAAGAAAAGTAGAAGGGTAAAGAGGGGAGGTAGAAGGGGAGGCCAAGGTGGCAGAAGTATAGGAAACAGAACAGCAAGCTCCCCTCCACAAAATTTCTCCAACCACACCTAGAAAATGAACCACCCTGAATCTTGATGGGGAAATCCTGAAAACCTCACAGGGAGTGCTTTGTCCTGTCCAGGTCAGCTCAGGGAGACAGACAGGGAGGTCTTCAAATACTGGGGATGGGTAGGATCAGGTTGGCTCAGGAACACACAGACCCAGGGAGAGGCTGCACACCAAGAAGAGGTCCAACGGTCAATGTGGGGCTCCACCATGTCCATTCTGGGGCACAATGACTGGGACAGATGCAAACTAGCAGCTTTGTTGCCCACCATATGGTTCAAAGGAGGCAGCTAGGTGGTTCAGTGGATAGTTAGAGCACTGGGCCTGGAGTCAGGAAGACCCAAGTTTAAAATATAGTTTAAGACACTCACTAGGTGTAAGGCACTTACTAGCTGGGCAAGTCACTTAACCTCTGCTTTCCTTAGCCCACTGCAGAAGGAAATGGCAATCTACTCCAGTATCTCTGCCAAGAAAATCCCACAGATACTAGCTGCCTGACTCTGGACAAATCACTTAACCCTGACTGCCTCCAGAAAAGAGAAAAAAGGAAAAGAAAATCCCATGGATAAAGAATCAGACACTGCTGAACAACAACCACAACCGAATTCAAGTCATAACTCCAGGACAGGCTGAGAAAGGGCCCTGACTAACCATGGAGGTGGAGGATGAGAGTTAGTGGTGACCTTCACAGTAGGGAGGCCCTGGACTATATATGGAGAAAGGAGGAAGTTCATAAGCCAGCAGTTGCAACAGCAAACCTCAGGCTCAGAACAGGCATTTAGACAAACTAGCCTCCAGCAGAATAACCAGGGAAAGAATTCCAGTCCCGAAGGGGAATCCACAATCTGCCACTCGGAGCCATCAGAGTTTTTCAGCTGGTTTTATAGGGTCAGTCTAGCCGCAGCCTAATGGTGCTCAGAACCAAGCCTTGGGTCAAGGACTTGCAGAGTTCTGACAACAGTCAGACTCTGTCCAGGGTCAGAACACTTGGGGAACACTCCCCAAAGCTTGTGGGTCACCAGCCTGAGCCTCATATCCTGAATAACACAATATTTAATACCTTAAGAATGCCCCAAAAAGACTATCAAAGACCTTTCCTCCAGAAGTGTCACAGAGCCCAGGCCTAAGGTCAAGTCCAAAGTCAAGAAATAGGTTGGAAGGATGAGCAAACAAGTAAATAAACCTACCATACTCATCATTGCTAGCATGTATATCATGCGTGCTACATGCCAGGAACTACGCTTAGTGCTTTGTAAATATTATCTCACTTGTTCCCCACAACAACCCTGGAAAAAGTAGGTGCTATTATTATCCCCATTTTAGTTGAGAAAAGAGAGGCAAAGAAAATTTAAGTGACTTTCCCAAGATCACACAACTAGTAGGTATCTGAGGCAAATATGAACTCAGGTCTTCCTAACACAAAGCCACTCTAACACTCTAACCACTGAGCCACTTAGCTACCCTCCAAAAAGAGCTATTATAATGTTAGGGAAACTCAAGACACAAATCCAGAAGAAGAGATTGATTCCAAAACATCTACAAGCTCCAGGCAAAGACTCAGAGGAAAGCAATTTGTCTGTCTCCCTGAGCTGACCTGGACAGGACAAAGCACTCCCTGTGAAGTTTTCTGGATTTCCCCATCAAGATTCAGGATGGTGCATTTTCTAGATGTGTTTGGAGAAATTTTGTGGAGGGGAGCTTGCTGTTCTGTTTCCTATTTGTTTGTGCACAGCTTGGGCACATTTTATAGAATGCCAGGAAGAGGTGAAGCAAACACTTGAAAAAGAGTTTTAGAATGTTTTTATAAACAGAATGAGAATGCTTGAGCAAAAAATTGGGGGGGGGGGAGTATGAGAGAAAGAATTGGAAAGGGAATTAACAGCTTGGCATGGGAGGTACAAAACCTTGCTCAAGTAACAAACTTCCTGAAAATGTGAATGAACCAAATAGAAGCCGATAAATTCATGAGGCAACAAGAAATATTAAAGTCAAAAGACTGGTCTAATAGAAGAAAATTAAGGTATCTCATGGTAAAATGGGCTTAGAAAACGAGAGAAAAAATGTAAGAATCATTGGACTATCTGAATTTTAAGAAATCTTTTTAAAGATTTTATTTGATTTTAAGAAATCATAAAAGAAAACTCCCAGATCTCTTAGACCTAAAGGGCAAATAGTAAAAATTAAAAGAAAGCACTAATTACTTCTTGAAAGAAATCTCAAATAAAAACTTCTGGCAGCAATATAGTAAAAAATGAAGAGCTTCCAGATCAACTCAAAATACTGCAAGGAGTCAAAAAGAAAGAATTCAAGTACTGAGGAGTCAAAATCAAGACCACACAAGATTTAGTAAGTGCCACTATATGAAGAAATGAAGAGGTTGGAATATAATATTCTAGAAGTCAAAAGATATTGGCTTATAGCCAATAACTTTACCAAGCAAAACTACAGAGGAAAAAAATGGATTTTTTTTACTGAAATAGAGGATTTCCAGGAGTACCTAATGAAAAGACCAGAGCTACATAGAAAACTCTGAAGTTCAAACTCAGGATTTAAGAAAAATGTAAAAAGGTAAACAGGGTCAACTGTTGATATTCAAATATGAGAATATGATACATGTGTCCCTTCTGAAACCTAACATTATCAGGGGTAATGGAGGGAATCCAATTGGCCAAGACCTGGCAGGAATTCTATTATGTCTCAATGATCTTAAGAATGGAAAGAGCGGGCAACTAGGTGGCACAGAGGATAAAACACCAGCCCTGGAGTCAGGAGGATCTGAGTTCAAATGTGACCTAAAAAACTTATTAGCTGTGTGACCCTGGGCAAGTCACTTAACCCTGATTGCCTCTTCCTCACCACCAAAAAAAAGAGAAAAGAATGGAAAGAGAGGGGAGGAGGAATACACTGAGTGGGGCAGGGGGAGGAGAGGGAAAGTAAGATTCGGAAAAATTGTCTCACATAATCAGGGTACACAATTAGATATCCATACAAACAAGGAGGAGGGAGTAGAGGGGAGAGGCTAACACTTAAACAACGTTTTCATCTGAACTGGTCAAAAAAAGTAAGAATACACACACAGAATTGGATCCAGAAATACATTTCGCTCAACAGAAAAATAGGAGGGAAAGGGAAGAGGAGGAGAGGGGGAATTAGAGGGAGAGTAAATTAGGGGAGGAATTAGTCCCTAAGCAAAACAAACTCTAAGTATGCACAAAAATATTTATTTCTCTTTTTGAAGCAGCAAAGAATAGGAATCGGGGTGGGGATGCTGATAAACTGGGGAATCAATGAATAAGTTATGGCGTCTAAATGTGATGGAATCTTATCAGTGATTTCAGAGGGCTAGTGATGAAACATGCTTCCCAGAGTCTGATAGAGAGGTAAGGGACTCAATGCAAAATTCTACTTATATCTTAAAAATGGCCAATATACAAAGTCATTTTGATTGACAATACATGTATGTAATGTGTTGTGTTTTGCTTATGTTCCCAATTAGTGGAAAGAGTTGGGGCAGGAGGGTGAAAAGGTGGATTTTGGCTAATTAAAACAAATTTTTTTTTAAAGTGAAAAAAATTTTTTATAAGAGTCAATACTAGATCAGGGAAAGGAATAAGGGAGTGAGGGGGAGGAGGTAGAGGCCACAACTTAAAAAGAAAATTTTAATTTAAAAAAATCCTCCCCAGTTCAGAATTAAACTTAGCTCAGTTAAAGCACCTTGTGCCTTTGGCATGGGTTGTTCTGGTACAGACTGCTCCAATGGCCACTCAGACTCCTCTGGAAAAGAATATAGAAAAGAAATCAAATGCTTATTTGCATAACATGAAAGTAACATAAAACTGTTATTTAGAGCTGCTGCTAAGCTCTAAATGTCTAGTTTGTGACTTTAACCAGCTGTATCTCGTGTTCAGCATTTTTTCTCTTCTCCATATGATCCTTCAGTAAAATTTACCATTTTGCTGCCACATATTTCTAGCAGAATTATCTTTATTTTTCCCACAACACATGGCATGAATGGTAGTTTAGTGAATGAATGAGCAAATGAATTAAAATTCTAGTTTTGTGAATGCATGACCTCAGAATGCTACAAATGCTACTACTACTATTTTCCTCATTCTTCCCTTTCTCCTCTTCTCCCCTTTCAAAGAATAATGAAGGAAAAGCTATGAGTTCATTTAGATTATCCAGCTGGTTGATTGAAAATGGAATCAGTATTGTGATGGAAAGAACAGGGTAATGGGGGCTTATGAGCTATAGCACTAGAAAAGATACCACCCCTAGTCCCTTTTTCATAAGGAGACATAATAATCACATTCTGGGAGCCCAACTTGTCATTCTGAGTGGTAGCTGGGATAACCATCTCAGGATATGTGTTACATACCAATTATATCACGGGATCAGAGATTTTAAACAGGAAAGGACTTTAGGGATCATGAAGTACAACCCCCTCAATTTACAGATGGAAAAACTGAGACCCAGGAGATGACATTATTTGTCCAGGGTCACAAAGAGTGTGCATGTTTGAGGAAGAGTTTAAATCTAGGTCAGAGTACAAGGCCACCTTGAATATAGATACTGAATAAGTTTTCAACACTGTCTTTTGTCCCAGATTGTTTCAAAGGATGTTAACCAAGATTTTTAGATGGGACTTGCAATTCATTTGACTTTTAACATTAGAGTTTGATACCACCCTTCCTCAGTTTCCTAAAAGATTAAAATATTTTGGGTAGAGGGTAAAAGCTTTCAGATATCAAATTTCTGATGATTCTTCTTCTCTCTCTCTCCCTCTTTCCCTGTTTTGGGAACATATGGAGAAAGGAACTCAGAGGAAAACAATTTTGTGGCAAGTGCCAAAGGCATATTTTTATTCTTGGCCATGTCGAGAGTTAATTAATTATGCTACAATGGCAGGAAATAGAGTTGTACAGTTTGCCAAGATGTAACTTCCCACTAGAAGAGATAGTTTAGAAAGAGGTGCATCTGGGGTCCATATAGGTAGAAACTGACACAACTAGAGACTATATGCAGAATTGTGGGGGCCCCCCAAGTTCAATCAACAATCAACCAGCAATTATTAAATAGCTGGTATGTACCAGATATAGTACTGCCACTCCTTATTCACATATCATCTGCCACCTCAATCTTCTCTACTGTAAAATTCCTCTTAAGTTCTGTGACCTTCTTCATAAAACCAATTCCTAGTTTTATTTATTAATTCAATGGTTCTTTCTACTCTCAATTTTATTAATTTAACCTTTAATTTTTAGGATTTCCAATTTAGTGATTAATTGGGGATTTTCAATTTGTTCTTTTTCTAGTTTTTTTAATTGCATACCCAATTCATTAGTCTTCTCTTTCTCTGTTTTACTGATGTTAGCATTTAGAGATACAAATTTTTCTCTAGTCACTGCTTTGTTGTATCCCATCGGTTTTGATATGTTGTCTCATTATTGTCATTCTCCTTAATGAAATTATTGTTTCTACTATTTATTCTTTAACCCACTCATTTTTTAAGATTATGTTGTTTAATCCCCAATTAGTTTTTAATCTGTTTCCTTGATCCCTTATTAAATATAATTTTATTGCATTATGATCTGAAAAATACTTTTACTATTTCTGCTTTTAATTATAAAACTTTTATGTACTAATATATGGTCAGTCTTTATAAAAGTACCATAAACTTCTGAGAGAAAGGTATATTCCTTCCTATTTCCATTCAATTAAATTAAAAACACTTGAAAGTATTGGTATAAATGGATTTTTATATAAATTGATAAAAAGCAGTTATCTAAAACCATCAATAAGCATTATTTGTAATGGGGATATAAACTAGATGCCTTCCCAGTAAGATCAGGAATGAAATGAGGATATCCACTGTCACCAATATTATTCAATATTATATTGAAAATCCCAGCAATAGTGATAAGAGAAGTTCTGTGACCCTCTGAATACAAAAGTCTTGGTTCCTGGGTTATCTATAATGCAGCATAAAATATCATCCACAACACTACTTAGAATAAATCCATGATCTGGTGTGTGTGTGTTTGTCCTTCCTTGCCAAAGAAGACCATACCATCAGAGAAATAATGACATGACTTGCCCTTGACTTTGTTTTTGAGTGAGGGAGGACTGTGCAGGGCACCAGCCTCACTTCTCCTTCAGAGCCATCTGAATCCAGTGACCAGATATTCATCAGGATGACTGGAGATGACCCAGGATGAGGCAGTTGGGGTTAAGTGACTTGTTCAAGGTCACACAGCTAGTGAATGTCAAGTGTCTGAGGTGAGATTTGAACTCAGATCCTCCTCCAGACTCCTGCACTGGTGCTCTATCCACTGCACCACCTAGCTTCCCCTCAGAGTCTGGTACAAACTCAAAGGTAGCTAACTTACTTTTCTCCTGTTTGAATTGGTTGATCCTTTTTGTAAGATTTTTTGACAAAGGCGTGCATACTTTCTCCAGCATCTCCAGATTATTCTCACTTAAAAGCTCTTTTTTCTCCATATATTTCAAAAGATTTAAAAAGGACTGAAAAGGAATCAACATTATTATATTAACTTACATCATGGTCTGTCTATATCTTGGTTATTTTGATCACAAGTATGTGGGAAAAGGAATGGGCAAGTGGCTCACAACCATGCTAAGAACTTTTTAGTCAAGCTTCCCAGGTAGAACACAAAGCAAAACAGGAAAAGGAGAATGGGAAAGGATGGTAGAAGGTAGGCAGAAGATTGAAGTAGTGGAGACCATAGCAAGTGTTAGCACAATCAGGAAGGCTGTGCAGCTTAGCTCAGTGAAAGCTGTCATCTTTACCACTCTGACACTATACATAGGCAGCATATAAAAACAAGGAGAGCAAAACTTCTGGGCTGGTTTTATTTTTTTAGGTTGGTTTATACATTACATTGCTGTTTGCAGAGCAAGCTTTTTTTTTAAAAGGGAAAGAGAGGAAGAAAGTGGGTGCAATGGAGTTCCATGAATAGACAGCCTACACAAGTAGAAAGAGAAATGGTAAAGAGTTAGAAAAATGGTCAATTTCTCCACTCACCGTTAACGTTTTTGTTACGTCTTTATGCAGGAGGAATTTGATAGATTCAAACTCTTCTTTAGTAATTTCCTCAGATAGGTTGTAAAGCATAACTCTGTGACATGAATTTAATGCTATTAGTAATGAATATTCTGCAGACATAACCGTTTTTGATCAATCACTTTTCAGTCATGTCCAATTCTTTGTGATCTGATTTGGGGTTTTCTTGGCAAAGTTACTGGAGTGGTTTGCCATTTCCTTCCCCAGTCTATTATACAGATGAGGAAACTGAGGTAAACAGGATTAAGTGACTTCCCCAGGGTACACAGTTAGTGAGGCCAGATTTGAACTCAGGGGACTGATTCTTCCTGACTCCAGCCCCAGCACTCTATCCATGGCACCATCTAGCTGCATAGACATAACAGAGAGGAGTACAATTTGTATCTCCCTTCATTTCCCTCATACCCCTGCTAATGGTTCAATTGATATAAGATTGAGAAAAGGGTAATCTAGATTAAAGAGGATTCAAGTGATCCTGGACTGACTTAGCACATACAAGATGCTTGAGTCTCCTTCATAGATTCTTATCTAAATTTTTCAGTATAGAATCATTCTTTCAAATTCTCTGTAGAGAGAACCAAGGAGTACCACCAGGGAGATTATAAGCTCCATGACAGCAGAGACAGAGCCTTATCAGAATTTTGTGTCCTTCTCCCATCCCCTCACCCATGCCAGGTCCAGTGCCCTGTACATAACAGGTATCCATATGACAATGTACCCAAATGACAATAAATATTTGTTTAATTGACTTTCAAAATTCTAGTGTAGATTACTCAGGTTCTTTGAATCCAGAGATTTGGTGCATGAGGTAAGCACACAACAATGCCTGGGTATGTGTTTAGTCTTTTGCCACAATTAAACCTCCAGTCTGGTGATGCAGGTAGATATGAAGGACTGAGAAATATCACTTTCCCTGGCATATACATTATGGTGCCATTTAAAATGGTGTTTGCTGAAGGATGCTCTAAGGCAGGCCCGCCCTTCATCTTATCCATTTGCCTTTGGATTTAGCTGTCAAACAATGTGTGAAAGCCTGTCAAAGCAGATAGGTACATGGATGGTTCCCTTCCTCCCCTAGTAACAAGGCTTTTTTCTCTTTTTTCACTATGCTTTAGGTACTTATTATTCCCCCTCCAAATTCAAAAGATATAGAAACATCAGTCAGCAATGTAGAGAATAAATCTACTAACTGTGAAGAAAGGCTAGGACACATGTTTAAGGATGGAGAATCCATTAAGTCACTCAGTTACCTGCCACCTTACTTAAAGTGACAAGATGCTATGTCTTGATCCCTTCATTGGGTAAAAACAACCAATCAATAAGAGGTTTGACCTAGGTGTGAACAGAATCTAAATATCTTTACTCGATCAATCAGAGGCTTTTGCATAAACTTTTAAAATCATTATTTTGAATTTTTTTACCTCAAATTTCAGTACCCTGGGTCAAAGCCCCTATTATCTTGCTCTAGTTACAACTCTGTGATACTATGATGCTATGTGATACTCTGTGGTACTATGGAAAGTATAAGAGCTAAAAACTCAAGGTAAGTGAAAATGTAAGAAGAAATTCCCTTCAAATTAGCCCAAATCACAGAAACCTTACCTGTATGAGGAGATTTTCCCTTTGGTAGAAAGTTCATTCTGTACTTTTTCCTTTGTGTACCCAATATTTTGTAGTAGATAATGTTGCTTAATTAGGAAGAGGAGTTCTGCCACTAGGAAACAATTTTCTTTATCCAACAAATCTTCAGCCATGAATTTACGAAACAGTTGGTGAGCTGACTTTATATCCTCAAGGTATTTAGGTGAGATCAAGTCACTACAGAGAAACTTAAGCGCCTCCATATCTTCAAGCCCCAGTTTCTCATCAATGGAGAGAAGCTTCTGGTGAAACTCAACACTACTCTCGTCCTCCATATTGAGGTCAGATTTTGGCACTTAAAGGCAAGATAGTGACCTAGTGAAAGAGAAAAATCAAAGAAGACTTTCTGATTTAAAACTTGTCCATCTCTTGGGAGAGAGGTTAAATGCAGAGAAAGTTAAGGTCAATGGAATATTCCTATCTCCAGAATTACCAGGATTATCAAAATTACCTTGTGTGTGTGTGTGTGTGTGTGTATATATATATATATATATATATATATATATATATACACACACACACATATATGTATGTATGTATACATATATATGTATGTATATAATTTTATGTATGTAAACATATATATGTACACACAAACATTTTATATCTCATCTCAACCAATAAAATGTAAGCTTTTTATAGGTATAAATGGATTCATCTTTGTCTCTGTATCCCCAGCACCTAGCACATAGTGAGTACTTAATAAATACTTGCTTGATTCAGATATGTCACTTGGTGATTCTTAAAAAATTCAATTAAAAAAAGGTTTGGTGATTTTTTAAAATAAATAAATTACTAGCTTCCCTTGCTCTTCATTCAGGGAACATTTCATATACCTTTCTTTCCTTGCCCACCAAAGAGAGGGAGGAGACCCCATACAATTTTTCCTATCTTCATCAAAAGATTAAACAAAGTTTTGTAGCCTGCTATGCAGAAAAAGCACTATGCTACATGCTAAGGAAGATAATGTTGGTAAATAAGATTCATATTACAATTCCTCTATAACTTAGTAGACAGATAGCCTTCAAGGGTTACCAAGGCTGAAAAATTTTATAGTTGAGGAAACTGAAGTAAACAGAGCTAAGTGATTTGCTCAAGGTCACACCACTAGTAAGTTTCTGATGCTATATTTGAACTCTTCCTGACTCCAGGCTCAGGGTTCTATCCACTGCACCACCTAGCCACACGAATGTGGTACATTGGAAAATGCATGATATTTCCTCCACTACCTCCTATGGCACCCTTCCAGTCCCTATCCATATTATAAACATGATATTGAAACCTAAACCAAGGAGAAATAAAGCAGGGAAAGAAAACTACAGACCAGTAACCCCAATGAATAATGACATAAAAATGTTAACTAAAATGTTAACAAGTAGGCTGTAACAACATATTAGAATAATTATACACTATGACTAGGTTGGGTTTATACTGAGAATGCAGTGTTGGTTTGACATAAGGGGAACAATAAATATAAAAAAGTTAATATAAGAAATTTTAAATTATATGATTATGTCAATTGATATTAAAGTTTTTGACAAAATTCAGCCCCTATTTCTATTAAAAGCTCTACAAACCATATTAGTAAATTGATCTTTTTATAATATAGCAAATGATAACTACTGAAACTGAAGAGCAAGTATTATGTATAATGGAGAAAAGTTAGCCTTTCCAATAAGATCAGGGGTAAGGGATACCCATTGACACCATTACTATTTAACATAGTACTAGAAATGCTATCTGTAGTCATGACAAGAAGAGAAATTGAAGAAATAAACATAGGCAGAGAAGAAACAACATGATCACTTTTTACAGATGAAATGATGATTTACTTAGAAAACCCTAAAGAGTCAGACAAAAATAAATTGAAACAAATTCAACAGTGTTTCAGGATATACAATAAATTCACATAAATCACTAGCATTCCTATATGTTTATGACACAACTTAGGAGGAAGAGCTAGAAAGAGAAATTCCATTTAAAATAGCTACAAAAACTATAAAATATTTGGGAATATATCTACCAAGATACAACCAGGTACTGCATGAACCCAACTATAAAACTTTTTTTGGCAGAAGTAAAGGCACATCTTAATAACTGGAAAAATATCAATTGCTCATGAGTAGGTCAAGTTAATATAATAGAAATAAGACTATCTACATTGATTCATATTTACAATTCTAGACCAATCAGACTACAAAAGGAATATTTTATAGAGCTAGAAAAAATAGCAATGAACTTCATTTGGAGGAACAAAAAGTTAAGAATCTCAAGGGTAATAATGGGGGGGAAGTGGGAAAGAAAGAGGTCAAACTGTACTACAAAGCAGTAAACTCATTTGTCTCCTCTGATATTGCTACCACTCTAGTGCTTGCCCTTATCACCTCATGCCTCAATTATTGCAACAGCCTGTTAGTGGGTCTGCCTGCCTCAAGTCTCTCCCCACTCCAATCCATTCTTCCTTCAATCACTAAATGATTTTTCTAAAACACAAGTCCAATCATGTCACCCACCCCCACTCAATAAACTTCAGTGGCATCCTATTGCTCCAGGAGAAAATACAAAATGCCCTTTTAGGCATTCAGAGCTCTTCATACCTTAGCCCCCTCCTACCTTTCTGGTCTTTTTATACCTTAATTCTCAACACATTCTCTTCATTTCAGTGACACTGGCTTCCTGGTTGTTCAATCAACAAGACAATCTATCTCTTGGCTCCAAATATTTTTACTGACTGTTCCCCATACCTGGAATGCTGTACCTTTTCAGTCTGACTACTGACCAACTTGACTATTATGTCCCAACTAAAATACCACATTCTCCAGCAAGCCTTCTTTTATCCCTCTTAATTATAGTGCTTTCCCTCTTCAAATTATTTCCTGTTTTTCTTGTATATAAATTGCTTCATATGTATATATATATATATATATATATATATATATATATATATATATATATATATATATATATATGTTTGTTTGCATATTGTCTCCTCATTAGATTATGAGCTCCTTGAGGGCAAGGACTGCCCCAGTGTTTAGCACAGTTCCCAGCATGTAGCAGGTGCTTGATAAATGTTGATTGATGGATCAAAGGCATTTTGGTACTAGGTAAAAAAAAAGAGAGATGAATCAGTGGAACAGATTAGGTACAAAACACACAGAAGGAAGTGAACCTAACTAATATCCTAGCATTTGATAAACCCAAAGATTTTGGTTACTGAGGGAAGGACTCACTTTTTGACAAAAACAGCTGGGAAAACTAGACAGCAGTCTGGCAGAAATTAGATTTAGATCAACACTTCACACCATGCACCAAGATAAACTCGAAATGGTATAAAAGATGATATTATAAGAAAATTAGAGCAGCAAAGAAGAAATTACTTTTCAGATCTATGAATGGGGAAGAGTTCATGACTAAAGAGGCAATAGAGAGAATTATGATTAAAGATAAAGTTCATTAAGATAAAATGAACAATTATGATTATATAAAATTTTAAAGTTTTTGCACAGATGAATCTAGTGTATTTAAATTAGAAAGGAAAGAAAGAAATGGAGGAAAATCTTTGCAGCTAATTTCTTTGATAAAGATCTTATAACTAAGGAATATAAAGAAACGATTAAAATGTGTAAGACTAAGAGTCATTCTTATCCATTAGCACCAGTTTGGTGGTACAGTGGATAGAGTCCTGGACTTGGAGTCAGGAAGACTTAAGTTAAAATCTAGCTTCAGACACTTAGCAACTGAGTGACCCTGGGCAAATCACTTTAAACTCTGCCTGTCTCAGCTTCCTCATCTATAAAATAGGGATAATACTTCCCATGATTATTGTGAGGATAGAATAAGATATTATTTGTAAAGTGCTTTGCAAAACTTAAATGCTAGTTAATATTGTTATTCTCCAACAGATAAATGGTCAAAGGAATTTTTCAAAGGAAGAAATCTAAGCTATAAAAACAACTACATAAAAAAATTCATTAAATCACTATTATTAGAGACATGCAAAATAAGCAACTCTGAGATTCTACTTCAAACCCTTCGGACCAACAAAGATGACAAAAGAGGAGAATGATGAATGGAAGGGCTGTGCAAAAGCAGATATATTGGTGCACTGCCAGTGGAATTGTGAATTGATCTAGCCATTCTGGAAAGCCATCTGGAACCGCATTATGTCCCAAACTTTGCTAAACTGTGCATACCACTACTAGGTCTACACATCAGCGAGACCAAAGAAAGAAAATAGACCGCTATACAAAAATATTTATACCAGCTTCTTTTGTAGTAGCCTAAAACTGGAAAGGAAAGGAGATGCTTCGTACTGGGGAATGGCTAAATAAATTATAACATATGGGTGTAATAGAATATTATTGTACCCTAAGAGATGACAAAATGGTCCGTTTCAGTGGAAATTGGAAAGATCTCTAAAAACTCTTGCAAAGTGAAATGAGCAGAATTTTGAGAGTAATCTATGCAAAAACAACAACATTAGAGAGAAAAAAAACTTTAGGAGCCTTTTTATAACCCTGATCAGTATAAGGAAGAACCAGGATTCCAGGAGACTAAAGATGAAACACACCACTCATACCCTTACAGAGAGGTAATAAACTTAAAATGCAAAGAGACATACATTATTAGGCATAGAAGAATTGGAAAAAGAAGAAAATTAATATGATGCAAAAACAGAAGGTATCAATAAAAAAAGGTCCAGGGGAAGAAAAGTAAGTGCTCTGTAGATCAGGTGAAAAATACCATGGGTATAAAATTGACAGGACTTGATAGCTGAATGAATGAAAAATAAAGGGAAAAGTATTTATTAAGTATTTACTATGAGCCGCGCATTAGAAAAGTAAGATCTCTGCTCTTCAGGAATTCACATTCTCATTAGGAAAAACAACATTATTATAGGAGGGTTCAGCCATAGGGAAGATGGAACAATGTGGTAGCCCTTAGGGTGCAGCAGCATGGTAAATGGCAATGGCCAAGGATCTGGAGGGCCCAAGGTCAAGGTCCACGAGCCCCTCTTTCACACTGTTAAGGATTGAGGTTAGCTATTTTCTGGTTGTTTCAGCTGATAATTACAAGAGATTTCAAACATGGGAAACCAGGCAAGAGGGCCAGAAGGCCCAGGCATCAGTCTTTCAGTATAATGCCCCAATAGAAGTTTCTTTTCCCAGTCCAAAAGAATTACTATAACAATAATTGGGGTCAGTCTTGGCAAACAGCTTCCAACCTTTGTGGAGCACAAGCACACGTGGGAAATACGGGAAATCACCCCACCCTTACAGGGAATTTCAGCTATTTCCTCTACTGAGATCTCTCTAGGACTGTCATTTTTATGTATGGAGTCTTTACTCTTACAGGCAGAGAGAGCCAAAGAAGGTAACACCTAGGGAATCACTTTGGTCGGAGTCCAGAGAGATTAGAAAGCACCTACCTCCTTTCCACAAAACGGTAAGGGGAGGGGACTATGGTTGTATGATGTCATATATACTTGCAGACTTGGTCACTGGGTCCTTACCTAACTGCGTGGTTTTGTTACACTGTTTCTTTGTTGAAAGGGAAGAATTGTTGGTGTTAGTGGTGGGGTGAGTTAAAAATAGAGCTGCAAATGATGCTGGAAAAACAAAAAGTCCCAGAACCAGAAGAAAAATTTATATAAGGATGATATTGTAAATATTTATGGCAGTTCTTTTTGAAGTAGAAAAAACAGGATATTAAGGGCATGCCAATTAATTAATAAATGGTGAAACAAATTGTGGTATATGAAAATAATGGACTACGAATATGCCTGAAGAAATGACAAAAGAGAGTTTCAGAAAAACCTGGGAGACTTGTCTGAACTAATGGAGAGTGAAACAGAATCAAGAGAATAATTCTTATAATACCATAATTGTTAAATTATAATTTATTTTTTATTCAACAAAAAATCTATTTTTCTCCCTCTTGTCCCCTTATTAAAGAAAAGAAAAACAAAACCTTTATAACAAATTTGCATAAATAAGCAAAACCAATTCCTGCATTAGCCATATTCAAAAAAAAAATATGTAGCATTCCATGCCTTGAGCCCATAACCTCCCTGTCAAAAGGTGGATAGGTTTAGTCCTTTGAAACCAATGTTGATCATAGCTTTCAAACCTAATTTTGAAGACTTAGGAACTCAAATCAATATAGTGACTACCTCTACTCCAAAGGACCAACAATGAGGCATGTTATCCACCTCTTGACAGGGAGGTAAAAGATTCATGGTATGGAATGAAACCTATGTTTTTGGATGACTAATTTGGGAATTTGTTTTGTTTGACTATGTATATTTGTTATGGGGGGGGTCTTGTTTTTCTTTTTTTTTTCTAGGGAGGAAAGAAAGTAAAAATATATTTGTTAATTGAAAAAAATAAAAATGTAAAAAGCTAAAGTGGGGTATCAATAAAGATTATTTTAAAAATAAAAATAGCACATGATATCACTGCTCTTCAGAACCTGGGTCAATATTTGTGGTGAAATCTCTGTCAGATACAAAAACGCAAAGTATAGTGGACAAAAGAAAGAAAGAGAGCACTGGCTCTGAAATCAGGAGGTCAAGGTTTAACTCTCTTCTGATACTTGACCATATCCAAGTCATAGAGCCTTCATCTATAAAATGAGTAGATTGCACTAGATGCCTTTGGATGCTTCTTCTACTCCAGCTCTAAAATTCTGGGAACCTTGACATAGCTCAACTAAGAGATCCTAGGTCATGGCAATTCTTCTGTTCTCCTACAAGGCAACAATTAGGCCAGCAGAATTCTGAGCCTATAGGCAAGGAACATTGCAGAGCCTGGAAGAGGTCCTAGAAACCAAAAGTCCACCAAGCATTTTGCCCCTTATTTAGCTCTAACAACGCATACATCATGACTCAGAAATACTAAATAAGTAAACTTGCCTTCTGTATTGCATGCATATGTATTACTCTTTTCCAGAAGATTTTCAAATGCTTTTGTGATTAGTAAAAATACAAATTCATTTTTAAAACACTGAGGAATTCAAAGGAACTTTTTAAAATGGATTTTCTCAGTGAATGGATATTGATAGTCCATCTCCTGTCATATGGGGATCCACAAATATTTTTGACTAAAAAAGGGGGGGTCCTCCTCCTCAAAAAGATTAGGAACCACTGAAGGAGAGCAAATGACTGACACAGTTGCAAGTGGTCTTTTCCAATACTGCTGTGAACGTTTATTCTGGACTACAATCAGATCAGGGATCTTCTGAGTAGAAGCGCGTTAAGGGCAGAAAAAGCTCAGGATAAAAAGTCTGGAATTAGTGCTAAAGAGCATGTGTTCCATATAATGAATAAACTTAAGCTCACTAACAACTTTTAGGACATGCCAACCAAGGGTGTGGTTATGCGTTGCCATGGCCATCAAGTAGGGGAAGTAGTAACTACTAACCAGAAGGTCTGGATTTATGATGAATATTTTCTAAATTCAAAGCACTGTAATGTGCTTCTCTGTTAATGCCATAAGGGGTATGAGTGTGAAAGGTGGCGATAACCAGAAGTAGTATCAGAGGAAAGCCCTGTGAAATAGGTTTTATTTCAGGAAAGAGAAATCATCCAGGTATCAAGTAAATTTGTACCTAGTAAAAATAGAGTACAGGCAGAACACAGCTAATGCTCCCTTCTGAAATTGGCTAAATTATTCTGATAATCTACAGAAGTATTACTAGCAAAAAGTTGGAAACCTTACTTCTAATTCAAAGCTAAATTACGCATGCCAACTTCACCCATTCTAATTGATTAGTTCTAAAATGTCACTGCTTGAAAGGACTTCAGAGATCTAATCCAGGGCAGCTAAGTGGTGCAGTGAAAAGAGTCAGAAAGACCTGAGTTCAAGTCTGAACTCAGACACGTACTCATTTACTAGCTATGTGACCCTGGACAAGTCACTTAACCCCAATTGCCTCTTCCCAAAAGAGAGACAGAGGGAGAACCTAATCTAAATCCTCTGTTTCACAGATGGCAGAATGCAGATAAGGAAGAAATTTGTCCAAAATAAGACATCCCATTCAATGGAAAGGGCACTGAATCTGTAATATGAATGTTTGGGTTCAAATTCTAGCTCTGCCAATGAATTTCCTGTATTTGTGACACTGGAACTTTTGAAAATTGATCCAGGAGTTGCAACTTAATGTTTACAGTAATAAGGCAATGAATTATTACCTACACTTTTCTCCAACTTCAATTCTGTTATACGTAAAACAAGATCCTTTTAACTGAATGACCTCCAAGGTCCTTTCCAGTTCTAAATCCATATGAAAGTCACACAACTATCTACTAGCCAAACAAGGTCTAGAAGGCATAACTCCTGGTTGTTCAGACCTCTGACCCCTACACAAGTCAAGTATTTAAAAGAGGATACTTTGTAATATAACAACTCAAAGGCTGCTGAATAAAGTAATTTGATACAAGAAATCTACATGGCTAATGTCTGGAGTGTAAATCATGAAATCATTTTCAATGTTTCAACTATTTGTTACAATTTTAAGATTTGCTGTGATTCAGTTTACCTAGACAAAAGTCCTCAAGGTTTTAGCACTCACCCCCATTCAAAATAAGAGACTGGACAAACACTCAATGACATATAAGAACAACGACTTGGTTAAGAGAAAGAGATCAAACCCAGTGAGTATTTTAGTAAATGTGCCAAGAAAAATAATCAATAGAGTATGCATAAAATTTTCCAACCCTAATTAAGCAGTCACATTCCTCTGTGCACATACCTTATTTACTGAATCTACTCCGTGCTCCAGTCCTAAATTCAAGGGGATTCCTATTAAACAGCACAAGCGTTCTCTGCATTCCTTTTGTATTTCCAGTTCCAAAATAAGGCACTTTGGGCCTTAAGTCTCTGAGATTGCAGGTATCCCCTCCGGGAAGATGTGGGAAATGAACCAGAAACAGGAAAGACAGTGAAAAGCTGTCACTGTCTAGAATTCAATGGAAACTAGGAAAATGCTAATCCTAAATAGCCATCAGAGAGCCAACTGGAAAGGGAGAGTTTAGCAGAAGCCTGTTTCTAGGACGAATATTTCCTCTTTCAAAGGAGACCTTTTCTTCTCATTTCATCATGCCAGGAATCCCCTCCATGAATGCAGATCCTTGAGGTGTGGCCTTATGGAGTATTACGTTTGCCTTCTATGTCTCAGAGTTTCTCTTTTGCCAAGAACAAGGAGCTGGTACTTACTTACTGACTTAGAAGCTCCGATATTTTTCTACAAAAAAGCTGAGTCAGAAGGTCTTTAGTTTTTACTTTCATTTTTCCTTAGCCTGGAACAGGAACTAGGAAATACTAAAAAGGAACTTTAAAATCATGCCGCTGATAAATTCACTAAAACCAGATAAAGTCAGCAAAGAAAAGAAATTGCAAAGCAGACAACTGGGGATTCCCAATGACGTTAAATGTAGCTTTGGAAATGAAGGATGTCTTGGAATCAAAGTGTTCCAAAGTCTCCAAAGAGACTCCTGGTGAGATGAAGGAGAAAGCAATTGTTTCCCTACCCCTGGTTTGAGTCTCTTCCTGGTTTGGCCTATTTTTGCCTGACTCTCCCCAGTTGCCTAGTCCAACTCTGCCTGGAGAAGAGGGATATTTCCTGATGAGAAGACCATAACTGCAGAACGAGGTGACTGGGGCAGAAGAAAGTTGAAGTTTGGGTGGTGACGCCCAGAGAATCAGAAACAGAGCCAGGAGAGGAATGACAGGTGGAGGAGTGTCCCTCCCTTTCCCCGTTTGTGTCCAAGCTACCCTTTGGACTTCCTCTACCATGCCCCAGTTCTGAAACCTCACTGCAGCCCCAGAATTCCCACGTCGGAACACCCTCAGCCCAGCATCCTCTCCGTCTGATTGGACGGCTCTCCCACAACCTCCTTTTGAGGAGAGCACCAGACCATCCATGTTTCATTCCTCTCCAGGCTGTGCTCGGGTTTTCCTCTACGTATGGCTTCTTGGAAGAGTACCAGAATGTAAGCTCGGTGGGGTCCGAGGGACTGGCTTTCTTTCTATTTCTATTTATTTAGCATTTAGCTCAGTGTTGGAAACATGACAAAAGCTTAATAAATGCAAGTTGACTGACAGGAGTACTGATGAACCTACTGGGTACCAGAAGGCGCAAGAAACCAAAAATAGAAAGTCAAGGAAAACGAAACCTGTCGTTAAAGAGAGACAGCAGCCTTCCTGTTAAGCCTTTTGTAAGATTCCATACCCTTGGAGAGGTTAAGAAGTGGTCAGTACTATTTATCTGAAATGAATTTCTTCAAATTAATACTAATAAGAGAATGATGCCTTTCTTTTATTATTTCTAATTAATGAGCCTCCCCTAGAATCTTGACACCTAGAGGCAGTGAGCTACCCACATATAAAAACAGATATCTAGAACACCTTAAGAAAGTAAATATATGATGATAAATGCGAACTCCAACAGGACTAGTTTTATGTTCAGCATGTGTGTGTGGAGAAATTATGATGGCCCTCCCTAGGGAGACCCACCCATCTTCTTCCCAACTAGCCCAGTGATTACCCAGTGGTCTCTTGAATCAAAATGCAGAGGAATGAGAAAAGAAACCGATTCTTTGGAACCATAAACTGTGGTCACAAGTGTCAAAATGGCTCCCTCTCTCTCCCTCATTCTCTCAAAACTAGCTAAGATGGGATGCTAGGTAATAGGTAATGAAATGGGTGGGTATTGGCAAGTTACTGTAGAGAAGAATCAAACTGGTTTTCTTTTCCTCTCTCCTGCACTACCCCCACGTCCCATACCTTCCCTACTCTTCCTTCTTCCTGGGTGTCCCACCTTGCTTACACGTTAAAATCTTATCTGGCCAACATGTCACACATCCATGTATGACAGCATTCTGTGACTACTATACCCCAATCGGGTTGGGGGAGCAAGGCAGGAGGAAGGAGGTAAATGGCCCCTCTATTATACCTATAAAAACAGACAGCACACAGCACTCCACACCAAACACACCCATGTGTCCATACCCCACAAGAAGATTCCTGTACTCAAGAACTTGAGTCAGTCTCTTCTTTGCCTATGGACAGGGCAGTTTTGCTTGCCTCTTTCATTTTGCTGCTTTTTCTGCCCACTTCTAGAGCCCTATCCTGCCTTGTACTGCCCCCCACTGGCTCCAGTCCTCCAACAAAATGCAGGCATCTTGTGCAGGGAAGGTGGAAGATGTTGGATGCTTCAGGTACAGAGCCAGGAGGCGGGGCCAGTCAGTACCTGTGCCCCTACAGTCCCCTTGACATTCCTTCTTCTCAGCTTTCTGATTTTTGCCAGTTCGTTGTGTGTGAAGTGAAATTTGAGACTTGTTTTGCTTTGCATCTTTATTACTGATAGCTGATAGTTTCTTTGGAAATTAATTTGTTCAATTTATTTCTTTGCTTGACATTTGTTCATTTGTTTAAAATTCTTTTGAAAATTATCTGTTTATAGGCTTTATCCATTAGGGAATTGTTCTTAATCTTATCATTATTATTAGTTAATTCTCTATATTCCTTGGATAGCAGACCCTACTGTTTAGATTATTCCATGCAAAGATTTTGACCAGTCAACAGATTTCCTTCTCAAACTAATTGTATTAAGTTTTTTCATATAAAAACCTTTTTAATTTAATGAAATCAAATGATCTATTTAAGGATTCAATGAACTATGGCTCAAAAGCCAAATCCAGCCTGAAAAGCTAAGAATAATTTTTTTTTACATTAAAAAAATTTTAAATACAACTTTATTTTAAAATATACCTTTAAGGTGTGAACTTTATTTTTAAATGTTTAGAAATTTTTAAATACAACTATTTTTAAAGTTTACATAAAAATTTAAAAACACAACTTTATCTCAGAAGGTAACTTTGTTGAACTTACATTTAAAACAGAAACCTTATTTGAAAATGCAAAAACCATTAATATGTCACTGTGCCATATAAAAACAGGTGACCTTTAAGTCATAGTTTGCTGACCTCCTTGATCTATCGTATCTTCTGTGATGTGCTTCATCCTTTATTTGGCTGAGAATTCTCTGCCTAGACATAATTGTAAAAGATACAGCCATCCGTTTCCACCACCACTCCCACCCCACCTTTCTCTAATATATTTTATATTAATTTTAGTGTCCAGTTGGAAGTTATTAGTGCATCATGTAATAGTATCACAAATTCAGAACTATAAGAAACCTAAGAATTCATGTTCTCTAACTCCCCAATTTTGCAGATGAAGAAACTTCTTCCCAGAGAGGTTAAACAATGTACTGCAGGTCATACAGGCACAATTAGAATTTCCAGGGAAATAACAGGAGGAAAATAAGATGTTGGAATGGCAAGTCCATTTCTTTCTTCCTTTCCTGACTTCTTTTACTTTTTTGTTGTTGTTGTTGTTGGCCTTTCTTACGTATCTACGTAAAGCAAACTTCCAGGTTTTGAGCCTGGGTCAATTCTGTGTCCAGATCCTATTCCCTGGAGCAGGAGTTCTTGATTTTGGGGGAAGAGAGGGTCATAGGATTCTTTGGCAGTCTGGTGAAGCCTGTGGACCCTTTCTCAGAGCAATAATTTTAAATGAATAAAATAAAATACATAGGACTACAAAGGAAACCAATTATATTGACATACACTTACCAAAGTGAGGAGGAAGAGAAAATTGACTCTTGCCCTACCCAACTCTAGAGACACAGCTTAAAATAGACCTCACATTTTAATAGCCAGAAAGGAAGAGAGAGGCAGAGAGACCAGTAGCCCAATTTTGTATACCCCTGTATCCAGGTCACTATTCCATATCTAGTATAAAGGATCACACAGAATATAAGAGTTCAAACAAGCAATCATTCTACTAAAATCATATTCCAGTACCCTGAGGTGGAAACAGCTCCCAATCTCAGCAAGACAGAAATCTCTTGGATTGGCGAGAAGATTCCCTGGGATCTAATGCACTTTCCCCCAAAACCTGAAGAGCTACATTTATACACCTCTTGGCCCAAATTCCCACAACTGGGTCCCAGTTCAATCCATCTTTGGGTAATATTAACTCCAATTGCCCAGGTCTACATCATAACTGATTCTTGCTTGCAAAAGTCTAGGCTGGTGTTGGGGGGGAGAGAAGAAGAGGGGAAGTGGAAACTAACACACCTTCCTAGTTCCACCATTATTTTGGCTCACAACACCTTGAGTCATGAGCTTTTCCCACACGACAACTAATTCTTCTTCTCCTGTTGTAAACTTATGATTCATACACATCCAGAAATAGTCTTCCAATAATCTCACATGGTTGATTGGAAGCAGGCAAAAAAAAAAAAATACACACACACACACACACACACACACACACACACATACACACATAGCCCAAGCTCTGTATAATCTACTTTGTGCAATATTTCAAAAGACTTAATGAAGTTAAGGACACTCCCACAACATGGATCTACAGATAGGATAGCCTCAACCACAACCTATTTAATAACTGGGTTTTCATGCATTTCTGGGTGCCATTATATTCTTCACCTAGGATCTAATCTTTTATTGATGATGCTCCTGGCTAGTCTGATCTGCACACAACAAGCATCCATTCACAGTCTGGCTCTGAGCCTGGGTTCGAAGTCTTTGCAGTTTAATTGACTCTATCAGAGTTGATGCTCCATTAACAGAGCCTTCAGGGTTGGAGAGTGAAAGCATTTTGGTTTTGTCCTTGAGGTCCAGGACATGGCACAGTGCTTAAAACATAACCTGTGCTTGTTGTTTAGTCTTTTTAGTTGTGACACTCTCTGGGACCACATTTGGGGTTTTCTTGGCAAAGATACTGGACTGGTTTGCCATTTCCTTCTCCAGCTCATTGTATAGATGAACTGGGGCAAATAGGGTTAAGTGACTTATCCAGATAGTAAATATCTGAGGTTGGATTGAACTCAGGAAAGTGAGTCTTCCTGATTCTAGGCCTAGCACTCTATCCACTGTGCCACCTAGCTGCCCAGCTTGTGCTTAATAAATCCTTATTGACTGATTGATCAAGAGCCCAGAGTCACCTTCACACCAGATGAGGCATTAGAGAAAGACCTGAGGTGGAGGACGGACTACCTGTGAAAAAGGAATGGAAGTTACAATGCTCTAGTTTGCAGCCTACCTAGGATGAAAGGAAATCAAGTTGTGGCATCACCTGGATAAACTGAATCTGCAACAGATAACCAAACCCACTAGATCAGGTTTCCAAATGTACATTTAGGATTCTGAGTTATTCAACATAGGGATCACAATTGATCAAATTAACCGGTTAATTGAAGAGCTCTGCTTCATGCTATGAATATATCTTCATAGTAAATGTATAGTATAGTAAATATATAGTATATTATAAATATACTATACTGAACAAGAAGACTTCAGGGAGGCCTGGAAGGACTTATATGATCTAATGCTGAGTGAAAGGAGCAGAACCAGGAGAACTTTGTGCACAGCAATGACCACAGTGCGAGAGTTTTTTCTGGTAGACTTGGAACTTCGTAATAACACAAAAACTTAAAAAAAAAATTCCCAGTGGTTTTCTAAGGCAAAATGCCTTCCACACTCAAAGAACTATGGAATTCATTTGCAGAATGTAGCAGATTATGTTTTGATTTGTTATATGATTTCTTCCATTTATTTTAGTTCATCTACATAGCGTGACTATAGTGAAAGTGTATTCAATAGGAAAGTATATGTAGATCCTATACAGAATTGTATGCCATCTTGGGGAGGGAGAAGGGAGGAGAGGGGTAGGTGTGGGGGGGTAAAAATCTAAGTTTTATGGTAGTGATTGTAGAACATTAAAAAATAAATGAATAAAATAAATTTTAAAATAAATAAACATACTATACTATAGTATACACATAGCATACTATATATACATATATAGTATAGTATAGTAAATGTATAGTATAGTAAAACTATAGTTTTACTTTAAACCTTAGGTTTTTGTTTGATCCCTAGTTTCAATGGATTGTCCTCTATTGTTGTGTGGGGGCAGGAGAGACTTGGTTGAAAGGGAGATCTGGTAAACCCAAGAACTCTCCTACCCCATGACACTGTGATGACAGCTAGTTAGCTTAGGTGAAGCCCTGCTGGTAAAAAAAAAAAAAATGACCTCATTCCCTCTCCAGTTTCTCAGCTCTTTGTGGTCCTTTTCCCAGTCATATAGATGTCCTCTGGGTCCTCCTGTACCCTTCACCACATCAATGAGATGAAAGCAACTATGTGTTTAGGAAGAGGAAGAGAGAACTCAGAGTGCCTTTGGTCCAAAACATGAAATGTGCTAGAAGGGGCCCCAAACCCAGATCATTCTGATGAAATTATTCTGTTTTTCCAAAAGATTTAATAGAGTAATATTCTAGTGCATTATTTAGAGCTCATTTGAGTAGTTTACTTGGGGGTTTTGTCTGGATTTTTGATTCAATGGTTTAATGAGCTCTCCTCCAGCAAACTCCCTCAATCAATGATGATCAGGTTTTTTGTTATTTTTCAGTCCTGGATGATTTTGTGACCACATTTAAGTTTTTCTTGGCAAAGATACTAGAGGAGTTTGCCATTTACAGATGAAACTGAGGCAAACAGTGTTGAGTGATTTGCCCAGGGTAACACAGCTGGTAAGTGTCTGAGGTTAGATTTGAACTCAGAAAGATGAGTCTTCCTGACTCCAGTTCCAGCATTCTATGCACTATGGCACCACCTAGCCACTACTGCTCTGAAATTCATAGTTCTAGACTGTTGCGTTGGGTCAATGAAGAGGAGACTGACTTGTCCAGGGTCACTGGGCTTCTATGTGTCAGAGATGCGACTTGAACTCTGGTCATTTTAACTCCAAGGTCAGTTTTTACTGAACATAACACCTGGGCTGTGAGCATTACTAGGGAGAGAGAAGGCTCAGGCAAGCATTACCTCATTAGTCACAAGTATTTGAACTTGGCTTTTGATGATTTGTGGGAGACAGAAGCAGGAAGAGCGTGCCCATTTTGTTGATGACTTGAGAAGGAAAAGTGCTTTAGGCTAGGTTGAGCTTCCTGGTTTTCCACACTGTCTCTCTTGAAAGAGTTACATGTATTTTATAGGGGAAGAGAAGGTATTGGGGGAATAGGAAGGCAATGCCCCATCCAAATGCTTCCTCTTTCTGCACAGTTATACAGGGTATTTTCCTAAGGCTTACAAAGTCAGTGCTGCAACAAGGGGGAGGAGACGCAGCCCCAGAGCATTTACAGCTTTGTAGGTATAGAATGAATATGTTCCAACCTGGATATAGTCAGATGTCCTCCTTTCAGCCTCGAAGTGAGTCCCTAAGAGCATTTCACTAGTTTCTGGTCTAATACAAACTATTCTTGGGTCTCTTTGCTCACTTTTCATAGATGAGGTTAGGGTGAACATCATCTTATCCTGCCTAGTGGGAAAAATTAACCACCTCCATATTTGTATGGATAAGGATTGTTAAAATGAGAAGAGAAAGAGAACATTAAGCAAAGCCTCACAGGCCAGGCTATAGGATGATGGGAATATAGGTTTAGGACTAGAAGGGAATTTAGAGGCCAACTCTCTCATTTTACAGGTGACTGAGGAGACTGAGTCACAAAGAGGTTAAATGATTTGCCCTAGGTGGCACAGTTAGTAACATAAAATATTTGAGGCAGGATCTGAACCTTGGTTTTTCCCAACTCCAAGTCTTTCCTGGATGCCACAGGTCCAGGCAAGAAAGGCTGAGTGGCTAAGTATATTATGGACTGTATTAATGGAAGTCAAGGACATGGGACTTTGCCATGACAACAGAAATTTTGGCATAGACTGCAAGTTTTTGCCCTCTCCCCTTTTAGGATTTCTTAAGGCTTTTTCAGGGCTTCAAGGCAATTTTAATGACCCAGCACTAGTTACTTTGGGGCATGCTAGGTATCAGAAAGAGAAGTGGAAAGGGTTACAAGTATTTATTCTTCCCCTTCCCCCACCCCCCAAAAAAAGACTCAGTAGTGTTAGGAATGAAATCTCTAGAGGAAAAACAAAGACTCCCGAAGTAGATGAGGCAAGCTCAGTTATCTGCATTCTTGCAAGTGGGCGTGCTGCTAGGGCAGACACACTTACAGAAATGAGAACAAGCAGTTATATACCTGACCTGAAATGCAAAGTCCCTTCTCCATTTCCTAAATGGCTGAGTACTCTGAGTGTGCAGCTTCCCAAATAAGCCTGCTGCTGGTTCTCCTCGATCTGTTCTCCTTCCTCCACATACAGCACGTATGCATTAAATTAAACTTTAGCTCCTCCTGGGGAGAAGTTAATATTCATGAGGCTATTAAGCATGCCCATTAGGCTATACACTTGTGGGTTAAACAGCTTTCCTGTTTTTCTCCTAGTTCTGAGAATTGCTGTTGCAAGAAAAACCCACTTCCCTATATCTGTGTGTAGGTTCAAATCCTGCCTCAAATGTTTTATGTTATTAACCGTGCAACCTAGGGCAAATCATTTAACCTCTTTGTGACTCAGTACCACTCAAACAGGGAATGACCCTAACTCACAGGAGTAAGGGCTGTAGACTTTTTGTTGAGAAGTGTGAGTATGCAAACCTCATACCTAAGGGACCCTTTTGGAGGTCACTAAAGTGAGACTGGAAGACTATTATGAAGGAAATGATGATTTTTCATATTAATTGATATATGTATAATGAATATACAAATAGATTTGATTTCTCAGAATTGCTTCTTCTGTCTTGGGAGTCAGGCTTACAATGCAGCTTGAAATGACCAATCAAACCTTGACAATGATCTCACAGTTATTGCATTCTTGTGCCTATATACCTTAAGTGAAGTGAATCAAAGATTTAGAACCCGTTCCCATCACAGAACCCTAGTTCTGGGCATTGGGGGGTAGTCACAACCCCCCAAATTTGAAATAATCAAAGAATTGTTGTATTGTCCTCCTTTTGTGGGCTTGTCATGGGAAACCACTTAGGCCCTAGGGAATGATTATTTGTGATCCACCTTTCCCCCTACCTTCATCTTGTGTGATTTATGTATATAAGCCATGCTTTTACTCCAGTTTAGACAGTAAGCTTTCCTCTCTAAACTGATTAATTAAACCACTACTTGATTACTGGTACTCCTGTCTCTAGCCCTGCTTTGTGAAGCTCTGAGAATTTCCAGGTTAAATACTGGCTCAGTAAAATCCCGGTGTCAGAAGTTTTTTAGAGGTGAACCTAGGGTAGAGCCTTGAGCTCTCTAGTACAGGGGAGAAAGGACAGGTGCCACCAGGCCTTTTTTCCAGACTCCCAACTCACCTTGTCTGGCAGATTCAATGCCCCCACTCTCATTTCACTATATCGGACCCACTTTTCATTGTGAGGACCCCTTTTCTTGATCTGGATCACTCTGGTAAGGCCTGTTTTGTTGGGTTTTTTCTGTTTTTTTGACACACGGATTGGCAAATTTTGTCTCTTCTCTTCTATAAATGCATGTCCATCTGTGTTTTTCTTCTCTTTTATAAAGGCAGGCCCAGTTATATGGTCTGGTTTTTATTTCTTCATGAGTAAATTTTATTTGCCTAAGAACTGCTCACATGGTTGGTTTTGTGCATTGATTTGGAATTAGCATTTATATAGCAAGCATAGTTAGAGTTGTGGAGTGTTAATTTCTGTAATTCAAATGAATTGCTAGCACAGTGGGGACTGCTTGTATTTGTGTACTGTGTGTGCTTGTGAGTTAAGTGGTATTATTATCTTTGAGTATTCACCTTTAAAATGGCACAGATGTATGGTAAAGGCAAGGGGGAAGTTGCAGCATTTCCTATTAACAACCCCCAGAACGAACATGTGCCTTTTAAATCTGTAAAAAATATAGTCTTATTGTCCCTGCAGTCACGACGAACTTTTATCAAGGGAAGTTAAGAACAATGGACAGCAGAAGGCAACAGAATATGAGGAAGTTCCTAACCATACGGCAGAATCTTCAGCAAAGTGAGTACACGGGAAATTTAACTCGTTCATGTAGCGTGCTAAGAATGATTCTCCTGCTAGGTTTTCCCTATTTGCTTTCCAAATTCCTTATTATTTCTCAATTTCTCAATCACGTCCAACTTTTCACTTGATCCCATTTGGAATTTTCTTGGCAGAGATACTGGGAGTGATTTGCCATTTCCTTCTCCAGCTCATTTTACAGATGAGGAAACTGAGGCAAACAGGTTAAATGACTCCCAATGTCACACAGCTAATAAGTGTCTGAGGCTGGATTTGAACTCAGGAAGATGAGTCTCCCTGACTTCAGACCCAGTTCTCTATTCACTGTACCACCTACTATTTAATACTTTGCTATTTGATTCATGGTGCCTGCTTGGTCTATTATTGTGTGAGTACAAAAACAGAACCTTCCATATTTCAGCACATCTATTCACATAAGGCAAAATGTCTATATTCTAGATCAGGGTTGGGGAACCTTTGGCCTCTAGATCCTCAAGAGCCACCCTTTGCCTGAAACTTCACAGAATAAATTCTTTTATTAAGGGGATTTGTTCTGTGAAGTTTGGATTCAGTCAAAGGGCAGTGCTTGAGGACCTAGAGGGCCTTGAGGACATAGGTTCCCCACTCCTACTCTAGATATACTCCTCCTCCTTGCCTAAAATCTCCAAACCTCATGACTGAATAGCTAGTGGAAGTCAATCCGTGGCATCTCCCTGTCCTGTGAACTCAAAGCGAGGAGGCAATTAAATGTACCAAAGTCAGGATGACTGGCTCCCTAAAACACCCCTGTCCTTTACATGCTTAAGGGAACTTTCTTGTTGGGCTTAGATTACATGACCTCAGCTAAATCCTACCCATTCACTTGAGTGTCAAGAACTTGCCAGAACCTCAGTATACCAAGACAAAGAGAAGTCTCCCACAGGATCATCACTCACCCTCCCATTTCTCCTCCTGCCAATCCCTAAAGACCATGCCATCATATCCCTCCCTCAAAATTGTTTTAATTTGCATTTCTCCAATCAATAGTGAGTTAGAATTTCTTCATATGGCTATAGATAGTTTTGATTACTTCATCTGAAAACTGATTATATCTTGATCATTTATTGGTTAGGCAATGGCTCTTATTTTTACAAATTTGGCACAGTTCTCTATTTTAGAGAAATGAGGCATTAGAGAAACTTGCTTCAAAATTTTTTCCAGTTATTATTGTTATCACCTCCTTCCTATTTCCTCTACCCCCATTTATTCCATTCTCTCCTTTTACCCTATCCCTCCTCAAAAGTATTTTGCTTTTGACTACTTCCTCTCCCAATCTGCCCTCCCTTCTATAACCCACTCCCTTCTTTTATCCTTTTCCCCTCCTACTTTCCTACAGGGTAAGAAAGATTTCTATAGTCAACTGCCTATATATGTTATTTCTTCTTTGAGACAATCCTGATGAGAGTAAGATTCACTCACCCCCCCCCTCACCTCTCCTTTCTTCCCCTCCACTATAAAGCCTTTTCTTGCCTCTTTTATGTGAGATAATTCAGCCCATTCTACCTCTCCCTTTCTCTTCAGGAGAATTCTTAAATAGTAGTAAAAGTTATAAAAAGCAAAAATTGACCCTTTCAATACATAAAATTTAAGACAATTTTCCAGAACAAAATCAATGAAGATAAATTAAAAACTGTTTATTGGGGGGGAGAAATCTATGCAGTAATTAATTCTGATGAAAGTCTACCATACAAAATATGTTAAGAATTGATATAAATATGTAATGTTCAATTCAATAAACATTTACTAAGCAACTACTATGTGCTAGGTAATGTACCACACACTGGGGGTACAAGTGGCAAAAGATAATCCCTGCCCTCAAGAACCTCATGGAACATGCAAACATACATGGTCAGGAAACAAAATATATACATATGACATAAAAGAGAATAGTAATATGCTAGGTAGAGAATAAAGTTAAGGAGAACAGTAGGTGGTGAGTTATTCTTCACATAAGGGAGAACTTGAACATACAATTAGCCATAGGAAAGAGAAGACTGAAGAAGATGGGAGCAACGAACAAATCCAAAGTTCTTTGGTCCTCCATCTTCCCTAAGAGTGGCAGTGGGGAAGTCTGCTCAAACTGGCTCTCAGATGATGGTCAGACAGTCAATGGGACCATTTACACCTCAGCAATCAGCAAAGGTGACAGATCAAAGCTTGACTTATTGTTTTGTTGATTTGTTTGACTTAAAGGAAATGTTAACAATGTACATTAAACTTAAAAGTATGTCCTACAAAGATTCTTTTTTTCAGAGAGCCAGTTGTTTAAAGTTACCGAAGGGTGAGCCACCTGGGCAAGCTGATGCTGGCCAAAGAGAAACTCAAGGAGACAGTCAGTAGAATGAGGACAGAGTTGCTTTGCCAACTTCTATTACAAAAACTTAAGGCTCTTTATATACTGTAGGATTAAGACCTCTATAAATCAATACATTTTTTCTTTAACTCCCTATAGTGCATAAACAGTAAAATCCCAAGTTTTTAAAGAGCAAGCACATGCGTCCTCTAGTGGCCAAATTGAGCAACTGTGCTTATTATGCAAAACATCTGAAGAATTCAAATGTGTCCACCTCTTTGTACTGAGGCTTCACTGTCTTCATCTGTCAAACAAGAAAACTGAACTAGATTTTATCTTCTGAGTCTATGGACCTTTAATAAAGTTATGAACAATCTATAGCGTCTAAATGACAAGGTGATATGGAACTGAGACAAGAACAGAAAAAGATACTTCATTCTGGAATGATAAAAGTGATGGGGAAGAGGAATAAAATGTATAAAATCATGATAGGTATAGATAAAAGGTGAATGCTTTCTCATTTGTCATTTCCTAGAAACAAAGGTCTTATCTCTCCCCACTCTTAATCCAATTCTTCTGACAAAGTGACTTTCCTATATCGTTCATGCCTGACCATGTCACTCAACTATTCAGTAAATTCCAGTGACTCCCTGCCTTTTATCTCCAGGATCAAATATAAAGTGCTCTTTTTGGCATTTAAAGGCCCTCACAACCTGGCCTCTTCCAGTCTTCTTATTCTCTAACCTTTCCCCACCCACACATTCAGTCAGTGTTTTTTTCTCTTGTATGTTACTCTACATATCATCTCCATTAGAATGCGAATTCCTTACAAATAAGAACCAGATTTTTGCCTTTCTTTGTATCCTCAGCAGTTAGCATAGTGCCTACACAATGTAGGTATTTAATAAACGCTTGCTGACTTACTTAGCGGCATCCTTATAAGTTTGAAGATCATAGGATCACAGAGACTTAATCAGTCATTTAATCCAGCTGCCTCATTTTACAGATCAGGAAACTGAATCCTAGAGATTCAGAGTCTTTGTCTAAGGACAGATAATTTAGGAAAAGAAAAGATTTTATTTACATTCTGAATACGAAGTCCATCTTAAGATCATTAAATTCCCATTCATCTCCAAAATTCCTATTCAGTCACAAAAGCTAGAAATTGCTTCACATGTAGTATGATAGGGGGTGCTCTGATCATAAGACCTAGAAACTAACAAAGGTTCATTGAATTTGTAATGAATGAGCAGAGGTGGCAAAAGTTATGCTCACAGCAAGAACAGGTCAGGAAAGGATGCAAGGTGGTAGTGGAGAAGGGGAGTGAGGTTGATTCCCAAGAATCTCTACAGACACCTCTCAGTGACAAAGTTTCCTCACTTACAACCCTTGCTTCTGTACCTTCTCTTTAAGATTAGGCATGGTGGTCTAGGTCACTATGACAGTTTCCCCTTAAGGAAGGCTTTGGCTTATAGAATCTATGCATAGAAACCACTGTTATAAAATTAGGCCTGATGGTTTTAAAGCCATCCTGACAGTTTCCCCTTTAAGGAGGCTGCTCATGGAAAAATGCTGACAATAACATTTTTTGAAGGTTGGTACAGCTGTATAAATACAAATATAAAAAAATATTTTATCTACCACTGGACTGTTTTTCTCCTTGACATGCAAGGCCTGAGAAGCAGTAACAGCAGACTTACAAGTTCATCACAAGCTGGAGAACACTGGGCCTTGGGTGAACTTGACAAGGGCTGAAGTAGCTGATCCCTGGTATAGGGTTCCAAGATCAACAGGCACAGAGTTCTGATTTCAGACTTCTTGTCTGAAGTCCACTAACACCCCACGGTATGACTCAGAGAGGCAACAGAGTTGACTGTGAGTCCTAGTCCTTGATGAGAAGTGAGAATAGATGAATTTTCTATCTCCAAGACTCATTCACGCAGTGTCATCTTATATTAAAAAAGTGAACAAAGTTTGGAATTCAATGTTCAGTACAAACTGAAGGAATCCCACAGAAATGCCAGAGTTGGCAAAAGGACTTCATAGGCCATTGGTACAACTCACAAATAAAAATGAGTTCCTGCACAATATACCCAAGTCATTACTTGAAGACCACCAGTGAGAGGGAATCCATTCCTTCCCCCTTTCCATGTGGGGATAATGATCATCATCAGGGAATTTCCCCCTTACATCAAACCCAAATTTGCCACTGTGGGAAAAATGTTATTACATTGTTTGAACCTAGCCTTGGGCACAAGAGTCATTTGGAAACCAGATTTGTTTAATGCTTAACTCAGGATCTAAGTCATGCTAACCAGAATCCCAGTCAGCCCTGAAGACTAATGCATAAAATGTGAGTCGTTTTCTCTCATCTCAAGCAACCCACATGTCTTATTTGGGATGGTCAATCAGTTTCTGATTCTTTTGTTTGAATCCTATAAGATGTGTAACTTAAAAGGCACTAAGAGGGAGTAAGCCACCCTTTTATAGCTTTCCCCCTCTTCTTGATGATTTAATGTCTTTCTAAAATTACTTCAGTTTGAGGTTTCATTCTCCTTGCTACTTTGCTAATACCTTTGCTTAGAACCAATTACATGTTTTCAAAGTGTACTTTGCTCTACGCTTCTGCAGAGCTAGGCGTACAGCAGACACTTAATATATGTTTAGTTGTAGAAAACTACATAAAGCTAAAAAAAAAGCACAAATAAATATTAAAGAGCGTATCTTCTGTAATTACCCTGACAAGTGATATGTATTGCATATGTGTTTTAATATTTTTTAAAAAAAGGTATTATGGAAAGGGAAGGGATGGGGGGGAAGGTGACAGAAGGGGGGAATTGGGGGAAAAGATAATCACAACACATGCAGATTGGAGTGGGGGAAGGGGAGAGGCGGAGGGAAAATTTAGAACTCAAAACCTTGTGCCACTGAATGTTGAAAATTTTTTTAAAAAAGTTAAAAATAAAGTATTATGCATGATTTCTGTTTTAATTTTCCAAGAATGCCTAAAGATGAGTGATGAGTCAGTGGGTCATGCAATCCTGAGCTTATTTTTGTGTAGATAGAAAGAAACAAGACCATAATTACTGATTCATTCCCAAGTTCAATGAGATAGTACAAAGGCTGCCAGGGAAGAAGAGCCTTCTTAGACTCCCAAGTGGCTCTGCAACTCTTCTACAAAGACAGGTACAGCACACCAGGCAAACCCCCAGCAAAATAGTACTTTCCATAGAAAAAAAGACAAAAACAATTAGAAACTCTGATTTTTAGCAATAGACCACATCCAGTTCCTAAAATGAAAGGTCACCACTAGATAGCAGTAGCAGTAGAATGTGGTCTAGTGCCCTAGGGCACCATACTTCATATTTGCATTACTTATTCCCTGGTTCTCTGGACCCTGATCTCATACGATAAAACACCACTCAATAGGCAAAGCTCCATTTCCATCATTTCAATAAAGTGCTTTTCTGAGGGCCAAGACCTCATCCCACAGCAGTCACACCAACATACACACATGCAAGGCATTGAAGAAAACTACACACAGAGGACTGAGGTCCAATCTCTGAGCATGGATCATGTGAGCTCTTTTTTGTTTCTCCTTTCATCTGTGGGAAAGAAAAAGACTCTTCCTCAGAGTATGCTCTGACATGATGGAGTACTGCTCCTCAGGGGCCACTCTGCTGTTCCAGTCATAGATTCTGTTGTTGAGATCAATGTGGAGATTCAGCAGTGAGCATCTTCTGAAGAAGGAGGAAGAGATAAAAATGAGTGCCAGGCAGGGTAGATTCTAAAATCAATCCTAAGTGACTGAGGCAGCCTGTGGCAAGGGTCGGGAGATGAGACACCTGCATATCATTATTCCAATTTTACAGAGTCATCCCTCTGGCTCTCAGTTTCCTCATCTATAAAATGGGAATAATATATATAATATAATATAATTATATACTATATCCTCTGCCTACCTCACATTTGGAAGATGAGATAAAAGATGTGAAACAGCTTTTAAGAAGTTAAGCAAAAAAACCTTATTACAAAAATGTATATGAATACAGGCAGTTCCCAACTTAGGAACTTCAGGGTAATAAATGGTTTTTAATATATAAATTAGAATTGGGAGAGAATGTATGCAGAGGCCCACAAACATAACAACTATTCAGATGAAAATAAAATTGTACTAGTATTACAATTCTTCATATACCTTAGAAGTTAAACAGGTTTTTGGGAAGTGCTCTGGGGAACCTAATGACCCACTTCTTATAATATCATTTCTACTGTAAAATATGTTCTGAGTTCCCAAGAACCAGCTTAGAAAGAAAACTATTAAAAAGTAATCCAGCCAGAAATTAGGAGTTGCTGTGGTGGTCAGGATATGAAGAAAGCTAAATCTTTAAAAACCAATGTTAAAAATTGTTTTGACGTGTACCTGGGGGGAAATAAAATACAAAATTTCAAAAAAAGAAAGCTAAAACCCTTTTCTTCCTGAATAGCCCCGAATATATATCACAACACTAATGACCCATGAGGAGACCTGTTCGGGGATGTCAGTGACACTCACCTTTCCTCAGGTTGATGCAGGAGCTGTGAGAGGCATCGAAGGTAGTAAGATTGTGAACCGGGAGACTTCTCCAGCACCGAAACATTCACCTTGCACAAACTCCAAAAGATGTCAGCTTCTTGATGAAGAAGAGCTCCTGTAGAGCTCCTGGGTCTCCATCCATTATAAGACATTTTGCCATCCACCTCTAAGAGACTACTGGACTTCTTGTGGTCTTCTGGGACTACATAGTTCTGGATAAAAAAGAGTTTTGGTTTCCCTAAGAGCAAAGGGCAAGCATCCCCAGTGAAGAACTTCCGTATCTGATGCAGAGGGAGTCCTGAGCAAGGCTGGTGGTCTGTTCCAAGAATGTTCTCAGAATCACTGCGGCTGATCAGAATACACACAAAGATGTCATAATTTTGGTGTCTGGAAAGGCAGGAAACTTGATGAAGAGTGTCATGGATGTCTTTTGTTTCCAGGTATTTGGAACACTGAACTTCAAACCCCAGGGAAATAAATGTGTCTTTAAGTGGATCTGGGGGTCAAAAAAAGTAGAAAACATTAATTTGAGAAAATTTCACAGGAAAATGTGGCAGGAAGGTTTCATATTTTCTAATGTCAATCCTGTATTATTTTGACTTTTAGAAAACAGATGTCAAAGGCAGTCTTTGTGCAACAAGAGGCCATGAGGGACTGGGCCGGCAAGAAGCCAGACCCACAGCTGGTCAGGTCTGTCTACCTTCCTCCTTTCTGAGGATTCTCCTTTTCCTACCATTTACCTTCCAGCTTCAAGAGCTGGTCAGGCCCTGGTGCTACTGAAATTAACCACTAGAGGGAGACTGAGTCCCTCTGTCAAAGCTGACCGCCCAAGATGTGGCCTCTTATTTCAGTTAAACTAAAACCAACCAACCAACCCCATTCCACTTATCTCAGTCCTATCTAAGCTGAATGCTAAACTTTTCCTTCCCAGGACCACTTGTGAACCTTGGCTTATATTCCTTCTCTCGTCCTCCATCTCTGATCATCGTCTCTGATTTCTGGCTCTATGTCTAGCCTCTTGCCAGCCATGCACCCAGACACCTGAATGAAGCACATGACTCCCAAAGATCACCTATTCCTCTTGCCCTAAGCCCAGCCTGCACTAATCTTGCAGCTACTTCCAAGCCCTGTCTCCTGTTTCTTTCCCCCTTTCCTGGGACCTATTACACGAAATGAAGCACATCTCCCTTGTGCTGATTGTTAAGGGTGGCTCTGCTGGACTTCAAGCCTGGACTTTCAGCTTGGTTTCTTTAGTATCCACATGGCCTTCATGCCATGCACACCTGATCTTTGGTGCCTTGCCCTGCATTATTATCCTCTCCTTCTGATAACAGAAGCACACTTCCACTTTCAATATCTTTCAAAGCCTATGTTACCCTTCAGGCTGCCCACTAAGTTCCTGTTTTCTCTTTAGAGGATGCCTCTAGTTTTCAGTTCCTTCTATGAAGGAAGAAAAAATATATATATATAATTATAAAAAGCAACTGGGTGGCACAGTAGACAGAGTACTGAGCCTGGGGTCAGGAAGACCTGAGTTTGATATCATTATTATTAAATATATTATTATAACAGCTAACATTTATGTACTGCTTACTACATGTCAGGCACTGTGCTGAGTGCTTTACAAATATTATCTCATCTGATCCTTGCAATAACCACAAAAGGGGTGCTATAATTATTTCCATTTTACAGTTGAGGTAACTGAGGCAAACAGGATTAAGTGACTTGCCCAGGGTCACACAACTAGTAAGTGTCTGAGGCTGGGATCTAAACTCAAATCTTCCTGACTCCAGGCTTGGAATTCTATCTACCAACCTATTTAAGTATATCCTATTTCAAATACACACAAAGATATATGTATGCATTCAGAGTTAACCCCAAACACACTTTTAAATTTTCACTTCTACTCACTTTCTTGTGTTCACTTGGATGATCACTCATTAAAATAACCTGACCCTACAAGGAAAGTCATCTAGAATTTTAGCATTCCAAATGTTTTACAATTCCAAAATGATAACAACAAGAAAATCTCCAAGAATAACAACTCCCATTTACCGAACCTTTACAATTGACCAAGAGTTTTCATCTTAATGATATGGGGAGGTAGATGGTGCCAGCCTCACTGTCCCTATTTTATAGATAAGTAAACTAAGGGTCAGATTACTTATAGATAAGTAAACTAAGTAAGTGTTGGAGTGGGATTCAAACTCCCACCTCCTGACTCCAGGTTTTTGATTAGGGGAGTTATGCCCTTGGGCTTTAAGCCACAGTAAGGTTACCTGGACAGGGTGTGAGAACAGACTGGATAAGAGAGTGGAGAAAGGGAGATAAATTAGGAGACTATTGCAGAGCAGTAATGAAAGGGTGGTAGCAAATAAAGTGGAAAGGAGATAATGAGCATGAGGTGGCTCAGTGGAGTGAGTGCCAGTCCTGGAGTCAGAAAGACCTGAGTCTTAATAAAGCCTCAAACACTAACTAACTGTGTGACCCTAGGCAAGTCACTGAGTCACACAGGTTCCACACTGTAAGAATCAAATGAGATAATAGATGCCAACTGCTTTGCCATCCAAGTCCGATATTATATTAAAGTCTTATATTTAGTTCAGTCATTTTTCGTCATATCTATGACAGATGCCATTTTATGACGCTATTTGGGGTTTCCTTGGCAAAAATACTGGAGTGGCTTGTCATTTCCTTCTCCAGCTCATTTTACAGATGAGGAAACTGAGGAAAACAGGATTAAGTGACTTGTCCAGAGTCATACAGCTAGTAAGTGTGTGAGGCCAGATTTGAATTCAGGAAGATGAGTCTTCCCAACTCCAGGCGCAGCACTCTCTACCCACTTCATCCCACTGGTGTCCTAAGCACTGTATAAAGGTTAGTAATTATTACATATTTGTGGAAGTAACAGTTATCATGAAAAGGTTAAGTGACTTGCTAAAGATACTCAAACAGTGAGGGACAGAGCTAGGATTCAAACTCAGCTGACCTGATTTCATATCTAGAACTCTTTCCACTGTACCTCTCTGCCTTTCTCACCCCTTCAGACAGTGTTGAGCCTTCAAACTTGGGAAGGGAAAAGAAAGGATGAAAAGGAAAGGGAAATGAAGACGTGGGTATTGGGGCAAGATGCTGAGCTCAACTTTAGATAAACTGACTGTAATAGACTCAATTTTCACCAAAGGAAGAAGGTTATTCCCCCAAAAAGTCAATCTCAATTTAATTTAGACATCATTCGAAGAACAGAATCAGAGGAATATAAAAGCTAAGGACAACAGATATTTGGATATCACTAGTTCAATTATTCCTGCTAATAAAGGTCATCTTCACTGTGGATTGGCATCCAGCAGAAAGTTTGGTCAGGGAAACATTTGAAAAGGTTTATATTGGTTGAAACGAGTCAAAGGGGGAAAGGAGGTTCGAAATAACTAAGAGAAAAGAAGGCCCAAGAATAAATAAACAATTCACAGCTCATTTTAGGCAATGCTTTCAACCTTTTCCCCAACCAAACTTTTTACTAGATGTAGTAAAACCGATTCATTTGAGTCTCTCTTCTCCTAGCTTATTGTATGGAAAACAGAAAACTGCCAAAAGAGATGCAGCAGAAGGTATCAGCCCTGAAAAATATGCCCAGACAGACCACAATCTGGAAAACCAATCCCTAATTTAAGTAAGAACTGAATTTACATATATGGAGTCAACTGAACCAGAAGAGCTAATAATGGCAGCAGCCAAATGGCACAGTGGGTGGATACAGCACCAGGCCAGGAATTAGGAAGACTTGGGTTCATATCCAGCTACAGATACTTACTAGCTATGTGACCTGGGCAAGTCCCTTAACCTCTGTTTTCCTCAGTTTTCTCATCTGTAAAATGGGGATAATAATAGCACCTACCTTTCAGGGTTGTTGTGAGGATAATAATGAGATAGTAATCAAAAAGTACTTAGCACAGTGTCTGGCACACAGAAAGCACTATAGAATTGTTACTTGTTTGTTTTTGAAATAATTACTCCCTCCCTATCTACAAACTCGTCATCAGTAACATACATCATCAAGTGTGGCTTATCTTCTCTCCTAGCACACTCCCAGAAGTTCTCAACTCCACCACTTTACATTTAAGCTCTTGGAGAACAAGGCTTTCATTATATCTCTGCGACAATTTCAAGGGCTGGCAAGGTCCCTCACATGTAGTAAGTTCTTAATAAATGGTGATTCCATTGCATCTGAACCCACTGTAGCTCCCTAAAGAGGTTCAAAGTCCAGAGTTCTTTGGCTGAACTTTAATCAAGACCAAGAGCGGGTAGAACCATCTATCAAGAAATAACTCAATGAAGAAGCCTGAAACTTGAAAAAATAATGAAATCAGTAGGTTTAATTTGAATCAAGGACACAAAAAAGCCCCAACCATCTTAAAACTTAATGATGAGGGTGTGGTAACTAAGCTGGAAGGAAGTAGGCCCTAGCACAAGATAAGGCACTGATAGCATTTTGCTGACAATAAATAACCCACTTGACCTGGCAAGAGAGTAAGAAAGTACCTACAAGTCCTGGTGCCTTTTCCAAAAGAGGAAATGAGGATATCGGTAATTGGCCTATTCTGTTCAAAATAGGAATGGCAGAAATGGAAACTTCTCTGCATAACTGCCGAGTATTTCCCCTTCAACAGCTGGGTATCTATCACCATGTGGCAACAAGGGGATGACACAGTGCACAGTGCTGGGCTTGGAGTCCGAAAGACCTAAGGTCCTATCCAGCCTCAGATCCTTACTATTGTTTGATCCTGGGCAAGTCACTCAACGCTGTTTGCCTCAGTTTACTCATTTGTAAAGTGAGAGTGATAGCACCTACTTCCCAGGGTTGTTGTGAGGAGCAAATGAGGTAGTAATTATAAAACACTTAGCACAGTAAGCATTATGTAAATATTAGCTATCACATGTCATGTGGAAAGGACGCAATAGGGTGTAATAGAGAGGAATGTCCTACCTCTGACTTACTAGCTGTATGACCACCAGCAAGTCATAATACCACCAAGCTACTGTCCAATCAGCTGTAAAATGGGGCTACTGATACATATGGAAACAAATGTCAGTTATTATCCCATACAGGGCAGGGGCTCACGCTGAAATGAGTTATTCTCCTCCCAGCTGGGTGAGTGTAATTAGCTCAGGCCAAACTGGTTCAAGGCCATTTTTTTTTAACTATGGATAAATTCTTCCCCTCCCAACCTTCCTTATCTATGTCCTTGGACACGCAATAAGTCAATAATCAAAACAAAACTGCCCATTATATACACAGGGTGGACAAGGCAACCTAGATAAAAAAAGACACACCCATAAACTTGCTTTCCTTAACGAAGAAATTCTTTTTACAAATAGGAAAACTATTAGAGATCACTTCAATTTTATTTAGTTCCATTTAAGAAAACTAATGCTAATGGTCAAACAAATTGTGCTATAAAAATGGAATCAAAATTTGTTAAGCTACTGAGAAATGACTATGGAGAATTCAGAGAAAGATGAGAAGACTTGAATGAATGAAAGGACGTTAACAGAACCAAGTTCAAAGTTAGCAGAACCAAGACAATAAGCTACACCAGACATCAGAACTCAAATCAAAACAGTGATCAGTTGTGACTTCAGAGACTAGATCAAATCAAAACAGTGATCAGTTGTGACTTCAGAGACTAGATGGCAGACACGACCAATATATTGTTTTGTTAATTTTTTTCTTTTAAGAGAGTTAGCTATTGTTCAGTCATTTTCAATTGCGTCTAACTCTTCGTGACCCTATTTGGGGTTTTCTTGGCAAAGAAGCTGGAGTAGTTTTACCATTTCCATCTCCAGCTCATTTTATAGATGAGGAAACTGAGGCAAACAGGGTTAAGTGGCCTGCCCAGTTAGTAAGTGTATGAAGCCAGATCTAAACTCACTAAGATAAGTCTTTCTGACACCAAAGCCCCATACTCCATTCAATTCACCAACTCTTAGCTTTTAAGGCGGAGAGAAAAAGAGTCACTGGGATAGATGTACTAAGTTTTGAGTATCAATGAAACATACAGGGGCTTGATTGGCCTATCAGACCAGTCTCTGTAAGCATGGGCAGAATACCCAATTTCCTTCATGGAAGAGATTGGGAATCTGCTTCCTGGAAAGCCATGACAATATTTAACTACAAAAGTAAAGAAAACGAATACTTCCTTCACTCTCTCATTTCCAACTGGGAAATAATGAAAAAAATAAAGGCAGCACCTAAAAATCTGACATTTGTCTGCATAGGCCAGTGCTACAGTAATTCCACCTCTCTTGCTGCTTACCAGCAAGGAGACTCTTTCCCTCACTTTTTTTTTTCTTTTACATGAGTTCTTCAATGACTATGGAAGTAGCGGACACTTGTCTCATAAGGTTTTATTTGAAGGCAATAGAAATTACTCAACAAGTGGGCTTCTTCCCAGAAATAAACTAAGCTGTCCCAGGTAATTCTAGGACAAACCACTAGAAATTACTTCTATCTCTCTTTAGGTATCTCATCTATTCAGGGTGTGTTTCCAAACTCAGAGATCACAAAGGAGACAAGACTCATGCATAGCACACCCACCTCCCTCTACCAGGGAACAGACAATGGAGGAGGCCCCAACTCAAGTGCTGGTCTTAAAAGAACAGATGAAGGGCAGCAAGAGGCAATGAAAGAAAACTGGACTTGGATGTAGAGAATCTGAGTTCAAATTCCAGCTCTGCTACTAATTACCTGGCCAACTGTAGACCTCAAATTTCCTTATCTATAAAACAAGAGGGTTGGATTAAACGACTTAGATCCTTTCATCCCTAAATCTACAACACAACACAATTTTCTACTCTTGGCAGAGAGGCAGGGGAGCTACATGTATGAAATATTGCATGATATTGGATTCATTTTACATCAACTGGTTTTGCTTGGCTGTTTATCTTTGTTACAAGGTGAGGGGGACTACATATCTGGACTTTTATCAAAACCAATAGCAGTGAGAACCATCTGTCAAGAAATAACGTACTGAAGAAGCCTGAAAATTGAAAAACTAATTATATCAGTGAGTTTAATTTTAATCAGGAGCTCAAAGGAATCCCTGGTGTTGCTGTTCCATCTTGTCTGACTTTTTGTGACCCCATTTGGGTGTTTTTTGGCAAAGACATTAGAGTGCTTTGCTATTTCCTTCTCCAGCTCATTTTACAGATGAGGAAACTGAGGCAAAGAGGGTTAAGTGATTTGTCCAGGGTCACACAGATAGTAAGTGTCTGAAGCCAAGATCTGAACTGACATCTCCCTGACTCTAGGGTCAGTGCTCCATCCACTGAGTCACCTAGCTGCCCTAAAGGAAACCCTAACCCATCTTAGTGACAAGAAGGTGTGATAACCGAAGGAAGTAGGCCCTAGGACAAAGACATAGCATTTTGCACACAATAAATAACCCACTTGACTCAAAGAATTTTTTAAAACCCCAAAGCCTTCAATAAAACCTTTTTAAAATGGAATTTAATAAATTAGAAAAAATTCCTTTTTTTTTTTTTAAAGCCCTGGAAAATCCCTACTGAATGGGCCAACTCTCTTAGGAAATGAGCTTCTAGAAACAAGCTTTTTCTCCTATCAATAATTTTTCTCTTATCTCCTCAGCATTGAATTTCTGAGGAAGAACCAATCACAAATGGATTGTAAAGGTTTGGCTAAGACCAATCCACAAGAATAAATACACTAAATTCACGTTCACTTAGGTTTCATCAATATGGAATTTCTGGTCATTCAACCCACATGATCTATAAAGAAAAACATTTCTAAACAAACCAATAGTGCAGCAAGAGAACAAGGAACACGTTTAACCAGCAAATCGTTGGTGCCTCCTCTGAGCCTGGCACACAGGTAATAAAGTCAACAGTTTGTTTTGTTTTTCCTGGAAGGGCTCTGTCCTGTGCTTTCATCTGCTGGAAGAGGAACTCCCTCTACCAGCGCATGGCAATATGTTCTCTGAAATTTCTAGCCCTAGAGAGTTGCCTGGGCTATTGACTAAGTAACTTGCCCAACACCACGTAACCAGCATGTGCCACAAGCAAAACCTGAACACGGGTCTCCTTAATGTGAGGAGCTTCTAAAAGCAAAACAGATACAAGGGGCTACAGAAGAAACTATTTGTTCATTTGTTTTTATTTTATTTAAATAGATCATTTTTGTCTGATTAAAATGCAGATAGTTTCAACTCCAGGGTGGGTAGGTTGGAGAATTAGTGTTTATCGCACGTGTTCACAGTACTTCAAAATTTCACCAGATCTCTGATTTCATTGGTGTGTGTCCTGCGGTCACCCATAAGGACTCTACTTCTCGACATTTTAGTACAAAGCCTTATTGTGGGCAAAAAACTAAACACTGGAAGGTCAACCTGGTTCCAAGGCTCCTGGAACTTAGGCTTTCTTTATAAAACAAAGAACCCATATTCCAAGCCTTTCTAGCTTGGTAGATTTGCCAAAACTTGGGCTCAACCGGCATGGTATCTGAGCATTGAGGGTCACCTCTGTGCTACAAGGAGGCATTGTACTAAGACTGCATGCAGAGGAAACAGCATTTCTTAAAAAGAAAGTGTTTCTTAAATGTAGATACACTTACATCTGCTCCAATGGTTCCAAATTAATGAAGCTTTTAAGGAGGTTTTGCTGATCAGAGTCCGCTCAGGCAACAGAAATCTCCCTAACAACTAGATCTGTTATGCTTCTTAGTTCCCATTCTCTTTGAGCTACTTGCAGCTTTTGAGACTACTGATTCCCAGTGAGACACATGCCCCTCCCTAAATCTGCTCTCCCATAATTCTCCTCCCTATCTGATCCTTCCTTCTTCCTAATCCGAGCTGGAATATCTCGCATTTCCTGGCCTTTCAATGTTAGTGCTTCTCTTTCCACACCCTCTCCTTTAGTGATCAGCTTTCATGAGTTCAAACATCACTTTTATGAAGACAACTCCCCACACTATCTACCTGGCCCTAATCTCTCCCTTGAATAATAATAATAAACTGTCAACTGCTGTTGAATATCTCCTGGATGACTTATAAACACCATCCTTAGCAACAATGATGAAGGTGATAATAATGGCTAACATTTACATATAGCTTTAAGGTTTGCAAAGCATTTTAAATACATTATCTCATTGGTTTTGCACAAGAACCCTGTGGGGTAGATGCTATTACCCCATTTTACAGGGGAGGCAGACTAACCTGTCCAGAGTCACGTAGCTAGTGTCTGAGGCAGGGTTTGAACTTAGATCTTCCCAAACAGACAACATCCAAACTTAAATTCATCATCTCCTCCCACTTGACTCTTTATTCTCCTCCATACATATATACATACATGTCTCACATAGATATATTCATATATTTATCATATATAATAACATGTAATATATTTTTAATATATAATAAAACTATAATACTATACCAATATAATATAATATATAAAGATATACAAACATGTTTTAGATATACAGATATGTTGATTCCATTATTTGCCCAGTACCACTTGTTCTGCCCGCACAACATTTCTCACATCTGTCCTCTCCTCACTCAGCCATGCTCTCCACCACCACCGCCACCCCTGGGTCAGGTTCTCATCACTTTGCCTTACTCATTTTCCCTCCTAATTGGTCTCCATTCTGAGTCTCTCCCCTCTTCAATCCACCCCGACCCTGCTGCGGGTTGCCAAAATAGCCTTCCAAAGGCTCAAGTCTGACCATGTCACTTCACCTGATCAAAAATCTTTAATAGCTCCACGTTACTTACAGAATAAAATAAAGACGGCTTAGCCTCACATGGGGCAGCTAAGTAGCTTAGTGGAGCACTGGGCTTGGAGTCAGGAAGGCACATCTTTGTGAGTTCAAATCTAGACTCAGATACTTACTGTGTGACCCTGGGCAAGTCACTTAACCTTGTTGCCCTCTGTTTCCTCATCTGTAAAATGAGCTGGAGAAGAAAATGGAAAACCACTCCAGTGTGTTTGCCAAGAAAATGCCAAATGAGGTCATGAAGAGTCAGCAAGGACTGAAAATGAACCGCAGCCTGACTGGACAACAGCAGCCCTCCACAATCTGGCTGACTTACCAGGGCAGCCTTATTTCATACTATGAGCCTTCATGAACTCTTTGCTCAAGCCCACCCAGATCATTAGCTATTTCCTGAAGCTCTGGATAGTCACAGCTCATATTGACTGCTATGTGTTCATACAAGCCATCTGTCATCTGCGGAGTAGACTCTCAATCATAGGAGCATAGATTTAGAGTTGGGAGGGACCTTCAAAAGCCAACAAAATCATGCCCCTTAATTTTTACAGCTAAGGAAACTGAAGTAGAAAAAAATTAAGCCAATCATCCAGGGTCATCCAGTCAGTAAGAGTCTGAAATAGAATTGAAACTCACAATACTTACATAGTGTTGCCCCACAAAAGATCATGGAGAGCAGGGATTTTGTTTGTCTGCTTGTATCCCAGTACCCTGTATATAGTTGGTGCTTAATAAATGTTTGTTCAATTATATTGATTAGAAGGTGAGACGACAAAAAACTCATATTTCTTCCCTACTGATTGTCCTTTTTACATTCAGGTTGAAATGAGCTGAGTGGGTTATAATGTTTTCCAAAAAGAATTTTATTTAATTCATACAACAAACTGGGAAGTTGATAGGATTACTATTACTATCTTAATTTTAAAAATGAAGCAGTGGAAAGGGTTCTGGGTTTAGAGTTAGGCTCTGTCATTTGATACCCATATGACGTTAGGCAAAGGCATTTAACCTCTCTGGGTCTCTTTTCCTCAGAGGCAAAATGACAGAAGTGGACTTGATAATCCCTTCTATCTCTAAATCTGGTGGACCCATGAAGTGAAGGAACTTGCCTAAGATTCCATAGCTAGTCCACAACAGATCAAACCCAGGTCTTCTAACACAAAAATCAGTGTTCTATTACATTGTAAAATACATGTTTTTTGGAAGCATTCCCAAGACTGGAAAACAAGAAAGCCCAACCCAGTGGTCTGCCATCCATGCCAGCAAAATAACATATGGCTACTGTTCCATCTCAGGGACCCATACATCTATCATCCCAAATTTCATTTGCAGCTTGTCAGCCTAGACAAAAGAGCAGCAGCCAAGATTGCTGAATGAATTGTGCTGAGTCTGCATCTTCCAGCGTTAGGCCAGGTCAGTGTTACAGATTCAGCCTGCCTCTCTGCACTATTAAAGAAAATAAGAAATAACAATGAATGATGTTCAGCTGGGCCCAAGTGGGCCCTGCTCACAAGACTTCTCTACTGTCTATTTTTAGCCTCTTATGACTTCTAATGGGATATTGGTGGCGAGAGCTCTGCTTATGCAAGTGTCTCTTATGTGAAAGGTTCTAAAAGCCAGTTGGCAAAGCTGAACAACGCTAGTCCATGTAAAAAGCATACTTGCAGTTTTTTTTTGCAAGTTTTAGAGAAATGGTTGGAGAGAAATGAAAAGGACAGCCATTCTTCTACACCTGCAAGGATCATCTTTTATTCAGAAGCCTGAAAAAAAGCGTTTGGACCTTGTTCCAAACCCCAGAGAGGATCACTTGTGACACAGAGTGTTTACTACCATCTCAATCCAAATTTCTAGTTCTTTGACATGTTGTTGTTGAGTTGTTACAAACTTTTCATGACCCCATTTGGGATTTTCTTTGCAAAGATACTGGAGGGATTTGCCATGTCCTTCTCCAGCTCGTTTTAAAGGTGAGGAAACTGAGGCAAACACAGTTGGGCGACTTGTCTAACTAGGATCACACATCTAGTAAGGTGTGAGGCTGGATTTGAACTCAGGTCTTCCCGATTCTAGGCCCTGCATTCTGTTCTATCCACTGCAACGCCTTGCTGCCCTAAAACCAAGTCACACAAAAGCTGATGACTTAGCTAGGTAACTCTGTGTATACCCAACTACCAAATTAACATTAATCCAATTAATCACAGTGATGACTCTTACTCCTTATCAATAGATCACTACTGAATAAAATCCAACTTTTTATTACAGTAGTTTTGTAAAACCCTCTGAGATCTGGTCCCAAACTACCTTTCCAGCCTTATCTACCACTACCCCTCCCTACATTTATCCAATACTAAATTAGATATTACTGCTTGAAGACAATCCATGCTTTCTCTCCTCTGCCTCTTTATTCTGTCCTTTCTTCCATAAATCCTCAATCCCTCAAGGTTCACCTGTCAAAAAGCTACTGAGATCCTGTAAAGTCTAACTGAAATGCCACTTTAATTAATAAAGTCATACTTGATCATTTCCCCACCCTGGCCAATCATGCCTTTTCCCTCCTGTTCATTCTCTTATGACACTTACTAGATGCAATCTTATACTTATTTGTGTACATGTCATCTTCCCTACTAGGTTACAGACTCACTGAGGGCAAAGACCAGGTCATATTCTTCTGAATTCTCTACAAATGCCTAGCATACTGTCTTGCACACAAAAAGGTACCCAATAGAGATGTGGACAAAGAATGAAAGCATGAATGAATGGAAGAATGGGGAGCATCTGTAAAAGGGGCTGGGAGTAGGTGCTCCCCCAGTACCTAACATTTCATATCTATTTCAGGTTGCATATTTATATCCAAACATTAAGAGATATTTTGTATACAGATACTATTTACCAAACAGAGTTAGGGAAAGTCATTAAGCAGTGACTCTGGAATTCAAATCAGATAAGCCAAGAATGAGAAAAATTCCGGTATCTACAAAGAACAGAATGTTCTGCCAGTGAGAATCCTGGACTGTGCATTCCTACAAAGAGCAGGCATTGGGTCTGTGGGATTCTCCGAGGGAAATGCCCAGCAAAGCACTAAGAACAGCAAATGAGTCATCAATTTTCCTGATGATGAATGAATGGAACAAGAGAGCTAAGATTAAAAAACATGTCCTGATAACTCTCTGGATCAGCTGAACAGTGCCTACATCTCCTTTTACCTCGAGTAGGAGATTCATTTAAGCATCTTATAGCTGTTATTGGGGTTTTCATGGTCAGAGAAAGGAGGGGAGAGGGAAGAGAGAAGAAAGGAGAGAAAAAAGAGAGGACAAGTAAAGGGAAGAAGAGAAAAAAGGAAAGAGGAAAGGGAAGAGAGGGAAAGAGGGAGAGAGAGAAAAAGAGTAAGAGAAAGAGAGAGAGAGAGTCTTTGTGTGGTCACATTTCCCTGAGCTAAAAGAAAGAAACAGGAGACCTGGAAATAAGGGTGGGGGACAAAACTTAATCTAGGATGGTCCAATGTATGCTTATTTAACTTCTTAAGAATGCCTTTTCTGGAAGCTCCTCAGGATAAATTTTAATGTGATTCTGAAAAATAGTTCTCCAACATCCAAAGAACATGTCCAAGGTTTAGAGAACTGAATGACACAGAAGGACTAGTTTCTCTCTCTAAATAGTTAAAGAATAAACACATCCTCTTAACTCCCTTATGGACTGGCTTCCTGACCTTCCGTGGTTGTCTCAGCAATGATGCTATTGGAGTCAAACATAGAATTCTAACGGAAAAACCAATCCAGACCCAAGTATGGGTGGCTGACGGGAAGTTACCATTGTGCAGGCACTCAAAAATTAGATTAATCCCAAAGCACAGAGTATCATGCTTAGCTAGGCTGCACCCAATGGATCCTAGGTAGATCTCTTATTCTACTCTTGGAATATCTCCAGAAAATATTTCCCTGAGTAACTAACGATTTAGTATCTCATAGCCCCTTACTGCCATAAAGTCATATGTTAAGAATTCCTTCTACTAGAACAGAAGATTCACAAAAGAAGAAGAAAAAAAGTTCCACAATCTCCCCAGATGCTGTGGTCCATGCCACAGTTCTGCTTAGCTCTAGTACAAGGGAAAGGTTAAGGAGTGTTGCGTAAAAACTTGAGGAGTCCTATTTACTTGGGGGACATCAATTAATCCAAAAAGGCTGATACATACCTGCATCATTGCCAATGCAATCAATTATTAAACAGAGTCCCAGTGGTTGACTCTTTAGCCTGTATTCCTCACTAGCCACCTGTTAGAAAAGGGGAAAAATGGGTTAAGAAAGATTCAGAATATTACTCTGTCCCTTCCAAGCCCAACCATATGCCATGTCTCCTTCTTAATTTGCTTTCCCTTTCAGCTAGTTCTAATCTCTCTGTAGACTCTGATATAAATTAGTCAATCAGGTCTGAAGTTGGAGGAATCTGTTTGACATTTTCTTTCCATGGATGTTATTTCAATTAAGGGAAATGATTACAAGATATGGAATCTACTTCTGCTTTCAGTTTTCTTTTCATTTTTAACATTTTTAGCTATTACCTCTTCCCCCCTTCCTGGCTTATGTTTAACTTCCCAGACATTTTCTGAACGGAAGAGAACCGCCTTTCCTGACCAGATACAATAAGGCATTCTTTCAGGGCTGACAGAAGTACAGGGCTTACTTTGGGAGAAGTAATTCCTTCTCCCAAACAAGGAAGGGAAACACTCTGGCTTCTACAAGTACCTCTCTGAACAGCATCTCATCAAGAAATGGGACTGACATATCTCCCTAACTCACAGAGAGGTTGGAGGCCTCAACCTGGGTTAGACCACTGGCTGAGACAGTTTACTGGGCTGTTGCTGCTGATCATGCTACAGCTTCATGGAACCACAGGTTGAGGGTTGGACACTAAAGCTCAGTTAAATGAGCTCAGCTGCCCTCACATTGGAGGTACAAGTCCTCTTGAACACCTCGTATTTTTTATAGATGTCTTCAACCTTCCAAAAAAATTATATGCCAGAGAAGATAAAACCAGGACAAGCTAAAGTCGTTACGGATGAACTCCCGAGAATTCTTGTCCTTAAAGGGCTTGGTCAGCACTCCTCCCCTTCTAGCCTTCACTCATGCATGGCGGGGGAGTACATCTGACTCTTGGGATTGTGCCTGGATCTTATCATGGGGCTCTCAGCACCATCACTACCACCCAGGACATGTACTGGCATTTTCCTGACTTGTTCCCATCCTGTTACATGTAGTAGACTCTGCTTCTACGCAACAACTTTTGTGTGTGTGTTGGGGGGGAGGGTTTTGATTGGAAATGGGCCCTGCCCAAAACATGAATGAAGAATGAATGAGAAACAGGACTGACCACACAGAGCAACAAGAGCTAAAGCAGCTTCAGCCCCATTCACTTTTGCTCAGGGGCAACGCGGTCATCAGGGTAATTTGGACTCTTCCCTGGGATCCAAACTGTTCACTCAGTCCATTTTAATTTCTTTCAAAATAAGAGTACATTCTTCTCTTTCCGATGGCTATCAAGTCCCCTTCCCTCAAGAGGAGCATTAGCCAAAATAACATTTAGACTGCTAAATACCCTTCCTGCTGCCCCTATCCTTGTAAAAAACAATAAATTAGTTTGGAAGCATTTGTCCAGAATTCAATGTTTTTCTTAAAATGGGAGCAAATATCTTGAGGAAATACAACAACAAAGGATATCACTGAATCTGTACCTGAGGTAAGGATTTTTCAGACTCTTGAATGGATGTTTTAACTGGTTCTGCAGGGAAAAAAAAAAGGTGTTAAAATGTTACTGTGATGTATAACCTATGTCAAACTGTTTGCTTTCTCAATCAAGGGCCAGGGGAAAAGGAAGGGAGAGAATTTGGAACTCAAAATTTGAAAAAAAAAAAAAAAGGTTAAAATTGTTTTATGCATAATTGGGAAAATTATTTTTTTTAAAGTTAATATGAGAAGGTAGGAAGTAAAACTACTGGACCTGGAGTTGGGAAGGACCTGGGTTCCAATCCCAGGAAAGTTGCGTGACTCTGGACAAGTCCCTCTCTTTCTAAGCTCCCATTTCCTTAGCTTAGTGAAGGAGGAGGATGATGATGATGTAGTATTATTACACCCCCTTTTAAGGCAATAATACTTGTCCAGATACCTTTCTAACAGTGCTGGTGAGAGGAAAATGTTCTTGATAAACCTTAAAATACTACAGAAAGGAACAGCTAGGTGGCACACTGAATGGAGAGCACAAGACCTGAGTTCAATATTTGGCCTGAGACACTTGACACTGAATAGCTATGCGACCCTGGACAAGTCACTCAACCCCAACTGCCTCACCAAAAAAAGGGTAAAAATTGCTAGAGAAATATGAAAACTTATTATTAAAGCTACAGGAATAAGGAGTCTATCCACAGGATGGTAAAATTCCCAAAGGATACATCCCGGTTTTCTCCTTATGTATTTCAATGCTTCTTTGCTTTTCCAGTAAAGAGCAGCTTTTGAAAGTGGGCACTTTTTTTCAGTTCTGTCTTTTGATCTCCAGCTGTATCTTGCATACAATAGGCGCTTCATAAATACTCACTGAATTAAATGGAATGTTCAATTTACTCTGTAGTCAGAGAGCCCAGGTTGTGCATTTCTATGCTAAAAAACACAAATCTGGGAAGGAAATGCCAACAGATGGCCCCTTGTAGGGGAGTCAAAGTAGAAATGCCAATCCCACAGCGAAATAAAGCAAGGCAAATTTGCTCAATATCTCTCCCTTCCCTCTCTGCAGCTTCCATGTCTGATGGCCATTTTTTTTCCTTCACAGCTGATGAGGAGCCCTTGGATCACAATACTGTTGAGAAGGATCAGATAGAAAACGTCAATAGAATCATGAAATGTCGATGACATGAGCAGCTGAAATCTAGTGTGCGCCTCTTCTACTGAAGACCAAGACAAAGAAAAGGCCCAGGCAGCTTTCTTTCTCTCTTTTTTTCTTAATTTAACAAGGCTGTAACAGAACTGCCCTATGTACTTATGCTTCTCTTTGAACTTTCCTTGCTTATCCAGAGTAAGTGTCTTGCCCATAATAACACACCTAGTTAATGGTAGAATCAGAATACAAGGCAGGATCTTGATTCCAAATTCACTGTCTCTCTCTAAAATAAGCCACAATGCCCATTTGCATTGAAATATATATTAATAACTGAATGATACCTATTTTAGAAGTGAAAAGGTAAAGTCACAAAATTTCAATGACACATACAAGTCAGTGAAATTGCTATATTTCTTCAATCATATTTCTGTGGTGCACACTATACTTCTGTTAGAGAAGGATCCCTTTATAATTCTGATAATGGTGGAAGGTGGGGAGGGTTATATCTCTTTTGTAGACTGTGTCATATCAGGCTTTTACTGTGTGTGCATGCTTACTTGTGACTACATGACATCCATGTCATATATATCATTCTATAAAACATGCTTCCACCCTCCAAAAAACCTACAGAAGAAGGGAGAGCTTCTGGTGAAGTGAGGGAGAGAAGACAATTTTTTTGGAGGAGGAGGTAGCATTTAATAGTTGGAAGGGACCTCTGAGATCATATCTGGTATATGCCCCTCATTTTAGAGATGAGGAAACTGAAGTCCCCAGAAGTTATGTGACTTGAGCAAGGTTACACCGGTAATAAGTGAAAGAGCCTGGATCAGAAGTCCTTTTAAGTTTTCTGACTCCAAATCCATGGCTCTTTCCACTTATATTAAATCAATGTAATAATGAGACATGCTACAATGGAGGTTTACTTCCTCCTGTTCAATGACCTACAGTGTTTGGGATGCAGAACATGCTATTTATTTTGACTAAACCCACTGCAGATACAACCCCAGATCGTATTTTTGTCTTATTTCTTCTTTTATAAGAAAATTTATGTCACTTATTAAATACAGCCAAAGTAATGAAGATAATGGATTAGTCTTGGTGTTACTTCAATTCAGATAATTCTATCATGCTTGAGATTAAGCTTTTAAACCATAATCAGTTTCCTTACTATGAACTTTAGAGGGACCTCAGTCTGACTAGTGATGGAATACACAGCTGGGGAAAAGGAATGACTGTGGAAATTCTAAGGACAGGTACCTCAGGTTTTTATTTGTGAAAGTGAAAGGAAAGAAAGATGGCCTTACTTGAAATTCCATGCTGTCCAAAGATCGGTCTTTCTTCCTTACTTATCCCATTCTTGAGCTTAAAAGAAACAACAAGGTTATAGTACATTTTGTCCTCCTTCCCCGTTATCCTACTACATGTCGACACATTTCAACAAGACTATTATCCAAAGGAAGAAAGTACATGAAGGGAAGTCTCACAATTAGATCAAAGAGACCTTTATTAAGCATCTACAAAGTCTGACGCCCTAAGAAAGTACTGGGGTACAATGGTGAAAAAACACAGACTAATATATTAAAGCATGGTGTTGTGGTAGGGGAAGATTTAATGGTCCAATGGGCAAATAAATAACTACAGCAGAAAAGAATGTGGTAAAAACATGAGAGGTCAAACTGAGAGTCAAGAAATGCTTGAGGTAGGCATCACTTTTAGCTAGACACTGAAGGAAGACGCTTTTAACAGGCCGAAATTTGGGGGCATGGGGCATAGTACGAACAAAGGCATGTAAGTGGCAGAGCTCTTGGGAAAGGACAGGATGAGAGCCAGAGATAAAAAATATTCTGTTTTATTTGGAATGTGATGTGTGAAGATAAGGAAAGTAAAGCAAGGCTAGACTCAAACTATGAGGTCCCTTATATACCAGGATGGAAAACTTACATTTTGCTCACTAGACAATAGGGACCCCCTAAGAATTCTTGAGCGGGAGTATAATACGATCCAATTTAAGCATTAGGAAGATTACTAGGACAGCAGTGGGAAGAATGGACTGAAAAGGTAGTAGACAAGAAGTAGAAAGACCAGGTAGTTGTTATCCTAGTAATTCAGTGAAAGGTAATGAGAGCCTGAACAAGAATCTGTCAATCAATAAGCATTTATTAAGCACCTGTGTGCCAGGCTCTGTTCAAAGGACTGGGAATGGTGGGGGTAAGAGTAGAAATAACTAATCCCATGACTATTTATGTTAATTAGAGCAATAATTAATGTTTCTACTTAAGGTATTTTTGTTTTACAAAAGAGTTTATTATTTAACCATGAAACTGCACTTTGTTCCAAAATCTCCCTTCAAACCTAAGATTGGTTTAGGAGTGGGTGTATATATAAACTAAAAGTAACTTCTTTAGGGTAAGAGATTAACTAAAGAAGGTGGATTTTGGCTTAAACTATCTGCCAGCATAAAATTCCCACCGATAATTATGGAGAAATAAAAAGAAATTTTTTTTAGTATTAGCTAATTAACAAAGAGCTTTTCTTTTTATTTCTCCACAATGAAAAGCCCTTTGTTAATCAGCAAATACTTGGAAGCATTTGGTAGGAAGGAAGGAAGGAAGGAAGGAAGGAAGGAAGGAAGGAAGGAAGGAAGGAAGGAAGGAAGGGAAAGAAAAGAAAAAGAAAATCAGTGAAATCATATCTCACACACACAATAAATTCCAATGGTTCCTTATTATTTCTAGAATCAAATATAAAATCTTCTGGCTTTTAAAGCCCTTCACACCTGGCCCCTTCCTACCTTTCTTGTCTCCTTATACTTAATTTCCTCTACGTACTCTCCAATCCAGTGACACTAGACTCCTTGCTATTCCTTGCAAACAGTGCTCCAAATCTCGTTTGGTTTTTTTTTTCCTGCCTTTTCACAGATATCCCCCATGCCTGGAATGTTCTCTCCCATCTCAGCCTCTTCCTTCCTTCCAAAGACAGCTCAAATACTAATCTCTGCAGGAGGTTTTTCTGGGTCTCCCCACTGCAACACTTGTTAGTGTCTTCCTATAGAGACATCCTGTCATTTTCACTGTGTGTATGGATAATTTTTGCATGCTGTCTCCTACATTAAAATGTAAGCTTCCTGAAGGCAGAGACTATGTTGTGGCTTTCTTTGTTTCCCCAGAGTTTAGAATAGTGTCTGGTACATGTTAAATGCCTAATAAATGCCCATTACTGATAATGATGACTTGGAGCTGGCACACAGTAAACGCTTCACAAATGCTTGTTGACTGAGTGGGAATCTCTTCTACAAAACATACTTGAGAAGTAACCATTGAGCTGTTACTGAAGACTTTATCTCCAACACAACCCATTTCAGTTTGTGAAGAACTCTAATTAGTAAAAAAATTTATCCTTGGGACCTCAAGCCTAAATTTGCCTCTTCCAACTTCTACCCCTTGTTCCTAGTTTTAACCTCTGGTGCCAAGCAAGACAAGTTTTTCCACATGGTAGCCCTTCCTACTTGAAGACAGACATCCTGTCTTTCTAAGTCTTCTCCTCCTAAACATCTCCATTTCCTTCAAAATGATCCTTTTATGGCATAAATCAAAGGCCCCTTCACCATTCTGGGGACCCTCTACACTCTGGATAATCTCCAGACTATCAATGTCTTTCCTAAAACATAGTACCTACAACTGAATATAATACTTCAGATGTAGTCTCACCATAGTGCTTAGCACATAGTAGGCCTGTTGATTGATCACTGATCAAGGCAGAGGACAGTGTACTGTCTGTTGATTGATCACTGATCAAGGCAGAAGACAGTGTACTATCTCTATTGTGGACACTGTCTCTCTCAATTCCATATAAGGTAATAATAGCTTTTTTTTGGTTACAAGGGTTTTGTTTTTCTTTTTGTTTTCCTTAATGGAGTGGAGCTGGAAGAGAGGGAAAATAGATTTTTGTTCATTAAAAACCACATTTTTTAAAAGAATTGTATTATTTTTAATCATTCTAAATCAAAATATTTGGAGTTGCATTTTATGGTTTGTGACTATCTTGTTAAATTTCCATCCCAGACATGAATCACTGAACTGGACTAAGTCATTCCTGGTCCCAAATATAAATTATTATGAAGATTTTAAAGTTTACTACAGACTTACCCCCAACTCATAACCAGAATTCTTCAGGCCTACACTTGGCAAGGGAGCCTGGATACCATTCATGTAGTTTGTTCCCAAAGCTGGAAAATAGAAAGAGAAATTCTAAGACTTATTTGCAAGTGGCTATCATAACTGAATTACCTGTGTTATACTATATTAACAAGTAACAGAAAACCCCCAAGATAAAAAAAGGAACTAGGGACTAGCACAAGATGGGAATCTGACATCATAGGGTATTTCTGCTGGATCTCATAAGGGAATTAGTGGGACTTTAGACCACGAAAAAATGTAATAGCTGATGGTTCTTTCCAAGGAAAACCACTTTTCTATTTAAAATTTTTCAATTAACAAGTATCAATTTTCTCTTTCTTCATCTCCTCCCAGTAGAAAACAAACAAAAGAAAAACAAAACTCTTGCAATAAATATGCATACTCAAGCCAAATAAATTCCTATATTGGCCTTATTTTTTTAAAACGTGGCCCATTCTAAACCCTGAAACCATCACTATGGATTCACCAATTCTATGTCAGGGGGTGGGTAGCATGCTTCATTCCCTGTCCTCTGGAAGCATGGTTGGTCATTGTACTGGTCAAAGTTCCTAAGTCTTAGGGCAAAATCACTTCTGAAAATTATCATGCTAATATCAAAACAATAATTTTTATTCATTTATTTTTAGTTTTCAACATTCACTTCCACAAGATTTTGAGTTCCAAATTTTCTCCCCATCTCTCCCCTCCTCCCACCCCAAAACCGTGTGCATTCTGATTGCCCCTTCTTCCAATGTGGTCTCCCTTATCACTCCCCCTTCTCCAATCCCTTCCTCGTCTGTTTTCCTGTAGGACAAGATAGATTTCTATACCCCATTGCCTGTATATCTTATTTCCCAGTTACATGTAAAAACAATTTTTAACATTCACAAAATAATCATTTTTAAAACTACAAATAACCCTAGCCACCTAACTGAATTCAAACACTAAGATAAATTATCTATCAAATGAAAAGACAGAGAGATATGTTTATGTGGCTGATGAGCTGAAGGTTGAGCAACTAAGAACAGAAGGATAAAGAGCTTCTGGGCTTGACAAATACTCATTGAATATCTCCTAGATACAAGCATATCTTTGGACTGAATCATGGGGTGAGAGGTCAAAATTCTTCTTACCTGACTGCTTATATTTCTGAATTTTTTTCTTCAGATCTATCCTGTGAATGTTCTTCAGACATTTTTCCAGTAAATCTAACTTGTCAGGAGCGAGTAAGTTGACTTTCTCTAGGTCGATAACAACATCTAAGAAACTCTTTAAAAAAAAAAGAGGAAATAACAATAGTAATAAATAATGATAATAACCAACCAGAGTCCGGAAAATAGACTATTAACCTACAAGAGTAAACCACAGGGTAGATGATTGACTCTCAGTTAAATTAGAAGATCTGTGTTTACCCCTCTTAGTCATGTCAAGAACAAAAAAACACAGACTAGTCTGACACAGTCTCTAATTCAAAATTCCCTGAAGTCAGAAAGTCCCTCTTCTGTGCCCAGCTGAACTTTAAAAGGTCAATCTACTCCCCAGGGCTGCTAACACTGGGACCTCTGGGAGGTAACTCATAAAATATGCAAGAACAGCAGTCTGCGAAACTTCTGCAGTTTCTCCCTTTTACTGATAAATCTGATTAGATCTCTACTTGAAAGCTCTAGGGACTGCCCTAAAAATGAGGGGAGATGGCAACAGAGAAACAATTTCTAGCAAGCAAAACAGTATTAGTGACAGAATTTTTTTTAAAAAAGTATTCAAAATAATTCTCTGCTCAACAAGGACACAGCACGTCTCTAACTTCTATTGATTCGTTCAGTTAACAGCCATGATCAGAGCACCCAAAAAACTTCAAGGTTCAAAACCGGGCCAAAACTAACCCCAACAAAATTATTATATAAAACTGTAGCAAGAGCTACCATTTATACAGCAGTTTGCCAAGTGCTTCCACATATTTTAGCTCTTTTGATCTTCTAAAAACCCTCTGTAGTAGGTATCATTAGTGTACTCATTTTACAGATGAGGAAAGGAAATTCAGAGAGGTTAATTGACTTTGGCCAGGGTCTCCCAGTGTTTGACATAAAATTTTAATTCACCCTTTCCAGACTATCCACTAGCTGCCAGCTCCACATGAAAAAGTAAATGTCAGCCCCCCAGCAAAATTCAGTCATTTCTAAGAATAGTAGCTTCCCTTTGAGAGGGGAGATGTTATCTAAAGTCACTTCCTAAGTAGAAATGGCTTCTAGTTTCACTTTCCAGCTAATTGCTTTATGTGTGTTCTAGCCACCTAGACTGCCACTGAGCTGCGGTGAATGACAGAAGGTATTAGTCAATAAGAATTTATTAAACTGCTAAGGTCCAAGCACTGGTAAGAGTTCCTGCCCTCAAGCAGCTTATATTCCATTGGAGAAATAATGTCATTCAATAACCTAAAGAGGACAAGGAGTTGAAAACACCAAGGTGACAACATGAAATAAGTGTCTCTTGGTTTTGGATGTAGGAACATAATGATTCTCTTTGGTCTAGGTTCCTAATTACATCCTCTGCCTTCTCTTACAAAACCCTCCTGTTTAATCTCACCATGATCAACGATCACCCTTCAGTTCTCTCCCCTCTTGACCCCTCAACGTCCCTTAGGTTTAAAACCTAGGAGTCATGCTGAATTTTTCACTATCTCTCACCCCCCACATCCAAGCTGTTGCCAAGGCTTGTTGATTTCACCCTCTGACATGGCCACCAGTGTAATGTAGGCCTTCATCACCTCATATCTTGATTACTGGTCTGCCAGTAGGTCTGCCTGCCTCAAATCTCTTCCCCACTCCAATCGACCCTCAATTCAGCCCCTAAAGTGAATTTCCTAAAAAGTGTAGATCTGACCACGTCACCCCACTACTCAATAAACTCCCAATGGCTCCTACCACCTCCAGGATCAAATACAAATGCTCTGCTTGGTATTCAAAGCTCTTCATATCTTAACCCCTTTCTGTCTTTCCAGTCTCCTTATACTTTAGTTCCCAGTACGTACTCTTTGACCCAATGACACTGACACCTCCTGGCTGTTCTATGAATAGGACCACCCACTTCTCAACTCCACACATTTTCTCTGGCTGTCTCCCTGTGTCTGGAATACTCTCCTTCTTCAGCACGATCTACTGACCTCCCTGGATTCCTTTAAGTCCCAACTAAATTCCCATCTTTTACTGGAAGCCTTCCTCAACCCTTTTTAGTTCTAGCCGCTTCTCTCCCTTAATTGTTTCCTATTTATCCTATATGTAGTTTGCTTACATATGTTTGTTTACATATAGTCTTCCCCGTTATATTGTAAGCTGACCTGTCTCTTGTTTCTTTTTGTATTCCTGGTGCTTAGCACTATGGCTGGCACATAGTAGGTGTCTAATGAATATTTAATGATTGATTAATAGGTCCATTTTTAACAGCAATCTAGTATCATACTCTAGACCTTAGTCTTTTCCTTACCAACTGGCCTTGTCTTTGTATATTTGAGAGCCTGTGCTATATATGCTCACGGGATGCTCTCTTGTCTTTCTCATGGGGGCTGGAAGGAAGTTAGTTACTGATTAAGTAGGAATAGAGAGAAAATCTGACTGGCTTGGTATGAACCTGAGGTGGTTAAAGCTTCTGGCCTAGAAAGGATCAGGATGTCCAAACTGAGAATCGATCATTTTATTTCAAGATTAGATTAAAAAGCTTAACCATCTCCTGGTTTAAGACTGAATCATTTTCTTTTAGGAGTATTTATAAATATCTCTTTCTGATGTCATTTTTTTCTGATGTAAGTGAAACATAGCAAAGCACTTTCATAATCTGGGAATACATGGTAGCAGGAAGTGGAATTAAGTCATCAAATACCAGAAATGTATCTGTAAGCACAGCGTCAGTAGAAAAGAGAATGGGAAGGGATTTCTCAATCTCAGGAGCCAATCAGGCTTCAGGACCAAAAAAGGTGAAGGAGGTTCAGGGCCTTGGTTTGAGTTTCAATGATGTTTAAAAGTAGTGAAAAGTGAAAATCCCAGAGGCAAAAGCAAAGATTCCTTGGATAGCTTTCAAGAAGAAGATGGCATCCTAGAAAGCTAACTGAGGCTGATGGCCCAAAACTAGACTTTTTGCATCTGTTTCTTCAGATGGAAAGCTATAACATCCAGGACAATTAAAATCCAGTCAAATGTAGATAAGCAAATATAAAATTATATAAAGAGTAAATAAAAAGAAATTTTGAGGAAGGGGACACTAATAACTGAGGAGGAAGGAATCAGAAAAGGTTTCTTGAAGGAGATGTTACTTGAAGGTACTTGAAGCAGCTGAGCTTTGAAAGGAACGAGGAGAGCAATGACAAGGAAGGGCATTTCAGGCCTGACAGTAGATAGAGATGTACGATAGATGTGTGATGACCAGCTAGTAATACAGCTGGCTAGAAAGCAGAGTGTGTAAGGAGCAATGTGAAATAAATCCAGAAAGGTGGGTTCGAACCAGATTGTGGCAGACTTTGAATATAAAGCAAAACTGAAGGCTATTCAGGGGAGTGACCCTAAGATAGAAGGCTACTTCAGTAACACAAAGTGAACTAAGGTAGAGTCTTCAAGATGGGATGAGAAACGTGGTAGAGATGAAATGGACAAGACTCGGCACCTCTTGGTTACAGGGATATGGACAAGAGTGAAGAGTCAGGACACGAAGCTATGAACTTGGCTAAGTGGAAAGATGCTTTACTAGAAACAGGAAAGTTAGGAAAAAGAGTGGGTTTACAGGATCAGTTTCTTCATACCACCCATCTTTCAGGACTGTCTAAGGAAAGTATTTTATAAACCCAGAAGTACTGTATAAATGTGTTATGCTAATAACACTGTATTATAGTTATAGCTAATTTTATATATATGTATGTATATATGTACACATATACACATATATGTTTAAATATAACTACTCATAGAACTTCATCCCTTCTCTGTTTCTCTTTCTCTCTCTCATCCCAATCTCACTTCTTATTCTCTCCCAGAAATGTTCCCATAATGCCCTTGAACCAATTGAGAAATGAAAAGATGGCAAAAGTACAAGGAAGCAACATTACTTCCTTTTGCCTTTGTCTACTCAGCATGAGTCAAACATAGTTCCCCTTCTCCCCAGCTGATGTGATGCATCACAAAGGAAACACTGTTCTGACTGAAAAGGGAAAAGAGATCTATGAAGTTCTCAGAAATAAGAACAAATTTTCAGGGTGCCTTGGAGAAGCACCAAAGTGTTCCCTATGGGCCCTACTACACTCTAGGTCTAGCCTTTTCTCTTTCTCTCTTTGTTTTCTTCTCCTTGTACCTACCTTCCTTTTATATACATTTTTCTCCACAAATATTGTCTCAATGTTCCTTCCTGCAAGTTGTCCAGAAGTGTCTATGACAACTACCGGCCACAAGAGATCCTTGCCTGAACCCCACATGTCCAGATCTGGACAGCTCCCTAGCTGACTTCTCACAAATGCTATTGAGGTTGAAGGAAAGAGAGGTCTCTTAGGCAATCTTGATAATGGTGATGACAGGTGACTTTCTCTCTCTCTTTCTATCTCTTTCTTTTTCTTCCCTCCTCTCTATCTTCCTTCTATCTCCACACTCCCTCCTTCATCTCATTCTTTTCCTTCCCCTTTCGTTCTCATTCTCTCTCACATATGCTCTCCCACCCCTTTGTCTCAAGCCCTTCCCTTTCCACATAGGGGCATCCAGCTTGCTGTGGTATATATAGGTCTTTAATAATGTGTGCGTGGAGCGGGTAAGTCACCTTGTTTTTGTGTGTCTTTCCTCCTCCCATGTAATCTCTTAGGAGAAAACTGAAGGAAGTCACTTCCGATTTGTCCATATCTTCACTAAGTTGTGTCATCAGCACCCTGAAAACCAGAGAGAGAATTTTCTTCAGTGAAATCAGAAGCTTCCCTACTCTAGAAAAAATGAAATGAGAGCCACCTAGTCCCAGCTTGACCAAACCAAAGTCTTAGGTACACCTGCCTTGCACTAACAGTCAGCTATAAAGTAATTCTTGCCCTATAGGGACACTTGCTAGCACAAAGATCATTCCTATAAAAAGCCTTAGGGCAGAGGTTCTTAACCTGGAGTCCACAGATTCCCTAAGAAGTTAGTAAATAATTTTCAAAGGATCCATGAAATTGAATGGGGAAAAATTACATCTTTATTTTCACGAACCTCTAACTGAAATTTAGCATTTCCTTCAATTATTTTAAAATATTATTCTGAGAAAGAATCCATAGGCTACATCAGACTGTCAAAAGGGGTCCAAGACACACAAATTCCTGCCTTAACAGGATTCAAAAGGGTAAATTCATACTTTAATGGTTTCTTCCTTCTTGATTTTCCCCTTCTTTGCCTATTAATAGAGCACAGCTAATTTCCACAAAGAGGAAGAAAAAACTTCCCTCAAAGAAGAATCCTCATCTTTTCTCTTTTAAAGATGGCAGTAAAATTTCTACTCAAGGACCCATGTCACTAATACCTTGTAACATTAGAGAGTTCAACATGATCTTGACATATCTGAGCAACAGTCTAGCAGAATCAAATTCTTGAGAGAAATATAACCATTTCCATTTTCCCTGAAGAACACCTGCACATATTGGGTACTAGTACCAATCACTTTGTTGCATCACCTTGTCCTGTCCTGGAACATCAAGGCTCTTATTTCAGTAGACAAATAACATTTGGGCTTCAGGGAGTCCCATTTCAGAGATTCAGTTTGCCCTATGTTGGATTTTTCTCTATCTGACTAGGATAGAACCCCATCTCCATGGTGATGGTGGTGCTGCTGCTGGGGGGAGTGGGGATGGTGGTGGCAATAGTGGAGGTGATAGTCATGGTGAAACATGGGAAAGAGAGATGCCCTAACCTATCCATTAGATAGAGCTAGTAGGATTTGCTATGTAAAGCAAGATTCTGTGGTGATCCATAGAACCTTCAACTCCATTCTGCCTGGTAAAGTCATTTGGGTGGCTTAGAAAAGATACAGGAGGACATAAGAAAGAAATTCCAGCTAAAATAACCACCTGATCCAAGAGGATCTTGCCTCTTAAAGCCAAAATGTGTTCTACTTTTCCCCAACAACTCTATAGTTTATCCTTGGAAACATACACTTATAACCCCTGAAGATAGTTCTGGTGGTCCTTCACAGGACATACCAAGTATACAAAGGTGGACCCAAGGTATCACGGAACCTTAGAATGCTAGAGTAAAACGGGACTTAAGAGGTCTAGTACAACCATCCCACCCAATGCAGAAATTCCCTCTTCCACATTTTTGATCAGGAGGTGGTCATCTGAATTTCCAAGCTTATCAGCATTTCTCACCTCTGTCCATCATTCCCTTTCCACTCAGATGCTGTAATATGTTCTTATCACCTCTTGCCTAGACTATTGCAGTAGCCATCCAAGTGACTTCTCTGCCTCCAGTCTTCTCCCTACTCTATCCTCACACAGTTGCCAAATAAGATATTCCTAAAGCATAATTCTGACCATGTCATTCTCCTGCTTGTGAAGTTTTGATGGCTCCCTACTGCAATGAAATCAAATACACATTTCTCTTTTTGGCCCTTAACATTTTAAGCCTTTAACAATCTAGTCCCAGTTTATCTTTCTAGGCTCACAGGGAAAGGGGGAGATAGGAGGAGACAAGCATTTATTAAGCATCCATTTATTATGTGTCAGGTACCATGTTCATCTCATATGATCCTGATAACAATGTACATTACAGATTACTCCTTATGAACTCTATATTGATCTATATTGGCATTTGCTCTTGCTCATAGATGACATTCCACCTCCTGCCTCCATAGGTTTGCCCCCAAATGCCTAGAATATTTTTCCTACTAGCATACTGCTCTTTGAATAGCTACTTCCCTCCAGGAAAAACTCAAAGGTCACTTTCTTCCAAATGCCTTTTCCAAAGGCTCCTAGTTATTTATCAATGCTCCCACTGTCATCACTTTGTATTTCCTACCAGTTTGCATTTACCTACCCATGAACACTGTACTCCTCCCTTTCCCCTAAAGCAAAAAGTAAGTTCCTAGAAAGCAGGTCCTGTTTTCATTTTTATCTAGAAATCCTTAGCCTCTATGCTAGTGCTTGGCAAAGACCTTTAAAATGCTTGCTGATTGGTCAATGGGCTAAAATAAGGGGACATTAACTTCCCAAAAGCCAATTAGGGCTGAGATGAAATTCAAAGTATACATCATATTCAGTGACTAATGAGGATAAAGAAACGGTTAGGAAAAACTAGTCAGAGATCTAGAGGACTCCTACAAATTCATCTCTGGGGTCTGACACAGAAAATCTTACTGATGCATCCTCTAATTCTCCAGGGAAATCTCTCCAGAATTTGGCAGTAATTACTAACTCTTATTCACTCCTGTCTCTTTCCATCTCATCATTCAAGCAGAAACCATCTGTCACTTTAATTTAACTACAAGTGTTTATAACTAAATAAATAACTTCTAAGACACTGTGTAGCAGTTAGAACTTACATTCCCCTTTTGTTTGGAATGGAAAAGACTGAGGAGAGTATGCATAGAAAGGAAGGATATTTATTATCATAGCATAATATTTATTATCATTATAATGTGTATAAAGAAAGCAGGCATGTATTAAGCAACTACCATATACCAGGAACTGTGGATACAAATACAAAAATGAAACAATCCTTGTCCTTGATCTATTAGGGGAAGCATGTATCATAAGTATATGCAAATATGTGTGGTCATACATCTATTTATTTATGTGTGTATACATATGTACATACATACATATGTATGTATATAGTAATGAGGGGGAAGGAAGGAGAAAAGCACCTTGAATCTGAACTAGGAGTCAGGAGATCTGGAATCAAATTCTAGTTCTGACATTTACTGACTCCATGAACGTGGGCAAGTCATTAACCATAATGCCCTCATCTGTTAAACGAGAATAATACTTTCACAACATACTTTTCAGGCTTGTTGTGAATCTTATTTTTGAGGCATTATTATTAATAATGTTTTACCTTTATTATGACTCTGTCCTCCATTTCTACCATTTGGTTGCAACCACCTTACCCTTTCATCCACTCCCATCCCCAAATTACTAACCATCCAACACCTCCTTAAGAATTAGGGATGAATTACCTGTAGTCAGAAACTAGTTGTGAGCACTTGACCAGGTGGGATTCCACAGAAGCTCTGTCTGTTTTCATTATCTTCTTCAGCAGGTCAAACCTCCTTACTCTGTACAGCAATTCTGCCAAACCAGCAGCAGTCAGCTTGCCCTTCTCATTCAAGGTGCACAGAAGATCCCGTAAGTCCAACTTCGTGACTAAATCTGGGGCAAGATCACGGCACAGGAAGAGAATCACCTCCTTTTCATCTTCATCCAACTGTTCTTCAATCTGATGAATGACTTGAGCCGATGTCTTATACACTGTCATTCCAAGGCACTGTATTTGGGCTATGTGGACTTAGCTCTTTTCAAGAAGAAACCAAGCTGCTTTCAAGATCATCTTTAGTTGTATCTTTCAGTCTTGCAAATTTCTTTCCAACAGGGAGGTTTCTGTAGGGTTTGGGTTTTGGTTTTTTAGCTTTTTTTAAAGGGAAGGAGAGAAAAATCTCATATCAAGAGGTTTGAACTAGAAGGTCCCCTAAGAGCTCTGGAATTCAGTAATAGGTTTTAAGAGGGCTATTACCTGGAATCAATATTTAGCTTTGTCCCTTTTCTATTGAAACTTGGCAAATTAAATGCCCACTCTGCTTATATTTGGGAGCCCAGCAAATAAGATGAAACCAAAACATACACTAATCTGTTTAAATACTTCTGTATTTAAATCTCAACCCCAATATAAGTTTCCAAAGGATGTGAAACTAAGCATACGCTGCATTAATGAGTTATCTGGGCTTTTCTTTTACTTCTCAGAAGTAAATTCATCATACAAGTTTTAAGGGAAAGTACCAGGGAAATGACAGGAAAAGTAACAAGAACAGGTAAGAGTTTTCTGTGAGTGGGAGAAAAGGAATCAGGGAAAGAAACGTGGATCTTGGGATCTTGGATTTTGAGCTGAAAGGGTCTTTCGAGGTTATCTAGTCCAAAATGGAAACACTGGCCCTTAGAGAGGGGGAATGGAATGACCCAATGAGAGAGTGGGAGAAAGGTCATATCATTAGCATTAATATCTTAGAATGGTTGTAACCTAACCTCCACCAAGTGAGCATCAACAGTTGCATAAGTAAAATTCTCTCTCCCTTGAAGGAAGTGATTATTAAATAACCAATTATTGGGGAGATCCAAGGAGATTCCTTTTTGTCTCCTCATTCTCTACTGGGGTTAGCCAGCATCAGAAGGACATTGCTGATAATAAAACTGAATTAACTTTTCCTCAATCTTGTTCAGACCCCACCCAAGTGGGAAAGTCCTTTGTGTTCCACTCAGCCTTGAGGAGGGGAGGGAAGGAGTTAGATCCTTAGTCTTAATTGCCTGAGGCTGGGGGTGGTCTGGAAGTGAGAGTGATCAAAGATGTCATCAGGTAGCCCCCTCCCCTCAGCCCTCTCATTATGGTATTTACTCTTCTTATTAATTAACCAATCAGTGTTGATTGCCCTTCACTCACTCTTCCAAGGACATATAAACATTGAGTGGGTTCTGTGAGAAGTCTTTGGCATTCAAGAATGCCATGACCCTTTTATTAGTTATCCACGAGCATGACTAATAAAATGATTAGTTACCCAGAAACTATATCTCTCCACCTTTAAGTTATATCCTTCCCCCACCTCCAAGTGCACCCACAGCTTGCCCTCTAGATCACCTCTTAGCTTGGGCAAGGAACCTTTCGAAGTAGCTAGTGATTTCTAGTAGAAGAGAGTGGGTCTCACAGGTTAAGCTGACAGTTGATGGATTGCACGGAGATCAGAGCCGACCTCATTTTATTATCTCTCTCTCTCTGCCCAAACCCCTCTCCCAAACTTCTTTATTTCTATTGAGGGCACCAACATCCTTCTATACTCACCCAAGTTTAAAATCTATGGTACCATCCTCAGTTCATCAATCAATCTTTCTGAAACCACATATCCAGTCAATTGTCAAACCTTCTTGCTTCTGCTTAATTCAGAACCTTAATTTAGAACTTCATTAACTCAAGCCTCGACTATGGAAATAGCTTCCTAATTGATCTCCCTGCCTCAAGTTTCTTTCCTCTGAAATCCATGCTCCATGGTGCAAGTCTGACCATGGTATTCACTCAGTAAAACCTAATAGTGCTCTATTGACTCTAGGATCAAACATTTCATCTTTAACTCATCCTTTTTAAAGTGTATATTTACAAACAAGTAAATATACATATATGGGGAACTCAAAAAATTTACTGATAGGTGTGTATGATCAAAAAATTCTGGCACCCAGTCATCTAGCCCAACTCCTTCATTTTGCAAATGGAAAAAGTTTGGCTTAGCAAGTTAAATTACTTGCCCACATGGGCACACAGCTATTAAGTATCAGAAGTAGAATTGGAACCAGATCTTCTTCATCCCAAGTCCAACAATCTGATCACTATACCATGTTGAGTCTCCAATCTGCCAGTTACTAGGTATGAGACTATTTTACTAGGTAGAAGTCATTTAACTGTAGCTCAGTTTCCTCACCTATAAAATTTGGTTACTCATACTTGGACTATCTATCTCACAAGATTATAGTAAGAAAAGTATTCTATACCTTAGAGCATTACAGAAATGGGAGTTATTATTTGGGTTGGGAGGCAACCCAACACAGGAGGCTGAGAAACACTCAGTTCAATCACTAAGCTATGAAAATGAAGAAAGAGAAGCTGTCAGTATTAATTCAAACTTCTTCCACTAACTTGCTTCAGCAAGCCATTTCTAACGAGCTTTGGCAGAAGGGGTCATCTAAATTTTATAATAAATGACAAAATATGGTTTACTGTTTTCGATAGGCAATACCTGGCTTAAGGAAGACATATATGGAAGGGATGACTTCTGCTACCCCTTCTCCCATTAGCTCCAGCCACCATCATAATTCTCACTGAGGCTACTGATCCCTACAAAAACCTGACCTCCATTTCCTGTCAGGACATCCTGGAAATTGACAAATCCTCCAAGCTCATTTCCCTTCTACCCCTGAATGAGACGTACATATTTGGACATGGCAAACACAAGAATTTGTTTTGCTAAACTATGTACATTTGTTGCAAGGATTTTCCTTTTCTTTTTCCAGTGGTAGGAGCAAGAGAACAGAAAATAAAACCCTATTAATATTATTTTTTTCTTTAAGTCAAGGAGAATATAGACTGATAAAAACTGGAAATTGTTGATCTAATTCAACCTTCTCATTTTATAGATGAGTTAGGAAGCTTCATCTCAGACCATATTTGATCCCTAGGCTTTTACTCAAAGCTTTTCCATCTTGGAGGGACTCACCAGGATTTGCAGTCCATTAGCATTGTTTTCAGGGACTCAAAGTTGCCTTTCAGGGACTCAAAATATCGGCATGAGGGAAAAGACTAGGAAATCAATGGAAGGCCTAATGGAATGGAGTGGTTGCCATCAAAGGGCAAGGGTATGAATCCCAGTTCTGTTGCTATGCAACCTTCTGCAAATCACTTTCTTCTCTGATAGGTACTAGGGAAGCCCACCTCCCTCAACCTCCTAATTTGTAAAATGATGGAGTTGGACTCTGTGGATTCTAAGGTCCTTCCAGCTCTAATAAGATCCCATGAGCCCAGATACACTGTGGGTTAAATAGGCTTCTTTGAGCTGGGGAACCTAGTCATCCTTTTGATAACACAGCTTCTTGGGCAGGGGAAAGAGAAATGGATTTCAAATTCTCACCAAGAAATTTAACAAAAGAACTTGTGGAACACATTCTATTCATTGGTGAGAGGCTGGCTCTGAATATGTGTATGTGCCACAAGATACGCAGATACATACTATATATGACAACTTCCATGCTTTTTACAAATTGTTGCATCAAAAATGTTGATACATGACGCCATATCATGCCCTGTATATTGGCTCACAAGCCATAAATGAGATGTGTCAAAATTTCAGTATTTAGTTTGAGAGATTCAAACAGAATGTTTTCTGAATAAAATATTTTTTAATGATCTGTTAAGCAAGTGAATAGAAAAAACATGGTTGCAAGGGTGATTGAAAATAAAACCTTTCTTTTAGTATCTTTACAAATGACTCCCATCTATTTAGCATATTAGCATGGTGATTTCTGAAACACTGGGTCAACCATGCATTACTAAATGTGTTTGAAAGTAATGACTTCATCTGTACTAAAAGAGGATTTTTCAGTAAGTTAAAGCAGCCTTTACCACAATCAGGCTAAACTGGTGAGGATTTACTAAAATTACATTATTGTTATTATTACTCATGTCTGACTGATGAAAAAAATTCACATAAGAACTACTCATCTGAAGCTTCAAGGAAATAAAAGTCTTTGCAAGAAATCTTGGAACTGTATTTAAAACACTGAAAGTGAAAAGTCTTTTTTGTTTTCTGAAATTTCCTGGTTGTTTTTAATCACATGATATTTTCTAAAATATGATCTATTTGTAGGTTTTCACAGTAAAGTCTAAATCAATATTCCTACTCACACAATGAGTTAGAACTTAAGAGCAAATCACCAGTTTTCACAACCAAAAGAAGCCATGGTTTTCATTACTATTTTTTGTAAAAAAAAAAAAAACATGTTTGGGGGTTTTTCCCATTCCTATAAAAGTTTTCAAAGATGAGGAGGCAATGGTAGATTTAACAGATGCTAGATTTTAAACTTAGTAATGTGGCAGTTGAAGGTGGTTGGGTTCCTTTTCACAATCATGCCCTCAAGGAAGGGTTTTTCAGCTGGGATTCACAGACCCCCAAAAGATCCATGGATAGATTTCAAGAGGTTCAGGGAGTTGGATGAGGGAGAAATTACATCTTTATTTTCACTAATCTTTAACTGAAATTTAGTATTTTCTTTTAAGTGGAAAAATCCAAGAATTTGTTTGATAGGGACTGCTGCCCATCGTACTTCAGAGATAGTTTAAAAACCTGCCCAGGGTACAGGCTCAGATATTTTGAAATGACTACTGCGCACCAGAGAGAACTTTTATAAGACTTTTGTATCTTTTAGTTTCATCAGAAAAAAAAAACGTATCTGTATTCCATATCTGCCAAAAAAGGAAGGGAAAGATTTACAACTCAAAGATAAACTTGTAAAATTCATAGGAAGAGAATATGGAGAAGAAGGCAGTCTACATGGCAAAAAATAGCAAGGATTAGGCCAAGCTACAAATTTTCTATTCCTTTTTTTTCCTTCATTACCACACACACACATAAAACAAACATACACATGGTTAAGACTCTGGAGAATAGGTCAACTAACAAAATAACAAGTTAATTAACAAAATAAGATGACAGGTTTAAAATACACATATAGATATACAGATGGGAGGATATATTTATAGATATACATATATACATATACGTATATATGTGTATATATATATATATATATATATATATATATATATATTTTTTTTTTTTTTAAAAACAGTTCATTTCCTCTACATATATGTGGTAAGAACTCTGTAGTAGTCCATTCCCTCAGTGCTAATCAGGCTAGATTACTCCACAAGATCTAAGTCCCTTAAAGAAAGTATCTGTCATATGCAGAAGTTACAAAAGGAAGAAAAAGACTTCAAGTTGAGCCACATGTTAGTCACATGTTAAGTCAAGTCAAAAAGCATTTATAAAGTATGTAGGATGTTCCAGGCACATGACTGAGTAAGTCAGGGTCCTGAGATGAAGGGTGTTTTAAGGTCCCTTCCAGTTCCAAAATCCTGTGAACTCAAGTACAACAGAAAATGTTTTAGTTTTGAAGAATAAAATGCAACTCTGGGGCAACAGAAACAATAATAGCAGTTAGTATTAACATAGGGCTTTAAGATTTGCAAATTGTTTTACGTGTGTTAAAATGAGCTGAAAGAAATGACAAACCACTCTAGTATCTTAACTAAAAAGACCCCAAATGGAATCATAAAGAAGTCAAGCACAACTGAAACAACCAAAAAACAACTTATATGTGTTATCTTATTGGATCCTCATCTCCCTGGGAGATATTTGCTATTCTTATCCTTATTTTACAGATGAGTAAACTGAGACAGAGGAAGGTTCAGTGACTTGCCCAAGCTTACATAGTTTGTGTCTGAGGAAGAATTTGAACTCAAACTTTTCTGACTCCAATTCCAACCCAATTTACTGTACCACCTACCTGCTTAAAATCATGAAAATAATCTAGCAAAAAAAATTAAAATACAATTTTTATAAAAATTCTGATTTTTAATATTGATTTATCAAAATGGCACAGTGAAAAAGGCAATGCCTCTAGAGTCAGGGCCTCTGAGCTCAAATTCCTCTTGTAATGCTTACTACCTGGTGTGAGCCTACTTCACCTCTCTGGACCTGAGTTTCTACGTCTGTAAAATCTGGAGACTTTTTGATTCCTTTCAACTTTAGATCTATGATCTTAGATAAATCTGAAATACTTTGGTGTAATTATTAAATACTTTCATGCTAATGGGTTCATACTACATTTGGCACTTTTATGGTACCTGCAATAAGACTGGTCCTTTTAGGATTTCAGCAGTAGGTCCTTGAGTGAAGCCCAGTAGAGATTCAATTCAACAAACATTTTATTTGCTTTCTTTGTGTAAGACGCTATTCCAGGAGCTGAAGATACAAAGAAAAAAAAACAAACCTGAAGTCAGACCCTGCCTTCAAGAAGTTTCCCTGTTACAACTTGGCTTACCTACATTTAAAAGACAGTTGGACTACAGATCTTCCATAAGATTTTACTGCCATGCATAAATTATCTGTCATGCTCCCACCCTCTATAGACATATAAGGAATTATTCTTTCTGTCCCTCCTTAGCTCAGAACTCCACTCACCTGTTTCCCCATATCAGTTGCTGCTGTACATCTTCCCTTAGCTTTACTTAGGCAGAAAATGAAGAGATTCTTCCAGCTAGCTCCCTTCACTATTATCATAATAATTGTCTTTTAAAAAAAAAATATCTGACATCCCCTGATTTTCCAACAACTGGTTCAGTTTAGAGGGGTATTTCCACTGTTTTTAGTACTTTACCTTGTTTTGCCAGCTCAAGTGACACTCTTGTTTTACAAAAATTTCCTGTTAACTCCCACTATGACAGCCAGATAACTCAGACCTTCACAATGAGTCCCAGAAAAGCATTTGTGAATTTAAAGAATATACTGACCCTTTAAGTTCAGTTCCCTCATGCTATCTTGCCCAAAGTATGACTACATACATATAAAGGGCATTCTTTCAGCCCCCAACCTCATTTGTCATAGTGATTCAGAGAGTCATGTGGGGCAAAAATTCTAGAATCAAGTTTCATTTCTTTCTGTGATGGAAGTAGGGGGAGGGGCAATAGAGAGCATATTGCTGGAGAGCATTAAATGGCCAAAGGAGGAATGAGCAGGGGTAGTAGCTGGCTAGGTTTGGGAATGATCAAAATTGTACTTCATATGGACAGACTGCAGTTTCCAAATCCATGGACAATCTACTAAGGATCCTATGGACTAGCACTTCAAGGTTTATATCAAGTATTTTTCTCCCAAAGGGCCAATGGGGTAGAGGCACTCTTACCATAATCTCATGTCTTTTCCAAGAAAATCTTGGACTCTGAAAAGTTGGTTCTCTCAGGCGAACTTTTACCTCCTCTTGTGAACTCCATGCCACTTCCCCATCATCTCCACCAGACTCTTCCCTTCCAATTCCCCTTCAAAAAGGGGACTGTCTTCTCTTACAGGAATGGAAACTCCTTGAGGACAGAGGCTGTCTTGCTTCTTTGTATATGTATTCTGTGTGCAAAGTCAGGTACCTGGCCTGTACTAAATGCCTAACAAATAATCTCACTTTTTTATGTATAAGTTTTATTCTCATCTTACAGGTGAGAAGATCAAGGCCCAAAAGTTTAAATGTCTTGTCCTGTGCTCACAGAGTTAAGGTGTCAAAGCTAGCACCCGTAACCGGATCTTTTCACAAAGCTTTTTCCACTACATCATTCTGCCTGACTCAAAAACATAGAAGCGTAGAATCACTTCCTAAGAATTAAAAAGAATTGAACTTAATAACCCAGAATTTAACAAACTTGGGACATAAAATACTTAGGAAAGAACTCTTTATTTGACAAGAACTACAGGAAAAACTCGAAAGCAGCTTGGCAGAAATTAGATTTAGAACACACCCTACCACTACATATACCACAATAAGCTGAAAGCAAATATGTGGCCTAAATTTTAAAGGCCATACCCACCTCTCCCCGCCACACACACACACACAAGAAAAGAGCTAGATCTGGTATTTTCACAGCTATGGCTAATGTGTAACTCTTAACCAAACAAAAAGAGGAAATCACAAAAGATGAGGTTTTTTTTTAATTACATGAAATTGAGAAGCTTTTGCATGAACAAACGTAATGTAAGTAGGATAAGAAGGGATTCAGAAAAAAAAATCTTTGCATTAAATATCTCTGACAAGGGTCTTGATATCCAAACCATATAGGAAGCCAACACAAATACATAAGACTAAAAGCCATTTCTCAACGGATAAATAATCAGAGGATATGAAAACAAATAGTCCTCAAAAGAAGAATTGCGAACTACTGACAGCCAAATGAAATAAGAGAAATTAAAATCATAAAACCCCCAAGTTTCACCTCACAGCCAGCAAATTAGCTAAGACAAAACAAAGAAAGTTGGTATTGGAAGGGTTGTGGAAAGACAAGCAATTTAAAATAATCTAAAATTACTTAGATGTCCATATCCTTGACCCAGAGATCCCACTGCTAGTCATATACCACAAGGTCAAAGATGAATATACACCATAATATTACAACAGTACTTGTAGTAACAAACAACTAGAAATAAAGTGGATGGCTATCAGTTGGGAGAATGGCTAAATAAGTGGTAACTGAGGGTAAGAAATTATGAATATGAAGAACAGAGAAGCACAGGAAGACTTCAGTGAACTAATACAGAATGAAATGATGCAAAACAGTGTTAAGCAGAACCAGGAAAACAAAACATACAATGACTACAATAATGTAGATAAACCGAATAAATGTCGTTGTTGTGTTAGTTAATTTTGCTGAACTAGTTTTTGTCCCCTCTTTTTTATTTAAGGAATGTGCCTCTGGGAGGAGAAAGGAAGAGATAAATTGGAAATGTAGGTGATGAAAAAATAAGACATAAGTAAATTTTTTAAAGCACTTCCTCAATTTATTAGCATATGGAATCTTTGATTTTAGCCTCCCTACCTGAAACCCAAAATATAACATGGAACCCCAACTCTGGGTTTTTACCCAGACCAGATCTGTGTTTCACAAATTACTTTCTCTTTGACTCATGCCTCCTTCAAAGGTTTCTGCTGGGAATACATATAAAAAGAAACCTATATAGGTCTCTATAGAAAAATTAAAAGGGCACTCCACTTACATGGAAGCATTTAGGTGGACTCATAGAAATATCATACAGATTTTATTCAATGAGACAAAAAAACCCAACTACAAAGAACAAAGAGCTTACACCTGAGCCCATAACCAGTGAAAATATCACTCATAAGTATCTGATTCTCAGTATCAGACTAGCATTAGTATTGATTCTCACTCACAACAGCCCAGGTTAATTAAATCCCATCTCCCCCAGGGACCTACAGAGTACTCGGGACTTACCATACTTGCCCAGAGGTAGAGGTTGCTCTCTCCAAATGGAAGGTTTTAGTCACTAGTGAATCTACCCCACAGGGGGAAGGCACTTGTAGTTGACAGAGTGACCCCCTTTTTCCAGGACCTTCACAGTTTGCATAATTAATAGTAAGAATAAAGGGAAAAGACTGGGTTTGGTCATCTACATCATGACTCCACCCTTTGCTACTTCTCAGCTCTGGTTCCTGAATGGTCCAAGAACTTAGTCAACACTGGATACACTGTGCTCTTTTGCCCTCCACTACTGCTGTCAGTCATTTCTCTCTTCTCCTGGGGCCTTGAAGGAGCCTCAAAGATGCACAGGAGTTCAGTAAATCATAAACTAACACAATCTTTGTAGCCCTCCACTTTGAGTCTCTCAGCTATTAAAACAGCTACCAACTATTTAAAAGCCAATTCCCTGGGTGTGACGGATCATGGAATACATGAACTTGGAATTCACCCTCCCATCAAAGAAACAATGTCAATGCCAGAATAAAACCTCATTGTTTAACCCAGTTCATCTTGACCAGGCCTACCAGGCCCTCCTCACCCCCTCCCACCCCAGGACATACAAACATATACACATGCTTAGTACATATTTACTGAGAATGGACTATGCACAAAATATTCTCTTACGTCTCTTGGTATGCCTTAAAATTACTAGCATGTAGAAAGTACTCAATTGTTAATAGAAAGGAAAAAACTGAATAATGTACACACTAAGGATGAATGTGATAATAGATGTAAAGTTCAGCACATATAGCGGAACCATAATAAATACCCATTCCCTTTCTTTTTCCTTCCTTTCCCCTTTTTCCTCTTCTCTTTCCTTTCCCTTCCTCTTCCCTCCCATTTCCTCCTTGTAAAACTGAGAGTAAATTATAGTTCTCCCATCAAAGAATCAGAGAATCTCAGAGTCAGAAGGGACCTCAAAAGTCATCTAGTCTACCTGAAGCATGAATGAATGCCCTCTACAACATCCTAGGATGTTCCTGTGATTACTTTAACACCTTCACTTCATTATCTTAAGAGGAAATCTGTTCCATTTTTGGCCAGCTCTCACCTTGAATGTAATATAACTGCACTTATCACTATTCTTTGCATTTCACATCTGAGGAAGTAACTTACCCAACCAAGTGAAGTTGGTTCTAATTTCTACCCCCATTTTTATCTCTCAGGAAACTGAGGCCGAGAGACGCACTGAGGCAGGATTCAAATTCAGATCTTTCTAACTCCAACACTCAATCCATTCCATTACCCAGTGGCCTCTAGAGTATAAGCTTCTCTAGGGCTGGGACTGTCTTTACCTTTGTAGTGGCATAGTATTTAAATATATAATAAGGAGTTAATAAATGCTTTTTCATTTATTCATTTATTGAGTACTACTGATTGTGACAAATTCATAAATAGGTGCTAACAACTAACATTTTATATACAGCTTTAAGCTTTGCCAAGTGTTTGCTTCACTTGATTCTCAACAACCCTGGAAGATAGATGCTATTATTATCCCCATTTACAAATAAGGAAACTGAGGCTCAGGGAGGTTAAGTGACTTATCTAAGGTCACACAGTTAGTAAGTGTCTGAGGTAGGATGTGAACTCAGGCCTCACAGACTCAAAGTATTGGGCTCACATTCACATAGCATACACTGTACTTTGGCTCAAGTCTTTTAATGATTTGTAACTAGTTTGTCTGGAATGTGTCCCTAGGGATATTTTTCTTTTCTCTCTAAAATGACTAGTGCTTGCGGAAAGGGACCAGACGCTAGGCACAGGATGAACACAAATAAAAAGCTTCCTTTCCTTTGCCTCTCTTTTTTAGGACATTTAGGTAACTGAGGACCTTCCAGGAACACCCTGGGACTATATCCTAAGACTGTCTGTAGGGATGGGGGCCATGACCTCGGTTTTCCTAACTGGATTGTTTTCCTCTGATCCTGTGTTTTACTTTGTGCATTTAAAACCATTCTGAGAAGGGCTCCAAAGGCTTCACCACAGGCAAAGATACTGCCAAAAGGGTCGTCCACGACCAACAAAAGACGTTAAGAAGCCCTGCTGTAAGTCTATACAAATTTATACAAGTGTGAGTTATTCTCATTCTTGGATATAATCTAGAATATAATCAGTAGGGACTACTAGATGAACGAAAAGCACTGTGCTCTTACAGGCATTTCATTCCATCAACAAATACTTCTATGGGAGGTAACAGTTTTAACTCAGAAAAACCAAGGGTTTTTATAGTCCACAGGGTCCAAGGCTGAGTAAACAAACAGTTGCCCAATTCAAACGCAGAGTGCAGGGCTACAGAGGCTGAAGTCTAGACCTGGAACCCGCTGCTTCCCGGGCCACGGGGAAATGACTTCACTCACTGCCCGCCTGCTAAGTTCGGCTCGGCCCGGACGGGGGGAAGGGACGAGTGCTCCCTCGTACTCACACGGAGGCAGGCTTGGGCACCCGAAGCACTGGGATCTGCCGCGGATCTGAGTTACAGGGGACACGAAGAAGCACCACAATGTAATTCCTAACTTGCAACAGTTGCCACGGCTCCTCCCCGGAGACCTCGCCCAGCGACCAGAAAACAGGAAGAAAATTTTTAGGTGGGTCCCAAAAGTTTTGGAGGCGGAGCCGGAGTAGTTTGTTTTGCTTCTAGAGTAAGATTTCGGTGCTGGAATGGCGGGTGGAGGATTTCCTCTCCATTCTTGGGAGGATTTAGGAGAATCTGAGTGGCAAAGCCCAGCAGATGCTGCCCCGCTCCGCCCCGGCTCTGGACTCGGGCTGAGCGCTGGCTCTCCGGAGCATGAAGTCTCCAGTTCGAATTTCTTACGTAAAATGCTTTCATTCTCGAAACCGAAGCGTAGGGGGAAATTTTCCCCAGAGAACCACGAGGCACCTCGTTTTCCGTAAAGAGGCTCCCCGCTCCCACGTCTTGAGAATGACTCAACCACAGAATGCAGCCTCATTAATAGAATTTGGAGGCGGTAGGGGTGAAACAAGCCCAGAGCCTTTCCGCCTGGGGACCCTGGAAAAGGGAGTTCATCCCTGCACTGTTTTTATTTGAAATTTCAAAAAGACCTCTACCATATCACCTTTCTATTCCCCACTTTATACACACACACACACACACACACACACACACACACACACGTAAAAAGAGTCTGGGACAGCAGGGGGTGTAGTCTAAAATCATAAAAATTTCCATTTTGAGAATATCAACCCCCTTCCTTTTTCTTTTTTTAATTAATTATTTTATTTGTTTTCAGTGTTCTACAATAACTGCCATATATCTTAGATTTTTCCTCCCCCCTCCCTCCCTGAGATGGCATACAATGTTATGTAGGTTCTACACATACATTCCTAGTAAATACATTTTCCCCAATGAAGGGAGAAACCATGAAACAAAACAAAACATTATACAAAAGAAAATGGTCTGCTTCCTTCTGCGATCGAATTCCATAATTCCTTTCTTTGGATGTGGAAGGCATTTTGCCTCGAGTCCATTTAAGTCCTTGCGTTGCTAAGTCTACCGGAAAAATTCCTTGCACAGTGTCAACCCCCTTTCTTTAAGGGGAAAAAAACTTTCAAAGGCTACCCATTACGTGCTGTATAAAGTCCAAACTTTTTGCATAGAGTTGCAGATCCTCTGTGTTTTATTTCCAAATTTATATTTCCGAGCCTCATCTCCCAACACTTCTTTCCCCAACTCAGAGCTCGGACCAACAAGGGGGTACTTCAGCTTCTCAGTGCTTTTGTTTACAGTGATCTCACCCAGAATGCTCTCTAGCTCGGGGATTGGATTTACTCCAATTCAAAAGTCACTTCCTCCATTTAATTTAACGACTAAGCACCTACCAAGGACAGGACCACAATGCTAGGCCTGGGGATACAAACACAGACTAAAAAATGAAGCAGCCTCTTTTTCTGTAGGAGATTATGTTATGAGCTAAAGGTGGGGTGGGAGGGTTACAAATTAATATGATATAAAACAGAATGGGGTAAAAGAAAAGATCCAGACAGAGTTCTTCAAGAAAATTTGAGGAGTGATCATTTTCAAGGAAAGCCTCCAGAAGGAATATTTCCCTGCTCTTGCCTCTCCATCTACTCCACACTCATCCAAATTGTTTTCTTTCTAGCCTTTGAACAAAAATAGCATTAACTTATTATATAATACATTGTATTGTAATTAAGTGTGTGTGTGTGATCTCCATGTGGATAGAAATCACTTAATAATACTCTTTTATGTGTGTGTGTGTTCACATCTTCAGCACCTTAATGAGTTGAAAGAGGGGACTTCTAAATGAATCTTTCTAAGGACCTCTCTAGTTCAAGGTCTTCATTGGAAACAGGTGTTCCTATTTCTTTTTCCTGACCAGATTCTCCCAAATATCACAGAATCAGAAGGGATCTCTACAGTCTAAATGAGACCATAGTAAGAATCCCTTCTAAAACATTTCTGACAAGCAGTCATAAATTCAGTGCTAGGAAGGATACTGCACAGGTACAGTCTATATCAAATTGCTTCCTTATCAATGGGGGGGAGGGGGAAGGAAAGAGAGGGAGAAAATTTGGAATTTAAGTTTTTTATTTTTCAGATTGACTTTTTAATTTTTAGTTTTAATTCACTTTTATATGATTGACTCTTTTTAAATTTATTTTTAGTTTTCACTCATTTTTACATGATTGAGTTCCAAATGTTTTCTCTCTCTATTCCTTCTCCCTCCCCAAGGCATGCAATCTAACATAGGCTATACCCGCACAATCATATTAAATATATTTCCACATTAGTCATATTGTGAAAGAAGAATCAGAACCAAAGGGAAAAACGAGAAAGAGAAAACACAAAAAAGAGAAAATAGCATGCATCGATCTGCATTCCTTCTCCATAGGATTTTCCATCATGAGTCCCCTGGAATTGTCTTAGATGAAAAGAAAAATTTAAATAAATGTTAAAAAAATTTTTACATGTAATTGGGAGAAAATAAAATATTAATTAAATAAAAAGGATGACAGGGTCATCTATTCTAACCCTTTCATTTTATAGATGAGGAAACAAGGATGTGAAGTCACCTCCAATGTCACAAAACTATTTAATAGAACCTGGATCAAAACTTAGATCTTCTTTCTTTAGATGCAATGGATTTTCCACTATCCCTTGCTGCCTCCCTTATCTGATTTCAGATTCACACCTTCCAGTGAGAAAGAACCCCAGGGCCCCTTCAAACAGGCTATTCATTACTGTTTTGGACAGCTCCACTTGTCAGGGAGATTTTCTTTCCTCTGCACCTTTACACCTTCTGAAGCCAAACGGAACACATCCAACCCCTCCTCCACATGCTAACCCTTCTAAAATCTGAAGGTGGTTATTTGAGTATGGTTATTTTGTGTTGCTTTTCTGTACAAGGACGGAGAGAGATGTAAGATGTTTCCAAGACCATCATGTTGCACTACACTCCTCCTCTGGTCCTGCTCAATAATGTGGAACTCAGAAATTAAAATCTTTGTCTCCCTACCTCTCCAATACTGCACTTGTGGCTAATTACTTGAAGCCAAACCTTGGCATTTCTTGTCCACTTCAGAGACGGTGCCTATTCCAGTGGACAATACAGTTAAAAACAATAAACCTACTATAGAGATGATAAAACATTTCAATATAGAAATGGACAATGGGCTCAGAATTTCATTTATACTAATAAGATAAACACTAGATGGCACAGTGGCTCTACTGCAATGCATAGAATCAGAAAGACTCATCTTCCTGAGTTCAAATCTGGCCTCAGATACTTTTTAGCTCTGACTATTTCAGGCACAAATCCAGACATTTTTATTAATTTAACATTATTGAGACAACCAGGTGGTATACTGGATGGAGTGCTGGGCCTGGAGTCAGGAAAACCTGAGTTCAAATCAGATTTCAGACACTTAGTGTCTGTTTGATTCTGGGCAAGGCACTTAAAACTATTTGCCTCAGTTTCCTCCTCAGTAAAATGAGCTAGAGAAGGAAGTGGCAAACCCCTCCAGTACCTTTTCCAAGAAAACCCCAAATGAGACCTCAAAGAGTTGGACATGACTAAAAATGACAACAACATCACACTTGAGTTGGTTTTGCTCAACTGCTTTTCTTTACCACAAGGGAGGGTTCTTTCCCTAGTGTAAAAGAGGGAAAAGCATTGATAAAAGTAATTAGAATAAAATCAACCACCCGTGGGGAAAACACTGCCAACATTTATTATTCTTTTAAGATAACAAGAGTACTGCAGAACTGAAGGCCTAGCAGAGCTGTATTCCATCCTTAGTTTTGATATTTTCCAACTTTGACAGTGTGAAGGCTGGGAAACTCTCACGACAACAGAAAGTCTTTAAGCAAAAAATTTTAAATGTTTCTAAATATTGATCTAGAACTACTCCTTGTCTAAGTACCAACAACTTTAAAACAACTGAATTTTGGCACAGTATTCCTTCCACCAATGCTAATTGTGGCCCCTCTTTTGTTTATAACCAACCTCTTTTTTTTAGTTCAAAATAAAATATTAAGAAAGTAAATATTTCTCCATTCAAAAGTCCTTTCCAGACTTTTATCTTTAAGAAGTGTGTAAAAAGTCAGTGAACGGAGCACTGGACTTGGAGTCAGGAAGACCTCAGTTCACACCTTGCTTCAGACATTTATTAGCTTTGTGATCTTGGACAAGTCACAACCTCTCTGGGACTCAGTTTTCTCATAGGTAAAGTCAGGATAATAATAACATCTATCTCATAAGGTTGTTGTGAGGATCCAGTGAGCTAACTAACACATGTAAAGCACTTTGCCAAATTGTAAATGGCATATAAATGATAACTATTTAACAAAAACTAAGGCCCCAGGAAAATTGGGTGAGTTTGATAACCAAACTTAGCATAAGAATTTATTTAGAACAAGGACAAACTTACAACTATTGTCCAGTTAAGATCATTGCTTTCTCAGCAAAATCTGTTCTTCCATTCGGAAGGAACTAGAAGGAACTAGACATATAGTCTAATATATAGTCCACTGCTTAATAACTGGCAGTGGACTTGACTTGTTGACTTGTTCCCTGGGAGGAGGGCCCCTTGAACCCTCATGGGGCTTGTGGTAGTGGCTGAAGAAGGGATTGAAGAATTTTAGAAGATTAAGTAACTATTGTTCTAATAGATGAAGTAAAATGTACTACATTTGATCATATTATTCAAGATTCCTAGAAAGGAATATTAAATTGTGATAGTTTGAGCATCTCTCTCAAGCAATCATTGAATTTAGAAGGAAAAAACCAAGCCTATTATATGCCAAGCACTGCAGTAAGCACTTTATAAATATTATCTTGTTTGAAACCACTGATTATCAATTTATTATTAACTAGCCTAATTAATACGTTGAATATTAATTACCCAGAAACTTTGTCTCTTGGGTGTTTTTCATTTGTCACATAACAACTCTTGGGAGTTTTTATAATCCCCAAATTTATAGTTGAGGCAATTGAGCCAGGGAGAGGTTGGTGACTTGCCTAGAATCAAATAAATGTCTGAGTTCTGATTTAAACTCAGGTCTTCCTGACTCTAGGCACAGCACTCAATCCACTATACCACTTAGCTACCTCAATAATGTTAAATTAATAAACATGTTTATATTTCTGCTTAAAACTGAGAGTACAATATTAACATTTTTCTTTGACAACTGGTATTACCAAAAAGACTGGTAACTACTTTTCTAGCCTGTGAGAATCCTTCAAGGTTCAGTTTAGGTGCTCCCTCCAAGAAGCCTCCCCTGCATCCCAAAGAGATCAAAAGATGGAAAAAGGACCCACATGTACAAAAATATTTATAGTAACTCTTTTTTGTGGTGCCCCATCAATTGGAAAATGGCTAAACAAGTTGTGGTGTATGAATGTAATGGAATACTATTGTGCTATAAGAAATGATGAACAGGCATACTTCTGAAATACCTGGAAAGATTTATATGAACTTATGCTAAGTAAAATGAGTAGAGCCAGGATAACATTATACACAGTAACAGTCACAGTGTGCGAGGACAGTTTCCAATATACTTAGCTCTTCACAGCAATGCAAAGACCTAAAACATTTCCAAAGGACATGATGCAAAATGCCATCCACATCCAGAAAAAGAACTATGGAATCGGCATGCAGAATGAAGCAGACTATTTTCTCTTTTGCCATGCTTTGTTTTGGCTTGGTTTTTCTCATGGTTTCTCCTATTTGTTTTGATTCTTCTATGCAACATGACTAATGTGAAAATGTGTTTAATAAGAATATATGTGTAGAATCCATATAAAATTGCATGCCATCTTGGGGAGGGAGGGGGAAGGGAAAGGGAGAAAATTTAAAACATATGGAAGTGATTGTTGAAAACTGAAAACAAATAAATTAATAATTAAAAAAAGCTTTCCCTTGTCTCCCAAGTTGTTTACCTTTTCAAATTACCTTATATTACATTTATCTGTCAGAATGTATGCTGTATCCTCTCCAGTAGAATGTAAATTCACTGAGAGCAAGGCCTATTTCATTTTCACTTTGCATCTCCAGTGTTTTAGCAGTTATCTAATAAAACTTTGTTGAATTGAGGAACCTTCCTAATAATACCTACGCTGGGGGTCTGACAACATACATTCTGTGGGCCTGTGCTCAACAGTCATCTAGGTCATCCCAGACATGAAAGGAAACCCTGACATCATGGTTGTCCAACTTTTGTTTGAATATCCCCAAGGAAGAGGCACCTCTCAAGGCAGCCCATTTTACTTTTAGAGAGCTTTAAGTGTTAAAAAGTGTTTTTTGACACCAAACTGAAATGTGTCTCTATGCTAGCCCCACTCATTATACCTCTTTCTGCTCTCTGGATCCAGAGAACATGTCTAATCCCTCTTTCATCAGAAGCCTTTCAGGTTTGGTCAGATCTACCAGAACTTGTGCCTTCTGACAAGCCTACATGCCTTAATGCCTACACACCTTAATGCCTACACACTACGATGAGACAATAGGGTAGGGCTTTAAAGGAGACCAGACATCAATTAAGTTGATTTTAATAAACACTGATTAAGCAATTACTATGAGCAAGGTACTGTGCTAAGCTCAAAGAGAGGCAAAAAGTCTGCCCTTGATAAACACCCAATCTAATGGGAGAGACTACATTCAAAAAACTATATGCAAACAAGATATGTACAATATAATTTGGAGGTAATCTCAGAGGGAAGGCAGTAGCATTAAAGGAGACCTGAAAGGTGCTTGTTTTTTTAAAAAAAGTTTTTGTTTTGTTTCTTTACAGAAAGTGGAATTTTAGCTGAAAGAAGCCAGGAAATGGTGACAAAAAAGGAAGAGTATTCCAGACATGAGACAGTCACTGAAAATGAGCAATCAGGAAATAGTGCCTTGTTTAAGAAGCAGCAAGGAGGCTAGTGTCACTGGATTCCAGGGTATGTGGTGGGTGTAGGAAAGGTGCTGTGAGATGTAAGGCTAGAAAGGTAGGAGAGGGTCAGATAAGGAAGGATTTTAAAAGCCAATCAGAGGATTTTATTTGATCCTGAAAGTAGTAGGGAGCCACTGGAATTTACTGATTGGGAGTGGAAGGGGTGTGGTAAGGCCTGTTTGTAATGAAGAACAGTTTGACAGCTGAGGGGAGAATGGCTTGGAGTAGGAAAAGACTTGAGGCAGGAAACATGTATATTATGTATTTTTTCCTCAAGGTTTTAACCTTCCTGAACTTTGTAGCTTTTAACCTGTTTAGCTAAATGTGACTTTCCTCTTTATATGATATTTCATACTTAACAAAGATTTTTTTTCTCCCTCCATCCAGCCCTTCTCATTCATTAAGAAGAAATACATTACATGTGAAGTCATGCAAAATATATTTTCATATTAGCTATGTCTCCCCTCTCCCAAAAAAGAAGAAATAAAAAGAGAAAAAAATATGCTTCAGTATGCATTTTGATTTCATCAGTTTTCTCTAATGTGGAGTTTTCTCTAATCAGTCCTTTGGAATTGTGGTTGATCAATGTACTGATCACAATTACTAAGTCTTTCACAATTGATTATCTTTACAATATTACTGTTACTATATACGTTGTACTTCTGGTTCTGCTTATTTTATGTTGCATCAATTCATATAAGTCTTACCAAGTTTTTCTGAAACCATCCCTTTCATTTCTTACATCACAATAATATTCCATCACATTCATATGCTATGACTTGTTAAGCCATTCCCCAACTGATAAGCATCCCTTCATTTCCAATACTTTGCCATTACAAAAAGAAATGTTATAAATATTTTTGTACATATGGGTTCTTTTCCTACTTCTTTTTTCTCTTTGGGGTATAGACCTTCTTTCTCTTTTGGGGTATAGTGGTATTGCTGGGTCAAAGGGTATGCCCAATTTTATACTTCTTTGGGCATAGTTTCAAATTGCTTCCGAATTGGTTGGACTAGTACACAGTTCTACCAACAGTACATTAGTATACTTTTCTCAAATACCCTTTGTCATTTTCCTTTTCTGTCGTCTTAGTCAATCTGGCAGATCTGAAGTGATACTTCAGAGTTGTTTTAATTTGCATTTCTCTAATTATTAATGATTTGGAGAGTTTTTTCACATGACTATCGATAGCTTGGATTTCTTCCTCTGAAAAATTCCTATTCATATCCCTTGACCATTTGTCAATTAGGGAATGGCTCCTATTCTCATATATGCATGACTCAGTTTCCTAGATATGTTAGAAATGAGACCTTTATCAGAGAAACTTGATGCAAAGTTTCTTTTTCCCCAGTTTCCTGCTTTTCTTCTAATTTTGGCCTCATTGGTTTTGTTTGCACCAAACCTTTTAAATTTTATGTAAATAAAAGTATTCATTTTACCTCCCATAAATCTCTCTGTTGTTCAGTCATGAACTCTCCCCCTAACCATAGATCTGACAAATACTTTCTTCCATGATCCACTAATCATTATTATTTATATTATATGTTATTATCCACTAAATAATTTAGCCATTTTGAACTTCTCTTGTTATACAGTGTAAGAGGTTGGTCTATGCCTAGTTTCTTCCGGGTTACTTCCCACTTCTTAGCAGTTTTTGTTAAATAGTGAGTCCTTGCTCCAATAACTGGGATCTTTTGGTTTACCAAACACGGCTATTGTGCTCATTTGCTAATGTATATTGTGTACCTAGTTTATTCCACTTATCCACCACTGTATTTCTTTTTTTTTAACTTTTAAGGACTTTACTATTACTTTATTTATTTTCAGTTTTCAACATTCACTTCTACAATATTTTGAGTTCCAAATTTTCTCCCCATCTCTCCCTTCCTCCCACACTAAGAGGGCATGCATTCTGATTACCCCTTCCCCCAATCTGCCTTCCTTTCTATCACCACCCCCCCCTTCTTTTATCCCCTTTCCTTCTATTTTCCTGTAGGGCAAGATAGATTTCTATACCCCATTGCCTGTATATCTTATTTCCCAGTTGCATGTAAAAACAATTTTTAACATTTATTTTTAAAACTTTGAGTTCCAAATTCTCTCCCTCCTTCCCTCCCCACCAATCCTCATTGAGATGACAAGTAATTCAATATAGGTTATACGTGTGTAATTATGCAAAACATTTCCATAATAGTCATGTTGTGAAAGACTATATTTCCTTCCATCCTATCCCATTCCCTATTTATTCTATTCTTTCCTTTGTCCCTGCCCCTTCCCAAAAGTGTTTGCTTCTGATTACTCTCTTACCCAATCTGCCCTCCCTTCTGTCATCCCACACTCTCTTATCCCCTTTCCCCCTACTTTACTGTAGAGTAAGATAGATTTCCATACCCAATTGAGTGTCTATGTTATTCCCTCCTTAAGCTAAATCCTAATGAGAGTTAGGGTTCACTCATTCCCTAACCACTCTATTTCTTTTTATTTTATTTTATTTTTTTGTATTTAAATTTATTTATTTAAGTTTTCAACATTCATTTCCACAAAATTTTGGGTTCCAAATTTTCTCCCCATTTCTCCCCTCCTCCTACCCCAAAATGTCAAGCATTCTAATTACCCCTATCACCAATCTGCCCTCCCTTAACCACTCTATTTCTTATCCAGTACCAAACTGCTTTGATGATTACAGCTTTGCAGTACAGTTTAAGATCTGGCACTGCTAGGCACCCTCCACATTTTTATTTCATTGATTCCCTTGATATTCTTAATCTTTTGTTCCTCCAGATGAGTTTTATTGGTTTTTCTAGTTCTATAAAATAATTCTTTGGTACTCTGATACATATGGTACTGACTACATAAATTAATTTGGGTAGTATTGTCATTTTTATTATATTTGGCTCTTCCTATCCATGAGCAATTAATATTTCTCCAATTATTTAGATGTCTTTATTTGTATGAAGGCTATTTTATAATAGTGTTCATATAATTCCTGTGTGTATCTTGGCACATACACTCCCAAGTATTTAATATTGTTTGGTCTGAGATCTTTAATATTGTTTGCTCTTCCTGTTTGGTTTTGCAAGACATATATAGAAATGCTAATGATTTGTGTGGGTGTATTTTATGTCAGGCAACTTTGCTAAAGTTGTTGTTTCAACTAGTTTTTTAGTTGGCTCTCTAGGGTTCTCTAAGTATACATGATTACATCTGCAAAAAGTGATAATTTTGTTTCCTCATTGCCTATGCTTATTTCTTCAATTTCTTTTTTTTTGTCTTATTGCTATAAATAGCATTTCTAGTACAACATTAAATAATAATGATAATGAAGGACATCCTTGCTTCATCTTTGATCTTATTGGAAAGATTTCTAGTTTATCTCCATTACAGATAATGCTTGCTCTTGGTTTTAGATAGATACTACTTATCATTTTAAGAAAAGCTTCATTTATTCCTTTGCTTTTTAATGTATTTAATAGGAATGAGTATTGCATTTTATTGGAAGCTTTTTCTGAATCTATTGAAATAATCATATGATTTTTGTTGTTTTGTTATTATGGTAAACTAATATTACATTTTTTTCCTGATATTGAACCAGCCCTTGGTATAAAACCAGCCTGGTCATAGTGTATGATTTTTGATGTGTATTTCCAATCTTCTTATTAGTATGTAATTTTTTAAAAATCTCCATCATCATTCATTAGGGAAATTGGCTTTTTCCCTCTGTTTTGGTTCTCCCTGGTTTAGGCATCAAAATCATATTTTTGTTATAAAAGGAATATGATAGGATTCCTTCTTTATCTATGTATTTTTCAGTTTATATGCTATTGGAATTGTTTGTAGAATTCACTTGTAAATCCATCTGGTCTTGGGGTTTTTTCTGAGATTGTTTAATGACTTGTTTAATTGCTTTTTCTCAGATAGGGTTTTTTAAAGTATTCTATTTCATCTACTTTTAATCTGGGCAATTTACATTTTTATAAATATTCATCCTTTTAATTTAGACTGTCAGTTTTATAGGCATATAGTTGAACAAAATAGCTACTAATATTTGATTTTATTTCATCTTCATTGGCTTTGTATTCACTCTTCCCATTTTTGAAGCTGATTTGGTTTTCTTCATTCTTTTTAAAAATCAAATTAACCAATGGTTAATTTTATTGTTGTTTTTTTCGTAAAGCTAGCTCCTAATTTTACTTATTAGCTAAATGTTTTTTTTAATTTCAATTTTATTAACCTCACTTTTTATTTCCAGGATTTCTCTTTTGGTGTTTAACCAGGAGATTTTAATTTGTTGTTTTTCTAGTTCTTTCTCTCTCTTTTATTTTTAAGTTCCATGTCCAATTCATTGATATGCTCTTTCTCCCTTTTATTGATTTAAGCATCTGGAGATATAAATTTTTCCCTAAGCATTGCTTTGGCTGCATCCCATAAATTTTGGTTGTGGTCTCATTGATGCAATTATCTTAAATTAAATGACAGATTATTTCTATTATTTGTTCTTGGAACCACTCATTCTTTAAGATTAATTTATTTAGCTTCCAATTGATTTCTATGCTTCAAAGAATCTTTTTTGAATGTAATTTTTACTGCATTATGGCCAGAAAAAGGTGCATTTAATATTTCTGCTTTTCTTCATTTGTTTGTGAGGTTTTTGCACCCTAATACATGGTCAGTTTCTGTGAAGGTGCCATGTATAATCAAGAAAAAGGTATACTCCATTCTATTTCTATTCAAAGGGATATCTAACTTTTCTAAAATTCTATTCATCTTCTTAAATTCTTTCCTGTTCATTTTATGGCTAGCTTTATCTAGGTCTGAAAGGGATAAACTGAGGTCCTCCACTAGGAGACTTTCACTGTCTATTTCCTCCTAAAACTCATTTAAATTTTCCTTCAAGAATTTGAGTGCTATGCCATTTAGTGTATGTATGTTCAGTATCGATATTAGTTCATTGTTAATGATATGATTATCTCTTTTTAAACTAGAACTAATTTTGCTTTTGCTTTGTCTGAGATCATGATTACTACCACTTCCTTTTTTCCTTCAGCTCAAGCATGATAGATTCTGCTTATTTGAACTCTATGTGTTTCTCTGTTTTGAGTTGGTTTCTTGTAAAAATCAAACAAACAAAAAAAACCCACATATTTTGGATGCTGGTTTCTAATACTTTCTGCTATTCCCTTCCACTTTATGAATGAGTTCATCCCATTCACAGTTATGATTGCTAGCTGTATATTTCCTTCCATCCCATTCTCTTACATTTAGCCTTTTCTTTTTCACCCTGACCCCTCCTCAAGATTCTGTTTATCTTCTGACCATTATTTCCCTTCATCTAGTTTTCCTGTTATTCCTTCCCCTTTTCCTGCTATCCCCTTTGCTCCCTACTTCCCTGTTGTAAAAAATGAATTTCTGTACCCAAACTGTTTGCATGTGTATATTCTTCCCTTCTTAAACCAGTTATGATGAGAGTGAAGTTCAAGCATTTCCCTCTCTCCCTTTCATTCTCTCTCCTCCATTGTATAGACTCTTCCTTACCACCTCATGTATGTGAGATTTCCCCTGTTCTTCTCTCTTTCCCTTCTCCCAGTGCATCCCTCTTTATTTTCTTAACATTCTTCTTTTGAGATCATCTAAATATAACAGACCCACACCCATACCCTCTTTACTGCCCTAGTGATGAAAAAGTTAATGCTTATATGTATCATCTTAGATACATATACATAAACAATTTAATCTTGTTTAGTCCCTTACGATTTCTCACTCATGTTCTCTTTTTATGCTTTTCTAGTGTTTGAATGTCAAATTTACTATTCTGCTCTGGTTTTTTCATCAGGAATACTTTAAAGACATCTATTTCATGAAATATCCACTTTCCTCCCATAGGATTATATGCAATTTTGCTGGGTAGGTTGCTCTTGGTTGTAATCCTAGCTTCTTTGGCTTCTGGAATATCATATTCCAAGTCCTCTACTCTTTTATGATACTGAATCTTGTGTGATCCTGACTGTGGCTCCATGGTATTTGAAATCTTTCTTTCTGGCTGCTTACAAAAGGTTCTCCTTGATCTTGGAGCTCTGAATTTTGACTGTCACATACCTGGAAGTTTTCATTTAGGGATTTCTTTCAGGAGGTGACTGATAGATTCTTTCAAATTCCTGCTTTGTCCTCTGTTTCTAATATATCTGAGCAGTTTTCCTTTATAATTTGTTGAAATATGATGTCTAGGCGCTTACTTTTTTTGTTTATGACTTTCAGATAGTGCATTGATTTTTAAATTATCTCTCTTTAATCTATTTTCTAGGTTAGTTGCTTTTCCAATGAGATATTTCATATTTTCTTCTATTTTTTCCCCAGTCTTTTCACTTTGTTTTATTGTTTATTGGTGTCTACTGGAGTCACTAGCTTCCACTTGACCAATTCTAATTTTTAAGGAGTTATTTTCTTCAGTCACATTTTTGTACCTTTCTTTCCTAAACATTTGGGCAATTCTGATTTTTATGGAGTTATTTTCTAGTATTTTTGTGCCTCTTCTACTAAGATGTTATTTCTCTTTTCATAATTTTCTTACATAGCTCTCATTTTTTTTCCTAACTTTTCTTCTACCACTTTTACTTGGTTTTTAAAAATCACCTTTTTTTTTGCTTAAAAAAAACCCCTTTCTTTATCTCCTATAAGAATTCTTATTGGTCCTTTTGTTGTTGGTTTTTTTGGAGAGGGGGAGTCCAATATGCATTTTACTTTGAGGTATTCCTTATAGATGTTTTCATGTCATTGTTTTCTTAGTTTGTATCTTGAGCTTCACTGTCCCCATAGTAGCTTTTTGTGGTCAGGTTCTTTTTTTGTTCTTCTGTTTGCTCATTATTCAAGTCCATTTATTTATTTATTTATTTATTTATTTTATTTTGGACAGCTGGGCTCTGCTCACTTCTGATGACTGTCCTTCTTCTGCTTTCACAGTTCAGTCTAAGGCCTACAACTTCTCAATGCTTCCAATGTGATGTGATCTGGGAAGAGGTTTGTTCATTGCCCTCTGCTCCTTACTCAGGTATGACCTCTAATCCTTCTTGACCACAATTATTCTTCTCCTCTCAATGGGGAACTAGATAACAGAACTAGGCAACAGAGATACTATATGGCAACCATTCCTGCTTCCAGAGCTAGTACAGCGGTTCCATAGGATCTTTTTCTGCCCCGATGTTCAGTCTCCTTATTGTCTCTGAGCACTGGGCTGCTCCCCACTACTGCTGTGTTGTACAGTGCTCCTGGACCTCCTGGCTGTCTCTTACCTTCAATGTTTGCAGATTTTTCTGTTGAACTTCTCAAGCTTGTTGTTGTTGTGTTTGTCCTTTGTTCTCGAAGAGAACCATGACATCAGGATGATGACATGACTTGCAGCTGACTTTGATTTGAATGAGGAGGGCTGTGTAAGGTTACCATCCTCACTTTCTTCTCTTGAGTCTTCTGGGTCCAACAGCCTGATATGCATCAGGACAGCTGGAGATGGTCCCTCTTCCCAAGCCACCTTGGGATGGAAAAATGATTCACTATGATTTTCTCTTAGCTTTTCCGCTCAGGATTCAGTTTGGTACATTTTTTAGGTCATTATGTAAGAGGTTTTAGGGGAGCTGAGGCAATGTTGCTGATCATTCACTCTACCATCTTCACTCTACCCCTCAACAAAAATTTTTATAGTCCTCTTGTCCTAAGGGATATCAGGGTTTAGTTCAGCATGATAGCCTAGAAAATCTTTATGCCCTTTTGTCCTAGAGGCAGAAAGCAATACAAAGGACAGGTTCAAAAGGAAGTTTTATTGAAAAGAATGATTTTCTTCATTTAAAAGTAAAATAGGGGGCAGAGCCAAGATGGCAGAGTAGAAAGACGCACATACACTAGCTCTTCCCCCACAGCCATAAAATACCTATAAAGAAGGACTCTCAACAAACTCTGGAGCAGCAGAAGCCATAGAACAACGGAGTGGAGATTTCTAGCCCAGAGTGACCTGAAAGACCGACAGGAAAGGTCTGTCGCACTGGACGTGGAGTAGAGCCCAGCTTAGCCTTGGCTGCATGGCACCAGGAAAAGCAGGACTGAGCAGGCTTCAGGGACAGAATCTCCAGCGGTAGCGCAGATCCCTCAACCCACAGACACTAAAGGTCAGTGAGAGGGTTTTTTCGGCTGGCCAAGAAGGGAACAGGGTGTCCCCGTAACTCAGGGCTCCTCAGGTGGCAGCAGTGGAGGCAGCGGATGGGGGCTCCCAAGGCAGGCAGCAGCCCAAATCCATTGTTGAAGGCCTCATCATAAAGCCCCTGAGGGAACTGAGCCCTGTGTGGTGGCCTTGTCCCCACCTGAGCAGCTGATCTTAATCTCACACTGAATAGAGGCCCTGCCCCCACCTAAAGTCCCTGGGGGATTGGAGCAGCTCATCTGAATCTCAGCCCCCAGTTCTGGCTTGGCAGAACTGGAGGCCAGGTGGGTGTGCAGAGAAAACTCAGAAGTCAAGTAATTGGCTGGAAAAATGCCCAAAAAAAGGGAAAAAAAATAAGACCACAGAAGGTTACTTTCTTGGTGAACAGGTGTCTCCTCCCACCCTTTCAGATGAGGAAGAACAAGGCATTCTGTCAGAGGAAGTCAAGGCCTCTGCTTTCAGGGCCTCCAAAGGGAACTTAAACCGGTGTCAGGTAATAGAAGAGTCTGAAATGCGAGTTAGCAGCTTGCTAAAGGAAAACCAAAATAATGCTGAGAAAAATAACACCTTTAAAAAGAGGCTAACTCAATTGGAAAAAGAGGTCCAAAAAGCCAATGAGGATAAGGAGGCTTTAAAAAGCAGATTTAGCCAAATGGAGAAGGTTCAAAAGGTCATTGAACAAAATAGTTTGTTGAAAGAGAGAACTGAGTTCAGGGAAATGAATGACTGAGATAAGCCAAGCAGTTAAAAAACAAAACCAAAAGTTTGAAAAAATAGAAGATAATGTGAAACATCTCATTGGGAAAACAACTGACCTGGAAAATAGATCCAAGAGAACCAATTTAAAAATTATGGGACTACCTGAAAGCCATGATCAAAAAAACAGCCTAGACGTTATCTTCCATGAAATTATTAAGGAAAACTGTCCTGACATTCTAGAACCAGAGGGCAAAATAAATATTGAAAGAATCCACTGATCACCTCCTGAAAGAGACCCAAAGAGAGAAATTTCTAGGAGTATTGTGGCTAAATTTCAGAGTTCCAGATCAAGGAGAAAATACTGCAAGCAGCTAGAAAGAAACAATTCGAGGATTGTGGAAATATAATCAGGATAACACAGCATCTGGCAGCTTCAATATTAAGGGATCCAAGGGCTTAGAATAGGATATTCCAGAAGTCAAAGGAACTGGGATTAAAACCAAGAATCACCTACCCAACAAAACTGAGTATAATACTTTAAGGGAATAAATGGTCATTCAATGATATAGAGGACTTTCAAGCATTCTTGATGAAAAGACCAGAACTGTATAGAAAATGTGACTTTCAAACACAAGAATCAAGAGAAGCATGAAAAGGTAAACAGGAAAGAGAAATCATAAAAGACTTTCCAAAGCTGAACTGCTTACATTCCTACATGGAAAGAAAATATTTATAACTCTTGAATCTTTTCTCAGTATTTGGGTAGGTGGAGGGATTGTATATATACACACACACACATACACATATATAGACAGAGAGTACAGGTTGTGTTGAATCAGAAGAGACGATATCCGCACAAAAAATAAAATAAAAATTAAAGGGTGAGGGAGGAAAATACTGGGAGGAGAAAGGGAGAAATGGAATGGGGCAGGCTATAACTCATAAAAGAGATGAGGAAAACCTTGTTCAATGGAGGAGAAAAGGGAGAAGGGGAGAGGGGAAAAGTAAAGCTACTCTCTCCACATATGGCTGAAGGAGGGAATAACATGCTCACTAAATTTGGTATGAAAATCTATCTTATACTACAGGAAAGTAGGGGAGGAGGTGACAGGTGGGGTGAGGGGAATGATAGAAGGGAGGGCAAATGGGAGAAGGGAGTAACTAGAAATAAACACTTTTGGGAAGGGACAAGGTCAAATGAGAGAATAAAACAATTTTAAAAATAAAGGGGGATAGAGTAGGATAGAGGCAATATAGTTAGAGTATTACACAACATGATTATTATGGAAGTTTTGCAAAACGACGCATATTTAGTCTGTATTGAATTGCTTGCCTTCTCAGTGGGGATAGGGAGGGAGGGCGGCAGGGAGAGAAGCTGGAATTCAAAGTATTAGAAACGAATGCTGAGAATTTTTATTGCATATAACCAGGAAATAAGAAACACAGGGAATGGGGTATAGAAATTTATCTTGCCCTACAAGAAAAGAGAGAAGATGGGGATAAGGGAAGGGTGGGATATGATAGAAGGGATAGATAGTTCATTGAAGGAAGAAGTAATCAGAATGCAAGGTATTAGGAAGCAGGGAGAGGGGAGTAATGGGGAGAAAAATGGACATATTACAAAATGATGTAAAAGCAAGTAGTATTAAAACAATTGACTGAATTAATTACTGAGAATAAATCAAAGACATCTTTAGTTTGGGGAAAAGAATTTTAGTCTAAATTTCCTAGAAGCAGGTAACTGCGGGGTAAAATTTGGCATTGATGGAAAAGTTAAGGTTTTAATGATAAATCTGATTTTATGATTGTTATTTAATCAGGAACTAGAACATGTATAGAAAGGCATGTAAGCCACTTAAGACTTGCCTCAGAAGATGTTCCTTAGCCAAAGTGAAATGACAGTCATATATGAAACCTGATTATTGGAACTTGCTATTTTAAGATGCTATGGGACTATTAAGTGACTGTTCTTCTGAGTCTAACTCCAGGTATGGGGAGCAAGAAAGGTGGTCTGAGCCTCCAATCCATGATGCCAGTAAGCCGGTGACATGGTATGAACTGAAAAAGGTGATCTCATGGGAAGGGTGGGAGAGCGGCTGTTCAGCCTGGGTTGAGGAAGGATTCTCCTGACTCAATTTCCCCACTGACACCTGGCAGACTTTAAGACTGACTGAATGCAAGTTGACAATCTACTCCTACCTGGAACTGACATGAAGTTGGGGAGATATTATATCCCTGCAATGTCCCTACTCTTGGTGGCAATTTCCTATATTCAAAAGGTTTGTAAGCTTAATACCAGATCTATTAAATTATAGATTGTTGGTAGGGGAACATTCGAGGTTAAGTCTAAAATTAAGCTATTAGGCTTAGGACTTTAGACCAACACCAATAAGTTAGGGTCCTTTAATTCTTAGTAATATTTTGGAGACAATTAGGCTTGTGAAGTTAGCATACATAAATATTGTTTGTGTCTCAGTTGGTTAATGTTTAAAAAAAATTCTTTTGTGGTCTATATTGTAAATGCTTTAAAAAGAATTATCACCTAAAAAAAATAAAATTGAATTAAAAAATATATTTCTCTTACACCATATTCCACAATACATTCTAAATAAATATGCAATCTTAATATTAAAGATCATACTGTTTAAAAAATTAGAAGACAAACAGATCATCTATTTCTCATAGTTATGGGTAGGAAATGTATTCCTAATCAAACAAGAGATAAAGACAATGACAAAAGATAAAATAGATTGATTACTTGAAACTGAAAATACTTCTGCATAGACAATATTAATGTAGCTACTATAAGAAGGGAAGTGGTCAAATGGGAAAAAATGCTTTACATCAATTTTTCTGATAAGGGTTTGGTATCCAAGATATATAAACAATCAGTAAATACGTACAAGACTATTAGCCATTCCCCAATAGATAAATGGTCAAAGAATATGAACAGTTCTCAAAAAAATTGCAAAGTATTCACATGAAAAACAATGCTCCAAATCACTAATAATGAAAGAAATGCAGATCCAAACAACCCTGAAGCTTCACCTCACATCTTATAAATTGGCAAAAATGACAAAAAATGGCAATGATCAATGTTAAAGAGCTGGTGGAAAGATTGGCTACATTAATACATTGTTGATAGAGTTGTGAAAAGTATAACCTTTTTGGAAATCTATTTGGAATTATGTAATTGAAGTACCCAAAATGGTCATACCCTTTGAACCAGAGACTCCATTACTGGGTTTATACACCAAGGAGCCTCCTGATAGTTCCCATATACAAGCAGTTCTGGCTTAGATAAAGAATTCCGAAAGAAATCCACATTTTCCGAAAATACCTGTGTTAGCTTTATTGTACAATACTGTGCTCTCACTTTCTCCACCTGTCCCTCAGTTCTGAATTCTGCAGTACCCCGCCCCCCACCAGGAAAAAAAAAAAACCCTTGAAGTAAAAGTAGAAGGGCAGAGAGAACACCACTATTAGTGCAGCTGACCAGAGAGGAAACCTTTGCCCTGCTACACATCAATCTTCATCAGTCTGGCTGAGGTACCCCATCTGTCCCAGTCTGTGTTGCCCTGTCTCCTGGCCCCTGTTGCCAACCACTCCTATCTGAGTCTATGTGTGGCTCTCAGTTTCTGTCCCCATCTGTTCGTCCTCTTGCTCTCACTTCTCCTGAAACCTGTGCTTGCCCCTTCTTCCTGTCTTTCTCTCTTCCCCATAGGAAGAGGGGGGAAATTTGTATTATGTAAAAATTGCCATTTACCTAAAGTGAGAACTGTCTATACTCCAAAATATTTATAGCAACACTTTTTTTTATGATAACTAAGAATTCAAATCAAAGTGGATACTTATCAATCAGAGAATGGCCAAACAAATTGTGGTACATGAATGTAATGAACTATTGCTGTGCTGTAAAAAATTATGCGTATGATGAATACACAGAAGCAAGGAAAGATCTATATGAAATGATGCAGATTGAAGTAAGCAGAGCCAAGGAAACAATGCATACAACAGCTACAACAATGTACACTGAAAACATACTAGAAAATCAAAAGCAAATGTAACAAAATTATAAAGATCAAAAAGAACTCAAATGAAGAGACAGCAGCAGACACCTCCACCCTACACCTTTGAGCAGGTAGAAGGTTTACACATTGCACATATTTTCTTCAGACCGTTTTGAATCTATCCATCAATTTTGCTAGGGCAGGTATGTGTCACAGTCCCAGGCCTGGAATCAGGAAGACTCATCATAGCATGGCCTCAGATAATTAGTAGTTGTGTGACCCTGGGCAGGTCACTTAACCCTGTTTGCCAGTTTCCTCACCCATAAAATGAGTTGGAGAAGGAAATAGCAAAGTACTCTTTCTTTGACAAGAAAACCCCAAATGGGGTCATGAAGAATCAGACATGACTGAACAACAGTTTTGCTGACTTTTCTTCCTATTTAAAAAATACTATTTGTCACATGAGATGGCTTTCAGGAAGGGGTATAGGGTGGAATACGTGAAATATCATGATAATGTGAGAAATAGGAAAAAAAAGTAAAAACTCAGTTTTATAAAAAGAATGATTTTCTCCTGAAAAAAAAAAAACAACCTGAAATTATAATAACCAAGTTTAGCCTGTAGAAGAGACTAGAAAATGCACCCTCCCTTCTTTGCAGAGGTGGAAGACACCCTGGTATGGAACACTGTGTAGAATAACATCAGACTTTTTCCATATATTGCTTAGTTTTGCTGAACTTCTTTCCCCATTCTTGTTATAAGGAATGGCTCTCTGAGAGGTGCATATTGGGTTGGGGAGGGAGAGAGAGGTGTACAAAGTTATAGTTGTAAAGGCTGTTAGTGTAAAAAACAAACTATACATTTTTAAAAAACCAAACAAAATGCACACTCCTCACAAATCTTTAAGGTGGATCCTAAGGGGACTATTGTCCCCACTTTATAAATAAAATGAGGCCCAAGGCCAAGGGACCTGTTTAGGGTCACCCAAGTTTCAGCTCCCTTCCCTAGAGGCTTCCTGGAAACCTCTCTAGGACTCAGTTTCCTAATCTGTAAAAAAAAAAAAGGGACTGGGGAGAGTTGGACTAGACAGAATGATCTCTCAGGGATCTAATGATCCCTTCCAGCTATCAGTCCTGTAACACTAAAATTACTTGGAAGCTTTAAAGTAACAACTTTGTGATGTTTTACTCTGAAGAGAAAAACAGACTGATCAACTTGGAACACTCAGCAAACATGAACCGGCACACCCTGTCAAAATGCCTACCTTGAGAAACACAATTGTGAAACAATAAAGAATAGTCCTTGGACACAAATAAACTCAGTCTCCTCCCTTTACACATAAACCTTTCCTTTTGAGGGAGGGGTAAAACTTCAAAAATAAGCAGTCCTTGGAAAATGAAACCACGTAGGCACAGTTCAGCCCTGCCTCTTTTAAATCCAATTCACTTGCAAGTTAGGATATCCCATTCCCCGGAAGTCAAGGTCCTCTTCAAATAGAAGGAAAAACAACCACACCAACGTCTTGCCTCTTCTAGGACTATTTAAAGTGAGAAACGGAAACTGCCGAATTTCACAGACTCCTGCGTGCTAGCCACTTGTTTCAGTGTTAAACAAATTAAAGTTTCTGATCGGCGTAAACTGAGTGGCAACCCCAGTTTCAGTGGGTCTAAAAAGGACACAAAGATCAGGACAGAAAAAAGGGTTCCTCCTTCTCTCGGGACAAGAAATCCTCAGTACCTCCCAAGAGAAGGATGCCATGTCTCGTTTCTTTCCAGGTCTCTAGTCTGTGCTTCCTTCCAGATCCAGCCAGCAGCTGGTCTGGGACCACTGCCAAGGAAAGGTCAGGCAAAATGATGATTTAAACACAAACACACAATAACCCACCTATGATTCAGATAAGAACCGTCTGCCAGCAGCCCTCCCTCCCCTCCCTAAACCCCTTTAAAAGACAGATCAGAAGTAGACATGTTCACAGCATTAAGGAAAGGAAAATTAAAGAAAAAGGGGCAAGGGTGGTAGGAGTAAGTAACTCACCCTCAAAACTGCGGCTCCGGAGCTCCAGAATCCTAAAGTGAAAGTGAGGTTCTGACCAGTGAGCTATCTGACCAACAGTGAGCCCAACAGAGTGCCCACTGCGCCCACTCCTCAGAACTTGGACTGCAGCTTCTTACAAGAATTTTACCCAGTTTGCCGCTTACGATCCCGAACTTAGCACCGGGGCAAGAGCTCCTATCCCGCACGCCCAAGCACTGGAGGGCAGGACCAACCCCAGGCTTGAGGACTCGGAGGTGACGGATCTAGGGTTTTGTCCACGCCCAGCAGTAGTTCTCCCATTGCTGGAGTTCAAAATCGGGGTCTCTTGTGATTAGGTTTTAATAATTAGTGTAGCTAGTTCGAAGTTACAGGAATCGGGGGAAATTTACTCTATGTTAACTCAAAAGACATCAATAAAAAAATTTTTTTTTAAAGTCATAGGGATTTCGAGCTGGAAGAGTCATTTAGAGGTTTAACATACCTCTGTGTAGCTTACTCCATGTCTGACCTTGGGCAGGTACCTCTGGGCCTCAGTTTCCCCATCTGTAAAAAGAAGAGATTGAACTCGTTCTTTCAGGTTCCTTGCAGTTCTAAATCTGGGATCCTGTGAACATAGCAGCTTATAAGGTTTTGCTCATTTTGTAGAGGAATAACCTGAAGCCCTAAGTACTACTAGTAACGTGAAACATCGATACCTTTATGGTTCAGGCATGATCCATGCTTACTTGCTCTCCCCTACATTCTAGTTAAAGAGCAAAGGGCTGACTCTAGGGCAGAGGGGGCAGGGTTGGTAGTGAAATCAGGACCTTTGCTCAAATTCCTGTCTGACCTCTGACTAATAGATGAGTCATTTAACCTTGCTTGTTCTTGTCTGTAAAATGAGGGGGAGGACTAGACAGTCTTTGGGGTTCCTTCCCGACTCTAAAGTAATGATCTATGCATGAGCAAAGCCTGCAGAGCTGTCTCATTATTAATCCCCATTTTCATACCCCACCCACTCTCACCCTTCAACCTGGGATCTAATGGAAAGCTTTTGTTGTGAAGGGTCAATTTTTTTTCCATTTTTAACCTTTTTTTCCTCTTCAAGTTGATGAAAAGGGTCTTTTTCTTTCTTTATTTTGTATTGTTAAAGCTATTTTGTGTTGAGCCATAACAATGGAAATGTGGCAATGTGGGCCTATTTAACCGTCGTTATTTGAAGTCTCAAATGAATTTATTTCCAATACTGCTTTTCCTACTTGTTTGACTTTGGGCAAGTTGCTTTACTTCTCTGGGCTTTCCTTTCCGTGTGTGTGTGTGTGTGTGTGTGTGTGTGTGTGTGTGTGTGTGTGTGTGTGTGTGTGTGTGTGTGTGTGTGTGTGAGGACTACATTAGATGGTTTCTGAGGTCCTTTCCAGTTGTAAATCTATGATCCAAGACTTAGGTTTGACTCTTTCCTACCTCAGATCCTTACCAGCTGTGTAATCCTGGACCCTTAACAACAATGAACCTTAGTATGCTCACCTGAAAAGTGAGGATAGTAACACCTACTTCAAAGAAGTTATAGGAAGTCTCCAATGAGCAATATATATAAAGTACTAAAGAAATGTGTGCTGTTATGATGCTATAATGAGCCTGTGATCCTACCCTGAAATCACTAGTTTGAGGAACAGAAGACCCATATCGATTCTTCTTACATTTGCCAAAATGTTTGCCAAAGTTTAGCACACCCTCCCCCTCCCCACATGTCATTATTAAAGCAGAAGTGTGACTAAATCAAAGGGAGACAGTATTTTGGGAAAATGTACTCATGAGTACACTGGTGAGGCTGGGCAGTGTTAAAACAGGATATTGCTTCATTTGGCCAGCACAATTTGACTTCTTCCTTGATTATGAAAAAGGCATAGGAAGCAAGCTCTCCATAAATGTTAACTATTATTATTATATGGCTCAAACAACTCATTGATAAGTTTACACAGATGTGAGTAAAAAGGTTTCCAGATCCCATAGGAACATAACCTTTATTCCATCCTACAGAATGTACAAAACAACATAAAGAATTCATAATAGCCCATAAACAGTTGATTTGTTTCCTCTTTTTTTTCCCAATGAGTTCCACCTTTCCCCCTATGGCCTATGTGCAATTGTCTGGACTTCTGGCATCAGTCTGTGGTTTGGACTGCCTCCTGGAGGGGAAATGAATTTGGAGCAGCTAAAGGCTCAAGTCTCTAAGGATTTAGACTTCTCTAGAAAAGATAAGTAAGCCTTCTCCTTCCTACTGAATCTGCACTGTCTTCATAACTAAATAATAACATTTATATAATTCTTTACAGTTTGCAAAAGTGCTTTAGAAATGGTTGTTGTTGACCTTCCTTCTCAAAGAGGACCCAAATGACATCACTGTGCTAGAGTCAGGTTTCAGTGTGTCCAGCTGTGGTTGATCAGACCAATATGATCTCAGAATGCTCTACCACAGGTCAGGCACAAATGGTCGGTATGAACATTTGAGGTGGAGATGCTAAATATGTACATCCTGAGTTTCCTTTGAGCTGTTTCAATTCTGCTTTGTTCAGAGCCCAACACCTACTCTGATGTAGGCATGCCATACTGAGTAGTCCTGTGCCAGCAACTCCCAAGTCATACAATCAATTCCAAAGTTCTTAAGAGAGACCTTGAGTGTGACCTTGCATTTCTTCTGACCACCATGTGAATGCTTACCCTGTGTGAGTCCTACATAAAACAGTTTTTTTGGCAAGTGTACATTTTGCATTCAAACAATGTGGCCAGGCCATTGGAGTTCTGCTCTCTGAAGCATAACTTGAATGCTTGACAGTTCAGCTTGAGCAAGGACTTCAGTGTCTGGTACCTTATCCTTCCAGGTGATCCTCAGAATCTTCCTAAGACAGTTCAAATGGAAGTGATTCAGTTTCCTGGCATGGCACTAGTAGACTGTCCATGTTTCACAGGCATACAACAATGAGGTCAGCACAACAACTCTGTAGACCTTCAGTTTGGTAGTCAGTCTAATCGCTCTTTTCTCCCAAACTTTTCTTCGGAGCCTCCCAAACACCCAGCTAGCGCCAGCAATGCATGCATCAACCTCCTTGTCAATGTATACATCCCTGGAAAGTACACTACCAAGGCAAGTGAACTTATCCACAGCATTCAAAACTTCTCCATTTGCTGTAGCCAATGGTTCCATGTATGGATGGTGTGATGGTGGCTGATGGAGCACCTGTGTTTTCTTGGTGTTAATTGTTAGGCAAAAATTAGCATCAGCATCAGAGAATTGATCCATACTTTGTTGCATCTTACTTCAGAGGCTTCATTGAGTGCACAATCATCCACAAACAGAAAATCATGTACCAACACTCCCTCTACTTTGGTCTTGGCTTGTAGCCTTTTCAAATTGAAAAACTTACCATCAGTGTGGTAGCTGACCTTGATGCCATGTTCATCCTCATTGAAAGCATTTGACCACATGGCTGAAAACATCATGCTAAAAATCATGGGAGCAAACACACAGCCTTGTTTCACTCCACTGATGACTGGGAAGGCAAGAGAGCATTGTCCATTATCTAGAACCCGGACCAGGATGCCATCGTGAAATTGACATACAATGCTGATGAACTTCTCTGGGCTTTAGAAATATAACCTCACTTTATCCCCATACCAACACTGAGGGGTAGGCGCTATTATCACCATTTTACAGATGAGGAGACTATGGATCAAAGAGGTTAAGTGTCTTGTCCAAAGTCATGTATTCATATCTGAAGCTAGATTTTAACTCAAGTCTTCCTGACTCCGTAAGAGCAAAGTCTTTTGCTTCTCCCATATAATAGCTTTGAGCAGCTAAATGATGAAATGGATAGAGTGCAGTGACTAGAGTTAGGAAGACATCATCTTCCTGAGTCCAAATCTGGCCTCAGACACTTACCAGTTGTGTGACCCTGGGCAAGTCACTTAACCCTGTTTGCCTCAGTTTCCTCATCTACAAAATGAGCTGGAGAAAGAAATGGCAAACCACTCCAGTATCTCTGCCAAGAAAGCCCTAAAGGGGGTTGTGAAGAGTCAGACACAATGATTGAACAACATAATAGCTGTACTCCTTCTCTGCGGAGGGCTCCACATGTACAATCCTCTTCTTTTCAAGAATGTGGTACTGGTCAGTAACTCCACTCACTAGAAGGCAGCGTCCTTCAACTCTCCAACTTATGTTTTGCTAGAGAGGCAACCCCCATAGTTGCATACAACTATGCATGTGACTATCATATGGAAAATGTCCCCACCTATGTCATGTAAGGGACAAAGATAAAGAATTTGAATGGCAGGGTGGGACTTTACCAGCATCATGGCTTCCCTGTTCATAATACCTCAATGCCTATGACTTAGATCTTTATTCCACCTCATTAACCCATAGGAATGAGTGGTCATACCTTATATTTCACCACTATGACCTTGAACTCTGAAATCCTCCTTTCCGTTCATCATTTCCCATCCTCTATTTTTCTGTTTCATTCCCACCCTCCACCCCCATTTTTCATTCTAACTCTGATCTCTGATTCCTCTGTTCTTTCCTGTTCTCCTTGTTTATGGTGAGAGGCAGGGGGTAGAGACTATCAGTCTTTACTATCAGTGAGTAGAGTGCTGGGTCTAAAGCCAAGTGAATTCAAATCCTGCCTTAGACTTACCAGACATTTACTAGCTGTGTGACCCTGAGCAAGTCACTTAACTTCTGTTCGCCTCAGTTTCATCACCTGTAAAGTGAGGATAATAATAGCACCTACCTCCCAGGGTTTTTGTGAGGATTAAATTAGATAATAATTGTAGAAGTACTCAGTACAGTGCCTGGCACATAATGAATGTTATATAAATGTCAGCTGTTATTACACTTGAATTCACTGTCCCCTCATCCTGGCACTACTCATGCTTTGCCAAGCATCCTCATCCTCTGGATCATTCCCACCATCCTTCTTTTGACTCAACTACAAATTTATGCTATCTAATATAAACTGGGCCTTCCCAATTGCACTGCAATCCTTGTAATATTCCTTAATAGACTTATAGGCTCTCTTCTTTATCTTGCAAGACTTTTCTCTCCTCTCCCCAAGCTCTCTAATTGTACTCTACACCCATTCTCTTAGTAGGTGACCTTTCTTCTTACTGTTCCGAGAAAATTGAGGACACCTTGGGTAAGCTCCCAAATATCCCTTGTTTCATAGACAAAAACCCCTCTATACCTTTGTTTGTCTTTACTTGCTTTGCTCCAGTCTCTGAGGAAGAGGTGACTTTCTCTTTACCAAGGACAATCCTTCTACTTATGCTCCTAAGAAAGCACAAACTCCTTGAAGGCCTGGACTGTCCTTTGCTTCTTTTTGTATCCTGGATGCTTAGCACAGTGCCTGGCATGTAATGGGTGCTTAATCAATATTTACTCATTTATTGGTCAAATGATAGCAAAACAGCAGCAATATCATTAAGCCTAGAGACAGAAAAATCAACATAAATGCAAATAACAAAACTGCATATGCAACAAAACAGACGGATGTATCCATGGAATTCTATGCATGGCAGGAACATGGAAGAAAATAAATATTGAAAAGAAAACAATAAAGTAAAAGTATGCTAAAAACATACAGTAAATAATAGGTAAGTCTGAGCATATGGGTAATTACATGTTTTAATATTGTACCCTTGTGTTTTAGGTATAAGTGTACCAGAAACCTTTAAAATTTGATTTAACAGTATTCTAAATCTAAACATTTTAACCTACAGAAAGAGAAGCCTTTGAACTGTACAAGTAGTCTTTCACCCTATACCCTTTGCCATTTCTCTATCCCAATACTATTTGAGGTATTATTTATAGGAAACTTGAGCAAGGAAAATGTTATAATATGTTAAAATAAAGTTTAGAATTAACATCCTACTTCAACAAATAGAACAAGTCACTTCATAGCTACTCAATTCCTTCTTTGACTGCCCTCCCCAAGAATCTCCTACCTTAGATCAATATCATCAACATTTTGATCTTTTCTGAATAAAAGAAGAGAATATTTCCTCTTTAGTGAGAAAAGGGTACTTCCTTTAGGTGTCTTCTCATATCCCAATAGGGGCAGGTAGGTGACACAGCGCATAGAGTGCCAGGCCTGCAGTCTGGAAGACCTGAATTCAAATGTGGGCTTAGGCACTTACTAGCCATGAGACCCTGGCCAAGTCACTTAACTCTGTTTGCCTCAGTTCCTCATCTGTAACATGAGCTGGAGAAGGAAAGGGCAAACCACTCCAGTATCTTTGCCAAGAAAGCCCCAAATGGGGTCCCAAAGAGTCAGACACGACTGAAACAACTGAACAACAACATAACCCAATGACTTTGGGGACAGGGAAGACAAGTATCTTACAGGATCAAAGTCACTTTTTGTTTAGGGTTTTTTCCCACTCGTATTCATTAGGTCAGGAACTGTTTTCAACTTTCTTTATGTCTTCTTCACTTCACACAGTGCCTGGCACATGTTAAGTCCTTCATAAATATTTGTTGAGTTGATCTAACTGGACTCTCCAGAAAAGCTCTTTTGTTCTCCTCTTCTCAAAGGAAAAGTCTGGAAAGGATTTTTCAGCCAGAGAAAATATTATTTCTGAATATTTTCACTTGAACTAATTTTTTTTAATATGCTAGCACAGTGACAAAGTCAGACTTCTAGCCACTAAGCTGTGCTGCCTTTCTGGTCTGGTAATAATAACACATAAAGAAATGGATAATTATAATTTTATTAGAATTACAGTTAGTTGGATTACACAATGCAGAAATAAACATTGGTAGGCTTTATGTTAAGGAATATTTTTAGTGAAGTCCAAATATTGTCAAATAGGTGAATTATGATTCACCTTCATGATGAGAATAGTTCTATATCTGCACAGATTAGGTTCTTTATTATGCTCCTCTAGGAGGTTGGTCTGAATATCATCGCTATTTTTAAGCACTTGCCTGTGTCACAAGCTCTCATGTTATTGTCTTACTTTACTATCACGTCAGATTCTGGGGTCCAGGTGATATCGCTGCCTGTGAACCTGATTCTTACTCAGTAAAATGATACCATCTGTGCAGGCAGAGGCTCTCTTTCTATATTTTAGAACAGTCATTGCTATGGTTACTATGAACTGCAGAGATGCCCTTTGGTATTGTGTCCCTGAACAGGGAGTATTTCCCATGTAAAATTAGTAGCAGATGAAATATGAAACATTATCCCAGCTATAGCAAACAAAGCATTGAAAAGAGAACATCTATTTTTGAAGATGAAATGGGTGCTCAGTAAACCTATAATATTTAGTAGCCTATAACACTAATGAGACATTTTTGCCTCCAGTTAATTACATCAAAGTAGAGGCAAATTGTTCTACTCACAATCAAAATGATAAAGAAATGGAAAATTATATTCTGCTATTCTTTCTCTCAAAATTCCAGTTTGTAAGCTGAATAATTATAGAGGAAGTAGGCAGAGCATGCACAGGAGGTACTGAAATGCTTTACTCATCTTGTGATTTTAGTTAAAAATAGTTTTTAGAAAACTGTCATGGGCATAATCCAAAAGAAAATTATTCTTTCTTAACCATTACCTCAATGGTTTTGTGCAGTATTAAGTATCCCTTATATCCAATCCTGAAAATTGAAAGATAAGACTTTTCCAAAGGATACACAACCTATTTACTTTCACTTTGGGAGAACACAGCGTTCTTTTGCAACACTAGGTCAGAAAGACATGTCTGTAGAAAATATCAAAGTTCCTTCTTGTTAATCAGCTTTCAAAAGAATGATTTCTTTTTCTGTTTATTGTGAAATTTAAAGTAAACAAATGACCAACAGTATCTGAGCAAAGAGCTTTCAATTATTGCCTTTTCTTTGTTTTAAACCAGTGAAGGAAAAAAATAAAACCAAACATTTATTGCCTACTATAATGTGCAAGCACTGTGCTAAGTGCTTTATAAATATTATATCATTTGATCCTTGAAGCAATCCTGAGAGATGGGTCCAATTACTATCTCCATTTGTTGAGGAAAGTGAGGTAGACAGAGGTTAAGTGATTTGCCCAGAGTCTCACATCCAGTAAACTATCAAAAAACCACTCGTCCATTGGTAAAGTTACCCATTCCCAACATATAACATTTCATTTTTGAAAAATGACTCAAAATTAGAGTTCATCAGGCACAATCTCATACTGTCAAAGGCAATTGTCAAAGGCAAACTAATCCATGAGCAGAGTTTTGGAGGTTGTTTTGATTCTGGTCCAACCCCATGAAGGTTATCTGTTTTGACCAAACAGCAAGGATAATTCATAGTTAAATGTATGGTGCCTGAGCAGATTATGCTATATAAATGTAATAGAATATTATTATATTATGAGAAACGCCAAAAAGGAGAGATTTAGGGAAACCTGAGAAAACTTACGTAAACTGATTCAGAATGAAGTGAACAGAATAAGGGAAAAAATTTAGACAACGTTGTAAAATACATCTTTCAAAGATTTAGGAACTCTCATGTACTGACCAATATCACAATTTCAGATGACTATTGATGAGTATGTTTCCTACCACTGACAGAGAGGTGATGGACAATAGGCACTTTCAGACATGACTGATACAAGCCAAATTTGTTTTTTTTTATCAACTATCCTTTTTTTTTGTTGCAACAGAAGTCCTGAATCAGGGGAAGAAGAATTTTTATGGGAGTATGAGGAAGAGGCAAAACAAAAAGAAAAAGAAAGAAAAGAGTGTCAACGAAACCCGTTAGAATTAAACAAATCAGAGCAGAAAGAAGAGCAAAGGGTGTGCAGACATGAAGACCAGTGCTGGTCCTATCATGTTAAAGTTTAAGGCTATTTTAAAAAAGAACCCAGCTGCACATGGTAGATTCCCAGTTTCATATGTATTCTTCCTTTTCCCTCCTTTGTCAATGGAAATATTCATGTTTGTTAATGATTGTCAAGTTCAAAATAAAACATTTTATTTTAAAAAGTTAACTAGATTGTTTAATGTGTTTAGCTGGTTGAAAAAATAGACATATAAGATTCCATTGGGTTTATTATTTTCATTTTAAGAAAGTATATGATTCAGTGGAAAAAAATGCAGGTTTAAGTGCTTTCATTGGAAATGTATATGTAAGAATTATATAAGACTATGACAGCTCTGACTACAGATACTACTTTGTTCAATGAGGCAGCATGGCATCACAAATACAGTATAGATTTAAGGTCTGAAACACACCTCAGATAAGTACTAGCTTTGTGACCCTATACTTAACCTCTCTGAAACTTGATTTATCTATCAATAAAATGAGGCACTTCATAGTGTTGTTGTGAGATAATACATGTAGGAGTACTTTGCAAACTTTAAGGACCTGTATGTATACCATTATTATTCAACGATTCCCTTAGATTACTAACATGGAACAAGTTGTAAGGTGGGAAGCTATGTGTAAAAGGAAAACCAAACCTGAAAATGAGATTCAAGCCAGTAATGATACACAAGAGAACCCAACCCTTTCCAGGTATCCCTAGAATCCTGACAAGGGATGTAGCTGCCTAACTTTGGTTGCCTCTCTCTTTCTGGAGACATGGACATGAAGCTAGATGTAAAACCCAGCATGGCCTCACCTCCTAGATTCTTACAGTCTCAGAATTCGTACTTCCAGAGGCTTGCCCTCTTGACCTTTTGAAAGCTGCCAGGCCAGAGCCTCCAGATTTATCTTCTTCATCTCAAACAAATGAACAAACACCAAAGCAAACAAAGAACCACGGTCAGCCTCAGAGAGAAAGAGGTCAAGGTCGCTTGCTTTACAGCCCTGTTTCCTGAGACTGTCAGAGGAGTGAGACCAAGAACCAGAGGTCCAATGATAAGAGAGTGGCTGAAGCCAATGAAATCCTTTTAAAAGACACTTCTAGTTTCCATCTACAACTTCAACCAATCCAAAAGGCTGCCATTCATCATATGGTTAGCAGACTAGAAACAGAAAAGGTCTATACATTCTGCGAAGTCTTTCCAAAGGTACTTCTATTGCATGTCATCATGACTAACAGAAGCAGGTTCCTCAATCTCTTCCTGGTGGGCAATTGCATTGTCAACATTTACAATGCCCTATGTTTAGACTCAGAACAGATGAGCTCCGACCAGCCCCCTCCTCCCCACCATTACATGTATATTCAAAGTTGATCCTCAGTGCATAGAAGATGGACTAAGGTTGTATTGAAGGTATTAAAAAAGGAAAGATTTTCTAACAATGGTGGGGTTTTCCATATGTCTCTATAAATATAAATGATATCAAATTTCCTTAGGTTATAGAAAATCATTTGATAAAACATATAATATAATTCCTATGGAAAATATTGAAATTCCCACTCAGCTGCTGCTTCTTGCATAGGCAAGGTTTCAGAAGACATCACCAAGATGTTATCTCAAATGGAACATGCTTTGGAAACTATGACGTTTATGTTTCATAAGTTTGCTGGAGACAAAGATCTAAGAGTTCTCGTGGGAAAAGAGTTCCCCAGATTCTTAGAGAAACAAAAAGACTCTTTAGTTGTAGACAAGATTATGAAAGACCTGGACCAGTGCCAAGATGGAAAAGTGGGCTTCCAAAGCTTCTTTTCACTGACTGCCAGGCTGACCATCACATGCATTGACAATTTTGTTGCACACATGAAGCAGAAGGAGAAAAAAAATGAACCCAAGTTAAGGACCTCCTCCTGATACTGATCCATTGCAGTATCCTGAGTGGTCACTATTGAGATATCCCCAAATGACTCCCCCTAGGATAAAGCAGTTGCATGAGCAGACCCAGGCCCTTAAAATGTGCCAGTGAGCTCCAGGCTTGCAATTTGACAGCTAGGGAAAGAAAATAAAATATATGTCAGATAAGCTTTTGATTTTTTTTTTTTATTATATGCACCCTCTACCCCACAGTAAAAAGAAAAAAAAATCATCCTTCTTTAATGTTTTTTAAAAAAGAAAATATTGATAAATATGGACTAGATAATACCCATTGCTTTGGCTTCTGCCCTCTGAAGGGGGCCATGTCTAATCTCTTTTCTTCAGGAAAGCATGTGAGATATTGAGAACAGCTATCATGTCCCCCTTAAGTCTTTTCTTTCCTTCTCTATATTAAACATCTCTACTTCTTTGTCAATCTTCATACTATTTATCTTTACCATCTTGGTTGACCTACTCTGGATACTCCCTAATCTTCAATCACTCCCTATTGGTTCCTTCCCTACTCCCTTCCAACAGGCCAAGTATCTCCAGCCCTTAAAAAAAAAATCACTACTCCTTGCCATTTCATTAAAGCTATTACCTTTTCTCTCTTTCTCTTACAAATTCCTAAGAGAAACAATCTATATTCATTGGTACCACTTCCTTTCCTTCAATCCTTAATCCTTAAATAAAACTTTTGGAATTATTCTTTCCAAAGTTACAAATGGTCTAATTGCAAATCTGATGGTCATTTTTATAGTCCTCATCCTTCTTGACCTATCTGCCATATTTGATACAATTGACAACTTTCTCCTGGATATTCTGTCCTCTCTCTGGTTTTGTAACACTACTCTATCCTAATTCTCCTACCTATTTAATCTCTCCTCAGTCTCCTTTGTCACATCATGGTTCCTCACTGCGGATGTTCCCCAAGGCTTTTGTCTTGGGATATCTCCTACTCTTCTCTCCACACTTTTTTGGTGATCTCATCAGCTCCCATGGATTTAGATGATTCTCTAGGTACATGACTCAGATCTCTTTATTTGCCTTAGTCTCTTTCTTCTCTTAGCTTCAATCCCACATCATCTAATTGCCTGTTGTACATTTCAAACTGGATGTCAGAGCTATCTCAAACTCAGCATGTCCAAAATAGAAGTAATTACATTTCCAGCTAAATCTCTCCCTTTGAAATTCCTGTATTTTTGTCAAAGGCACCATATCTCTTCTAGTCCTCCATGTTTTTTTTTAAATAAAATTTTATTTATCTTTTTTTACATCATCAAAATTTCTCCCAGTATTCCTTCCCATTTCCCCTCCTAGACAGCCATACCTTATAATTTTTTAAAAAGGAAAAAAAATTTAAAACCAATCCATACATGGAAAAAGTCTGAAAATATATATGATATCCCACACCCATTGACCTCCCACATTTGCAAAGGAGTGGGAGGGAGGTGTCTTTTCATATCTCTTGTTTAGGGCTGTATTTGTTCTTTGTAATTTTGAAACATTAGCTTTTGATTTTTTTGTGGTTGTTGTTCATTGTATTATCATAGTTATTGTATACATTGTTTTCTTGGCTCTGCTTTCCTCACTCTTTATCACTTCCTTTAAATCTTCCTGTGCTTCACTATTGTCATCATTTTCATCATTTCTTATAACATAGTAATGTTTCTTACATTCAAGGCACCCAACAATTTGTTTAGCCATTAACCAGTCAATAGGCATTGTAGCGTCAACTCAGTATTTACAGAGCCTGCAGGGCGGCTATAAATATGCTGTCACATTTTTGAATTGTGAAATACAACAGACTCTCCACATGGAAGACAGAACCAAAATATTTTTTCAGATACCAGAAAGCTAAATCCATCATAGTGACAAAGATATCTATGCATAATAACTATGCAGAGGGCAACAACAATCCCCAGCCTTCCCCCTTCTAGTCTTCCCACAAACTAACTCCCTTAAACAAATTACAAATAGGCTCCCTTAAACAAAAACACAAATGAGCTCTCCCACTCATGTTAGTCAACTGCCTGCTTTCTCTCTCCTTCAGTTCTGACTGCTGTGACCAATTTCCTCTCAACTCTGCTCTAGCTCCCCTCTTCCTGTTCCACCCTTCCTGTTCCACATAACAACTCATGTGACTCAGGCTTCCTTGTGACTTAGGGCTTCCATGTTACTCAAGCAGTATTAATGAATGGGAAAGATGTTCCCATTATGCCAATAAAAATACATTAACAATACCAGCATCTAATTTGTTTCTAATTCTTCGCTATCATAAAAAGTGCTGCTATAAAGATTTTGGTATATATAAAGACTGTCCTTATCAGTAACCTCCTGGGGACATATACTTAGTAGTAGAATATGGGGATCAAAGAGTAGGGATACTTTAGTCAATTTCTTTGCATGATTCCAAATTGTTTCCCCAAAAGATAGTACTGATTCATAGCTCCACCAATGATATACTAGTGTACCTATCTTCCTACAATCCCTCCAACATTGACTATCTTCATCTTTTGTCAAATTTGCCAATTTGTTGGGTGCGAGATGAAATAGGGTTATTTTAATTTTCATTTCTCTAATTATTAGTAATTAGGAACTTTTTTTTTTACAGTTGTTTATAGTTTGCAGTTTTTTGAGAACATTTATGTCCTTTGACCTCTTATTTATTGGGGAATGGTATTCATTGATTAGTTATCTACTTATCTTGAATATCAAATACTTATCTGAGAATTTTGGTACAAGGATTTCCCCTCATTCATTCACTTCTTTTCCTCTCTTAGGTGTACTAATTTTGTTTGTGCAGAAGCTTTTTAGTCTCATGTAATCTAAGTAATCTATTTTATCTTCTATAATTGCCTCTATCCCTTGTTTCCTTAAAACATCACCTACCCATAGCTGTGAGAGCTATATGACCTGCTACTCTTCTAATTTTTTTATGGTATGTTCTTTAATATTAAGATCATCGAACCACTTTGAATTTATTGCAGAATATAATGTTAGGAGTGAAACTAAGCCTAATTTCTTCCAGACTGCTTTCACAACAGTTTTTTTTAATCCAATAGGGAGTTCTTTCATAAGTTATTTACGTTTTCTGACTTATTGAACCCTTGGGTATTGAGTTCTATTTTTCCTGATTCTCCCTTGGCTATTCTATTCCATTAATTTACTTCTTTTTTTTTAAACCAGTACCAGATGGTTTTGATGACTGCTGCTTTAGAATATGGTCTGTGGTCTTTTAGTGCTATTCTCCCTTTATCAGTACTTTTTGTCCCCCATTATTTCTCTTAATGTTCTAGACCTTCTGTTTCTTCAAGTGAATTTTATTATTATTGCATCATGTTCTGTAAAATGTCCCTCTGAAAGTTTGACTAGTGTAGCATTAGAACTGTGTAGCTTTGGTAGTATTGTTATTTTTATTGTGTTCGAACAGCCCAACAGTGAAGGAAGGAAATAAGCATCTGTTAAACACCTACTATGTGTCAGGCACTATGTGAAGTGCTTTACAAATAATATCACTTTTGATTCTCACAACAGCCCTGGGATATAGGTATTATTATCCCCATTTTACAGCTGAGGGAACTGAAGCAAACCGAGGTTGTGAATTACCATGGATCAGAACATCTAATAATTGAACTCAGGTCTTGCTGACTCCAGACCCAGTGCTCAGTGTACTATGATGCCCTCATCTGACTTTCTCTAGCTATTTGTGTAAGTCTTTATTTCTTTAAGGAGCACTTTGTAACTGAATCTATGCAAATATTTTATGTGGTCTGTTAGATTTTTTCCCAAATATCTAGTAGATTTTGTAATTATTCTGAATAAGTTTTTCCTTTTTATTATTGCATCTTAAATTTTGTTATTATATAGAAAACATTGATTTTTGTGGGTTAATTTTGTAGCCTGTAACTTTGCTGAGCTATTGACTGTCACAATTAGTATCTTTACTGATTCCCCAGGATTTTCTAAGCAAACCAACATGTCACCAGGAAGCCGGGATAATTTTAGTTGTCTCTCGGGTTTTTAATCAAAATCCCAAGTTTTTTACCTCTTGACTCCTCACTCTCCCTCAGCCTACATATATGATCAGTTGCCATATCTTTCCATTTCTGCCTCTGGGATATATCTTTTGTCTCTTCTTTCTGCTTACAATCTTTACCCATAGTTCTTGTGTGCTTACCAAACTTTTGTATGTACTTATGTGTGCTTACTGTTTTTTGTATTGGAATGTAAGTACCTTGGGAACAGAAGTTGTTTCATTTATGGTACTTGTAATGCCATGCCTACCACAGTGTCTGGCATGTAACAGATTCTTAATAAATGCATTTATTGATTGATTATTTTAACAGAAGCTAAAAAGAGAGAACTAGAAAACCAAAAAATTGATAATATCCCAGAAAATGCAAAAGAAGATAATTTAAAAATGAAATGAAAGATTAAAATAAAAATAAAATTTAAATTAAATACCTGGTTTTTAAAAAAGACTAAAAAGGTCAATAAATAGTTGATTGGATGACAGAAATTAAACTTCAATTAACAAAAAAGTGGAATAGGGATCACATAAATGGAGAAGAAATAAAGAAAATTTGTAAGAAATTTCTGTAATCAGTGAGCAAGCATTTAGTACATATGAAGTTACATGGCAACAAAAACGGAAAATTTAAATGAAATGGATGAATATTTACAAAAATAAAAAATTCCCAATTTAACCAAACAAGAATCTAAATAATGTGATTTTAGAAAGAGAAAATGAGGAAGCACAAAATGAACTTCCACAGAGAAAAGACTTTTAGAAGATATCATCCTAGAAGATGAGAAACATTAAACAACAAACCCTATGCTGAATAAACTGTTTTCTTCCTATCCTGCCCCAGCCTTACTGCTGACCTCCAACCTCTCATTTTCAGCTATCTTTCAGCTGTCTCAAGTTAGATGTCCAGTAGATGTCTTAAACACATGTCCAAAATCAAACTCATTATCTTTCCCCCTACACTCTCCCCTTCTCCTGCCTTTTCAGTTACTGTTGAGGGAAACACCATCATCTCAGTCTCTCAGGATCACAACCTAGGAATCATTCTAGATTCCTTACTATCTCTCATCCTTCATATCCCATCTATTACCAAGACCTGTTGATTTCCCTTTGCAACAACTTCTGAATATGCCCCCTTCTCTGATATTGCCAACACTCTGGTGCAGGCCCTTATCACCTCATGTCTGGATTATTACCCACTGTTGGTGGGTCTGCCTGCTTCAGGTCTCCCCTTGCTTTAATTCACTCTTCATTCAGCCACCAAAATGTTTTTCTTAAAGCACAGATCTGACTGTGTCACCTTGCTCCCCAACCCCCCACTCAATAAAATCTGATAGCTCCCTGTCACCTCTAGGATCAAATACAAAATACTCTGTTTGGCATTCAAAGCCCTTCATGACCTAGGTCCCTCTTACCTTACCAGTCCTCTTACATCTTACTTCCTGCCACATACTCTTTGATCCAGTGACACAGTGCCTGGCACATAATGGGAACTTAATAAATATTTATTGACCTGACTAACTATTTTTAAAAACTGAGAATGAAGACACCCAAACTCCATCTATAATACCAGGAGAGATAAAAAAGAGAAAGAAAACTACTAACCAGTATTATTAATGAGCAATGATGCAAAAATATTAAAGTACTAATAAAGATATTATATACTAATTACATCCCCAAAGTATGAATTATGACCAAGTTGGATTTATATCAGGAGTCCAAGAATGATCCAATATTAGGAAAACAATTAACATTATAAATAATAGTTGAAAGAAACAAAACAAAACCATGATTGTTAATAGGTATAGAAAATGTTTTCAGCCAAATACAACACTCATTTATATTAAAAACACTAGAAAACTATAGGAATGAAAAGACACCCCCTTAATATGATCAAAGCTGTTCACCTTAGAACAAATACTAACATTATGTAGAGTGAAGCAAGGAGATCCTTTGCCACCATTATTATTTGGTAGAGTTTGTAGGAATTTAGTAAGATAAGAAAAATAATTTAGGGATTATACATTCCAAAAGTAAGACAAAATTATTTCTAGTTGCAGATAGATCATAGATTTAGAGCTAGAAGGAATACCAGAGGTTGACTAGTTTAACCCCCTCATTTTAGAGATGAGGAAAATGAGATCCCAAAAGGTTTTAGTTGACTTGCCCAAGGTTTTACAGTAAATAGCAAAGTCAGGAGTTGAGACTCCCTAACTATAGAACGTCACTTTAGAAGATCACCTGTAGGGATATAGAAGATCAGGAAATCAAGGATTAACCCAGAAGAATGTCATCTATAATCTCCAGTATTGTGTAGTAGTCATCTACCATTTATCTGCTGGGCCTCGAAATTAGGTCATGTTCTCATGTCACCAGTTTTTTTTTCTAGCATCTTGCTTTCCCTAAAGACCCTACAAGACAGAAGATAAGTCAGGAGAGCACAGAAGCAATTTTTTTCCATCCAGCCTTCTTTTGGAGTTTTTGGTATTCTGATACTTCACTGAAGCTCTTGATTATTTCAATTCCCTTCTTTGATGTTCCCCTGGAATTTTTCTAAATAAACTATCATGTCATTAGCAAACAGGGATATTGTGTTTTCTCTTTGTCTATTTTTATGCTTTTAATTCTTTTTCTCTTATCTTATTCCTATTGCTAGTATTTCTAGAACTATTTATAAACTAACATTAGAGAAAGGGAACACTCTTGGTTTACTCCTATATTTATTGGGAAAGTTTCTAGAGTTCTCCATTGCATAGAATGATACTTTTTAACATATTAAAAAAAAAGAAAAAGGTCCTTTGTCTACGCTTTGTAGTGGAGTGCTGTATTTTGAAAAAGGCCTATCTATTGATATAATCTTGTGATTTTGGATGTTTTTTAATATGATTAAATGTATTCTTTTCCTAATTTTGAACGATCCTTTCATTTTATACAACTTAATCATAGTGAATGACTTCTTGGAAAAATTGCTGTAGTCTTTTTGCCAGGATTTTATTTAAAATTTTAAAATCAATATTAATATTGGTTAATATCTGTAGTGGCAGAGTACTGGACTTGGAGAGGAAAAAACCTGAGTTTGTTTCATATGAAACAATGATAAATCATAACTTTTCTGTAATGTATACTTTTATATTAATTGCATAAAGGGAGAATTGTAACGGAGGAAATGAGAAAATGGCTTGTGATACAGAGATTAAAAGAAATAAAAAAACAACAACAACAAATGTCTTTGACTGACTGTTCTTTAACCCCAGTCCATTACTGGGAGGAGGAGATACATGAGATGGAATATTATGATTTTGGTTTGATCAATTACTCCTAAATCACAAAAAAAGATAAATTTTACATCTTATCCCTAGGCTATGAAGTCATGGGTAAATAAGATTCCTATAGTTTAGACTAGCAGGCTTTCAGTGAAGCTTTTGGCTCCTTTAGAGACAAAATAGAGAAGTAAACCAAAACTTCAGACTTCCACTTGGGTAGCCTGGTGGGAGGAGTAAAGTGTGGTCTGAGAATGGACATGTGCTACAGCAAACCTCAAAAATTCCAAAGGTGGTGATGGTGGTGGTGGTACTTTCTTGTTTAAACTCTGACCCACAGCACTATCTGCTGGTTACACATGTACAGTATTATGTAAATCTTGAAGTGCCAGATAAATATTGGCTATTGCTGTTATTCTTTCTTTGTTTTATCCTTCCCTGATTTAGATATTGGGCATATGTTAAGGTAAGCTCAGTTCTCATATGAACCGTCTTGGGTCAGGTACGAGGTCCCCCAGAGAACAGCTGGGAATTGAGGAGTGAGACACGAGTTATCTTGTTTTCTACCTCTTCTCAGTGGAACCTTGCTGGGGAGAGCATCCCACCCTTGAGATTGGTCCGTGGTCTGAGTACGCCTTTTGTTAATTGGCTAAGGGGCTGAGAGCATGCACGGTGTCCATGATCAAACTAGCAGGGGGAGGGCTTAAATGAGGACAGGAAAGCCTGAGAGGGGGTTGGGTTTTTACTTGCTCCTCAGGAGGGAGAAGGGGGCTCCCGTGGGGGGCTCCCATGGGGAGCACTAGCCCTGCATGCTGACATGTAGCTTGTATCTGGAATAAAGCCTACACCCCTGTTTGACTCTGGAGGTCTCTTCTCTCATTTGTTTATCTGGCTGGCCACCGAAGACCTAATATAGGTAAGAGGACCTGGGCAGCCCACAACATTAGGCTGGACAGGCATATATATCTATGATAAATTTGGCAGGGTGCTTTTTTTTCTGTTTTTAAGAATAATCTGTGTAGTATATATATATTTTTTATTTGACAGAGATCTCCTGTAAATCTATCTGGGACAGAGGTTTTTTTCTTTGGGAGTTTCTTTACAGGTAGTTACAATTCTTTTTTTGGAACTGTATTATTTAAGATATCTATTTGGTATCCCAGGGCAGCTAGGTGGTGAAACAGCTAGAGTCAGAAGGACTCATTTTCCTAAATTCAAATCCAGCCTCAGATATTTACTAGCTGTATGACCCTGGGCAAATCACTTAATCCTATTTACTTCAGCTTCTGCATCTGTAAAATGAGCTGCAGAAGGAAATGGCAAACCACTTCAGTACCTTTGCCAAGAAAACTCCAAATGGTGTCACAGTCAGACACGACTGAAATGACTGAACATAAAATTTAGCATTCTGTTATTTTGTCTATTCTGTACTTTTAAAAATAAAATGTCTAGTGAATTCTCAGTTTTGTTGGCAAATAGTTTTTGCCTTGTGGACATTTCAAATAGGTTATCTTGAAAGACTTATCAAATCCAATATGTCTTAAATGAAACTTATTATCTTTTCTCCCCAAACCCATCCTTCTTCCAAACTTCCTTATTCCTGAAAAGTGCCATCATTTTTCCAGCCTTGGGTTTTTAACTTGGTGTAAGTTTTAATTCTTCACTCTCCACGTGTACAATCAGTTGCCAAATCTTGCTATTTCTATTTCCATATCTCTCAAATCTGACTTATCTCTACTCACACAAATACCATCTTGTTCAGTCCCTCATCAGCCTTCCATTTTGATTGCTGTAGCATTTTCTTAGTTATTACCTCTGCCCCAAATCTCTCTCTACTTCTGTCCATTTCACACATTGCTGCCAATGTGATTTTCCTTAAGTGAAGATCTGATCAGGTCACTCCCCTATTTAGCCAAATCTCATTCCTCCTTACTGCCTCTAGGATAAAATATAAACTCTTCTGTTCAGTTTTCAAAGCTTTCGCAAACTGACTTGGACCTGTATTTCCAGTTTTACTGTACATGATGACCTTGGGCAAGTCACTTAATCCCAATTGCCTCATTCTGGGTCATCTCTAGTCTTCCTGATGAATATCTGGTTGTTGGATTCAGATGGCTCTGGAGGAGAAGTGAGGCTGGTGACCTACACAGTCCTCACTCACTCAAAAATAGTCAAGTGCAAGTCATGTCATTGTTTCTCTGATGGCATGGTCTTCTTTGGCAACGAAGGATGAACACACTGTACATGATTTCGCTGCCCACACTTTGTAATTCAGCCAAATTGTTTAGTCTCCTTAGCTGGAAGGAGATAGCTTCATTTGATTTAGGCTTTAAATGATTAAATAGCCTGAACAAAGAAAATGAGGTCTGAAGGTGAAATTTGTATTTGAGGGAAGAATGAGGATCTGCCTTACTGGTTGAAGAGTACCTGGAGGGAAATAATATAAAATCAGAAAGGTAAGGTGTCTTGAATTGTATCTTACAGTGTCTTCAATACCAGTTATAGAAGTGCGAACTTTTACTTAGTAGCCAAGGAGTCACTGAAGTTTTTGGTAGAAGTGTCACAAGATACAGGCTAATCTGATAGAGCTTTTATCTGAAAAAGAAGGGGAAGGGGGAGGGGGAGGAGGAAATACCTATATCTATATTTATATACAGAAACTGCCTCTGTATATTGACCAAGAGTGAAACACAGAGTGAATCTTCATTAGGAGCCCAGAAATTAATAGGGAAAAAAAAAGTCCAAGAAAGGGGTCAGCAATAAAAAACATGACCCCAGGTGTTAATTTACAATTAAGCTCTAAGTAGATGTAAAAAGCAAGGTTAATTAGTGATCCCAAAATGAATCTGATCTTATAGGCATCATCAATATTTGCTGTGATAATCAAAATATGGCTCTTGAAGGGTATATACCATTCATAAAGAATAAGAGGTAAGAGGAGAGGGATAAAGTGGTATTGTACAGTGTGTCGCAAGTGCTATCTTAAGCTGAGTGCTATTGTTATTACAGTTTATTAAAAGCTTAAAGAACCAAGTCTTCTGGCACATTTGTGTATAATAAGATATATTCATATAAGGAAACCCGAGAACTAGAGGAAAGAAGTGTATAATTTTTTGAATGAAGATCAATGGAGGTAGAAACAAGTGATATGACAATAGACCACCTGGAGAGAAGGAAATGAATGAGCTCAGGAAATAATCAATTAAGCTTATTACTCAGATATAGGAAGTTATCATTTATGGTGATTTAAATATTAAAAGTATAATTTTCTGTAAAATTCTGGGCCCCAGAATATATATATTTTTTCAGTATTGCATAGTAAAGTTAAAAAATTGACAGTGATCTAAATTCTTTTAAAGATACTAATTAAACTTCCCATAGCTCTGGCCTCAGCTGTGGCCATAGAGGCCACATGGGGCAGGGGGCAGCAATCCCCACAGCAACCTGTACAGCTGCCCACATCCATTATTGGAGGGTAAAAACCCCTGGGGGTACTGAGGAGCTAATTATTATCTCGGCCCTGTGGGAGCTGGTCTTTGTCTCACACTGAATGCCAGCCCTGCCCATCCAGCTTATCTGAAAATCAGCCCCTAGTGCTGGCTTGGCAGAACTGGAGACCAGGTGGCTGTGGAGAGGTAACTGTTAAGATTCTGGGCACAAATCTGTGTCCAGACCAGTACAAGCTTGATCGTGCCACCTTGGAGGAACTGAGATCTTACAGATCCCCAGAGTGTACCCTACTCTTGAAAAAGGACCCAAAAATCAAGTAACTGATTGGGAAAATGCCCAAAAAGGGGAAAAAAATTACTATAGAACGTTACTTTCTTGGTGAACAGATATCTTCTCCCATCCTTTCAGATAAGGAAGAACAATGTTCACCATCAAGGAAAGACATAAAAGTCAAGACTTCTGTATCCCAAACATCGAAAATGAATATTCAATGGTCTCAGGCCATGGAAGAGCTCAAAAAGGGTTTTGAAAATCAAGTAAGAGAGGTGAAGGAAAAACTGGGAAGAGAAAAGAGATGCAAGAAAAGCATGAAAAGTGGCTCAACACCTTACCAAAGGAGACCCAAAAAAATGCTGAAGAAAATAACACCTTGAAAAATAGGCTAACTCAATTGGCAAAGGAGGTTCAAAAAGTCAATGGGGAGAAGAATGCTTTAAAAAGCAGAATTAGTCAAATGGAAAAGGAGGTTCAAAAGCTCACTGAAGAAAATAGTTCTTTCAAAATTAGAATGGAACAGATGGAGGCTAATGACTTTATGAGAAACCAAGAAATCACAAAACAAAACCAGAAGAATGAAAAAATGGAAGATAATGTGAAATATCTCATTGGAAAAACAACTGACCTGGAAAACAGATCCAGGAGAGACAATTTAAAAATTATGGGACTACCTGAAAGCCATGATCAAAAAAAGAGCCTAGACATCATCTTTCATGAAATTATCAAGGAAAACTGCCCTGAGATTCTAGAACCAGGGGGCAAAATAAATATTGAAAGAATCCACTGATCACCTCCTGAAAGAGATCCAAAAAGAGAAACTCCTAGGAACATTGTGGCCAAATTCCAGAGTTCCCAGGTCAAGGAGAAAATATTGCAAGTAGTTAGAAAGAAACAATTCAAGTATTGTGGAAATACAATCAGAATAACACAAGATCTAGCAGCTTCTACATTAAGAGATGGAAGGGCTTGGAATAGGATATTCCAGAGGTCAAAGGAACTAGGACTAAAACCAAGAATCACCTACCCAGAAAAACTGAGTGTAATACTTCAGGGGAAAAAATGGTCTTTCAATGAAATAGAGGACTTTCAAGCATTCTTGATGAAAAGACCAGAGCTGAAAAGAAAATATGACTTTCAAACACAAGAATCAAGAGAAGCATGAAAAGGTAAACAGCAAAGAGAAATCATAAGAGACTTACTAAAGTTGAACCATTTACATTCCTACATGAAAAGACAATATTTGTAACCCTTGAAACTTTTTTCAGTATCTGGGTAGTCAGTGAGATTATACACACACACACACACACACACACACACACACACACATGCACACATGCACACACACACACAGAGCACAGGGTGAATTAAATAGGAGGGGATCATATCTTAAAAAAAATGAAATTAAGCAGTGAGAGAGAAATATATTGGGAGGAGAAAGGGAGAAATGGAATGGGGCAAATTATCTCTCATAAAAGAATCAAGTAAATGACTTTTCAGTGGAGGGAAAAAGTGGGAAGGTGAGAGAAAAAACATGAAGCTTACTCTCATCACCTTCAACTAAAGGAATAAAATGCACACTCATTTTGGTATGAAAACCTATCTTACAATACAGGGAAGTGGGGGAGAAGGGGATAAGCAGGGTGGGGGGGATGATGGAAGGGAGGGCAATGGGAAGAGGGAGCAATTAGAAGTCAGCACTCTTGGTGAGGGACAAGATCAAAAGAAAGAAGAAATGGGGGGCAGGATAGGATAGAGGGAAATATAGTCTTACACAACATGACTGTTATGGAAGTCATTTGCAAAACTACACAGATATGGCCTATATTGAATTGCTTGCCTTCCCAAAGGGAATGGGTGGGGAGGGAGGGATGAAGAGAAGCTGGAACTCAAAGTTTTAGGAACAACTGTTGAGTATTGTTCTTGCAACCAGGAAATAAGAATACAGGTAATGGGGTATAGAAAGTTATCTTGCCCTACAGGACAAAAGAGAAGATGGGGATAAGGGAAGGGAGAGATGTTAGAAGGGAGGGTACATTGGTGATAGGGGCAATTAGGATGCTTGGCATTTTGGGGTGAGAGGAGGGGAGAAATGGGGAGAAAATTTGGAACCCAAAATTTTGTGGAAATGAATGTTGAAAACTTAAATAAATTTATATATATATAAAAAGATACTAACTAAAATAGTTGTGTGTCCTTGTCCTTTAGATGTCATGATAGAGGACAGTACTAAAAATGACTATTGAAGAAAAGTTAGAGTTTAGTAAAGGAAAGGAAAATCTTATGAATGCGAAATCAAGGTTGTTGCTGATGTAACAAATAGTAATAGGTGATCTTGTGGCAGATACATTTTGTTCTAGTCACAAATACAATGTTGCTCAGACCAAATTCAAATTGGGGTCTTAGAAGATGGTGTGCGTGTTGATGCTTCCTAGATTGTCTTCTCACTCATACTTGCAGTTGAATTAGTGGGTTGTTGGGATTCTTTTATTTGCCAGAATTGGAATCGTAGTAGTAGTTGTTTTCTGACATAAAAGAAACATGGAGCCATCTCTAATATAAGTACTTTAAAGATCTAGAGACAAGCTAATGGATGACCTGGAAAGGGCACAGATGAGAACATTAATACTCCCAAGGTAAGAGACAAGTGTCCACCTGCACACAGGGGAACAGAAATTGTGTTGGCTGAATCACAGCCTACAGAATGATCAATCCTGGAACTTGGATAGTTTGCTATTGGGAAATTTGCTGAAGCAAGTTCATGAACGTTGGCAGAAAATTCTAGAGTTAAAAGGTCAATGAAGTAATATATAAATTTCATATAGTAGATCTAGAAAATAAAAATGCTGTACTAGATATTGAGATTGAAGTTGTTGTAGTAAAGGGGATATTAGAATCTGGCAGAGTGTACATTTGAGAAAACATTGGACAAGTAAACTCGTAATTAATTCAACAAACATTTAATAAGCACCTACTATGTATGAGGTACTATGTCAGGAGATGGGGATATAAAGAATAATCCCTGCCCTCAAAGAGCTTCCATTCTACTAGGGAACAATGGCAGGACAGGCAAATAAATGAAAAATATATACAAGTAACTGAAAGCAATTTCAGGAAAGAGAAAGAACTGGAATGGAAAATCAAGAATGGCTTCACGTAGGTCAGAGAATTTGTAGACAGGCCTAAAAGTGACCTAGATGCTACCTACCCTAAACTCCTTCCTTATACAGGTGACAAAACTGAGGACCAGAGAGGAAGGTGACAAGTTCACAAAAGTAATAGTTACAGAGCTGGAATTTTAACTTGGTCTTACTTCTATTTCCTTTCAAACATTCCAAGTTACAATCAAACTAAACTATTAGCTCTTTCTTGAATCTGACATGCTAAACCCTGTGTGGAACACAATTCCTCCTCTTATTACCTGTTACAGGCCCAACCTAGGTGTCCCTTTTTCCATAAAGTCTTCCTTGATCTCCCTACCCCAAAAAGATTTCTCTGTCATACTTTCCTAGGGCTTTGTCTGGATTTCTCCTTTGCCCCAATACATTTTATCTTGGACTATATTTATTTTGAGTATCTCTTATAAAATTATAAGCTCCAGAAAGGTAAGAACTATGTCATTTTTCATTTTTGTATTCTAGCATTTAACATAAATGTTTACATAGCACATTGTAAGAATTTAGTGAATGTTTGACTTTAAGAGCAGAAAGTAATAGCTTAAGGGAAAATGTATTTGTCTGGGCCACCAAATAGGATTAGGTAGTGAAGAATTTGTAATAGAATTTGTCCCATATATGTAATCTGTAAACTTTCATGTTGGGCAAAAGAATCTCGATCAACTTTCACAAAAATATCTGAGAGCACACCTAAGAGTATATACCACCTTAAGTACTCTGATCCAAATTGATATAGATTTGTATGTTATATATTTGGATACAATGACAAAACCAGGCATATAGGTTCTTTTACCAAGTGAAATTTTAATATTAATTTTTAACATGGCAAGTAAGCAAACTACAGAACAGCAAATATTCACTCTAAACAATCAGCTATGATTTCTCTAGGTCTTAACTTCAGTGTTTAGAAGCATGTTCCTCCTCGTTCTTTGGAGCAGTCAGGAAATATTCTACTCCAACAGCTAATAAAAATGCTCCAAAACCCCATTTGAATCCTCTTGACAAAGCAGCCCACAAAGTAGCAGGTTTTCCAAAACGACCCGTGTATCGCCAAGCTTCATTGCTAAGGGTAAAAAAAAAAACAAACAGAAAAAAAGTCTTAGTTACAATTACCTGGTTCTAAAATTTCATGTTTAATTCCCTACTTTCAGTTAGACATATGCAGAGGACCTAATAATAACCAATTAGCCACTTTTCCATGGAATAAGATAGATTGGTCTATTTATGCCTGAACTTAATATGTAAAATAAAGATAATGTATGAATGAACAATCATGTATTTCACAGTAGTGTTGTTACTTTAGATTTTACTGAGTTAAAGAGCCTGATTTTTCTTCTCTGTCCATAGGGAGTAAGTATGCTATTATAAGAGTATTTAATAAAATCCTGGGTCTCTGGGATGGATCCATCCAGGCATAAGATCACAATCACTTAATGGTGATTACAGCTATTTTCAGAGAGAGGGGACCTACACGGAGAAGCACAAATTACTGTTTCTTGCTCTAGCATTTTTCCTTCTGGCTACTTTTAAAACAGAAGGGTGAATTGAGCCAATAGCACTTTAGGAAAGAATATCCTGTTCACTTTTCCCGTAGTGGCAAAGAATTGGAAATTTAGGGGATGCTCATCAATTGGGGAATGGTTGAATAAGTTGAGCGGTCTGATTTCAGAAAAACCCAGAAAGGTTTTTCTGAAATCAGCCTGCTTGTCATTTCTTATGACTAGAAAGACTTACACAAACAGATGCAAAATGAATTGAGCAGAACCAGGAGAACATTGTACACTGTAACAGCAATATTGTACAATGATCAACTGTGAATGACTTAGCTATTCTCAGCAATATAAAGATCCAAGACGGTTCTAAATGACTCATGATGAAAAATGCTATCCACATTCCAAGAGAGAACGGGAATCTGAATGCACATTGAAGCATACTACTGTTCACTTTATTTTTTTTTTCATGTTTTTTTCTTTTGGTCTGTTTCTTTTTTCACAATATGACTAATATGGAAATATGTTTTTACATGATTGTACATATATAAACTATATCAAACTGCTTACCATCTTCAGGGAGGGAGGGATTAGGGAGGGAGGGAGAAAATTGGGAACTCAAAATTGAAAAAAATGAATGTTAAAAATTGTGTTTACATATAATTGGGAAAAAAATATTATTTAAAAAATAAAAAAAAAGAATATCCTGCTCGATGTTAGGACAACAATGGGTATGACTAATTTTCCTACAAACACAATTCCCTTGGATAAATACAGATTACCACTCAAAAGTCTTCCTAAAATCACTGACTGAAATTGTTAGTCTAGACATATAAGATCAATTTAGGTAATGATAACCTCTCTTCTAAAGCACAAAATGTGCCATGACTCACTGATCCCTGCATTATGTGATATCTGTGGAGAGGTCCCAACAAGAGGACTCCTGCTGCATGCGAGAAAGCACAGCTAACAAAAAGTCAATATGGTACAAACTTAAAAATTTCTTTTTCTTCAGGAAAGGATATATGGGAAACAATAACTGATGTTCTAGCTGATATTACAGGATGATTACATCCAAGCTACTGAGGTCCTCTTACCGGCCCCAAGGATCCCTGAGACCTTGCTTAGCCAACCTCTCCTGGATTCGCTGTAGTGGTGTTCCTTCTATCTTCCACTGTTTGTAATCAGGGAGTTCAATTTTTCCATGACCATGTTCGTGCTCATGTCCATGTGCCATGCCTACAGAAAGAAATTAAAATAAGCAAGAAATATATATAGCCTATGATTTTGTTAAGCATAAGAAGATAAGGCTTTTTTTGTTTGCTTGTATCTGTAACCCTGATGCTTAGTACAGTGCCTGGTTCAGCGTAAGGGTTTAATAAATGCTTCATCTCTCAATGATAGCTTATAACTTAAGGGTATTTTATAAACCTTGCTTTCCTCAAAGCAATAGTCCATTGAAAATAGCAGGGACTTAAATGTTTGTTAAACTGCAACCCTGTAAGGTAGGTAGAATAAATGCTATTGCCCCAATTTTATCACACTGCTAGGTTTTTTTTTATCATATAACTCCAATTCCAAGATTACAAAGTAAACATCTAAATTGGGTTTTTAATGTCACTAGAAGGATGATTAAAAAGTGCTTAAGATTAGGTTAAAAACCTGTTATTGCAAGAGAAATTACAGGATTAACAGGGGTACCTCAGCATTTGTCATAGAACATACTGAAATTCAAAATGCAGGGTAGTACAGAAAAAAATAAGGTAGTCAGTCTATTTAAAAAATAATTAAAACAATATCAGTTGGGGTGTGGTACGGTGAAGAGAGGATCTGATCTGACATCTGAGGACACAGGGTTGATTCTCAGATCTGACATTTATCTTTATTACCATGAACAGACACACTGTCTTCTTGGCCTCAGTTTCCATATCTATAAGATAGTGTGACGGGGCTAGATCAGTAGAGTCAAACTCAAAAAGAAAAGGGACCACTCAACTATACATAAGATTAGTTGCAGGGCACATGTTGACTTAGAAAATAACATGTGATTATGTTTTATTGCATTTTTGTTTGTTCTGTTAAACATATCTCAATTGCATCTTAACGTGATTAAGGTTCCCTGGTGGGCTGCGTGTGGTAGTGTTTGAAACCTCTGGACTAGATGATCACAATGGTCCCTTTGAGTTTTGTTATGATCCTACGCAGGAATACCATTTTTTAAGCCATTTATCTGATTTTTTTCCATGTTCATAAAATTAGATAGTGATTTAGAACTGGGAGGTACTTTTGAGATCTTCTAGTCTAACCCTTTCATTTTGGAAAAGAGAAATTAAGCATCTAAGCTCTAAACTAAAGCCCAAATCTTCTGGATTTAAATCAAGTGCTGTTTCTACCTTCAAGACATTTGCTGATATTTTTAAAATTAAAAATAAACAAACTTTGTTACCTTTTATATTTACATCACCTTTACTTCTGAACATATTACTCCTTTCCTGCCTAACTTGCAATCTATTCCTTATTTAAATTGTTTAAAAAAGGCAATTTAGCAAAAGCAATCAACACATCAACTGAACCAGGCAGTATTCCATGCAGCGTCCCAATCCTGTATAGTTCTTCATCTCTACAAAGACGGAGAACTTAATATTTTTTCCTCCCTTCTTTGGGGCCAAGCTTGGTCATTATGATCATACAGCATTCCATTTCACATGGTTTTTTGGTTGTTCTTGCCATTTACACTGCTGTAGTTGTGTAATATCCGTGTAATAATTTCTCGGTTCTGCTTACTTCACAAAGGGCAGGGACAGTTTTTCCCTTTCTATCCCATGAGTTAGCACACTGCCTAGCACATAGTAATCTCTTATAAATAAAGTTAAATTGTGATAGTTCTAAATGATGGTTTGGCTAAGGCTGATGGTTCTAAATGTTAAGAGCTAGTTAAATCTTTTTTTAAAGAGTAACAAAAAATCTTTTCTCCTCTTCAAATATTTTTATCCATAAATTAAATATTCTTATATATTAAAGTACTTTGGAGTAAAGTTGTATACATTTAAATACCAGCTGTAAATGACAAGTTTTGGAGGCAAGGGATATAACTTTATTTGGTACGTGGTATCAGGAAGTACAAATTCTTCATTTTTCTTTTAGATTAATAAATGTGCCAGAGATTAAAGAATTAAGGTATCCTCACCATATGGGGGGAAGGAGGGGATGCAGTATTTTTCCACTCCATTTTTGGTAACTACTCTTTTGTGTTGTACAAGGTAAAAACTGTAAGACTAGCCTCCATCAGGATCAATTCAAATGCCCTTCATACACAGTCCTGCTTGCATTAGAGACTCAATTAGATGCTATTTTCCCTCTAACAAATGAAGAGCATTTCTACCAGTTTCTACCAGTGACATGATGTGAGGAAACCAGGCCAAGCTATCTAAGTCTGGTAAGCACACAAATAAGCCAGATGAAATACTGCAAAAAGAAGGCTGCTGATTTTATGGGAGCTTTTTAAGGAGGGTCTTTTATTTGGGGGGCTTTTTTTAAAACATTATTTTGACATATTACTTTCCTACATTCTCACCCTACTCTCAATAGTACTTTTCAATAAAAAAGTTAAGCAAAACACCCTAAAAAAGTGAGTGTGACTGATAGTTTGTGTTACTTTCCATTTTTGTAGTTTATTGTTTAAGAGAATGGGTAGGAATTTGACTTTTAATAATCAGAACCAGCACTGTCCATTGATATTACTGCTTTTAAAATTCAACAAACATAAATGCCTATTATGTCTAAGGAGCTGTGCCAGGGACACAAAGAAGAAGAATAACAGTCCCTCTCCTTAAAGAGTACTGTGCTAGATACAAGGAAAGATATCAAAGGCATATATGGCAATCTTTGCCCTCAACAAGTTTGTAGTGTAGCAGACAGAAGAGTTGCCTATGTATACAACTACACTTTACATCACACAGTATCTTTTTCTTTCAATTTACTACAATAAGTAACAATAGCTTTATCTATACAATGCTTTATTTAAAGTTTGCAAAGTACTCTACATACATTGTGTCATTTGATCTTCACAAAAAATCTGTATAATGTGCTTTGCATAAATAATTTAGCATCTCAGGACTTCAAATATCCTAATTCATAAAAAGTCATTGGATTAAATTATCTCCAAAGTCCTTTCCAAATCTAAAACCTTATACTAAAACTGGTTTTAGATCTGAAGAGTTTAGAGTGCCAGGGAGATATTTGGTACTTAAGTCCTTTAAGTACTTAAGAGTTTAGAGTTGAGAAAACAAGTCAGGACTGGAGATTTAAAGTTCTGGCAGTCAATCTGCAAAAAGACAGTCGTTGAAGTTGTGGTAATAAATGATGTCAACAAGGAATAGATTGTAGAGAAAGAAGACAGCCAAGGACAAACTCTTATGGAATACATACGTAGTCTGAAATACGCCTGGAATGACAAATTAAAGCCAAATTATGGAGAAAGTAACAAATCTGTGCACTGGAAGTGTCAGTTCTGTGCTTAAGGAGTTGGAAAAAGGATGAACTGCTAACAAAAGGCAGAGGAGCAATTCAGAAGTGTAGTTGAAGCTAAGGGAGGAGGAAAGACTATTGGTGGGGTAGCAAAAAGGGTCAAATGTAAATGAATAATGCAAAAAGGCTATTAGATTTGGCAAATGGAATACCACTACCTTGAGAGAACAGTTTCAAAAGAATAATGGGGTCCCACCTCCCACTTCATCTAGGCCAAAAGGTAGTGAGAAAGTGGAGTCATCACTGTAGACAACCTTTTAAATAAAGTCAGCAGAGAAGGGCAAGACAGATATGGGATAGCAACTGTATAGGTTTAAAGGTCAAAGGAAGGTCTTCCTTCTTTATCATCAAGACTGAGTGATGTCAGCATGTTTGTAGGCAGATGGGAAAGAGACTGCTGGAAAAACAGTTGAAGACATATAAGGGGAGATGACTGCTGGATTAAGATTTGGATACAGTCGGGATGTGCTAGGCACTGGGAATACAAAAGACAGCACACGCCCCAGGAGCTCACAATCTTACAGAGCAGAAGTAAAGGCATTTAGGGAAGGCAGGGAACAAGCCTTTCTTGAGCCTGTAAGCCAGGATATGAAGTCGTTTGATTCTCTTTAGTGAGGACAAGGCAGACAAGGATTCGGGGCTTCCAAGATTGAGAAGAGGAGGGGGTGGTGGTAAAGGACTTCATCTTCTCGGACACTCAGTGGTTGGAGCACCTGTCCCTAAGTCTAGGGGTGGGGGTGGGGAGCGGTATCACCGGCGGCCAGGTAAAATCGAATGGCAGGCCACGGGGTAATCGACAGAGGTAAATAAAACAGGCGCTGTACCCTGAACTATGGGGGCCCTCACAAGACAGCAGACACTACGTGGACAGCGAAGGTCAGAGCGACCCCACGGTTTCCATGGTCCCAGAGCGAGCTCCTGGAGATCCCGAGAGGGATCACTCCAAGAGGCGGAGAAGAGGAGGAAGCGTCTCCCCGAAGCGGGGGCGGGCCTGGTCCGGGCGCCGAGGGCACCAAGGAGAGTAACGCGAGGGTCAGGGGTACCCTCCTCTGCTCCCCCGAAGCGACCCCTTCCCCTCCGGGGGGCAGACGCGTCTCACCTTCCTGTCCCCAGACCCGGCGGTCCCGCACCTTCTCTCTCCCCTCCCCCCTTCCCTCCTCCCGCAGTTACCTGACAGGAATCTTGACCTCCCTGGGACACTGGAACCTCAATACCACCCCCCCACCCCCAAGCTAGAGCCAAGAGGAAGCGGAAATCGATCGGACGGAACTACCTCGGGGCGGGGGGGGGGAACCCGAGGGTGCTTGAAGCGTTCCAAGAGCAGTGGGGAGATGGGGACGCAGAAGATAAAAGAGCGGTAGGGAGCGGGGAAGAGGCCTTAACTTGTCTGCCTCACCGCTGAACCATTTTGTCCTGGCTGCTTAAAAGAAAGCGACCGAAGCCGAGGCTTGGGGCGCGAAGTTGCGGAAGCCTTTGGGTGCTGCACACAGCCGGAGGCGGGGTAGGGGGCGGGAAATGTGGAGAGAGCTCGGCGGCCAATGAGAGTGCCCGTTGTTGAGGGCGTGGAGCCGCCCAATCGGAGGGCGGGTTGTTGTGTTGCAGTTGGCCGGCCGCTTGTGGGAGGCGGCGGCGGCGGCAGCAGCAGCTCCTGGAGCAGGAAGAGGACGGCGGCGGCGGCGGTGACAGGTAGGCGCCCGCTGAGCGGTCGAGCAGCTCGACGCGGCCGACGCGGATGGGTGGTTCCCTTCTTGGCCGAGTGAAAGAGAGCGCGCCGCGCTGGAGGGGTTGGACCGAGGGAGAGGGTCGGGGAGCCCGAGGGGTCAGCTGCCTCCGAGCCTCTGGCTGGCCAGGTAATAACGCCCGCGAGGTCGTGAGGAGGCGGCGGCGGCGGCTCGGGGAGGACCCTGGCGGGGGCGGTGCGGGGGAGCCCCGGGGCTGGGGTTCGAGGTGGGGCCTGCGGGGCCGAGGGCGAAGAAGGTGTAGCTCGGCGCCCCGAGCTTGAGGCTTTGCGGGCGCCGGGGGGAGATGGGTCTCTCTGCCGAGGTGACGGGATGGAGGTGGGATGCGAGGCAGACGGACCGGGCAGCCAAGCCTCGGAGCCCTGGGTAGGGGCACGTTATGTAACCCTTGGTGACTTCACACCGGCCGACAGCACCAGATCCACCGCTCATCTCGCTCCGGGATGGACGGGTGGACGTGTCCGGGGACTCTGGGCGAGACCAGAGCAGTCCCGGAGAGCTTGAGTGTGCCAGGTGTGTGTGTGATACCAAGTCCAGGCTGTCAAGTTCCGCGGCTTGTTGATTCTCAAGGCGGATAGCACCGTTTTAAAGGGGTTTCTTCCTTCAGGAAAGAAGAGACGTTTGAGCTTCGGGTATCCCCAGTAGGAGGTAGGTATAAACTGGGAGGAGGTGTAATGAATGGGAAACTCGGTGTGGCATCGTTATTACCCGAGGATAGGAGCCTTGGGGAATGTGCTGCCAAGAGAATGACCTGAAATCACAAACATAACCACAAGTGCTGTTTGCTCTGGCTTTTGGAAAGACTTATTTACTTGTTAAGAGAACGTTCTTGAAAATGTGTTCGTAACTGTAACTAGCTGTGAATATAACGTTTAAGTTGGTTGGGAGCCTCTTGTTATAAAGATAATAATTGATGACAAATGCCTGAAACGCGGCAGTTTGGTATGTAAGATGAAAGAAAAGCGACAGAACTGCAGGTACTTCCTTAATATTCATTATGGAAGAACAAATTCTGACTAGATTAAAAAGCCTGGGTGTAAAACATAGGAAAAACAGAATTTTGAGATAGGATTATTTAAATGATGCATTCTTGATTTCATATATTTTTAAACAAGGATAAAAGTAGTTTTAGCAAATATGTCATTTTCTTGAACTTACTCTCAAGTATTATAATATTCTGGTACCCAGTGTCAGAACTACTTCCTAATATAGTATCTCTCCCCTCCACCACAGTAATTTCACCCTTATAATCTGACACTTAATTTTGAATTTCAGGTGGGGAATAAAGATGATTCTTTGAGAATCTGTTAACACGCATTTATGTCCTAGGCATTATGCAAAGAAAATGATTTTATTTTAAATACTTTCATGTGTCTTCGACCAACCTTGTCTGTCTTCACATAGCATGTCTTCAGCCTTTCCTTTAAGTAAAATTCTTGTAATCTTAAATTTTATTTACAAATGTGCTGAGGTGCTTGAAAGTAATTTTTGCTTTTATGCCTGTGTTGTTTTTTTTCCTGTTATGTAACCAGAATACCAGCCTATTTGGAGAGCTAATGACTAATTCTGAATGGCCAGCAGGTGTCATTGTAGAATATTGGGTTGAACATTATATGTAAATAAACTCCTGTATCTTGAGGAATAGTAAACCAAGTTAGCGATTACTTAAAAGTATGTTATAAGGATATTAATTATTGATATTGAGCAGTCCTTAAGATTTTAGTTTTTTTCTTGCTTATCTTCAGTTCAAGTAGCATGTATTAAATGTCTACTATATGTTAACTGTGCTGGGATCTGAGATTACTAAGATGAAAAATGATATAATTTTTGCCTTCAAGGAGTTTATAATTTAATATTAGTGTAGCATGTGATGGGGAAGGGAAGGGAATAAGCATTTATATAACATATACTGTGCTAAATCTCATTTGAACTTCACAGCAACCTTTCGAGGTAGGTGCTGTTATTTTCCCCATTTTACAGTTGAGGAAATGGAGGCAAATAGAACTTAAATGATTTCATTCTCCAGGTTTGAACTTGTCCTCCTGACTCCAGGCACAGTGCCACCTAGCTGCCTAAATGCCTAAAACACAGGAACAGTAAAATAGGAATGAGAGAGATTAGTTAATGGGGAATTATTTCTGGTTGGAGATCAGGGAAGGCTTCATTCAAGGAGGTTAGCAACTGAGTAGGAGCATGACTAGTATTTTTATAGGTGGAGATGATAGTGGTGGGGGGAGAACTTTCATATACGATTGGAGGGTCTTTGTGAAAAATTAGTATAAAAACTAGAAAGTATGAAGAGTAGTCTAGTGTGCGTTGAGAATTTATACCATCAGTGAGTACTCTGAAAAAAAGTTGAAATGATAGGTTAAAACCAAATTATGAAGACGGAGTATCAGATTTTTAGGAAAATTATTCTGGCAGCAATATGAGTACTAAACAGGCCAGAAGGGATACTACCATTGAGAAACTACTAGTCTAGTTGAGAGATAATGAGGTTCTATATTAGGTTCTGGGTAAAAGAGGAGATAGATGCCAGAAATACTGCAAAGACAAAATTTAGCAACTGCTTTTGTGGGGTTAAGAGGGGAAAGAATCAGAGATGAGTTTTAAGATTTTGAGTCTTAGTGCCTGGAATGATCTAACAGGAATAACGATGTTTGGTAGGGGACATTTAGGAGGAAAAAAGATGTTAGTTTTGGACATGCTGAATTTGAGGTGCCATTAGGAATATAGAATTTATCCCAAATGAACTTGGAAGTTGTTTTTAAATACCTAATTTATAAGCTTATTAATGTATAGAAATTTAGCATCTCTTAATATGAAATTTTGATATTTGTAGTTTGGAAGTATAAGTTTAAAAATCATTTTCTGCTTGACTTGAGTATTTTTTAATCGAAAAAATACCAAGAAACTTAATACTGAAATGAAGTATGTACATAGTACCATTAAGAGAGTGACTAATACTATAGTCATTAAATTATATGTCTCTTTCCAGAACAGGTGTGCTTTTTAAATCTTTGTTTATGGTTTCCCAATTTTCCTTTTGTATCTAAAAAGTCTTCTCTTCCACCTTTCTTCTGACTAGTATTCTATGTACTTCCAGAATGTTGTTATACCTATTTATCATGTGCAGACTAATATGTCCTGGAGGGTATTGGCCTAAAAGGTTGGAAAGTTGAGCTTATATTGAGCTCTATAACTTACTTTCTGTATAGAAAGATTTTTTGAGCTCAAATCACCATTGCTTCCCTCACTATACTAGTTGCTGATATTATTGAAGTGTTTGCTCTTGTTGAAGACCTAAGTGTTTATACTAGATCAAGAACTGTGACATTTTGGCCATACAGAAGAGGTTTGCCAGTTTCACAGACATTTTCATCCAGTTTTAACTTTTAAGTTAGTAAAAATTTCCCAGATTTTCACTTACTATTATAGCTGTGATACATTTTCTAGCAGTGAGCTGAAGTAGCTTCAGTTTTAATTTTCATTGTCCACAGTTACTCTTAGGCTTAGGCAATTTCTTTTTAGGAAAAAGGTCTATTCAGAATTGCCTTGGTGTTAGTGACTATGAAAGATGTTTGGTTTCATTATTGGAAGGAACTTCTACCGCCAATGACAGCATGACAGCTGTTTGCTACTTTTCTATAACTTACTAGATAAGACCTGGAGATTTGTCCTAAGGACATAGAGGTTAAATGACTTGCCCAGAGTTATACAGATATTTATTAATATGTATAATCTTCTGTGCTGTCTCTTAACTTGAATTTCTAGAGTTACACTGGTAAGATTTGGAGGAAATTTTTTGTGTCAATGGTCTTATATCTTTCACTTTTTTGTAAACTGTGTCTTAGTTGTAAACTTTGTTCTTTATCCAAAATGTCACAAAACTTGGACCCAGAAAATATTTTTTCCTTCCTAAGCTCATTCTGTTGACCATGGCATGGATTCAGTGGGGAAATTAATTTTTTTTAGATATGGAAAAAAAATTTGGAAAAATACAGCTTAAAATACTAAAAAATAAAAAAGCATAGGAATAAATGTACCTTCCATTAAAAAGGTAAACAGTATCTTTCTTAAGAGTTTAAGTAGGTTATTTATAAGAGAAACAGCTTTTCCGATAATATCAGGGGAAAAACAAAACACCTATTCTCTTCACTATTGTTTAGTGTAGTCCTAGAAACTCTATAGCAATAAGAAAAAGCAAAAAAATAAATGAGGGAAACTACATAGGCAGGTAACTAAAACTAAATAGACAAAAGAGGCAAAATTATTTATTTGTAATAGTTTTTTTAAAGAATCCCAGAGATTCACCCATGCAAAAGTAATAAAAATTAGAATTCCTTTCTTGATATTTTAGAATTTCTCTGGGTATTTTATTGACATATACCTGAACAATATAATAGATAGCCTTGAAGTGGAGGGAAGAGAGAGGAAAGAAGGGGTCCTAGGGAGACAGGAGCAACTGAGAATTAAATTGTTGAATACTATGCTGAGAGCAGTGAATTTGTTCTTTTCAGCATTATAGTTTCTAGATTTGAAATATAAGTAACTTAAAGGCCCACTCCAACTATAGTAACAATATGACACTGATTAGCAAAGTATGGATTCTAAAACAAATTATTTATTGCCTTAAAATGCAATGGACATAGAAAATATAATCAGTTTATCTAAAAGTGGACCTTTTCCTTCTTATCTTGGTTATCTTTGAATAATTGATTTTTTTGTTCTGTTAAATAATGATGTATTCCTTTGTTTTCCCTGTATCAACCTCTGCAAGCTAATAGTAGTACCATTTAAAATTGTTTTTTTTGAGACAAGAGTTAGGTAATGGGGAGAATATAGCATTAACATGCATAGTTTCAGATTTAGCCATCTGTATTAGGTTTTTTTTTCCTGTTTTGGCATTTTTCCCCATAATTTCTTCACTTTTACTCAGTCTTTAAATGTTATATTTGTTAATATAGTCAGTGAAATAATAATAATAATGCATATTGGACAATATAACATTGTGGTTGGATTTTTGGTTGTCCTTTTTTTAGTCCAGTACCTGATTTTTTTCTAATGTAGATATCTGAATGAAGTACTTTGGTTTTTTTATTTATTAATTTTCATCTATAAATTGAGCACCACTCGTGTGGCCAACACTAGAGAAGTGATTCTTTGATGAATTTACAGTCTAGTTGAAGTGATTAGAAATCTATAACAACTGTAGATAATGTGTGTAAAAATGTATGAATGGACTATAAGCTCTACAGAAGATAAATCATTATCAAAGAACTAGGTAAAGTGTATATTGAGAAAAGTGTAAGGATTTGGTTCTATGGAGAGAGGATATTACAGGTAGCAGAAATAACCAATATGAGAGTAAGGGCGGTCTGTGTAGGTGATATCAAGGAGATTAGGGTAAGTAGAATATAAGACTCATGTTAGAGTAATAAACTAAGAAATGATTTTATTTGCTCAGGGAGGAATTCAGATTCAGTCTGCTCAGTATTCTATAAAATTTATTAAGCACCCATTATGTGCCAGGTACTATGCTAAGTGCTAGGGATATAAATGAGAACAAGAAAGACTGATTCCTCACCTTAAGGAATTTACAACCTAACGAGGGATGATAATACATAAAAGAAAGCTAAAAAGGCAAGAGGATACTAAGCAGAGCAACTGATGGGAAATGAAGTTAGATGGAAAATTGTGAGCCCATTGTAAAGGAAAGAAGAATTTATTGCTATCTTCTCCAGTGAGAGGAGAGAGGCTACTCAGGGTACTGAGGTATTGAATTATCAAAGCTGAATCAATCTCCATGTTGATAAGATTTCATGTAATAAGCTGGGGGAGACCAGATATTTCTGGAGTTGAAGCTAAGCAGAACAACTCATAGGAAATGAAGGACTAGATCTGATAATGTATAGAGAATAATTAGAGAATGACATTAAAGAAGTGGGAAACAGATGACTTGGAAAAATTTTTTGTAACAAATTTCACTAGTAAAGGTCTCATATCCAAGATATGTAAGGAATTGATTCAAATGTGTAAGACTAAGAACCATTCCCTCAAAGATAAATGATCAAAGAATATGAACAGATAGTTTCAAAAGAAGAAATCCACGCTATCAAAAACCATCTGACAAAATGTTCTAAATCAGTACTAGAGGAATTCAAATTAAAGCAATTTGAGATTCTACCTTGAACCTATTAAAGAAGACAAAAGAAGAAAATGACAAATATTGGAGGAATTGTGGGAGGGAAAGGTACACTTACACTATTATTGGAACTGTGAATCGGTCCAACTGTTCTGAAAAGCAATTTGGAACTATTCCTCAAAAGACAGTAAAATATACATACATTTTAGCCCAGTGATACCACTAATCTTTTAGTCCCTATTCTTCAGAGCCTTTTCATCCCTTAATTTTTATTTATCAACTCCCATGTATATGATTACCATCTCTGTGCTGATGATTCTTAAATCTAACTGTTCTGCCCCAAATTCTCTACTGTCTTCCAGTCTCACATCTCCAACGCCATTTAGACATCTTGAACTAGATATCTATAGACATCTTAAACTCAATACAGTAGAACCTTGGTTTACAAATTTAATTCGTTTTGAGATTCTGTTCGTCATATGATTGGTTTGTATTGCAAAGCGAATTTTCCCATAGTAAATAATGTAAAGTCAGGTGATTGGTACTACATCCCCCAAAATATTCATATAAAAATAATTATTTATAATTTTAAATAAGTTTTTTTATCCCTAATGCCTTGAAATACAATAGTAGTGATTAGTACACAATATAAATCGAAAATAAAATAAATTAACCTCCATTTTATCTTTGAGAAGAGTCATGGCTGGTGTGAGGGAGATGAGAGGGAGTGGAAGGGTTATTGCTTGGAAGGAGAATCTCCTTCTGTGAGAACATCAGGGATGTCAACGTGGGAGTGTTCTCTCTTATGTTACTTTCACTAAAAGTAAGACTAACATTACTACCTTCACTTATTTTTTGTTTTTTAGAATCACTTTCATGTTTTGACTCACTGATTTTTTGTTTGCTTCTGACAAGGAATTTTATCTAAGGACACTTGTTTTTGAAGTTTTTTCAGAATGTCACAGAAATGTGACATTGCATTATTGTTAAAAACATTCATAGCTCTCATTGCTTACAGCCTTTATTTGGGTGATGTTTTTCAGCAAAATTTTGCACTTTTTCCCACATCTGATAAGTCTCCCTAATCTGACTTGACGTGAGGGATTCCTTCAACCTCTCAACCTCCTCCTCAGATGAGATATCCTCCACAACCTCTCACTCCTTATGCAGATCCATCAGTTTGTTCATCATCAGCTTCTGACTATGTGTATTGTTGTAGACCACAGTCACTACTATATACTTTTATGCAAAGTACTATCGTACTTATGCAAACACAGGTGAACACACTTGTAATGGTATTAAGAGTGAATGATGCTGCCTTCAGGAAGGGTCAACACTGAATGAGGCCAATTAGGTGGTATAGCGATCTGAGATTCCTTTGTTTGACATATGAAAGCAAAAAAAAAAAAAGCAACCCATTGCCCTAGTTGAGTGTCATCCCTATGCTAGCTGTTCAAGTCCAAATATGATATTCATACTGCAAATTTTTGTTCATCCTGCAAGACAAATTTTGCGAAAAATTTTTCCTCATCCAGTGAAGCATACGTAAACCAGGTTACTTGTAAACTGAGGTTTACTGTATGTCCAAAACAGAACTCATACCCCTAAAACTTCTCTCCATCCCCTTCATTACTGTAGAGGGTAATAGCATCCTTCTGGTTACTCATTATCTCTCACTCCCTCATACCCAATCAGTTTCCAGGGTCTGTCAATTTCCCCTTTGCCATGTTTTTCAAATATGTCTCCTCTCCTCTGATGCTACCACTACTCTTTAGTTCAGGCCTTCATCACCTCACATCTTGATTATTGCCATAGTCGGCTTGCTTCAAATCTTTCCCTACTCCAAGCCATCTTCCATTCTGCCCCTAAAGTGATTTTCCTAAAATACAGGTCTGATCATAGAAACACCCCTACTTAGTAAACTCTAGTGGCTTCCTTTTGCCTCTAGGAGTAAATATAAGTACTCTTTTTGGCATTCAAAGCTCTTCATAACCTAGCCCCCTCCTGTCTTTCTAGTCTTCTTACACCTTGTACCCTAACATGTACTTTTTGGTCCAGTGATATTAACCTCTCCTGGCTGTTCCATGAACGTGACATTCCATCTCTCAGCTCTGGGCATTCTCTCTGGCTGTTTCCCATACCTGGAATGCTCTCCCTCCTCCATTCTGACTGTGATCTCCCTGATTTCCTTTAAGTCTTAAGTAAAATCCCAACTTCTACAAGAAGTCTTTCCAGTCCCTCTTAACGCCAGTGCCCTCCCTTTGTTAATTATTTTCTATTTGTCCTTGCTTGCTTTGTATATATTTGTTTGCATGTTGTCTCCTCCATTAAATTGTAAACTCTTTGAGGACAGGGACCATTTTTTGCCTCTTTTTGTATTTTCAGTGCTTAGCATTGTCTGACACATGATAGGTGCTTAATAAATATTTATTCATTGATTATTGCTGATACTTGGAATCAGCAGTGTTATTTATCCCAGAAGGTTTGACTGTAACTTTGGCCTGTTTTATATGGAGCATAACATTGATTTTTAATGAACTTTTCTTCCTTTGAGAAAAATTAGAATTAAATTTGCTAATAGTAGTGGTTGGTTTAAAGTTAATGAGATGGTTGCTTCAGTCTTGTAGACTAAGATTGTATGTCAGAGTTTTTTATTAGAGCATTACTAACATGAAAAATGGTTATAATTTAAAAAATGAAATTGGGCATATTTGGTTAACTTTTAAAATTGCTTTCTTTTATTGAAGTATTCAAAGTATTTGAAATATTGCGAAGTTTAGTACTTTCTAAGGCAGTAGAAAATGACTGTAAACTAAACTCTTTCTTGCTTTTTTCATACTTTTTTATACATATATGTATATCCATATACATATATATATATCCATTTTTGTTAGTAGCAGCAGATTCTTGAGACTTTTTGGCAGAGTAGAAAGAGAAATGACGTAGAAGTTAGGAGACCTGGGACTGACTAGTTGTGTGATCTTGAGCAAGTACTTTTGTGACCCATCTAAAATGAAGGGCTTAAGTGATCTTTAAAGATCCCTTATTCTTTAAAGAATCTATGGAGGCAGAGCCAAGATAGTGGAGTAGCAGGAAAAATTACAGCAATCTCCTCCTCTGTCCCTACAACTCTAATAATGACTGAGTCCAACAGCAGTCTGCTGAAACTCCAAATGGGGTAAGCCTCAAGTTCTGTTGCTCAGTCACAGATCCAAGTAAGGAATTTGCAGAGCCCAGACCAAGGAGACAGCTATCAAACTTTTCCCTTCATCACTTGGGAATACTGAAAACTTACAGGTCCCCAGCTTAAGCTGTCTCTGAGATCCTGGAATAACACAACACTTAATATACACAAGAAAGCATTAGCATTTCCACCTCGGGCATTCCCTCCAAAAGTGTCAGAGAACCTGGTCCTTATAAAGTCCAAAATCAGGAAGCAAGCTGGAAGAATTAGCAAACGAAAAGGGAATCTCCCTAGGGATATCCACGACATACATACTCAGCCAAACAACTGTGAGCAAAGCCTCAAAGATAAATGCAGTGTGGGCACAAATTCAACTAAAATTCTTGAAAGAAATGAAACAAGAACTTTTTAAAAAAAAGTTTAAAATATTTTTATAAATAATATGAACACTAAAGGAAAAAAATTTGCGGAAAAAATGAGAAGTGGAATAAAGAATTGGAAAGGAAAATAACAACTTGGAACAAGTACGAAACCTTGCCTCATTAAAAAAAAAGTCCTTGAAAATTAGAATGAACCAAATTGAAGGTAATGATTCCATGAGCCAACAAGAAATATTAAAAGAAATAATAATAGAAGACAACATAAAGTAGTTCATAGCAAAAACAACTGACTTGGAAAACAGATTATAGAGAGAGAATCTAAGAATCATTAAAAAAAAACCCAAAACCCTCTTCTCGTTTCCTGGCCAGAGCCACTCTTAGCCAGCTCTCTAACTTTACCTCCATTTAATCAATAATTTTTGTTCTTATTGTTTGAGAAGCAGCTGTCTGCCTCAGCTGCCCTTGGCTATTGCCACAGTCACAGCCTCTTCAGCAACCTCCTTACCACCTTTTCCTTGTCACTGTCTCCACCTCTGCCATACCTATGACAGTCGCATCTGCCTGGCAGGTATCTATATTTACCTGTTGTCAATTACTACAGTTGACCAAGATAATGTGACATTGAAGAACTTTGCCAGATATTTACTACACCAATACCACAAAGAAAAGAGACATACTAAGAAGCTGATGAAACTTCAAAACCTATGAGATGGCGTAATTTTCCTTCAGGGCATAAAGAAATCAGATTATGATGACTAGAAATGTAGGCTGAATACAATGGAGGGTTCTCTGCACTTGGGAAAAGTGGCAGTCATTACAGTTGTAAAGGCAGCAACTGACAAAATGATCTCCAGTTATTTGATTTCTTCAAAACCCACTACATGGATGAACAGGTAAAATCTGTCAAAGAGATGGCCTTTTTGCTGTTTTTTCTTGACATAGGACACTTCTTCCATCTCTATTCCTGAAATCCACTTCATCACCTTTGCCTCTTGGAATCTGTAGGGTTGGTGTTTTGTTTGTTTTTACTGTAGATATTATTTGCATATTGTCTTCCTCATTAGATTGTGAGGTAGGGACTGTTATATCCCCAGCACTTACCACAGTGCTTAACACATTAGCAGATGCTTAATAAATACTTGTTGACTTGAAAGGTGGTCTTCCCCTGATAAAATATAACTCTTTGGGGGTAGGAACTAGACTGTGTATTCCCAATGCCTGGTACATAGCTGCTTAATAAGTCACTGATTAAAGTAGTTTCAATTTTGTGATTAGTAAAATTGAAGAAAAATCTCATTAACTTTAATGATCAAATTTGACCTTAATTAACTTTGAGGAAACAATCAGATATTCAGATTGCTGCTTTGAAGAAGTATTATGCACTTAATTATACTTAACTACCTTTATCCCAGTTTTGGTCAATTGTCATGTAAGAGATTTTGGTTATAAGAAGAACTTATGGTTATTGGAAGAAACTCAACTAGGAAATGCAGATGGATTATTGTCAGTATGTTACCATTATTGGAGAAACAGCTTAAAGTGCATATCATACAGTAAATCAGTAGCCTCATTTTTCTGTACAAAAGGCAGCACTTTAAATATGAACATTAATAATCATAAAAATTGAATGGAATTAAGTATTAATTAGGGTAACCAGGCTCCTAACAAATGCTCTTTGAGAGGTACACAACTATATTTGTTTCTTTCTCAGTAGTGTGTTTTAGAGTGACAGTTTACCAAATTCAAATCTTCAATCTAAAACCCAGACTGTCAACCATATTTCAGCATTCTGTAGAAGAAGCCTAATTAAAATACAAAGTTAAAAAGTGTTTCTTACATTAGTCAAAATGTTGGAAGAAATTCTTTCTCTAAAACATTAAATGGAGTACATAAGATCATAGATTTAGAACTGCAAGGGACCTAAGGTTGTCTAATCCAGTGGTTTCCAAGCTTTTTTGATCATGGACCCTAGCAGTTAAAAAAAAAAATTGAGCACATACTCCTAATAAATGCATATTTAATTACTTACAAATTGTAAACATGGTTTACTCTATTTATACTCTAAAATTTATATAAATATGAAAAGTATGAGAAAAAGGTGAAATAACATTTGATCCTAGCATCAATAAGGAGTTCCTGGAGCTTACTGAGTAAGGGGAGTAATATAGTTAGACTTGCACTTCTGAAAAATAAATTTGTTAGCTATGTGGAAGATGAATTTGAGAAGGGAAAAACATGAGCCAGAGAGACCAGTAGGAAGCTGTTGCAATAATCCAGATGAGAGGTGATGATGTTAGAGGAGATGAATGTAAGAGATGTCATAGAAGTAGAAGCAATACTTGGCAAATGACTGAGTGAGGGAAAGTGAAGAGTCAGGAATAATGCCAAGGTTGCCCGTTTGAATAGCTAGAAGGATGGTGGTACCCTTCTGAAGCAGGGAATTTTGGAAGGGGGGTGTGGAGGGAAAGGTATTGAATTTTGTTTTGGACATAGTGAGTTTGAGATGCCTTTAGGTATTACATTTGAAATGTCCTAGAGTGTGATGTCTTGGAGCTTAGAAGATTAGAGTTGAATATATAAATTTGGGAGTCATTTGCATAGAGATGATAATGATTAAGTCCATCAGAACTGGTAAAGCAACTAAGGAGGTGTACATGTAAGAGATGAGAATCTTGGAGTACCTTAAGGGGGCATAATGTAAATGAAGAGCCAGCAAAGGAAATTGAGGACTAGCCAGAAAAGTGGGAGAACTGAGAGAGACGTGTCAATGACAATCCAGAGCTAAAGAGTTAAGTATTCAGGAGGAAGAAAGAGTGTTGAAGGAAAGATGAGGATTGAAGTAGGGCCATCAGATTTGGCAATTAAGAGATCTTTGATTATGTTGAAGGGGCAGTGGTTTTTGGTGAATTAAAGACCCAAGGACAGTTGGGAGATGGGGAATCTGGGGTAGGATAATCAGGCCCTTAACAGAAATGAGGAAGTGAGGAAGAGGGATAGCTTTTGGAATGGAAGTAAACAGTGGAATTGTTAACCATCTGGCATGATCCTCCTTTGCTACTATCATTGAGAAGTGAAAATGGGGATAATGCTTACTTAATGGTTATTAAGTAAGGACAGAGAACCCACTGCTGAACTGGGCACATAAGGTATAGGGACCTGAGGGTGAGAGAAACAAGTAAGGGGATTTTGTTTGAGCAGCTGCAATGTATGGGTTAGATTAGATTAGGTTTTTTTTTTTTTTAAATTCTGGTATTTTTTAAATTTAATTTGATTTTTTAATTTTTTTAAAATTCTGGTATTAAAAAACACTTTTCCACTTAAAATGGTGGAAAATAAAAAGGTAATTTTGTATGGAACTATGAGTATCCATTTCATGTTACTTGCTTTTTTTTTTAAACAAATATATAACAAATTCTGCATATTCTTTCAAGATTGTGCTCCTTATCCGTGGTTCCTTCTGAATTTTGTTCTGTGTTTTTAAAAAACATTTCCAGTGGTGCTTTCTGGGTAAAGGGACATGACTATTATTAGTTCCTGTGCCTCTACTCATATATACACACCTGTTAATTGAGAGAAACAAAGGTGTATTAAAAACCTTTGTAACAAATAAATACATACATTACACAAAATAAGTCCATGCACTGGCATTTCAAAAAATGTATTCTCTTGTGTTAAACACTTCTCTTTTAGCAGGTAAGTAAGGTACTTCATCATAGGTTCCCCTAGAGACATGATTGGTTATTGTTTTAATTAAAGTTCTTAACTCTTTTTGAAAAAGTTATTTTTCTTTAATTTATATTCTTTATTTTTAACATGCTTTAAAATTTTTGTTAGTTCCATATTCTCTCCTCTTTCCTCTCATATTCCCATCCCTTTCCCACCCAATGAGAAAGCAAGCAATGTGATATCAATTATACATATGAAATTATACAAAACATAATTTACATATCAGCCATGCTGCAAAAAATAAACAAATAAAAGCAAGAAACATAAATGAAAATGAAGAATTCCTCAGTCTGTACTCAGGGTTCATCTCTCTCTGGATATGGATAGCTTTTTTTTTTTTTTTTTAACATTTTACACTGTTTACATTTTTGAAAAACTATATAATAAGTGCTACACATTTTCAAAACTATTCTGCATTCTTTGGTTCCTTTTAAATTTTTATTCTGTGCACTTTTTATGTTTTGTCATATATATATATATATATATATATATATATATATATATATATATAGACACACACATTTGTGTGTGTGTGTATTTTTTTCTACTACTTATTTCTACTTGTCAGTTGTTTTTCTGGAGGCAGATAGCTTCTTCCATCATTGGTCCTTTGTAGTTCATTATTTATAATACTTAGAATGACTTAGTCACTCAAAGTTCTTAAAATTATTGCTGTTACTGTATACAGTGTTCTCTTGGTTCTACTTATTTTGCTTTTCATTATTTCCTGCAAGTCTTTCCATATTTTTCTAAAATCAACAAGCTCGTCATTTCTTATAGTACAGTAATATTCAGTCACGATCATATATCACAAATTATTTAGCCATTCCTCAGTTGATGGGCATCCCCACAATTTCCGTGAACTGGGGGCTTTGTGAAAGAGCCAAACTCTGCCCACTTTGAGGTTGTATGATCAGTCATAGTTGGTCTTTATGTGAGCCCCTGGGTTGCTGTGCTGATCTCTTCTTCCCAAGATTAGACCCCCATCCCCAATCTTTGAGGTTCAGATTATTGGATGTTAGAGCCTTCCATTGTGCCTCAGGAGTAGGTGCTGGGTCCCTGGAGCATCCTGTTCTAACTGCCACCATACCTGCTGCCATACCCATCCTTATCACTGCTGCTCCTTGGGACTTCTAGTGTACTCCTCACTCCCTCTTATGTAGCCACTCTGGGGTTTTCTTGGTGACCCTCAGTTTTTGCTGGCTCTTTTCGGAGGATCCATCTAGCCACAAATATTTCAGGCTTATGTTTGGTCTCCCTGGAGGGTCTGGGCTGCTTTGCCTCTGGAGAAAGTATAAGGGAGATGAGGCAGCCTGCCTTGATTCAAGCAGCCATTTTAGCTGGAAATCTTTCCTTTGCTTTTTAAGAGAGATTCAGATAATAACCCTGCCTATTCCAGTTTTTTCTCATTGTTAGCCTCCCTTCTGTGTAATGACTCAGAGTGACTTTTTAACAGGACTACACTATGTTGAAATATAGTCAAGCTAAATTAAATCAGGTTATAAACATAAATGAATTTTTCTTTGAATGTAAAAATAAGGAAAGTCTATGTTCTTTTGAGTGGAATCAAAATAATGAGGCTTAAAGTGATTTAATGTTGCTAGGTTTAATATTGGTAATTTGTGACATTACTGGATTACTAATTGTTTTTTTCTTATATTTTATGCAAATTGTTTAGAGGTTAAAAAAAGCAACCTGTTGGTTGTAAAGGCTTTGCTTTGTTCTAGATCTTTCTGGGGCTCCCAGGAGCCATAAACAGATAAGAAGAGTATAGGGAAATTAATTTTAGGCATTGATAAGGCACATTCTTTCAAACATTATTCATTTTTTGCCCAAAGCAGCCACAGTAGATTGGTTGTTAGTATCATAGGAACAGTGTTATCAATAAGAGATGTCTAAGACAAATACTATGGATGTTTGCTTTTAAAGTTGATTTGCTGGAATAGGAAGAATTGGATCGCTAGAGATGTTGAGAATGGTGGATGTGAAGAAACAAGAAATGAGATCTGGTTAGGAAAATGACATTCGTTTAAGGTTTTCTTTCTGGCTACTTGCAGTACTTCTTTGGCCTGCAAGTTCTCGATTTTGGTTATCTGTTCTTGGAAGTTTCCGTTTTGGGGTTTCTTTCAAAAGGTGGCTATTTCTACATTGCCCTAGAGTTCTAAAAGAATTGGGCAGTTTTCTTTTGTGATTTCTTGAAATAATGATGTCTAAGCTCCTGCACCCCCCTTTTTGTTGGTCATTGCTTTCAGGTAGTACAATGATTATTCAATTTTCTCTTCTCAATTTATTTTCTAGATAAGTTGTATTTTTAGGAGATATCTTACATTTTCTTTATACTTCTTATTGTCTTGTGGAGTCATTATCTCTTTTTTAAATTAACTTTGTCAATGCTTTTGGTTTTTTTACACAATAGCTCTATTATATATTTAAAAGGAATACCATGTTGTACATAATAGATAACAGCTTCACATGCAATCACCTGTTTTTATTGTACTGTTATGGAAATTATTGTTTTATTCCATTAAATAAAAAAATATAAAAAATGTGTCATTATCTTCCACATTCATTTTTTATAGTGCCATAATAATTGACACTGTCATAGAAATATCATAAGATCTGTTCTGATCTAATACAATAACCATTATTAAGCACTTAATATGAGCCAAGGCAGTACATTAAGCTCAAGGGATACAAAGGAAAAGCAGAAAAAAAAAACAACCAAAAAACATTTACAACCTCAAAGAGCTTATTTTTAAATTTATTTTTATTTTTAAAATATTTATTTTTTGTGTTCAACACTTGCTTTTATAAGATTTTGAGTTCCAAATTTTCTTCCCTTCCCTCTTCTCCCTCCTCCCCAAGATGCTATGCAATCTGATACGGCATATATGATCATATTAAACATATTTCTATATTAGTCATGTTGTGAAAGAAAAATCAGAAGAAAAGGGAAAAACCATGAGAAAGAAAAAAAACAACAAAAGAAAGAGAAAATAGTATGCTTCCATCTGCATTCAGACGCCATAGTTCTTTCTCTGGATGTGGATAGCATTTTCCATCATGAGCCTTTTGGAGTTGTTTTACATCATTGCATTGCTCAGAAGAGCTAAGTCTAACAGTCAGTCGTAGCACAATGTTACTGTTTCTGTGGTCAGTGTCCTGGTAGTGCTCAGTTCACCCAACATCAGTTCATGCAAATCTTCCCAGATTTTTTTGAAGTTCACCTGCTCACCATTTCTTATGGAACAGTAGTATTCCATTACATTCATATACCACAACTTGTTCAGCCATTTCTCCATTGATGGCCATCCCCTCAATTTCCAATTCTTTGCCACCACAAAAAGAGCTGTTTAAAATACTTTTGTACATGTGAGTCCTTTTCCCTTTTTTTATTATCTCTTTAGGATACAGACCTAGTAGTGCTATTGCTGGATCAAAGGATATCCACAATTTTATAGTGCTCTGGACATAGTTCCAAATTGTTCTCCAGAGTGGTTGGATCAGTTCAGAACTCCACCAACAATGCATTAGTGTTCCAGTTTTCACACATCTTCTCCAACGTTTATCATTTTCCTGTTTTGTCATGTTAGCCAATCTGATAGATGTGATGTGGTACCTCAGAGCTGTTTTAATTTTCATTTCTCTAATCAATAGCGATTTAAAGCATTTTTTCATATGACTACAGATGGCTTTAATTTCTTCATCTGAAAATATCCTGTTCATATACTTTGACCATTTATCAATAGGGGAATGACTTGTATTCTTAATGGATTTGATTCAGTTCTCTATATGTTTTAGAAATGAGGCCTTTGTCAAAGACACTGGCTGTAAAAATTGTTTCCCAGCTTTCTGCTTCCCTTCTAATCTTGGTTGCATTGATTTTGTGCAAAATCTTTTCAATTTAATGTAACCAAAATTATCCATTTTGCATTTCAAAATATTCTCTTTCTCATGTTTGGGCATAAATTCTTCGGTTTTCCATAGATCTGACAGGTGAACTGTTCCTTGCTGTCCTAATTTGCTTATAGTATCAGCCTTTATATCTAAATCATGTACTCATTTTGACCTTATCTTGGTAATGTGGTGTAAGATGTTGGTCTGTGCCTAGTTTCTGCCATACTATTTTCCATTTTTCCAGCAGTTTTTGTCAAGTAATGGGTTCTTATCCAAGAAGCTGGTATTTTGGGGTTTATCATTGACTACTGTTTTGTGTATCTAGCCTGTTGTACTGATCTACCACTCTGTTTCTCAGCCAGCACTGTGTAGTTTTGATGATTGCTGCTTTATAATACAGTTTTAAATCTGGTATGGCTAGGCCACCTTCCCTTTTCTTTAATTCCCATGGTATTCTGGACCTTTTGTTTTTCCAGATAAATTTTGTTATTATTTTTTCTAGCTCTGTAAAGTAATTTTTGGTAGTTTGATTGGCACTGAATAAATAAATTAATTTAGCTAGAATTGTCATTTTTATCATAGTATCTTGGTCTACCCATGAACAACTGATATGTTTCTAATTATTTAGATCTTGCCTTATTTGTATGAGGTGTGTTTTATAATTGTGTTCATACAGTTCCTGGGTTTGTCTTGGCAGGTAGACTCCCCAATATTTTATATTGTTTACAATTGCTTTAAATGGAATTTCTCTCTATCTCTTGCTGCTGGGCTTTGTTAGTAACATATAGAAATTCCAACGACTTATGTGAATTTATTTTATATTTAGAAATTATTTTATATATTATATATTTATATTCTAAAGTTGTTATTTTGAGTTTAATTGATTCTTTAAGTATACTATCATATCATTTGCAGAGAGTGATAGTTTTGTTTCCTCATTGTGTATTTTCATTCCTTCAATTTCTTTTTCTTATAACTAAAGCTGAATCTAGTACAATATTGAATAACAGTGGTGATAAAGGACATCCTTGTGTCAACCCTGATCTTACTGGAAATAATTTTAGCTTATCCCCATTACATGTAATGCTGGCTGATAGTTTTAGATAAATGCTATTTCTCATTTTAAGGAAAACTCCATTGATTCCTATGCTCTCCAGTGTTTTTAATAGGAATGGGTATTGTATTTTATCAAAACCTTTTTCCGCATCTATTGAGATAATCTGTTAATTTTGTTATTGGTATGGTCAATTAAGCTGATAGTTTTCACACTTTTGGACCATTCCTGCATTTGTGGTATAAATCCCATCTGGTCACTATCTCTTGGCTAATATTTTATTTAAAACTTTTGCATGTATTTTCATTAGGGAAATTGGTCTATACTTTTCTTTCTCTTGTTTTGTCTCTTTCTAGTTTAGGTATCAGCACTATATTTGTATCATAAAAAGAATTTGTTAGGACTCCTTCTCCTATAGTATTGGAATTAGTTGTTCTTTAAATGTTTGGTAGAATTCACTTGTAAATCCAACAGGCCCTGGAGATTTTTTTTCTTAGGGAGTTCTTTGATGGCCTCTTCAATTCATTTTCTGAAATGGGGTTAAGTGTTTTATTTCCTCTAATGTTAATCTGGGCAATTTATATTTTTGTAAATATTCATCCATTTCACTTAGATTGTCAGATTTATTGGCATACAGTTGGGCAAAATAGCTCCTAATTATTGTTTTAATTTCCTCTTCATTGGTAGTAAATTTACCTTTTTAACTTTTGATACTGATAATTTGGTTTTCTTTTTTTAAATCAAGTTGACCAAAGGCTTATCTATTTTATCATTTTTTTTCATAAAACCAGCTCTTAGTTTTATATATTAGTTCAATGGTTTTCTTACTTTCAATTTTATTAATCTCTCCTTTGATTTTCAGAATTTCTAATTTGGTATTTAATTGAGGATTTTAAATTTGTTCTTTTTGTAAGTTTTTTACTTGCATGCTCAATTCACTGATCTCTTCATTCTCTATTTTGTTCATATAAGCATTTAAAAATATATAATTTCCTTTAAGAATTGCTTTGGCTGCATCCCATAAGTTTTGGTATGTTGTCTCATTATTGTCATTCTCTTGGGTGAAGTTATTGATTATTTCTATGATTTGTTGTCTGACCCACTCATTCTTTAGGATTGGATTATTTAGTTTCCAATTAATCTTTAGTCTGTCTTTCCATGACACTCTGTTACATGTAATTTTTATTACATCATGATCTGAAAAGGATGCATTTAATGTTTCTGCCTTTTTACATTGGATTGTGAGGTTTTTCTGCCCAAGTACATGGTCAGTTTCTGTGTAGGTGTCATGTACCACTTAGAAGAAGTATATTCCCTTCTATCCCCATTCAGTTTTCTCCACAGTTCTACCATATCCAACTTTTCTAAAATTCTGTTTACCTCCTTAACTACTTTCTTGTTTATTTTGTGGTGAGGTTTTTGTAGTTTTGCGAGGGAGAGGTTGGGTTCCCCCATTAGTACAGTTTTGCTATTTCTTCCTGTAACTCACTTAACATCTCTTCTAGGAATTTGGATACTATACCACTTGGTGCATATATCACCATCTCTGCAGGATGCAACATATAAATAGATTTAGTGCAGTATCTAGAGCACTGACTGTGCAGTTAGAGGGCCTGGGTTCAAATTCTGACTGTAACATATATGAATTTAAATATGTCACTCCCTGAGAATAATTTTCCTTAAGTGTAAAATAAGGGGGTTAGACTTGGTTGCCTCCAAGACTTCTTCTAGCTCTAGCTTTGGAGAGAGAGAATTTAAGAAGAATGGAAAAAGCAATAACAACTAATATGATATGGAAAAGATTCCTGTAGGGAGAGGCACATGGACTAAACCTTGAAGGGATCTGCTTCTTTATGTAGAGGGAGTGCATTCTAACACTACAGGCCTGTCTGTGCAAAATCATAGAGGCAGGAGATGGAGCGCCAAGTTCTAGGGACAGCAAGTAAACTAGTTTGTTTGGAATGCAGATTATGTGAAGGATTGTAATGTACTATAAACTTGAAAGGGAGGTCTGATGTCATATTGTAAGAGTCTTTAAATTCCAAATTGAGGCGTCTGCATTTACCCTCCAGGCACAGCAATAAGGAGCCACTGAATGTTCTTGAGCTGGAGACTGGAGACACTCAGCACTCTGCGTTGTGCTTTAGGAAGATTATTTTGGCACCCATGTGGAGGAGGCTAGAAGATTTGAATGAGTCTAGTTAAGAAATGGTTGCAGTTTCCTGATGGGAGATGATGGAGGCCTAAGCTAAGATGAGTGGAGAGAAGGGAACAAATTTGAGAAATATTTTAAAGGCAGAAATGATGAGGCTTGTTTTCTTTTCAGTTTCATTTACACATGTTCTCTCACTGGGTCTCAACTCAAGCTCTCTCAATTCAATAAACATTTATTAAGTGTATACTATGTGCAAGGCACTCTGGTAAGTGTTAGACATACAGATAAGAAAAAGGATAGTCCCCCCTTTCTTCCCCCGCAGTGAATTTACAGTCTAATGGAGGAAGATATTACATGAATGTCCATTTTTATTATTATCTTGGTCAGACCACATGTGAAGTATCATATTCTGTTCTCTAAGTGCTGTACTGATCTTTGGACCATTGACAAGCTGGAACAAGATCAGAGGAGGGTGACAGAATGGTCAGGTAATTAAAAATCATCAGGTGAAAGATGCCTAACCTGGAGAAGAGAGAACTTAAGGGGCATAGGAAAGTTGTCTTCAAGTATCTGAAGGACTATAAGTTAGAAAAAAGATGAAAGCTACAGTAGTGTAAATGAAAAAGTCATGGAAAGTGAAGCAAAATCTGAGTATTAAAGGTATTCTAGCAATGAAACATACCTTCTCCCTTATAAATGATATGATTATTAGGACAGAATTTTTAAACTACTATCCAGAGATCTTCACTATATAGAATGTTTTTCTTTTTCTTAATTGTTTTTCTTTGTCAAAAGAGAGTATATTGTGTGAGGAAAGGTTGAAATAACTTTGATACAAAGACAAAAGGCATCAATAAAGTGCATTTTTAAGGGATTAGCTTTGTTTTGTTTAGACTGGAAGGCAGAATTAAAAACAATAAGTCGAAGTTACAGTGGCAGATTTTGACTTGAAATAAGGAAAAACTTCCTAATAAATGTAGTTATTCAACAGTGGACTGAGCTAGTTTGTAAGTTCTCCATCAGTGGAGATCTTCAGACTTGGACTTCCTGCAACTTGGTAGAGGTTATTTTTCACATATGTATTGGCCTGGGTGAACAGTGTAACATGATAGAAAGAGTATCAATTTATAGTCAGAAGACCTCCTGTTTACTCTGTGTATTTGTAATTTTAGGAAAGGCTCTTGCCCTTTTTGATACAGTTTCCTGTAAAAGGAGAGGATTTTATTAAATGATCTAAAATCCTGTGAGCTCTGAGATCTTATCCAACATACATATTCTCTCATCTGGAGCTTTAGGGTTTAGTGGCAGCATGTTGTCAAAAGCCCCTGCTTTTGGCTTTGTATTTCAAAGTTTTGGTTCTCTCTGGAGAATAAACTTCATTTGAGAGGAATTAATTTGTATTCATTGCATAGTAAATTTTTTTTTTAAGGATTTCCTCTTGAATAAAGCTTTGACTCTTTTCTTGCTTCATGGCAAAAACAGAAAATGAAGATAATTTCAAAGGTCTTTGTAGAAATTCTGTGATCAATCATCATTTTCAATCTGAAGGATATTCCAAAGCCACTTTTCTAAAATTTTCTAATTTCTCTCTCTCTTTGCTTTCTACTGTTCTTACTAACCATTCCAAAGGCCTGTGAGATTTATCTGGTTTCTGATACAAACTGCACAGAAAAGGTTCATTCCCAGCAGCTACTAAGAATTTTGTGGTTGGAGAAAAGGAAAGCAGTTGCAGAGGAGCAGTCTGTCATGGTTGGGAGGAGTACAGTACCACCAAGCAGTCCCCTGAAGGAGATAAAAGGATAGAAGGCTAGAGAGATAAATGGTATGGAGGATGTTTTTCCCTGTTTGGTTACAGGGTCCTGGGAGGGCCTCAGTGTGCTAGTACTCAGTCTAGGGAGGAAGGAAGTATATTTCTTTTCCTACCTCTCTCCCCTAGTACTGCCATCCTGGGGCCTGGAGGCTAAAGAGAGTTATAACTCTGTGTCTATACACTTATCCTTAACATGCAAACATATCCTTAACATAACAAAGTATATTTTTTGAAAAGATATGAAATTATTTCTTCACAAGTTGTTTACTATGGTGATTCTCTTTTCCTATTGGCTGAGGCCATGAATGGCATCAGCTGAGATCCCCAGGAGACAGAGTAGTGAGAAGTTAGGAAAAGGAGGTGAACAGTAAGACAGTCTTGGAGGGCAGTCAGCAGAGAGGCAGGTTGTGTATGTGGTGAATGAAACTGAAGAGCAGCTATTCTCATTAGATTGTCCCATAATAGTTTACAAATGAGCTTGTACTCTAAACCAGTGTTCTTTGACTGCCACAATCACTCTGGTTGACAAGATTAGATGTTTGCTGGATAAGACAGTATCTGAGTTCTTTTTACTTCACTGAAAATGGTGTGCATTGATTGAAGTACATGATATCATAGAAATAGCATATGGGACTAGAAATAAAGAAAACCTAATTTCAGAGTATTCGTTTAATACTTCAAAATAGGTTGTGACTATGGTCAATGCACTTAAACTTTGAGTCTTAGTTTCTTTATCATAAGATGCAGATAATAATATTTGTAATACTGATCTCATGAAGTTATGAAAATGAAATGAAATTGCTGGATAAATCTCTTTGCCTAGCCAACATATGGCAACCAAGAACAGTGCCAATTCAGAATATAAACTCATCCACAGATTCTTAGCAAATTGTTGGAACATTAAGAATAAATATTATCAGCACCTAAAACAATGAGAAGTGGTAGAAGGAAAATGAGTTTACAAAAGACTTGACTGGAGACCCAGAGACCTAAGTGAAACCAATTATACTAAGAGCTTTTGAATTTAAAACAGAGTACAGCTGGTGAAAAATGGAAAAAATCTGTCTTGATTTCAATAACAAATTACTTTCTATATCAATGACAGTGGAATCACTGTCCTAACATTAACATTTGTATCCCAAATGTGTTGCAAGAAAAAGTAGAAATGGCACTAAAGAACACCAGTTCAAGTATCTACAGAAGATGTTTATGCTGAAGGTAATATGATTTTCAGATCATTGATTAGTTCTCAAAATATTTGAAAGAAGTAAAGCTACAAAATAGTTGGAAACCTTATTGATGATATGGAGAGAATGGAATAAGCATTTATTAAGCACCTACTGTGTACCAGGCACTGAGATCTGCACTTTTTCATATCTTATTTAATCCTCACAACAACCCTGGGAGGTAGGTGTCGTTATTATCCCAGTTTTACAGTTGAGGAAACTGAGACAGACAAGTTAAATGACTTGCACTGCTGGTAAGTATCTGATGCCAGATTTGAACTCATATCTTCCAACTCTGGGCATAGTAGAACCCTTTCTTCTTTGTACGTAGCTGCCTAAAGGTACTTGAAATGATATCAGTATTTACCATATCATTTACCTTTCTTTTCACTAGAAAGTCTTCATAAGAATAATTTACAAATATATTGAGAATGTCCTTGATGAAAATATGAGATAGGAATAGTCATGGTTTTGCAGAGGATTTTGGAAATCCTATAGTATATCTTGTGTGACTTTTAGGGATTTTTTTTTTTTAACTATATTTAAGGCCTCTTGAGTTTGAAGGGTTTCTACAAGCACAAGTGTCAGATGGAGAACTCTTTTTGGCATTTTCATTAGTGACTTGGATGATGCTATAAATAGGATGGTAATCAAGTTGATAGATGACAGGAAATTCTCTAGGATAACTAATGCATCTAATGACAAAGTCTAAAATTACAGGGTGGGGAAGTCATGGCCACACAAATGTCCATGTGAAAAAGAACTGAGGATTTTAGTGACTCAGTATGAGTCAACAGTATGATATGGCTATATATAGGCATTAGATATACATATCTATATCTATTATCTGTCTATTACATATATCTATATATTTAGGTCTATATATATCTATTACCTATACATATACATGCATCCTATATGTATGTATATATCTAGATATATAGATATAAGACTGTCCTAGAGACATGGGGCCATTTCCAGGTGTCCTGATGAATATCTGGTCACTGGATCTAGATGGTTCAGGAGGAGAATGTGAGACTGGTGACCTTGCACAGCCCTCCCTCACTCACATCAAAATCAACTACAAGTCATGTCATAATTTCCCTGATGTCATGGTCCTCTTCGACAATGAAGGACAAACACAACCTGTGAGTAGACTGAGCTGCCTGAATGGACACCCAGCTAGCTGGGTAACTCAGCTTGTCCTCTCCTTCTCCTTCTCCTCTTTAAAGGAAGGTAAATTTTGATGGCCAAAGCTGCCCAGTTAACTTGGGATTTACTGGCTAAATTCCTTCCTTCCTTCCTTCCTTCCTTCCCCCCCCCCCCCCCCCCCCCTCTCCCAGTTCATTCTGAAGCTCACAAGCTAGACCACAATAGATCCCTTCCCAAGCTCCACTTAATGGCTATGTTTTGGGCCCTTCTGGCTTCCAGTGAATATCAATGGTAATGAGATCAGTATTACAAATATTTTCTCTGTGGGACAGCAATGCTGAGGGTCTTCCTTCCCAGTTTGTTTTTTTGTTTGTTTTGTTTTTTTCTAAATAAAGGGACCATCCCTTCATTCACTTCTTAAAAAGGCCTATTCACTGAATGGCTGCTGCCTCACTCTAAGTGAGTAGCCTGAGCCTAAAAAGACCAGGGTCTCCCATTTCATTCTGGGCCATCTCCAGTCATCCTGATGAATATCTAGTCACTGGATTCAGATGGCTCTGGAGGAGAAAGTGAGACTGGTGACCTTGCACAACCCTCCCTCAAATCTAAGTCAACTGCAAGTCATGTCGTCATTTCTCTGTCATAGTCCTCTTCGAAAAAGAAGGAAAAACAACAACCCTAGAGAGATTTCCTTCAGGAAATCCTTCCAACTCAAGAAGCCTTAAACATAGTAAGAAAAGAAAAGTGCTATTTCCTTAGAGAGTCATATAAGGTCTATAGGGTTTCCAAAATCCTCTGCAAAAACATTCCTATTCCTATCTCATGGTTTCATCTTGGATACTTTCAACATATTTGTAAATTATTCTCATGAAGACTTTTTAGTAACAAAAAAGGCAAATGGTATGGTAAATGCTAGTATCATCTCATAATGAGAAAGCCATAGATATAACTATATACAACTGTAACTCTGTATTTATAATATAAATAATAATAATAGAATCTGTTCTGACCATGCTTCACATTCCACATTGGCCATCTTTGATCTGCCCTTCCTAGACTTCTAGACAGCTTCCCTACCTTGCAAGACTTAACTCACTCAGTTCTTGAACTTTTACCCTGGGGCCTGCACTTTTTTGTTCTTGTCAATGAATGGGTAGGAAGAGAAATTAGATTATTAGATGAACCACTTTATCTAGCTTTCCTTAGATATTCTTTACATTCCACCCTGCCCCTTCTTGCCATCCCACCACTACATGCAGCCAGAATGGATCATTCTAACTTATGCTGCATTAAGAGAAGAATGATATCCAGAATAGAGAGAGAATTGTTATACTCAGCCCTGGTTAGTTCAGTTTTGTTCAGTTCTCAATATCATTTTTTAAGTGACCGGGAAGATGAAAGGGAATAGAGACCATACCATTTAATCTTAGTTGAAGGAACTGAAAATGGAGACATAGATGGGGACGAAATCTATTTTTAGATTTACTTTGCCTGCTGTAGAGAGCAGAACTAGGCAAAATGAATAGAAATTGCTGAGACATTTTGAAGGGAAAGAAGTAACTAAGAAAATATCATTATGGCAAATTTCTCAGCTAAAGGAGTCATATTCAAGATTTAAAACGAACATTCTCCAATAGATAGATGTCTATGAACAGGCAGTTTTCAAAGGAAGAAATCTAAGCGATCAATTGCCGTATGAGAAAATGTTCCAAATTACTAATAATTAGAGAAATGCAAATGAAGACAACTTCAAGTTTCCACCTTACATCTACCTATCAGACAGATATTGGAAGAGCTGTTGGTGGAGTTGTCAATTGGTAGAGTTCTTCTGAAAGATTTTAGAGCTCTAAGTTGGGAGAAAAACTAGTGAGTTCAGTTTGAACATCTTGCATTTAAGATGTCTAGTAGACATCCAATGCAAAATATCCTGTAGGGACATATGAATCTGGAGATTAGTATAAAGGTTAATACTGGATAAGCAGGTCTGAGAATTCTCAGCATAGAGATGAAAATCAAATACATCAAGCTGATGAGATCATGAGGTGAAGTACGAAATAGTATATAAAGAAAAGAAGGCCCAGAACAGAGCCTTGGGGGAACATCATGATTAGTGGCTGTCACCTGCATGAAGATCTAGCAAAAAAAAGACTGAGGAGGAGTAGTCACACTGGTAGAAGGAGAACCCAGATGCAAACCTATAGAAAAGAAGAGCAGGATTGATGGAGAAGAGAGGGATTGATGGTATCAGAGACTGCAGTTTGTGTTGAAATTGTGTCTTATTCTAGTCCCTTTTACTCTCTTACTGACCCCTGCTCTAATTAGTATAGTAAATTTATAAAGAGCTAGTATAAGGTGAAAAGAGTAAGAATTAAGATGGCAAAATCATCTACGTCTAGACTGTTCCTTAAATTAAGGGAACATAACAATTATTTGCAAACTGTCTCATAAATTAGGTGCATATAGGAGCCATGGGTAACTGCCTCATAAATTAACTAAAGCCATCCATGTCATGAGATTGTGTGCTAAATTAGGGTAAACCATCTAAACCCTAATGTACCCCTCTGTCCTGTGAATTGTCGTTTGTATAAACTCCTGACATACAAAGACCAGTAAAAACACTGCCAGCAAAGATGCTGATGAACTAACTTTAAGTGTTGCTGATAACTTTGAGGTCATATTGATATGTTAATGAACTCAACCAAGGTGGCATGGATAAAACCTATAAAAATGGGACCCCAAACTCCTGCCATTCCCCCCAAAGCACTCCCCTACCTGCTGTAAGTCCAACTCCAATTTGTGGTTATATATATAACTCTAATATGCCCTTTTCCCTTCCCACTTTTCTTCTCCTTTCCTATATACCTCCCTCTACCATCTCATTCCCTGTCCTTGTGTATTTCCTGTGCCTCTGTATTCACCTTGCCATTTGACTAGATAATTTTATTGGCATAGCATTAAAAATGTACATTAACTTTAGGAGTATTGACATTTTTATTGTACATGCGTGGCCCAGACATGAGCACTGAATATACCTCCATTTAACTTGCTCTTTGTTGCTTTAAGGAGCACTTTGTAATTTGGTATATACAAGGGTTTTGTGTGCTTTGGTAGATTGATCCCCAGAAGCATTATCCATTTTGTAGTTACTTGGAATGGGATTTCCTTTTCTACTGTTGCCTCTTAAATTTTGTTATTATATAAAAATGCAGTTTCTTTTTGAGGGTTTATTTTGTTGTCTGCAACTTCGTTGAAGCTATTGTCTTGATTAATATTTTTGCTGATTCCTTAGGACTTTCTAAATAAATCACATCAGCAAATTGCAGTAATTTTATTTCCTCTTCACCAATCTCTTTTTATGCCTTTGCTTTCTCTTATTACTTTTTTTTTAGCGTTTCTAAAACTGTATCTAATAATCATGGAGAGAATGAGTATTATCCTTCGTTTATTCCCGCATTAGAAAAAAGCCCTAGTGTGTCCTCATTGCATATGATGCTTGCTTTTGGTTTTAGATAGATGCTTTTTACAATATTTTAAAAAGTGGTCCCTTTGTACCTATACCTCAGAGGACTTTTAGCATAAATGAGTGTTGTACTTTGTCAAAGGCTTTTTTTATAGCTGTGTTTTCAGATAGTTTCATTTTTAATTTACTTATTGATTGTTTTTCTAATTTTGAACCAGTTGCATTCTTGGTTAAATCCAACTTGGTTATAATTAATAATTTCTTGAATAAATTGCTGTGGTTTGTTTGATGGGATTTTAAAAAATCAGTATTCCTGATAATGTTGAGCTATAGTTCTGTGTTTCATCTTTCCTTGGGTTAGATATTAGGACTATGTTTATCTTATGATAGAATTCTAGTAGGATACAGTTTTAAAGAATAATTTGTGTTTTCTGAGTACTAATTGTCCTTTAAAAGTTTGATAGAATTCTCTGGTGAACCTGTCAGGACTCATAACACATGTAGGCTTTTTTGTTTTGTTTTTACAGATAGGTATCTATTTCTTTTCCTGAGATTGGATTGTTCTAAGAGCTCAATTTGGTCTTGTGTTAATTTGGGTATTTTACGTTTTTGGAGGTATTCTAGATTGTGTTCTGAGTTTCCTTAACATATAATTACATAATAGATTCTGATTATTTTTATTTTTTCTGGTTTTATTTTGATTTCACCTTGCTCATTTGCTATTTTGCTCATTTAGTTATTTGCCATCTTTTTAGGCAGATTGTTAAAAGTTTATCGATTTTATTGGTCTTTTTAAAAACAAAATTTAGTTGTGTTTATCATTTTTATAGATTTTATATATTTCTCCTCAAAATTTTAATATCTCCCCTTTTGTGCTTGTATTAGGTTTGCTTTATTTGTTGGGTCTCTAATTTTCTAAAATGTGTATTCATTTCATTAATCTTTTTCTCTTTGTTTATAGGGGTGTGGTTTTTCTTCTGAGGAATGCTTTAGTTGCAACACAGAGGTTTTGCTATATTTCATTATCATTTTCCTTTACATAATTGTTCCTATGATTTATTTTTTAGCCCAATCATTGTTTAGATTCCATTTTTAATTCATAATTTGGGTTTGTGTCTTTTGTTTGTAGCCCAATATCAATTACTATTTTTATTGCATTATAGCCTGCAAAGGATAAATTTACTATTTCTGCTTTTCAATATTTGTTTTCAATATCTCTGTGCCCTGTACAGGGCCATTTTGTTTTTTTGATAAAAGTTCATGTGGTGCTGATATACATATATATATGTATATACATATATATGTATATATATATAACATATGTATGTATATATACATATATATGTATACAGCAGTGCCATATAGGATATGTTTGTTATTCTTTTTCATTTTATTGGATTGTTTAATCCATTTACATTTAAAGTTGTGAGAGTCAGATTTATATTTTCCTCCATTTCTCTCTAACATTGCATTATGTACTTTTTTTCCAAATTAGGATCCCCTCCTCTTCCACTGAAACATATTTCTTCAGTTATTTTAGTTGAATCTTTTTTAAATAAACCCTATTCCCTGAAGTTATTCTTCTCATAGTCAACCCCATTAATCTACCCCCATTTGTTACTCTTTTTTCTGGTTTTGGAATTTTGTTCATTGGTTCGTTTTTCTTTCTTACTGTTATCCAGTTATTTAATTCTTCCTTTCTTTTTTCCCCCTCAGTTAAGTAGTCAAATAGAACCCAAAGCTATAGTAAACTGAGTACATTTCTGCTATTTGGAGTTGACATCTCCAGTGAACTGCAAGGAAGAGGGGGAGGTATCATAGTATGGAGTTGATTTTGTTCCAAGAAAGTGGCTTGTTTTGTGTCCACTTGGCTGTTAGTACTATGGTGGACAGTGGGGGAGGGGATTGCTGAGTGAGAGCTTATTAGAGGTTAGGGGAAATTGACCTTTACTGTTAATTCATTGTTTTTATCTTGTTTGGGTTCTTCCATGAAGATAACTGAAACTGATTTATCTGGTGCCTAATTCCTATTTTGGACAGGTTGTGAGGGTCAGAGAAAATGCCCTGTCCTCCATCTTTTTGGTAAAATGACCTGGAAGTCTTTCTTTTTGAATTGAGCCTTTTTTTGCTGGTGCCTTGTCTCAGAACATGACTGCTACTTTTGCTTTTTTTGGTTAATCCTTAAACAAGATAGCTTTTGCTTCAGCCCTCTGTTTTAACTTTGATTCTTTATTTCTGATATGTTTAATGTAAACAACATATTGTTATGATTTTTAATTTATTCTGCTTTCCTCTTATATTTTATGAGTGAGTTCATTCCATTCATAGTTATGATAATCATTTGTGTCAGTAGTAATAATAGCTAGTATTCATATATACTTTAAGGTTTGTAAAAGCTCTTTACAAATGTCTTGTTTTACCCTCATAACCACTTTAGGAGGCAGGTGCTCTTATCTCCATTTTACAGATTAGGAAACTGAGGAAGACAGATTAAGTGACTTACCCAGCTTTACACAGCTAGTGTCTGATGCTAGATTTGAATTCAAGTCTTCCTGACTCCAGAGCTATTCCTCTATCCACATTGCCACCTAACTTTTTTGTTTTCCTCCATCCTTAAAACTTTTTCTTCTGTTTCCCGTTTCTTATGTATAGAGAAAATTGTCATAGGAGGGGAATTTGCTCAGAACCATTGCTCTGTGCTTGTTGCAATCATCTTCTTCTCCTGTTCTTCTCTTCTTCCAGTCCATATCCCAATTATGGGTGTGTTTGTGTGTGTCTGTGGTTGTGTGTGTGTGTGTGTGTGTGTGTGTGTGTGTGTCTGCCTGCCTGTGTCTCTGTGTATCTGTGTATGTAAAATGAAACAAGCTGCTCTTGATAGACATTTTACTGGCCTCAACGGGAACGAAGAAAGACTTCATGAAGAATGTAGTGATTGATCTGAGCCTTGATGGAAATCAGGAATTCTAAGAGGTGGAAGTAAGGAATGATTCTAGAGTGCAAAGGCACAGTTATGGGAGATGAATATGGAACAGTGAATATCCCTGTTGATAGATTGTACAATACCAAAAAGGGGGTACTTTGAAAGAAGACTGGGAAGGCAAAAAGAAGTCTGGTTATAAATAGCTTTAAATGTCAAACAGAAGCTAAATGGGAGGCCATTATAGAAATGTAGGTAAGAGATGGAGGTAAAAAAGATTTTACTAGGCATCTGATTTGATATGTAGATTGAGGCACAGTGAAAAGTTGATAACCTGGGTAATTGGAAGGATGGTGCATACCTTTTATGATAATAAGGAAATTTTGGACGAGAGGTAGATTTGAGGGCTAGGCAAGGGAGAAAATTAGTTCTGCTTTGAACATGTTGAATTTGAACTGCCTATATGATATCCAGTTTGAAATATCCAACAGGCATTTGGTAATGTGCAGGGTTGGAGTCCTGAAAGCAGACTAGGGTTGACTGGATATACAGATCTGAGATACATCTTCATAGAGATGATAATTGAACCCATTGCAACTGAGTGAGATAGTTTAGAGAGAAGAGAAAACATTCAAGGCCAGAACCTTGGGATACACACATACCATTAGTGGCATGTATGATGAATCAGCAAAGGAGACTGAGGAAAAGTGGTTGAGCAAGCAGAAGAAAAACCAGTAGTGTCCCAATGTAAGAGAAGAGTGCCCATTAGGAGAGAGTGATCCAAAGTGTCACAGTAAAGCAGTGAGGTCAAGGAGAATGAGAATTGAAAAGAGGCAGAATTTAGGTTAATGACAAGTACATCTTGATTTAAATAAACCTTTTATCTCTCTCAGAATCAGGCACATTTGCTAAATTTCAATAATTTATGTAAATGTTGAAAATATACTGATAAATAAACCTGTATTAAACATAAGAACTACATAATAAATACTTGCAAAAAATTTTAGCCTTGCATTAATATTCTGTGTACGGATTACTTGGAAGATCAAAAACTAAAATTGTTAAAGAATCTGCAGTAGAATTGAGTCAGAAATCAGATATTACATGATAGCTCATGTAATTGGGACACATTTCTAAGAAAACAATTACTTCCGTTTTTGATCTGTTGAAATTTACCTAAACTTTAAACACATATCTAAATTGGACAGCTAATATAAATTTTAAATTTGTTTTTGTTCAGCAAATTTGAGTCCTGGTATATATATAAATTAAATATATATAATAGCTAAGTCACAATACAGATAATGAATCCTACAAGTGGTTGTATGTATTTAAATTCACACTATTCAAAGTTATAATTATATAAAATTTGATAATTGATTCTAGCCCTATGGAAATCTGCAGTGCAAAATCAAATAATATGAACACATCACCACATTCATTATTTGCATAAATCAGGACCTAGCTATGCACTGAAAAGTGAAAACTTTTTCTGTTCTGTGACAACTAACTTCTGAAATTTTCTTAACTTTATAATCCTTTATTTCAGTTATACTAATTATGTGTGTATTCATGTTGTTGGTGTTAAAACTATATATAGCATTTTTCTTCAAAAGTAAAATAATAAAGTTTGAGTTAGAAGGAACCTAAATTTATAGAAAAATAAATTAAGTTCTCAGAGATATTTAAGTGATTTGCCCAAAGTTACGTGGCATAAATAATCAGATCTGGAATTTTAAAAACCGGTCTCCTAACTATTGGTTTAGTTACTTTGGGTGCATTGTGTTCTCTTTGTTAAAGATTTATTTCTTCATTGTTAATTAACAAAAGGGAAATTAGATTATTCTCTTCCCTTTCAAAGCTTTCTTTCGTCCCTTTCTCCTTGTTATAACTTCACAAAGAATGTTTCTTAACTCTTCATGTCTTTTTTATTTTTTTCACAGACTTAGAGACTATTTTAAAGTTCAACAAATGTATTCCACACTTGAAATCTGCTGCTTTCTTCTACCACCACCTCCTTTAGAGATCTGACTTCTCAAATAAGAGGTAAAGTTATATAAAATTAACTTTGAATAAAAATGTACATTTAAAATATATATTTATATAGATTACCATGCCAATCCAGGACTATTAGGATTTTTGTAATCTAAAAAGTAGTTACTTATTTAAAAAAATTTAATAAAATGTAATTTAAAATTTAATAAAAAATTTTATTTGTACTTCCTTAAAAAATAGCATCTTAATCATGACTTTTCAACATGATTAAAATAATATCCCTTTTAGTAGTTGCATTTTATTAAATTTCTTTTTGCCTAAGCTTTCATTTCAAGATACTATCCTAGATGTCAAACAGCTGTTGAATTTATTTTGACTAAAGAGCATAGTGATATTTGACTTTACTTCTGGTGCTATTATGAGCTATTTCTGGTGCTTTTGCAACTCATAATATCAGCAAAAGATTTGAGTGCTTATATGTCATTATGATGTCTCAAGTATAAATTTTATTTTGATTTATGTTGACAAGTATAGATACTCAAATATTAAACAAGAACATAAAAGAGAAATGAGGAAAGATAGGCATGTAAGGTAAAACAAACAGAAAACCCAAAGGATCTTAAACAATTGTGTCTCTAATTTTATTTACTGATCATTAATCTTATCTTTAAAGGTATATATTGCCTTTAAGTAGTAGGTATCCTTTTTTCCTTGACCCTTTTTAAAAAATCTTCTGTTACTGTGTGTATACCATTAATTTGTTAACTATATGGTTGGAGTTAGTGATTATATTCTTTGTTTTCTACTTTCTTCATTCCATGTCACTTAATGTGAGTTGTCTGAGATTCCCTTGAACTATTCATAATCATTTTTTCTTATGATACAGTAATCCATTACATTATATATCTTGATTTTCCCTGTATTAGATGATTTGTTTATTTCTGTTTTTTCTATTTTAAATAGTACTGCTTAGTAATATTTTATACATGTATGTTTTTTCCCATCAATAACTACTTTAGCAATATAGTACCAGTAATAGACTGCTAGATCCAGGGGTATGCATATATTTGTAACTCTTATCGTAGAATTATATATTACTTTCCAAAAAGGTTAGGTCAGCTTATAAACTTAACAAGAATAGAGGTCTGTATGCCAGCACCGAAATTTGTTTTTGTTTGTGGGTGTGGGTGTGTAAATTTTTTATTCATTTTGAACTTAAATATGAAACAAGAAAAGAAAAAAAAGAACATTTGCATGTGCACACAGCAGAACATATGAGAATATTCAATATAATAAATTTTCATTTCAAAAAAACCTATGTAATAAATATTACACATTGTTTTCAGGGATACCTAGCTTTTCTTTGCTTCTCTCAAGAGTTTCTTTTGTTCTCTGCTTATAAACTTTTACTTTTTTTCTCCTCCCTTCTCCCAGCACTGAATTTTGTTATCTGAAATTATTTTTACCATTCTCTCCCCTACCTTCTCCCTTTCTCTTTTGATGGGATATCATTTTTTGGGGGCAATACAAAAATCAACACAAACACAATAAAAACATTCTTAAGACAGCCAATGAATAAAACTGCTTTAGAAATACAAACTAAAATAGATATTATAGGTAACATAAGTAATATCAACAGACAAAATAAATTGAATAGTAAGTACATTAATCAATGTTTTTTAAAGCATCAAAATAGAAAAATGCATATCTTTTAAAGTATCAAGCAACATAAGAGTTAATATCAGTGGAACAGAAAAAGATGTAAATTCAACAAACATTTATTAAGTACTTAACTCTGTGCCAGGCCAAATGCTAGATATGAGGGATATATAGACCACGAAATGACTATCATACTCTCAAAGAGTTTACATTCTGCTGGAGGACTTCTAACATGCACATAAGTATCGTCATTCCACCAGAAACTGAGACTGAATTACTGACTTCTCCTGGATGTGCTAGGTGAGCTTTTAGTCTTATCTTTTTTTTTCTTAATCGTATTTTTTTCTTCCAATTACATGTAAGGATAGTTTTCAACATTCATTTTTGTAAAATTTAGAGTTCCAGATTTTTCTCCATTCCCTTCCCCCTCCTCAAGACAGTAAGCGGTCTGATATACATTATACATGTACAATCATGTTAAACATATTTCCACATTAGTCATGTTGTGAAAGAAGAATCAGAACAAAAGGGAAAAACCACAAGAAAGAAAAAAGATGAAAATAGTAAGTTTTAATCTGCATTCAGATTCCATCGTTCTTTCCCTGAATGTGATCAGCATTTTCCATCATAAATCTTTTGGAATTGTCTTGGATCATTGTATTGCTGAGAGGAGTTATCAGACTCAGAAGTCTATCACAGTTAATCATTGTACAGTGTTGCAATTGTTGTATACAATGTTCTTTTGGCTCTGCTCACTTCAATCAGCATCAATTCATGTAAGTCCAGGTTTTTCTGATATCTGCATGCTCATCATTTCTTGTAGCACAATACTATTCCATTACCTTCATATATAACAACTTGTTCAGCCATTCCCCAAATGATGGCCGTCCCCTAATTTCCAGTTCTTTGTGACCACAAAAAGAGCTGCTGTAAACATTTTTGTACATGTGGGTCCTCTCCCCGTTTTTAATGATCTCTTTGAATACACACCTAGTAGTGGTATTGCTGGATCAAAGGATATCCACAGTTTTATAGCCCTTTGGGCATAGTTTCAAATTGCTCTCCAGAGTGGTTGGATCAGTTTACAACTCCACCAACAATACATTAATTAGTGTACCAATTTTCCCACATCTTTTTCAGCATTTATTATTTTTCTTTTCCGCCATATTAGCCAGTCTGATAGGTGTGAGATGTTACCTCATAGTTTTAATTTGCATTTCTCTAATCAAGTCATTTAGAACATTTTTTCTTATGATTATAGATAGCTTTAATTTTTTTCTCTGAAAACTGCCTGTTTTTGACCTTGTCTAACTGGAAACAGAATGTGGAAGTGTCACAATCCCTCTTCCAGTCCCTGCACTCTCTGATTTCTCTCTCCATCAGAAACTAAGATTACACTCCTTGGTTGTCCTGACCCTATAGTTGATTTTTTTTGCTTTATGTAGCCAGAAGTGAGACTACAACTTTCTGCAGTTTGCCTACCATCATTTTACTCCTAGATCATCTCCAGAAACTAGGGCTTCTCTCCTGGACCCTTTCTCCTCCAGTTTCTAGTAACCTTTTATGTGTTGTTTTCTTTTATTAGAATGGAATCTCCTTGAGGGCTGGGATTGTCTTATTTGCTTTTATATATAGTCCCAGTACCTGGCACATAGTAAGCCCTTAACATGTTTTATCTACTTAGGTAAATAAATATGAAGCTTTTAAAACAAATACGAAGTGAAGGGAGGGAGGGTTGAGACCCCTTAACAATGAGGAAATGTCTAACACTAGGGCCAAGCCCCGAAGGGACTTACAGATTCCAAGAGGTAAAGGAGAAGAACATGTTTATTCTAGTCAGAGGGAGAAAGGCTGGCTTGTGAAAATAAATGAATGTTTGAAGCCTTTATTAAACTCTTACTTTGTGAAGAACACTTTGCCAAGTACTAAGAATAAAAGTAGGCCCTGCTCCCAAGTTCACATTTTTGGGGGGCTTGTCAACTATCATTTATTAATTGTTTTCTATAAATAGAAAAGCAAAAAAAAAACAACAACCAATCCCTACTCTCAAGGAGTTCACAATCTTACAGTGACGACAACATGCAAACAGCTATGTATGAAAAAGTTACCTAAAGGATAAATTGGTTGGAAGACAATAAGATTAAGAAGGACTTAGATAGGACATCTTGTAGAAAGTGGAACTTAAATTGAGATTTGAAAAAAGCCACGATGTGGAAATGAAGAAGAAGGTTCTAGGCATACTTTAGCCAGTGAAAATGTTCAGAGTAGGGAAACAGAGCCATATTGGAAGGACAGCAAGGAGGCCAGTGTCTCTGGGATCACAGAACACATGGAAGAAACATAAAAGATAAAAGAATAGGAAGGAGCCAGGTTATGGAAGGGCATTAAAAGCCAAACAGAGGATTTTATATTTGATCCTGGAAGTGACAAGGAATAATTAGAATCAATAGAATAGGATGACATGATTAGACCTGTGCTTTTAGAAAGATCAGTTTGACAGCTAGGAGGAAAAGGGGTGAGAGACTTGTTTCAGGGAAACCAACAAACCAGCTAATGGAATAGTCCAAGAGTAAGGCAATAAGGGCGGTGGCATTGTCAGAAGAGGAGGAGGCATATATGAGAGATGTGAAGATGATAACAGAACATAGAGCAATATATCATTGCCTTGACAAACATAATTTTAGAACATTAATATTTCATAACCAAATCGTACTGTAATGTTGCTTGACTGCATTGTGATATTGTTTGACAATTGCCAGTGTATAACATTGTTTCTGTGTGCCTAGCTGTTGTCATCCCCCCCATTGTTTTATCTAGCATGTTGACTTTCTATTATAGGGTCAAGTTATTAGGCAAATACAGCAGTCTTACAAGATGACTAACTTGAAGAACCATCAGTCACTCTGATATTTACACAGGGTGTCCCCAAAATGCAGCTTTTAGCTTTAATAATTTCAAAAGTATGAATTGTACAAACTTACCAAAAAATTTGAAAACATTATTTAAAATTTTTTATTATTGATATGTTTCTAACTAAAACTCAGCCACACTTTGCATCACTCTGGTCAATTTTCTGACTTTGTTAAAAACAAAACAAAACAACAAAAAAAACCCACGAGCTGCTGCTCAGTGACTGACAGATGCATTTGTAATCCTAGTCTTAGAAGCATCCATAAAATGAAATTTTGACACATACTTGACAGTTTTGATGTAACCCTACAAGAGAGATAGATGGATAGATCCATCCAGGTGACCAACCAAGAAGACACGACCTTGCCTACCAATCCACATGTCTAAGAAAATGTCCAGAAACTTTCTTTCATGCAATTCATGATGATGATTTACTGTCTTGGTAAAATTAAAAATTGATTATTCAGAATTCACCAAAGTCATTATAAAAGAAATTTAAATAATTAAACTTTCAAATAATTTTTGTAAGTTTGTTGCATTTTTACTTCTGAAGTTATTGATACTTAAAACTGCACGAAGACTTTTGGAATAGTCTATTAGTATGTTTGTTGTTAAACTCTCATTGATTTATAATTGAAATATAGGGTATTTACTTTACTATTTGTATTGTTCAACTTAAGAGAAAATTAAGACAGTTTTTAAACCAAGAATCTGTTTTTAAATGACTTACATTTTAATTGACTGAACCAGATTATTTCTCTGTGTGTGTGCAAAAAAAAATTGCTTAATCTTTGTAATCTATTTAGAATTATAATTTCTTCTTTGTTACATGTTTTGTTCCATGATATTTAATTTGTTCCAATTGACTTTTCTTCATACTATGTTTGCTGGTAAGTGCATAGGGCATGGATTATACATTTCATTTGGGTAGTGGTGCTATTTTTGGCTTGTAACAAGCTCCCTGTAACAGTGAGCTTTCCCTGATATTCTAACATATAGTGACTAAGAATAATCTGAAAGCTTTTCTTGATTTGACATGATAGATTTTGAAAGCACCATTAAAATATATAGTTTATTTCTGAAAGTAGTATTTCTTGCACTTTACTCTAAAAGCAAGCCTTCATATGTTACCATATATACTGGATTAATTTTTTTCTTTTGAATTTAAGGCTTAAATTGTGAAAATTCTGTATTGTATTTCAATTTTAAGGCTTTTGTTTTCCACAGATAAAAGAGGAATCAAAGGTATAAGAAGATGTTGGGATCTGAACGTGGTGTAGTGGAAGAATGGCTGTCAGAATTCAAGGTAAATTGGGTTAAGAGATTAGATAGAGCTGTTAATGAGAGGGTATATGTCACTAATATTCAGACTAAAGTAATTCAAGCATGCAACTTAAAAATAATTACCAATTTTTAAAGGACAGACTAATAATAAATATGCTGTTTTACAAGGTAGTTTTACAAGAAAGTTTACAGTTTCAGAAGTACTTAAGGAAAACAATTGTGAAGTATTTATTGACACTAAATAAGTAAAGTTTTGTTTCTCAGATTAAAACTAAAGAATTAAAAGTCACTTGTTAATTTTCTTTGAATCTGATTCAGTTTGTAGTTTCTCATGATTGTACATTCATATGTGATTTATAAGTTCCAATTTTTAATTGAATTTACTGTTTATATCACAGATTTTCAGATACTTCAACTTGAAACGTTTCATTTTCACCCTCCAGAGTTAATTTATTTATGTTAAGTGTTTTCACTTTTGAAAGACAAATCCTTCATAATCTTCCTGCAGTAGCTGAATGTGTAGAAACTTTTGGCTTCCCAAATATTAATCAGTTTATTTTTCTTTGGGATCTTCTTTTAGGCATTACCTGAAACTCAGATCACCAACTATGCAGCAACTTTGCACAGGAAAAAAACACTGGTACCAGCTCTCTATAAAGTTATTCAAGACTCAAATAATGAGGTAGGGGAATCATAAGAAATGTAATTTTGATATATGCTCGTGCATGTGTTAATATATGCATAAATATTTAAATATTGAAGGTTTTACTTTCTTTTTCATTACTAGTACTATTATTACTATTTTTACTTTGGGGATGAAAAACTTTCTTTCTGTTATTTCTTGTTCTGATAATTGCTTTTGCTTTTTTCTTCCTGCATGAGAAAACAAAAGTTTCTGGAATGCACATAAAATCAGAGAAAGGGCTAGTCCATTTTCTTCATTTCAGTGACCATTTTCACAGTAGTCCATGTAAATTTGTGCAGTGAAAGTGTTTCATTTTCTGGAAGCCAAATGTTAATATCTAGATCAACATATTCATTAAAATTTATATAAACATTCTGTAGTATTCATTGACTTATAATAACATATAACTAAAATTTATTCAAATTAATCAGTAAAATTAAATTAGTGGTTTCCTTATAACAATGACTGCAACATCCTAGTGGTAAATTTAATATTAAAATAAAAAGAGGAAACATTTCGGTCTTAATCATTCAGGTCCATAAAATTGGAGTAAGATTTTCCAGTTGCTTAGCATTATAGGGTATAAAGGAAGGGAAAGGCAAAGATTTCTAAAATTCCAATGTAATCTCTTGGAAATAAACACACATCACTTTCATATCAGATGTTAAACTTATATAAATGTGACACAAGTTATCGGGAAAACTTTGATCACCACTGGTTTCTTGTGTGCTTTAAAATGAAAATGAAAGGAACACACAGGAAAGTAGCTTCTTATCTTCCCAGATACAGCCTCCTCGATGCCTCTGCTGTTTACTGGAGTGAGTTTGAAGAAGTTCAGGTAATCTTCTCCTAACAAGCAGCTTGACTTAAAAGTGCTTCTTTATTTTCTCTGTATAACTAAAAATTTGCTTACTGACCTGTTGCTTCCTTCAACCTCTTTCCCAACCCCCATCACCTAATCTTGGTATGGCTTAAATTGGTCTTGTGCTTCTTGTAGCAGCAATTACTTTTATACTTAATGGCCCCTTTTTTTCTTTGTAGTATATTTCTAGTGTTTCAAAATTTACTCAGGTACAGTTAGTAGAGTACATATAGTTGGCTTAAGTCATAGTTTTCGGAATCCCAGACTCAAAGGTTCCATTTCCCTCATGTCTTGTTGTTTTGTCTTGGGATGTAGCTGCTGTTATTATCCACATTTTGCAAATGAGGAAACTGTGGCAGAGAGAGGGTAATACACCTTGTTAGTATCTAAAGTTGGATTTAGATTCAAAACAAGAATTAAGCCTGGAAAATTCCCAAAGGAATAGAGACTTGTACCTGTGATTTCATTTGCATGGAAGCCTCTTGGTGAGAAACTTATCTGCAATTTAGTGTTTGAGAGTTGTCTAGAGCAAAGGTGTGAAATTCTTCCCCCACCCAGTGCAGCCAAACCATGTTAAAATGTATTTGGGAAATGATCAAATAAATAAAAATACAGTACAACATAGATCATGTAATTTTTATGGTTGTCTAAGTCAGCATGCTACTGCCAGATATCCTTTTTCATTTGAGTTTGACATTACTGGTTTAGAGCACTGAGAAATTAAGTGACTTGCTCAGTCACATAAGCTGTAGGTGTCTGAGGTTGGTGGTACTTGGGCCCTGGTTCCCAGATCAGCTCTTTCCAATGGCTACATAGCCAACATGTCTGTCAGTCCTAAGGATAATTTTTTAAATTAGTTTATTTGTTTTCAGTTTTCAACAATCATTTCCATAAGTTTTAAATCTTTTCCCCCTCCCTCCCCAAGACAGCATTCAATCTTATATGGATTCTACACATTCTTATTAAACACATTTTCATGTTAGTCATGTTGCATAAAAGAATTAAAACAAATGGAAGAAACCAATAATCTGCTTCATTCTGCGTTTCAGTTCCATAGTTCTTTCTCCGGATGTGGATGACATTTTGCATCAAGAGTCCTTTGGGAATGTTTTAGGTCCCTAAGGATAATTTAAAAAAAAAAAATCTTTTTGGATTGCAGAATATCTTTAGAAGGGCACATTCATTTAAATAATTTAGATTCAGGATCATTTTTTAAAAGTTTTTTTTTATTTTGCTGTTACAAGGATACTGGCTCTCAAGCTTCCTTTTACACTCTCTCTCACCCCCCCACTGCCCTCTCCAAAAGCCTATTTTTAGGGGAAACCCCCATATTTCTTTCCCATTGTTAATTAAAACCTGGTCTTCTAGATAGTTATTGAGCTGTTGTAAATGAAACATAAAGGGAAATGCTAGTCCTTTTAAATAAAATTTTTTACAAAGCAAAGTGTTCTTCATGAACTAATGGCTCATTCTGTCTTGTCTTTTTTAGCAGATAATCCCTCCGTTATCCTCACTCTTCTGTTAATCTTTAGTCTGCTAGCTCTCTATATCATGGTGCCCTGACATTGAGGTCTTGAAAAAGCCACCTGCAGTCAATGTTTCTACTTCCTCACTTCTCACTCTAAACACTCTAGTTTAGCTTTTTGACTTCATCATTCAACTGAAACTGCTCTTTCCAAATTTACCAGTGATCTCTTCTCCATCTTGACCTCTCTACAGCCTTTGACGCTGTTAATCACCTTCTCCTGGGTATTCTTTCCTTTCTAAGTTTTTGTAATATTTCTCTTTCCTGCTTCTCCTCTATTCATCTTCATAGTTCTACCCCCAAACTGTATGCCTTTTCACTGATTGTCCCCATGCCCAGAATGCCCTCCTTCCTCATTTCCCTCTCCTAGTTTTCTTCCAGACTCAGCTCAAATATCACTATCTACAATAGATCTTTATTGGTTTCCACCACTCTCCTCTGACGTTACCTTCCTTTTATATTGTATATGTCATGTATATGCATAGTTATTTGCATGTTGTCTCCCCATTAGAATGTGAATTACTTGAGGGCAGAGATGATGGTTTTGCCATTCTTTTTGTGTCTAGCAGTTGCCACAGTGCCTGGCACATAGTAAGCACTTAATAAATGCTTATTGACTACTAATTTTTCTATTTTTTTCCATTTCTATTTCCAGTAAAGCTTTGTGAAGATAGATTCTTTGGACATGTTTCATTAGTGAAGGCCTTAATACAACAGTCTTTCTCCTTTAAAATAATTGTTTTCAGAATTGGCATCATATTCTTGTGACTGTACTGCTTTTATCCTTTATGGGTGTAAGGTTCATCTTTAATATTTATGTTTATTTTCACACAATATATTTGCAGAAGTAACTTTGCAAATCCTAGTTCTGTCACTTTTGTCTTTGTGACCCTTCAGCCATTACTTGACCTGTCTGAGCCTTCATTTCCTTATCTATAAAATGAAAGAGTTAGACTAGGTGATTTCTAAGGTCTCTTCTAATTCCAACCAAATAGTATTTTCAGATCTAAGCTCAGAGCTGAGACTGCTAGTATGTTGATGAGGGCTAAGTACTTGAATAATGATAATTTCAAATTATTAGAAGAAATGAGAATTTATGAACCATGTGTTTTGGAACAAAAGCCATTTATATCACTTTCCTTTCCCTTAACATTTTTTTGTTTGTTTTTGGTTTTTATTACTAAATTGTCCTAATTTTTAAAACAACAAAATGCCTGTTAATGTGTTTCCTTCTCAACTTCTTTCCTGATATAAAATCATTTACTTCATAGTAACACTTGAGTCCAAACAAAGATTAACATTTTATACATCTTAATTATCTTTCCTTTTGGTTACATTACTGTTAAACTATTAGGTTATGTTAATCTGAAGAGTGGAATTGTAGGATTTAGTGATTTATGGTTCTAGAAAATTTGATATAAAATTGTTGTTCCTGTTCTAGGGATTGAGAAAAGACAGAACCATAAAGAGTGTATCTTCACTTTAGTTTAATGTAATAAACCACTTGTTTGAATGTACTATGTGCACAGCACTGCGCTAGTAACTAGGACTTCAGAGAAGAAAGGTGACATAGTTTCTACCCTCAAGAAATTTACTTAAAACAAAACACTAGAATCATTAAGTTTACTAGTGAAGGAGAAAACAGAGTAATATCTTGAATTAAGACTAGTACTTTGTTTTATTTTTTTTATTTTGTTTTTAAGTATATAGGATGTCAGATCATTTTTGTAGGTAGTTAGGAAAGGATCTAGTAGAAAGTGATAGTTTGAAGAGGAGAGAAAGGGAATGAATCACTGGACTCAGCTTCTAATTGAAACAGGTGAAAATGGGACCTGAGACACAAGTGGAATGTGAACCTTGACAAGGAGGGAGGGACATTTCATCTGCTTTGATGAGGATGGGTATAGTTATACTCAAGCAAACTCCCAAATATAGTTAGAATCATATAATCTCAATAGAATTATAGGACATACAAGTCATAGACTTTTCATTTTTAAAATTTTGGTGTTAAATCCTAGAATTGACTATATCATGTCCAGATAGTTATTGGGTCTGCATTTCAAATTTATTACTAGTATGGCACAATCTGTAATATGTTTTCAGGAAAAATACAGCAAAATATGTTTTACAGGTAAAATTTTCTATTTCCAAACCATGAGTTTCCCTCAAAACAAATAAAATTATGTGATTCTGTAGGGGACCTAGAATTCACAAGAAACGTGAAAACGGTATTTCTGCTTTTCTGTCATTTAAAAAAGTTTTTGTATAATTTTTGGAACATAAACCACAGCTATAAATTTGCTTTAATTCTTTTAAACATATACATCTATTTCTTTGTATTAGCAACTTTTTGTTCTCAAGAATGTAATGACCTATATAACTTTCATTTAAATCTTATTTGAAATGTGAGGTAAAAAGCAAAGACACTTAAAAATTTAATTTCCAATTATTTGCATGTTTTTTTTTTTTTAATAACTGGGGCTTTTTAGCAAGTAGGATAAGAGGAAAATAAGGGAAAGGAAAACTTGAAGAAGTATTGTATTGTATTTGTAAGGGTCCATTGCTGTTTCCTCCCTTCATAACCTTTACTAAAGTTTAATTGAAAGGTATGCCAGTATTATAACCCTTTTCTTGGGTGACCTCTTTTATTGAAGAGGTTAGCACTAGAAAGACCCCAATTTTAGAATACCTCAAAGAACCAAGCTTCTGCAATTAATGTGATGCAATATTTTTTAGCCATAAGGCAAAGAAAATAGAGACATGATGAAAATTTTTTAATTTCAAAATAAAACTACAACAAAATTTTTGCATCATATGGTACTTGATCCTTCTTATGTTAGCCTGTTTTGGTCTCTTTTCCTGTTTTGGAGTCAGGAGTGCTAATTTGGTTGATGTTGCGATGTGATTGAAATGAATTAAAATTACACAACAATCTAGATACTGAGTTTTTTTCTGTTTCTTCATGGATAATTGTTTCATTTCCTTCTATGTAGTCATAACCCAAAAAAGTAATTGTAATTATCCTGTTTTATTTTTCCTTTAGCTCCTAGAGCCTGTCTGTCACCAGCTTTTTGAGCTATATCGTAGTTCTGAAGTTCGGCTCAAGAGATTCACTCTACAATTTTTACCAGAATTGATATGGGTTTATTTACGACTTACTGTTAGCCGGGACAGACAGAGTAATGGTTGCATAGAAGCACTGCTACTAGGGATCTATAATTTGGTAAGTTAAAGGAACTTTGAAAAATTGTTATGTATCCTTAAGTGAATTTAAAACAAATTCTCTGAAAATAATGTATTCATTTTAGGTCCATGATAAAATGATAAAATTATACTTAGGGAAAAATACCAACATTATAGATTTTTTCATTGAGTTACTTTAAACTGAGTATGTACTAGATATTTAATGTAATTGTCATCTTAACTTTTAAAAAAATTTGAATATTTCATGTTTTCCTAATTACATGCAAAAACAGTTTTTAACATTTAAAATTTTGAGTTCCAAATTCTCTCCCTTTCTTATACTCTCCTTGAGACAGCAAGCAATTTGATAGAGGTTCTACAAGTGTAATCATGCAAAACAATTTCCATATTAGTCCTTTTGGGAAAGAAAACACAGACCAAAAAATAAAGGAAGTGAAAATAGTATGCTTTGATTTGCATTTAAACTCCATTGGTTCTTTCTCTGGAAGTGAATAGCATTTTTCATCATGAATCTTTTGGCAACTAAGTCATTCATGGTTAATATCATGCAATCATGCAATATTGCTTTCGCTATATACAATGTTCTTCTGGTTCTGCTCACATCAGTTTTCATCAGTTCATGTAAGTCCAGGTTTTTCTGAAAGCATCCTGCTTGTCATTTCTCATAGTACAATAGTAAATTTCATCACAATCATATACCACAACTTGTTCAGCCATTTCTCATCTGGGCCATTCAGGACATCCCCTCAATGTGCAGTTCTTTGCCACCACTAAAAGAGCTGCTATACATATCATTGTACAAATAGATCCTTTTCCTATTTCTCTTGATCTCTTTGGGATACAAACATAGTAGTGCTGTTGCTGGGTCAAAAAGTATGCAGTTTCATAACCCTTTGGGCATAGTTCTGAATTGTTCCCCCAGAATGATTCAGTCAGTTCACAATTCTACCAACAATGCTTTAGTGTCCCAATTTTCCCACATTCCCTCCAACACTTATCATTTTCCTTTTTTGTTATATTAGCCACTCTGATAGGTGAGATGATGCCTCAGAATTGTTTTAATTTATTAATTTAATTTATTTAATTTCTCTAAGCAGTAGTGATTTAGAGCGTTTTTTCAAGTAGCCACAGATAGCTTTAATTTCTTCCTCTGAAAATTGCCTGTTCATATCCTTTGACCATTTATCAGTTGGGGAATGACTTGTATTCTTATTAATTTGGCTTCATTCTGTATTTATTTGAGAAATGAGGCCTTTATCAGAGATACTTGCTGTAAAAAAAAGTTTTCTTAGCTTTTCCTTCTAATCTTGGTGACATTGGTTTTGTTTGTGCAAAATCTTTTTAATGTAATATATTCAAAATCATCCATTTTGCATCTCATAACGCCTACTATCTCTTGTTTGGTCATAGATTCTTCCCTTCTCCATAGATCTGACAGGTAAACTATTCTATGCTCTTCTAATTTGTTTATGGTAGGTATCTTCATCCTTTATGTCTAAATCATTTTGACCATATCTTGGTATATGGTGAAAGATGTTGGTCTATACTTGGTTTCTGCCAAACTGTTTTCCAGTTTTCCCAGCAGTTTTTGTCAGATAGTGAGTTTTTGTCTCAAAAGCTTGAATCTTTTGGTTTATCAAACAGTTGATTCCTATGGTCATTTACTACAATATATTACCTAATCTATTCCACTGATCCACTATCTATTTTCTAAGCCAGTACTAGATTATTTTGATGATTTCTGCCTTATAATATAGTTTCAGATCTGGTACAACTAGGCTACCTTCTATCATGGTATTTTTTCCTATTAATTCCCTTAATATCCTTGACCTTTTGTTCTTCCAGATGAAATTTGTTATTATATTTTCTAGCTCTATAAAACAATTTTTTGTTAGTTTGATTGGTATCATACTGAATAAGTAAATTAATTTAGGTGTAATTGCCATTTTTATTATATTGACTCAGCCCAACCATGAGCAATTAATATTTTTTGAAATGTTGAGATCTGATGTTATGTGCGTGAAAAGTTTTGTGATTGTGGTCACATAATTCCTGGGTTTGTCTTGGCCAGGTAGATTTCTAAGTATTTTATATTATCTACAATTATTTTAAATGAAATTTCTCTTTCTATCTCTTGCTCCTGGATTTTGTTGGTGATACATAGAAATGCTGATGGTATGTGTGGGTTTATTTTACATGCTGAAACTTTGCTCAAGTTGTTAATTATTTTGAGTAATTTTTAGTTGATTCTCTAAGTATACCATAATATCATCTGCAGAGAGTGATAGTTTTATTTCCTTGTTGCCTAGTGTAATTCCTTAAATTTGTTTTCTTCTTTTATTGATTTAGCTAGCATTTTTACAATACTGAATAACAGTGGTGATAGTGGGCATCCTTGCTTTACCCCAGTCTAATTGTGAAGGCTTCTAGCTTATCCCTAGTACATATAATGCTTTCTGACAGTTTTAGATAGATACTACTTATCATTTTAAAGAAAGGACCATTTATTCCTATGCTTTCTAGTGTTTTAATAGGAATAAATGTTGTATTTTTGTATCTATTGAGATAATCATATAATTTCTGTTGGTTTTGTTATTGACATAGTCAGTTATGCTTATAGTTTTCCTAATATTGAATGCAACCTGCATTGCTGGTATAAATCTCACCTGGTCATCATGATCTTTGCAATCTCATGCTGTAATCTCTTTGCTAGTATTTTATTTAAATTTTTTGAATCAGTATTCACTAGGGAAGTTGGTCTAAAGTTTTCATTTTCTGTTTTTGCTACATATTTGTGTGCTGAAAGGAATTTAGGAGATCTTCTTCTTTGCCTATTTTTTCAGACTTTATATACTATTGGAATTAATTGTTTTTTTAAATATTTGATAGAATTCATTTGTAAATCCATCTAGTCCTGGAGATTTTTTTCTTAGAGAGTTCTTTGATGGCTTATTCAATTTCTTTTTCTAAGATAGGGTAATTTAAGTATTCTATTTCCTTTTCTGTTAATCTGGGCAATTTATATTTTTGTAAATATCTATCCATTTACTTAGTTTGTTAGATTTATTGGCATATAATTGGGCAAAATAGCTCCTAATAATTGCTTTAAATTCCTTCTCATTGGTGGTGAATTCACTCTTCATTTTTGATACTGGTAATTTGGCTTTCTTCTTTCTTATTTTTAATCAAATTAATCATTTTTTCTATTTTATTGGCTTTTTTATAAAGGCAACTCCTAGTTTTATTTATTCAGTGGTTTTCTAACTTTCAATTTTATTAGTCTCTCATTTGATTTTCAAGATTTCCAACTTGATGTTTAACTGGAAATTTAAAAATTTTTTTTTTTTAGTTCCATGGTTAATTCATTGATCTGCCCCTTCTTTATTTCATTGATGGAAGTATTTAGAAATATAAAATTTCCCCTAAGTTCTGCTTTGACTGCATCTCATAAATTTTGGTATGTTGTTTCATTGTTGTCTTTCTCTTTAATGAAACTGTGAATTGTTTCTACAATTTGGCCTTTGATCCACTCATTCTTTAGGATTAGATTATTTAGTTTCCAGTTAATTTTTAATCTGTTTCTGTAGCCCCCCCTTTTTTTTTTTTTTAGCTGGAAGGAGGGACAGTTTTATTCTTGGCAACTTACAAGGCTTCACACTTACGTACACGGGGAGGACAAAGACACAGGCTATTCCTTAGTCTTCTCATCTGGATTCTTGGTGGCGAACTTATCCTGAAGTTTTTTCCATAAGCCTTTATTCAGTTCCTTAAATTCTTCCAAGGTATCTGTAGCTAATACAATCCTGTATTCTTCCACTGTCAGTCCACTGAAGCTGGTGTCTCTTGGGCATGGATATTTGTGTTTGTAATAGTTTGAATGAAGTCGTGCTAAGCTCTCGTACATCTGGTCACAGGTCTCAGGCTCAGCAATCTGGGTGTTCTCTCCCTCCCGAAAGACCTGCGCCACCCCCTGCTGCAGGTAAGCACCCAAGTCTCAGCCCTGTTTTGTCTCTTCCAAAGGCCATTCCTCACAGAGCTTGAGGAAATGCCGGTAATGGCTGGCTGCCATCTTTGGCCCCTGTGATAGCTCATTTTTGAAAGTAATTTTTATTTCATTATGATCTGAAAAGGATCCATTTAATACTTTTGCTAGTTTTGAGGGTTTTTATGAAGAAAATGTGAAATATCTCATTGGAAAAAACAACTGACCTGGAAAATAGATCCAAGGAGAGATAATTTAAAAATTAATTGGACTACCTGAAAGCCATGATCAGAAAAAAAAAGAGTCAAGACATCATTTTTCAAGAAATTCTTAAGGAAAACTTCTTCGATATTCATTTTTCTTAACTTCTTTCTCTGTCTCTCTCTCTCTCTCTCTCTCTCTCTGTCTCTGTCTCTGTCTCTTTCTCTTTTTAGGTTACATTTATCTAGTACTGAAAAGGGCAAGTTGAGGTCCTCTACTAGTATGGTTTTACTGTTTCTTCCTATATCTCACTTAACTTTTTCTTTAAGAATTTGAATGCTATATACTTTTTGGTGTTTTTTTTTTTTTGTAAATTTCATTATTATGATACCTTTTAGCAAGAAGTGGTTTCCCTGCTTGTCTCTTTTAATTAAATGTATTTTTGCTTTCACTTTGTCTGAGAACATGATTTTTTACCCTTCCTTTTTTTAACTTCAGCTGAAGCATAATAGATTCTCCTCCACATCTTTACCTCTACTCTGTGTGTGTCTCTCTGCTTCAGGTATATTTCTTGCAAACAACATATTGTAGTTTTTAATCCATTCTGCTGTTTGCTTCTGTTTAATAGGCGAGTTCATCCCATTCACAGTTATTATTACTATGTATTTCCCTCCATTCTTTTTTTCTTCTCTCTCTCTCTCTCCTTTTACCCTATCTCTCTTCAGAATTGTTTTGCTTCTGACAACTGCCTCCACTGATCTGCCCTCCCTTTTATCAGCCTTCCTCTTTCTCTTATCCCTCTTCCCTTCTTCCTTTTAAGAAAGATTTCTATACCCAAAGGAATATGTATGTTATTCACTCTTTCAGCCAATTCTAATGAGAATAATGTTGCCCACCACCCATCACCTCACCCACCCATCTTACCCTTGTAAAAGCTCTTTCAAACCTCTTGTACGTGAAATAATTTATCCCATTGTACTTCCCTCTTTTCCCTTCTCCCAGTGTATCCTTCTTTCTCACCCCTTAATTTTATTTATTTATTTATTTTTGGTGATCATCCCACCATATTTAACTCATACCCATGTCTCTGTCTATGGATATTCATTTTATTTTTTTATTTTTCATTTTTAACACTGTTCATATCACATAAAACAATTCCAACTTTTGGTCAGGGGATACTTCTTTTAAAGCATTTACAATATAGACCACAAATGAATTTTTTTTTTTTTAACATTAACCAACTGAGACACAAATAATAACTATGTATGCTGACTTCACAAGCCCTTGACCTAATTGTCTCCACACTATTAGGATATTCATTTTAACTGTCCTGATAATGAGAAAGTTCTTAGGAGTTAGAAGTATCATCTTCCTATACAGGATCTAAACAGTTTAACCTTATTTGAGTCCCTTATGATTTCTCTTTCCTGTTTACCCTTTTATGCTTCTCTTGAGTCTTGTGTTTGATTATTAAATTTTCTGTTCAGTTCTGGTCTTTTCATCAGGAATACATAAAAGTTGTTTATTTCATTGAATGTCAGTTATTTCCTCTGAAGAATTATCCTCAGTTTTGCTGGGTAGGGTGAATCTTAGTTCTTATCCTAGCTCCATTGCCTTCTAGAGTATCATATTCCAAGCCCTCTAATCCTTTAATGTAGAAACTGCTGCATCTTGTGTTATCCTGAATGTTCCTCCATGATACTTGAATTGTTTGCCTTCTGACTTGCAATATTTTCTCCTTGTCTTGGGAGCTTTGGAATTTGGGTATAATATTCTTGGGACTTTTCATTTTGCAGTTCTTTCATTAGGTGATAGGTGGATTTTTTCATTCTGGCTCTAGAAAATCAGGGCAATTTTCCTTGATAATTTCTTGAAAGATGATGTCTAGGCTCTCTCTTTTTTTTTTTAATCATTGCTCTCAAGTAGTCCAATAATACTTAAATTATCTCTCTTGAATCTGTTTCCCGGGTCAGTTGTTTTTCCAGTAAGATATTTCACATTGTCTTCTATTTTTTCATTCTTTTGATTTTGTTTAATTGTTTTTTTGATGCCTCATGGAGTCATTGGCTTCCACTTGACTAATTCTGATTTTTAAGGAATGATTTTTTTCACTGAGTTTTTGTACCTCCTTTTTCCATTTACTAATTCTGTTTTTTAAGGAATGATTTTCTTTGGTGAATTTTTGTGCCTCTTTACATTTGGCCAATTTCATTTTTTTTAAAGAATTCCTCTCCTTAGTGGATTTTTGTATCTCTTTTGTTGTTTGGATTATTCTGTTTTTCAAGATGTTATTTTCTCCTCTATCATTTTGTGCCTCCTTTACCAGAGCTGTTGTCTCTTTCTTGCACTACTTTCATTTTTTCCCTCCATTTTTCCTTTGCCTCTCTTTTATTTTTAAAATCCCTTTCTTCCATAAATCTTTTTTGGACCCTGAGACCAATTCACATTTTTATTTGAGGCTTTGTGCATAGCTGCTTTAATTCCATTGTCTTCTTCAGAGTTTTTGTCTTGATCTTCCCTGTTACCATAGTAACTCTCTGTGGTCAAATTCTTTTTTTTTTTTTATGTCTGCTCCTTTTTCCAGCCTTTTTTTTTTTTTTTAAACTTTTAATGTAAAGTTGGGCTCCCCTCCTGAGGTGGAGGGGGTTCTCTCCCAAGATTTAGGTTTTTTTGTGTTGCTGTGTTCAGAGCTAGTTCTTTGAGTCTGCAAGTTTTCAGTTCTCCCAGGATGTTATGATCTAAAGGAGAAGTGTGGTCACTACTCTCCTGGTCTATGTTCTGATTTGTGAATGCCCACAAGTACTCTTTTCAGCAACTGTGACCAGAGTCCCAGCTCCTCTTAGTCTTCTTTCTTGCCCTGGGACCATGACCTGAACCCATTTAAAGGCAATGTTTCCTCCCCTCAGTGTCAGCAAAAGATCTTCTGTAATCTCCTTCTGTCTGATTTTCCAACCCCCTTACTGTCTGTGGGCTGAAACCTCTGGAAAACACTGCTGTAGATTCAGTTGCCCCCAAGGCCTGTTGCTGGGTTACATCGGCCCAATGGGCCTCTCTCCTGGTTTGTACTGGGCCTTGCAGCTGACTTGCTGGGGGTGGCCAAGCCTGGATTGCATTCCATTTTCACTCTGGTGAATCAGACCTTTCCTGACAACTTTCTAAGTTGTCTTAGGCTGGAAAATTGTTTCACTTATCTTTTCTTGATTCTACTGCTCCAGAATCCATTTTAAGGCATTACTTTAATATTATTTAGAGGGGACTTTGGAAGGGCTTAGGCCTGCCTTTATTGTACTATCTTCTTTTGCCTTAACTTTGGTAATTTAAATGATATTATTATGACTTTTAGAATTATGTTAGTGTGTTTTGTGGCCTCAGATATTAATTATTAAATCTAATGTTTATTGGATTACTACTCTCTGCATAGAACTCTAGGGCATGCAAAGACATTGAGCATAGCCTCAATTTGTTTATAGTATAGTTGGTCAATTTGACATACACAGAAATAATTGCACTTCAAAGCAACATAAAATAAATACTATGAAAATAGTTTTTAAAAATTCTGTAGCCTTCAGAGGCAGTGAAAGGCAATTTGCAATTGAAATGATGAGAATGATTTGTGGATAAGGCAATTTTTCTATTCATTCATTCATTCATTAATTTATTTATTTAGCTTTTAACATTCATTTTCACAAAATTTTGGGTTCCAAATTTTTCTCCCCATTTGTCCCCCCCCCAGCCCAAAACACCAAGCATTCTAATTGCCCCTATCACCAATCTGCTCTCTCTTCTATCATCCCTCTCTGCCCTTGTCTCCATCTTCTCTTTTGTCCTGTAGGGCCAAAAAACTTTCTATACCCCTTTACCTGTATTTCTTATTTCCTAGTGGCAAGAACAGTACTCGACAGTTGTTCCTAAAACTTTGAGTTCCAACTTCTTTTCCTCTCTCCCTCCCCACCCCTTCCCTTTGGAAGGCAAGCAATTCAATATAGGCCAAATCTGTGTAGTTTTGCAAATGACTTCCATAATAGTTGTGTTGTATAAGACTAACTATATTTCCCTCCATGCTATCCTGACCCCCATTACTTCTATTCTCTCTTTTGATCCTGTCCCTCCCCATGAGTGTTGACCTCAAATTGCTCCCTCCTCCCCATGCCCTCCCTTCCATCATCCCCCCCACCCTGCTTATCCCCTTCTTCCCCACTTTTCTGTATTGTAAGATAGGTTTTCATACCAAAATGAGTATGCATTTTATTCCTTCCTTTAGTGGAATGTGATGAGAGTAAACTTCATGTTTTTCTCTCTCCTCCCCTCTTTATCCCTCCACTAAGAAGTCTTTTGCTTGCCTCTTTTATGAGAGATAATTTGCCCCATTCCATTTCTCCCTTTCTCCTCCCAATATATTTCTCTCTCACTGCTTGATTTCATTTTTTTAAGATATGATCCCATCCTCTTCAATTCACTCTGTGCACTCTGTCTCTATGTGTGTGTGCGTGTGCGTGTGCATGTGTGTGTATGTAATCCGACCCAGTTGCCAGATACTGAATAGTTTCAAGAGTTACAAATATTGTCTTTCCATGTAGGAATGTAAACAGTTCAACTTTAGTTAAGTCCCTTATGACTTCTCTTTGCTGTTTACCTTTTCATGCTTCTCTTCATTCTTGTGTTTGAAAGTCAAATTTTCTTTTCAGCTCTGGTCTTTTCATCAAGAATGCTTGAAAGTCCTCTATTTCATTGAAAGACCATTTTTTCCCCTGAAGTATTATACTCAGTTTTGCTGGGTAGGTGATTCTTGGTTTCAGTCCTAGTTCCTTTGACCTCTGGAATATCCTATTCCATGCCCTTCTATCCCTTAATGTAGAAGTTGCTAGATCTTGTGTTATCCTGATTGTATTTCCACAATACTTGAATTGTTTCTTTCTAGCTGCTTGCAATATTTTCTCCTTGACCAGGGAACTCTGGAATTTGGCCACAATGTTCCTAGGAGTTTCTCTTTTTGGATCTCTTTCAGGCGGTGATCTGTGGATTCCTTGAATACTTATTTTGCCCTCTGGTTCTAGAATCTCAGAGCAGTTTTCCTTGATAGTTTCATGAAAGATGATGTCTAGGCTCTTTTTTTGATCATGGCTTTCAGGTAGTCCCATAATTTTTAAATTGTGTCCCTGGATCTATTTTCCAGGTCAGTTGTTTTTCCAGTGAGATATTTTACATTATCTTCCATTTTTTCATTCTTTTGGTTTTGTTTTGTGATTTCTTGGTTTCTCATAAAGTTATTAGCCTCCATCTGTTCCATTCTAATTTTGAAAGAAATTTTCTTCAGTGAGCTTTTGAATCTCCTTTTCCATTTGGCTAATTCTGCTTTTGAAAGTATTCTTCTCCTCATTGGCTTTTTGAACCTCTTTTGCCAATTGAGTTAGCCTATTTTTCAAGGTGTTATTTTCTTCAGCATTTTTTTGAGTCTCCTTTAGCAGGGTGTTTACTTGTTTTTCATGCTTTGCTTGCATGTCTCTCATTTCTCTTCCCAGTTTTTCCTCCCCCTCTCTAAGTTGATTTTCAAAATCCTTTTTGAGCTCTTCCATGGCCTGAGCCCATTGAGTGGGCTGGGATACAGAAGCCTTGACTTCTGTGTCTTTCCCTGATGGTAAGCATTGTTCTTCCTCATCAGAAAGGAAGGGAGGAAATACCTATTCACCAAGAAAGTAACCTTCTATAGTTTTATTTTTTTTCTCTTTTCTGTACGTTTTCCCAGCCAGTGACTTCTGAATATTCTCTTCACACCCACTTGGCCTCCAGATCTGCCCAGCCAGCGCTTGGGGTCTGAGATTCAAGTGCTGCTTCCCAGCCTCAGGGCTTTGGGTGGGGGCAGGGCTGCTATTCAGTGTGAGATCAAGTTCAGGTGCTTGGGTGAGGGCAGGTCTGCCTCACGGGACTCAGTTCCCTCAGGGGGTTTATGCAGAGATCTTCAACAATGGATCCAGTCTCCTGTCTGCTTGGGGAGCCCTTGTCTGCTGCCGCCTCCGCTGCTGCCTCCTGAGGGGGCCTCAGTTATGGGGGCACCCCACATCCCTCTCGGCAAGCCGAGAAGACCCTCTCACCAATCTTTGGGGCCCGCGGGTGGAGGGACCCACGCGGCTGCGATTCTGTCCCTGAAGCCTGCTCAGGTCTGCTCCTCTCGATGCTGCGCGGCCAAGGCAGAGCTGGGCTCGGCTTCGGGTCTGCAGCGCGAAGGACCTTTTGCGAGAGGTTTTCAGGGCTCTCTGGAACAGAAATCTCGTCCACTCTGTTGTTCTGTGGCTTCTGCTGCTCCAGAATTTGTTGGGAGTTCTTTTTTACAGGTATTTTATGGGCTGTGGGTTTGGAGCTAGCGTATATGTGTCTTTCTACTCTGCCATCTTGGCTCCGCCCCTGATAAGGTAATTTTTCAGCCAGGTCTTTGAAAGATGGGTACACTTTGAAAGATAAGAGAAGAGAAATCTTCTGCTTTAATTTATTAATCACTCTTTCAAGGATTGTTTATGTCTCACAAATAGCAAAGTCATTGGTCTTTCACCAGTTTTTACCCTTTAGTAGCTCAAGATCATATAAAAGCAAAACACAAATTGTTAGAAAACATTTGCCCCTACAGATATAGTTGGCTGGTGAAGGTGCCATAGACTTGCCCAGATGACCCAAGGTTTCCATGACACAGTAATAGTTAAGAAGCCCTGCTGTTGTAGATCAGAAGATTAAAGCTAGAGAGGACTTGAGAATTAATAACTGACAATCAGCCTGGCATGGTGGTAGTAGTGCTGGATTTAGGGTTAGAAAACCTGGTATGAATTCTTGCTCTACTATTTATTCCCTCTTGATTTTTTCCATTTTTGTAAAATGAGGGCATTAGACACTTAAGGTTTCTTCTGCCTGTAAATCTATGGTTCTGGGAATAAGAAGCCAACATTTACTTATCATTTTAACTTACATGAACTGATGCACATGAAATGATCAAAACAGGAAAACATAGTATATGATAGTAGTAGCAACATTAATGATGAGCTAGATTGACTTAGCTCCTCTCAGCAATACAACGATCCATAATAGTTCCAAAAGAATTATGATGGAAAATGCTATCCACATCCAAAGAAAAAACTGATGGAGTTTGAGTGCAGATTGAAGCATACTATTTTCACTTTCTTTATTTTTTATGTGTTTTTTTTCTTTTGCAAACTGTTCTTTCACAACATTACTAATATGGACATAGGATTTAGGTGATTGTACATACGTAACTGATAGCAAATTGCTTACTGTCTTAGGGAAGAGAGTAGGAAGGGAGGAAGAAAATTTAGAAAAGAAATTTTATTTAAAATGAATCTTAAAAATTGTCTTTATGTGTAATTAGAAAAAATAAAATGTTATTTAAAAACACTTTAAGGGTTACACAACATTTTATATTAATTAATTAATTTACTCATACTTCCTCATTTTACAAATAAGAAAATTACTGTCCAGAGGTATAAAATGAATTGCCTAAGGTTGAAGAGATTTTAGTAGCAGAGTTGGAGTTACTAGATTATCACTTTGACAGTCATGACCATACTTGTACTATGATTGCATGTTTTATCCCTGTTTTGTCACATCAAGAAAGAATGGTAAATTTATCCCAAACTCATGGTTATACACTAGAAATGCAATCTTAGAGTTTCCCTACTTTCTCTTGATCTCTTATATTCCTATGAATTTCTGTTGAGTATTTTTCTTTGTCTTCCTTAATAGCCCCACAACATTCTGAATCCCCTACGATATTATTTTCCATCCCAGTTCAGGCACTCTTTACATCATTGAGAAGAATACACATGGGATTGTAGTGAAATGAGAAGTTTTTGTTTGAAATTTCATAAACTAAAATGTTACAATAATAGCTACTTTAAATATTGGCCACTCTATGTCAGTTTGATTCACATTGAAAAGCAATCTTCTGCTACAGGTTGCCATAGCAGGGCTGTGGTATACGATATTAATAAAGTCAAAAGGCCATGAAACTTTTATTTAGGCACATTTAAAGATACATCTTTTTCTACTTAAATTGGGATGTGGTCATTTTGCACAAGTTAGGGAGGAATAGTCTTTGTTTTCTACTCAAATGGCTGCTATAAAAAGAACCTTGTGGGGTGTATGTTCCAGTAATATTGCCGCTTTTATATCTGACTTTAACTAAGCAGCATACACCCCACAAGGTCCTTTTTATAGCAGCCATTTGAGTAGAAAACAAAGACTATTCCTCCCTAACTTGTGTAAAATGGCCACATCCCAATATGTTGTACAGTGATAACTGTGGTACAAGAAACATAACCTTAGACAAAATAGTGGAAGCAAATAATCTTGAGTGATTTAGCAACGTTCTCCTTGATGTAATTGTTGACTTATGTAAGGAACTATTCATTTATTGACGACAATGAGTGTGAAGATTTGGAAACATATATAAAAGAATACCTTCAATTTAAAAATTGTCATATGTAGCTTCCTGAAGAATATAACTCTCTGTTCCCTGTCTTCTTGGGGGGAAGGGGTGGCACATAGGGAAGTTTAGAGGAAGTGCTGGTTCTTAAAAACCACTTTAATTTATTGTACTTCCATAAAAATGTAATGCCTAGGGTTTTCTTTTTTACTTAGAAAGAGTTCATTATGTTAATGTGTAGCTTAACACAAATCATTTATACTATTAATAACTGTCATAATTTGAATATTTTTACCTATTTTAGAAATACTGTTTAGTACACTGTGATTGTATTTTCCTCCATGGTATCTAAATCCCTAAGTTTCACCAAAGTCTTTTATTTTGTTTCTACCAAATTGTGCCAGAAATGCAGTCTTTTCACATGTAAGCACCTTTTCTCCCATCTAGACTTAGTCTTAGAATTTAATATTTACAGTCAGATGTAAAATTCTCTTTAAAAAAAATAAGGAACTTAAGTAGCTTGAATGAAGTGCTATGCAGTGCTACTATAATAAAAATGCCAATATATCAGAATTAATTTACAGATTTAATACTATACCATTCAAACTACCAATGGGATACTTTATAGAGCTAGATAAAATTATAACAGTTTATTTGAAAGAACAAAATATTCTTTGGGAGAGGAATAATGGAAAAAAAGAAGAAGGAATAGTACTAAAAAGCAGAAATCTTCAAAACATAAATTTACCTAGGAAAAAAGCTCCCAATTTGATGCAGACCACTAGAAAAACTGGAAGGCAACTTGGCAAAAATTGGGCTTAGACTAACATCGCATGTCATATTCTATAATAAATGTAAGGTGAATGTGACCAGTATATTAAATGTCATACCATAAAAATATAAGAGAAGAAGTATATTCCTTTCATAGCTCGTGATAGGGAATGAATTGTTAACCAAACAAGGAACAGAAGGAGTTACAAAAGATTAAACAGATACTTTAAAAATTTTATTCATTTTTTTTTTAAATTTTCATTTCCAAATTCTCTCATCTCTGTACCTCCTCTCTGAGCTATTAAGAAGGCGATAAATAGTATACCCATTATCATATAAAACATTTCTACATTAACCAATTTGGGAAGAATAAGAAAAGGAGAAAAAATGTGCTAGTCTACCCTCTGAACTCATCAGTTCCTCTATCTGGAGGTGGATAGCATTTTTCATCATGAGTGCCTTTAAAATAGATACTTTTGATTACATGAAATTAAAAAGTTTTTGCACAAATGGAATTAATGCCTCTACTGTAAGAAAGGAAGTAGTCAACTGGGATAAAAAATTCTTGTGTTAACTACCTCCAATAAGGCCTGGTATCCAGAATTAATTAATCCATAAATTAACATACGTAAAATGAAGACCCATTCCTTAATAGAGAAGTGGCCAAATGTTATAAGCAAATAGTTTTCAAAGAATTGCAAACTATTAAAAACATATGAAATAATGCTCCAAGTCAGTGACAAGAGAAATGCAAATCAGATACTACAACTTTGAAGTTTCACTTTACTACCAGCAAATTGGCAAAAATGATTTTTTAAAAAATGAGTGGAATACTCGGTATTAGAGGCATTGTGGAAAGATAAGCACACTAATGCATTATATTGGTGGAGCTGTAAACCTGTACTGCCATTCTAGACAGCATTTGTAATTATGCAAATAAACGATTGGAATGTTCATATCCGTTAACTCAGAGACTCCACTGCTAGGCATATACCACAAGGACACCATTAACTAATCATGTAAACCAAAAATTCACAAAGGAACACTTATTTTGTGGGAGCAACAAATCAGAAACATCTATGCCCATTGTAGATGCATGGCTAAACAAATTGTAGCACCTCAAAGTAATGGAATTTTGCTATGCTGTAAGAAACGTTAAGCATGATGAATACCATGTTACATGGAAAGATGTAAACAAACTGACGTGAAAGTAAATTACACAGAGCCAGGAAAATACTGGCTGCAGCAGTGTAAACACAAAGAGTAAAACATTGAGACTGAATTATGGAATTAAAAAGAACAAGTTTAGCCTCAAGGTGAAGATAGGAAGATATATCTCCCAAAAGTACATGGAGATTTTGCTGGTTTTTTTCCTCTTTTTCTTAAAAAAAAAAATTCTTTATTACAAGGAATGGCTCTCTGGAAGTTGTCAAGAGAGAGATACAAGGGGAAAACTAGGTGATAGTGATGAGGGCTGGAAGGGAGGGAAGAGGGAGGAAGACCCCCCACAAAGACCGGAGTACTAGAGGCAGGTCACCTAGAATGAATCCATGGACTCAAACATTCTTGAGGTGAAGGTAAAGATTTATTACACTTTTCAGCGGGCAGGAAGGTTAGAGGTAAAGTTTATATAGGATATTCTATGGGAAACATGCCAAATATGCTAACTAGGTATTTTGGGGTAAGATTAGGGTGTGCTTAAGGAGTGGTTAGTTCTTAAAAGAACATGCACTTTTGGGATCTAGTATGCAGGTGTTTTCACTGGGAAATAACCTAAGGGGGGGCCACATGGAGGTGTGTTTTTAGGCCTGAAATGTCATTAAGTCAACCAATAGTCAGGGCAGACCAGGGGAAAATCAGACTTCTCTCATCAACGTCTTGTTAGACAAGATAAATGTAAGGGACTATACATACTAGAATACATATGATTGGTCAGTGAGTAGTAAATGTTGTTATGACCAGTGCACACCCTGTTCAGCCAATACACAGCTGGTTCAGACTAATAAGTTCTGTAGGTGCAACTGGCTACTGTATCAGGAACATAGCAGTTGTTGTGGGGGCAGGCTGTGTCCTTGGACTGGGATAGTATTTTGAGGCTAGGGAAAAATGTAATATTTAGAGAGAAATGTGATTTTAGAATTGGGGCCCAAGCACATGCACCCATGTACCCTGTCAATAGGAAAACAAAAGATGTCAATAAAAATAAGTTTTATAGTGAATATAATATTCTCACTTTTTTGGCTATCATCTTTATTACATGACTCTCAAGTCTATATTAATATCCTTGGTCTCTCTATAAACATGGAGTCATTCCTCCAGCTACCTATAGAACTTGTCTACCAGAAGGTCCCACTGGTCACATTTAATATGCCGAAGACCAAACTAATTACCTTGCTCCCTCAAAACTGTCCCCTCTTCTGACTAACCAAGTTTTTCCTGTAGTGTCACCATTCTACCATGTTAAAAATCCTTTGGTTTCATCTTTAAATCTATTTTTTTCCCTTCTCATTATCAGTTGTACTTACTTAATATCTTTGGAATCTGCTTCCCACTTGTAGTTCCACTCAGGTCTATATTTCCTAATTCCTTGATAACTACAATAGCTTCCTAATAAATCTTGCTCAGTCCACACCATTGCTAATTATACATAGATGATTATGATACTTCTCTCAGAACCTTTCAGTGACCTACTGCCTTCTAAAAATAGCTCAAACTCTTTTGCCCATAATACAAAGTTCTGTTGTATCCAAATAAAATTCCCCTCACTTTTCCCTTCAACCAAACTGAACTACCTGCCACCCAGTGAATATACTTGCATTTTCTAACTCTATCAAAGGTCAACTGAAATGCTAACTACATCATATAATCTTCCTTAATCTCTCTCCCTTTCCTGCCCCTTCCCCAAGTTGATAATGACCTTTCCTACTCAGACCTCTATAATACTTTATAACATTTCTAATGTACCCATCATGTGTTATTTTGTATTGTAATTATTTGGGTATGCATTTACAAGACTTCAAATTTCATTAGGGCAAAGAATGGTCTTCGGTCTAATCTTTGTCCCTTTCTCAAGCACCTTACGGTTAGGAAAATCCGAAATAGTCATTTGATTAATATTTGAGTTCCATTGAATTGCATTTTCTTTGTCTCCAGTTCTTCATGGTCTCATGCCATATTTGATTATTCAGTGTAGGACTTCAGGGTAAAATGTGCTTCTGTGAAATATGTTATTTATAAATTTTAGTAGGAGACTGTATTCACTGAGCGAAACTAAAATTAGAAGAGCTGTCCTAGTATTAACATCTTTTTGTTTCAGAAATTAAAAGATAGAAGTTTGTATCTGAGCTTTTAAAAATCCCTTCCTGGCTTGCTAATAGTGAAGAAAATTATGATTGTTCCTTTTAATGTATTCTTTTTTGATTCTTATGTATCTGTGTTATGTGTCTTTTATTTAACTCTAGGAAATTGCTGATAAAGATGGAAACAACAAAGTGCTATCTTTCACCATCCCTTCCTTATCTAAGCCTTCAATATACCATGAGGTAAGAAAGAATAATTAAATTATATAGGAGGAAATAAAAATCAAATTTTTTTGATGCTGGAGATAAACATTGTTACATACATGTTGTTGTTATAAGACGCATTGTTACTGACATCTTGCTGTTGAGCTTGCAATTGTACATTCTAAGGCCTAGGAGCAAGAAAGGTATCCTGAAAATAATGGAAATTTACCTGTTTTATTTTTGTTTCTTTTTATTCTTTTGGTTCATCCTTTTGGGTTAGTTATTTTTAAAAATATGTTCTTCACAATTTTGTCTTTGAAGGGAAGAGTTCAGTTTGGAGAAAAGTTTTTTGGTGGGGAGGGGGAAACTGTATTTTTTAAATTAATTTTTATTGGTATCTTTTGTTTTATAGCACCTGAGAGTCCTTCTTTGTTCTTTTCTTTCCTTTTCCTTCCCTTTTCCTCCCCTTTTCCCCTTTATTTCCTAGAAAAATGATAGTGATTATAAATGCTGGTTTTCAATTTAAAAGAATCTGGTTTAGGATTCAGAAAAAAAAAAAAGAGATGACAAAAGGCCAGAAAGAAGGCACAGATGAGCAGAATAGCTTTGAAAGCTATGTGTTGAATTTCTTATATACTTTAAAAAAAATCAAGTTGTACCTAATAGAAATTCATAGTTTAATGAATAGTCCTCTCTGTTCTATGGTACATGTGAAATTCTCATTTTATTTGTTATTAAATTCAGAATAAAAAAAACTCCAGTATAATCTAGCCCTTTGGTGATATCATTCGTTATTTCTAAGGAAGCATAATAGATCAATTTATTATCATTAATGTTGCTGAAGGGTAATAGAGTACTAATAAATTGTAAGAGATATTTGTTTTGTTGATCACTCTTCCTACCTTTCTTCCACTGCTGAAAAAGCCAAATAGTAAACTAAAATGTGTTTTGAATCAAGTTCCTGATCTATACTAGGATGTGAGTGAACCATTTAAAGATTAAACTCTTTTCTAGTAGTTTGAAATTTTATTCTTTTTATCTTAGAAACTCATCAGGGAGGTATCCAAGTATAATAGAAAGAAAACTTTCAAATAAAGGGTCCTTGACACATAATTAAGGACTTAATTATTTCTTAGTAAAGACTGACTTTTTAACATCAAGTGTTTCTGTGAAATAGATTTTAATTAAATTATGGAGGTTAGTGAGGTATAAATTAATAAATGATAGATATGTAACTGAATATATGAAATCACCTATCAAAAGAATTTGGAGAGAAATATGATGGTGTCTACTATTTTTTTTTAAAGGGTGCTGTAATGTATACACTTCAAAGCATTGTTTCTTTTTATTTTGGACCTAAAAGTATTGCTTTGAATCAAAACTACATCTGATACATTCATATTTTGGTAGTTTCAACAGTTTTTCTTTCTCTAAACACTGGGATTGTTAACCTTGGGATCTTATAAACTTGTTTTAAAAATATTGGTAACTATATTTGCATGTAATTAGTTTCCTTTATGATTCTATGGTGTGTGTGCGCACGCACATTTAAAACACCATTCCAGGAAGAGGTCCATAGGTCTTGCCACGTTACCAAAGATATCTGCAACACAAAAAAAGGTTAAGAACCATTCTTCTAACAAGTTTCAGAGTCATTCCTGGCTAATTCCAAAAATTAAAACTACATAATTTGTTAAGAAATTGTAGGTGTTTTATTTTTTGAAACATTTTTTCAAAGAGTTATAGAATTTATGTATAAAAGAAAATGGAAAGAGTGTAGAAGTGATGCTTTGAAAATACCTTTTACAGTCATGAAAAGGTAATGTTTTGCAAATTATGAATGCTATCTTATATTTGTTTTTTTCTCCTTTCTCTAACATATGCTTCACTATAATTTGCCCATTATAATAGCCCTCAACTATTGGATCCATGGCCTTGACAGAGGGAGCATTGTGTCAACATGACCTCATTAGGGTAGTTTATAGTGATCTTCATCCTCAGAGGGAAACGTTTACTGCACAAAACAGGTAATAGCTTAAGCTATCTTGCTAAATCTATACTTAGTATAATTCTTCATTCCTGGACTGAAATAATTAAAATTGAATCTGATATGTCAGGGACCTCAAAAGTTAAGTGTTCTATTATCAACCTACCTCTCGTGGAAGAGGAAAATATAAAGAAATTATGTAGTTATTATTCTAAAAGTACAATGTCACCTATATTATAGCTGCCATCATTTAATCTGTACAGTTTGTTATTCTTAATAAAACAGTTCTGTTTTTGAAGTTTTGGAGTACCGAGTACTTAGGCTCTGGCATTTCAGAGGAGACCTGGGTCAAGTCCATTAAATTCAACGGACATCTATTAAACACCTGTCACGTGCAAGGCACCTTACCAGTTACAAGGGAAACAAATATAAAAATAATATAGTCCCTGCCCTCAAGAGGGTACTCCATTTGTGCTGCTCAAATCATCAGCCCTCTGGTCTGGGTCTTTGAGAGCTCCTTTGGCTCTGCAGTTGCTGACAGTGGTTCTCCCCTGAGTGTGCTATGGCTTCTTAGGTACTTCCCCTCACAACTTCCCTCTGGAATAATAGTATGAATACAGAAACTGTCTATAACCCCATCATTTGTATAGGGTCTATGCTTTAGGATTAGTCTCCTGGGTGCTGTATGAAATTTGGGAAGAAATAAAATCAGGTTAACATTAGTTTGATTACTGTATATACTGAAATAAAAATAAAAAAATATGTAGAAGACCTAATAATGGTGAAACAAAAAGACAGTGTTGAAGTTATTTTCCACCTCATTCGTTGAAGCCACAAGGGTAAATTATTTAATAAAAATCTTTCTCAACAGTGTTATTTTAAGGGACGTTAGAGATTGGGTTGCCAAAAACAAAAAGAAAGAAGAGAGGGTCATTGAAACATGTTTTTAATGTACAGAAGAAAATAGGAGAGACAAAAGAAAATACAGATGTGCCAAACAGTTCTAAAAGCTTTTATTATATCTTTAAAGAAAAAGCAGGCATGCACATAACAGAGATTTGTGGTTTCATGTATAATTCTCTTTTCTACTTTGTATAATGAATACTCATTTTATTTTGTGTTAAGTTCAGAATTTTTAGAAAGGGAAAGAGCATTGTAAACATTCTTTTTCCTTTATATTCTTTTGTTTTTATTAGGTTTGAGGTCCTGAGTTTTCTCATGCTCTGCTACAACTCAGCTATTGTTTATATGCCTGCCTCCTCTTATCAGGCACTGTGCCGCATGGGTTCCAGGTGAGCAGTGGGAAAAATTGATCACTAGTCTTTATGTACTAGGAATATTTCTTACTGCCTCCACTGATCACCATGCATGCCCTCTTCAGTTATTTCAGAAGTAGAGGTGTTTCCAAGCTGTGTAACAAATTAAAAGTCAGAGATGTAATTCTTCCTGATGAATAATTTAATGATGTCCCTAATTACCCCAGGACAACTGGGTGGCACAGTCTATAGAGCACTGGGCTTGGAATCAGAAAGACTCATCTTCATAAACCCAAATATGGTCTCAGACACTTAATAACTATGTGACTCTGCACAAGTTACTTAACCCTGTTTGCCTCAGTTTCCTCCTCTGTAAATGAACTGGAGTAGGAAAGGGCAAAACCACTCCAGTATCTTTGCTAGGAAAACCTTAAATGGGTCACAAAGAGTCAAACATGAATTAAATAACTGAACAACAAAAATCACTCCATAGAGGCAGTTCATAAACCATATTGATGGTATAAGTTGTTTCAGGAAATTGGGAAATTTCCTGTGCCTACTTCAGTTTCTTTCCTCTTAAGCCTTAATAATAATAGCAGCTTCCATTTATGTAATCCTTTATGGTTACAAAGAACACAGCTCTGCTTCAGATTGGTCCTCTGCATTATTCCGAAATTTGATTCAGTTCTGTTCTCAGCATGGAGAATGTTAAGCAGGGGAAAGAATGAGAGATAACTAAGCAGTTAAACATTTGCAGTTTTTTTTTGTTATTTTGTTTGAAGTTTTATGTTCTCCCAGATACACAAGTGTTTAAATACCAAAATATGTTCAAGGTTAAATATTCCCTTTTTTAAAAAAAATTGAGTAACTAAAAATGTTTTCTGGGTTTTTTTAAATGTATATTGCTTTAGCAAGTTTAGATTTGATTATTTATTATCAATACTTTCATTTAGAGAAAGTCATTAACACATGAGCTTCGGAAGAGACCATTACCATCTGGCTGCACACTCTTTCAGTGGGCAAAATTTCTATAATGCCTATCCCTTTCAAGTTACCTTCTAACTACTCTGTATATCTTGTATGTGCCTAGTTATTTATAAGTTGTTTCCCTTGTTAGAATGTATGCTACTTGAGGGGAGGAGCTGTTTATTGCCCTTTTTTGTATCCGTAGTACTTGGTAGTACTTTTTTTCAAATCTCTAACATTTTTGTAGACCTGGTGCATAATAAACACTTAAAAAATGTTTTTTTGGCTAAGAGAAGAATATCAGGGCTGCTGTAGCACACCTCCAAGTAGGTAATCAACTCATTATTTATAACACTAGGAAATCTTAATTTGAAGTTTATCTACCACCAACACTATAGGAGACAAGTGATAAATGTGAGAGATTTGTTTTTGTCTGATTAATGTGTGTTTACATAGGGAGTGTGTAACATCATTTTTTTACCAGGGTCTGCTGCTGATCCTCATAGTTCTAAACTGATAGAAATAGTGTGTGACAGTTTAAATTACTAAAGTGGCAACTGCATACATACAAATCCAAATTTCAATTTGGTACTTTTACTTAAGTCTATAGGAATTAGGAAATAATACATAAGCAATAAATATTGTTAAAGTTTTGAATGAAGTTAGAAACATTTTATTTTTGTCTGGGTAATGATAATTTGTCTTAGAAAGGGGTATTTAGGGAAAGTAGTTTACTAGTCTTATCCCCTAAGTAGAATTTTGAAAATATCTTACCTATTTGGAAACATACAAGAAAAATAACCTTTATTGTCCTACCTTTTTTGCTACACAATAACATTTGAAATTATGTGTCAAATCAAATGGTTAAAAATTATTCCTCTTTAAAGATATATTTCTATTTTGTAAGTTAAAAAATGAGCCATTTTTAAATGGCCCACCTAACAAAATGTTGTTATAAATAATCCACTTTAACTTCTCAGTCTTCAATTTTATTTACAGTTTAATGTTCATTTCCAAGTAATTGTGCAAAATGGTCATGAACTGAGATTGATTTTTATGTGTAGAATTTGGAATTGTTCACACAAGTTTTTTAGGTTCTTATAAGAAACAAAACAAAACAAAACATGAAATAGCACTTTCAGGTTATTTGGAAATTCCTGGAATTTGCTTTTTGTATCCATCACTTGCATTTCCAACTTAGCTTTCCATTTAATTTGATGATAGTGTTTTTTAACTGTAGTATTTTAAAGTGCCTAAGATAGTTAGTTACTGTGTTAAATTTAATTCATGGACACAGAAAACCAAGTATCTACTTCAATGCTTCAAGGGGTCATACAGGCAAACACTTGTCTTCTAGGCTTTGTGTGAGTGGGTTTCCACGACAAAATGAAAAACACTGGAAAGAACCTTGTGGCCGAGTAGTATTGGATCCTGAATTTATGGTGCAGCTTCTGACAGGTGTTTATTATGCCATGTAAGTATCTTATATTTGAAATCTTACTGGCCCTTGGACGATTTTAATGTTTTTCTTTTCTTGTATTGATATGTCCTGATTGTCCTTTGTTTTGTGGTACATTAATTATCTTGAATTCCTGATTTTAGTAATTCACTCTTTTAAGTTATGGGATGCTTTGAGAGTAGCTAAAAAGCAGTTTAATAATTAGGATTGACAGTTGGAGAGTGGCAGTTTCTTCTCATAAGAAACTGTTAGTATATATCAGCACTAAGGATTATCATAACCTAGTTTACCTGGAATGCCATGCAATAGCCACTATACCAGCTTATGCCCTCTTCCACCTGAAACCTTTATATAAGGAAACATTAGCATTTAACTCTTCATATTTTCCTTGACTTATAACCTGAAGTGAAATGTCTTGGGAATAAAATAATTTGAGATCCTTAAACTTTAAAAAAATTTACTGGGATTGAAGTACTATTGTAAAACGGACACTTTGTTTCCTTGGTAGATATAATGGACAGTGGGATCTTGGCCAAGAAGTACTGGATGACATTATTTACAGAGCTCAGCTAGAACTTTTTTCTCAACCACTACTGGTAAGACACAAGCTATCAGACATGGAAATTGGGTGGCACCCAGTAATATTTGCATAAACAATAATATAAAGAACATGAGGTTGACCCGTGTGTTTTTAAACTGTGATGTTTGATCCTAGTGAGCATTATTGTCCAAAGTTGCTTTTCCTGATCTTTTGGTTTAGTGTTTAAGATGAAGCAATTTAAATACATCGAGGTTAAAATACCAAGGAATGTATTGGAGACAAATGGTCTAGTGCAAAGCATGCTAGACTTGGAGAAGTAGATCTAGGTTTGAATCTCAGCTCTGGATACCTGAAAGTGCTGTGACAATTAGAAAGTCACCTTACTTCTTACTGAGTCAGGTTCTTGGGGAACATAATACTTGTACTACCTACTTCCCAGGAAGGTTGTGAGAAAAGTTCAGTGTAAACCATAAAGAGCTATATAAATAAATGAAAGTTATTATTTGGTCAGCGTCAGGAAACATTTATTAATCATCTGCTATATGCCAGGCATTGAACTAAGCAATGGAGATAGAAAGAAAGTAATGAGATAGTTCTTGCCCTAAAAGAGTTCTCATTCAGATTGTGGAGAAAACACAAAAAGTGAGGGTGGAAGGTATGATGAAATCATACATTCAAGGTGAAAGGAGGTGTGAATTTACATTTCCTTTGAAAATTAAAGTAAACTGAAAGACAGTGGTCTTTGCATAATCAGTTTTTTTAGTTAGGCTAGGAGTAACCATTAAATTGGGTCTTTGGCCTCTCAATAAACCAAAGATCACAAGGTAAGGCCTACTAGCCTTCATATAGTTTTGGGAAGTACCAGAGAACAAAGAACAGAATTGGGTAGGTGGGGAAAACAATGTGATTGGTTACAGAGTAGACAGCATCCTGGTGGTAGGGAAAGCATGACTGGTTGGAAATTGGGAATGGAACTGTCAGTGACCCTCTTCTTTCTTTCTTTGACTAAGAAATGTTCAATGTTTGAGTCCACCTGCAAGGTTAGAGATAGACCAGACTTCCTTGGATAACAAACCAGAGATCCTTGAATTGTGGTTGGTGATGTAAAGATATTAGATCAGGTTCTGGTGTCCATCTGCCTTTTTCAAGGGTAACAGATTTTCCTGAGGCAAGAATAAAACAGTGATTCTCAAGAGAGCTGAACTTAGCTTTTAGGCAAAGAGACAACAAAGAAATGTGGCTAGAGCAGTCATACAAAATGGAATAGCAATACAGAATAGGATCAGTTACAGAACAGAATCAATTATAGAATGATACAGAATCAATTTAACTTCTTCAGTTTCTAGGTAGATTTCATCTTGTAGAACAGTGTTTCTGGAGGTGATGAAGTCCGGAAAGGTAGCTAGGTGGGAAATGATGTCAGTGTCATCTTAAAGAGTAGAGAATCTAGGAGGAGTTCTCCAATGTCCATCCTCCATTCTCTCCAGTCAGAGCAAGGAAGGAGCTCTACTCAATATTTTCTAATCTGAACACATCTAAGTTTATGTTAGAATAATAGTAAATGGTAACTATTAAAAAAAAATTACTAACACTAATACCCTGCATTTGCAAAGCTCTTAGCAATGTCATTTTATTCTACAGCCAACTTTGTGATTCAGTCATCAGGAAGCAGATATTTATTAAGTGCCTAAAAGTGTGCTAGGTATTAGGGATATAAAGACAAAAATAAAAATAGTTTTTCTCAAGAGACTTCTGTTTTGTTTGAGGAAACAATATGCATATATAAATTTGAACAAAATAAATGCAAAACAGTTTGAGAAGGAAGGAACTAGCAGTTAGGAGAGCAGGACAAGTTTATATAAAAGATAATGTTTAAGCTGAGTCTTAAAGAAACTAAAGGATTCTCTGAGGAGGGAAAGCATTCTAGGAATGGGGAAGGACCAGTACAAAGGCATGGATACAGGAGATGAAATGTCATGTGTGAAAAATGTCTGAGGTGGAATGTTAGGTTGGAGCCAGGTTGTGAAGAGTCAAGAGTAGCTTATGTTTGATCCTATAAACAAAAGGGAATACTGTAATAGTTTACTGAGTAGGGGTGTGACATAGTTGGACCTTTGCTTAAAGAAAATCACTTTGGTAACTATGTGAAAGAAAGATCTGAGTTAGGAAAAACTTGAAGCAAGGAGGCAAACTGAAGGTCATTGCTGTAGTCCCCAGATTTGGGAGGTGAAAAACTTGAAGTAAGGTAATGGTTATGTGAGTAGTGAAAAGGGGATGGTGTGAAATATTGTGGAGGTAAGGATGGCAAAATTTGATACCTGATTAGATATGTGGAGTGAAGGAGAGTAAGGAACTTATGATTACACTGAAGTTGCAAACCTGAGAGACTGGAACATGACTTGGTGTTGGTGACTTTAACAGAAATAAGTAAGTGAGGTAGGCTAGCTGCTTGCCAATCTGTTAAACACTAATTTATTCTGTTACGAACTATTATGCAATCTCTCCCCCATTGGATTCTATATTAGACAATAAAAAGAGTTTCCATGAAAATATGTCAGCCAAGCCTATTTGTATTTGAGTCTATTTTCCAGCTTAAAAAAAAAGTCAAGCTTTTCATATAGCAAGCTATTTTCTTCAGCAAATTCTATTCTATGTGTTTTGTGGTCTCTTCTCTACATCTGCAATTGATAACCAATATATTGGTACATAAAGTATACAGCCTAACTTATTTTCCTTATTTTTGGCCCTTTGAATTATGTTAAAGTAAAAATTAGTAGAACAAAAAACAAATTTTGAGGGTAATGTAAAATTTGTCCTTTCTGCTCCTTTTGAACCTTGTTCACTTTAATCACAGCCTCTCTTAGGATGTTTGGCTGTTTTTAGTATGTTAGAATGGCAGTCAGAATTTTTAAGCTACTTTACCCCTTACTCCTGAACATTGGTGGTAAAAGTAGGCTTTGATAGAGTAACAGGACAGACATTATCTCAGCCTGGCATGGCCCGTCTGGCAGAATGTTTTAGGGCACCCCTACATGAGCAGGGGTAGCCAGTGCTTATTGAGAGATCTTATTGTCAGCCTTCGTTCTCAGTTTCACATATTTTTATGTGTATTATAGGACTTTGACGGAAACAAACAAAAAAGATTAATCCATGAAGTTTGGGAGTGAAAAAGAATGCTTTATTGGTCGTAGTCATGCGATTTATAATTTGACATTCTATTTCTTGGCAATTGTGAAGTGTCATAGAAGGATCAGTATAATAGATTCAGTGCTTTTGAATTTTTTTATCATCCTACTCTTGTTTTAGGTTGCTAATGCCATGAAGAATTCATTGCCATTTGATGCTCCTGATTCTTCACAAGAAGGTCAGAAAGTACTTAAAGTGGAGGTCACACCCACAGTGCCAAGGATTTCTCGGACTGCAATCACAACTGCTTCTATTCGTCGTCATAGATGGAGGCGAGAAGGTGAGCCATCAGTAATTCCATTGTTGTGAATAGATTATTGCTCTATTACTAATCAAATGTACATTACTACTATGTGTTGTTAGCATACCTTGTGCAAATAATCCAAAAAAATTTGACTAGTTACTTTTAGTGGTAGAAATATGAAATGTCCATAGCTCTCTTAATAGTTTTCTTTAGATTTTCCTTATGAAGTTTCTTCAGAAAATATTTCAAGTAAGATGAAATGTAAAATAGTTCAAGTGTACAGAAAGGCAAGAGATTAAAATTTTCATCTTTGCTTTTTAAAATAGTAACAGCAAAGTAGGGGAGAGGTTTTCATTAAATATGCTTATTACTGTAATTGAGGAATTTCAGTTTGTGCACGTGTGAGCTAAAATTTTAATTAAAAAAACAACACAACACAAAGCAAAACTGTAACTGATTGATACAAAAATATAACCCAAGCAGTTTTCCCAGAAGGATTGATTCAGGTTTTAAATTGTTGTCTTTGATTTACTGTGAGCTTTTTGTTTATTTTTAAGTATTGATTGCAGCAGTGTCTCATGGACATAGTACCTGTATAATCAAGCTGTCTTGACCTTGTTGTAGGAGCATATTATTGTCATTTTAATGATATTTTTTCACTTCTCTGTCCTGTTCATTTGCCAGCTCACACATTTTTCATCTGCCTTCTTGCGTATGTATGTGCATTGTACACACATATGTAATTACATATGGTTAGTATTTTTGGTTTTTTAATACCATATCCATATAAACCTCCTTAATCTGCCTGGGTCAAAATGCTCAGAAAGTTATAGAAGAGCACAAAAGCACTAAAATTTTATATGTTGAATCCCAGATGGCTTTGACTTCTCAAACGAGGCTGACTCGAGTATTCCTGGCTCCCCGATCCAACACGGCTCCACAGACCTAGGGATCAAACGTGTGCAAGAGGGGGAGGTGCTGATGCGCAGGACCCCTGAGCATGGCTCGCCGGAGCCCACCTTGGCAGCAGCCACAACAGAGGGTAGGACAGAGATGAGGAGGCAGAAGTCAGTGAGGCAGTTCCTGGAGAAGGATCCTGGCTCCCTATCCCCAAGCAGAACATCTTTCCATTCTAGTGTGTGTTTCCACTATCCCAGGGTGTATTAGCTTCTCCTTGCAATACACACACTTCCCTTTATGCCTAGCACCAGGTCAGGTACAACCTTTTGTTATCATGTGTGCTGGCCTGGAGTTTGCATCCCTGTGTGGTTAAAGAACAGCTTGGCATGGCTAATAACAAGGCAAGCAGCCGTCTTCAAGAGGCCTGCAAAGGCTTGGGATGTTTTCATTACTGAGCATGTCTACTTTAACATTAAGGGAAAATGCATCCAATGAACACGAGCCCTGATTGCCAATTTAAGCCTGTTTAGGTTCCAAAAACTTCAGGAATTGATACTTAAAGAACTTGTGAAGACTGCTCTAAAATACAAATCTATCTTCTTTGATCAGGAAGGAGAACTGAGGTGGAGTTGTTTTGACTCGTCTCCACTTCCAATGATCCCAAGAATAAATTTACCTGAGGCTAATTGGAGATCTTTATTGGTGTTGATTCATTTTAACATTTGAATAGATCAAGTTGCTGTGTTTCTAACTACTTTAATCATCAATTTTCCTCTATATATGTGATTTCCTGTTCAACCTCCAGTTTTGAAGCAGAGTGTAGCGTCTGTGGATGATTTTGTTAGGCTCACTAAGCTAGTTTGAATCATGAGCAATGTTGGAATTTACCAATCATGTGTGCAATGAAATGGGATTTCCAGTTTCTCTTGTTATTAATTTGCTTGTCTGTAACTTCCAACACTGAAGTGAAAATGTATTCTTGGGAGTTTAGCTGTACTAGTAGCAACTTTTATTTAATGTAGTGGTACTTTCACTCTGAGAATGTTCCCTGTAGTATTTTCACTGTTAAAGATCACTCAGCTTCTTACTAATAGGAAAGTTCTTGCTAGCTATTCTGTACATATTGTTGCCTCCCAGGAATTGTTCCCTGGAAGAAGAGTGCAAATAAACCGCAGAGTTCCTTTCCAATATAATACGTTGCTGCTGTGAAAACTGCCTTGATTCATTGATGTACCAAAGCAAATTACCTTTTGTTTGAGTATGTTAATTAAGTTGTAAGGGTCAATTAATTTCCATTTTAGGAGGACTCCTGCTCCTTGGTGCATCAGAAATTTGAGCATGCTCAGTAAGAATTGGAAGCTACTTTTAACTCCCTAGCTATTTGGCCAAATTGGTCTTCTTTTTTCTCAGTGTTGCATGTGCATGACCTGAAGGATCTGGAGACGTTGTTGCCATTTTTTGAGACCCAAATTAAATGGTTGTAAAAGATAAAGCCTTCTCATTCCAGAAGTTTTACATAATTTGACATGATTCCCTGGAGCCAGCTTTATCTTGCATAAACAAGAGAAAATGAGACTTAATAAATATCAAATATACTAATTGCTTAAAAGTGGACAAAACCCTGCTTCTTAACACTCTAGCATAAAAGGAGGGTTGGATGAGCCTATTTGGCTTTCTTTACCAGTTGGTATTTTTATGTTGATTTTAGTGCATTGTTAATTAGAAAGGCGATAATGCAGAAAGTTTGAAATTAGGAAATTAAAGCTTTTCTTTAATTCAGCAAAAGTCAAAACATCCTGAAAAAGGACCAGAAGTATTATACGGTTAATTTTAGTACCTCGTTTAATTGTTAATTAAATTTTGGGGATGTAACTAGGAAAAGGGTGCTAAGTTCGTTAAATATGTATAAGGTTTTTCTTAGTGCTCGTATTTGTAGGTTTAAAATAAAAGATAGAGGCATAAATTAGAGAAGAAAATGCAGTGATATTAGTCTTCAGTATTCTTTTTTGTATATTCTTTACCCTGCAGTATGTTGTTAGTATCTTTATAACTAATGGAAGGGAGAGAAAACACAGACCCACCCACAGCCTTTGTTTCTTTATTCATTGCTCTTTGGGGAAACTTTTCAGGCATGACACTGAAATTGTATTTTAAATATTTGAATCGTGTTGACTGTATGTTGAAAAGGAGAGAGAGAGAAGAGTTGCAGGGGGCTCAAATGTAAGAATATTACTTGGCAATCTGAAGAAACTGTAACTTTTGAAGGCATTCTTAAAATCATCAGTAAAGCAAGTGTTAATACCTTGAATGAATCTGCAAGTCTACTGCAGTTCTGCTTCACTACACTGAAACAACATTTCTGGGTATTTGAGATCCACTGATTACTTTTTGCATGCACTACCTTTCTACCATCGTCATCTTTAATATTGCTGACCTGCTTGAGCATCTAATCTGCATGTAGCAATAATCCAAAGCAAGCACCAAGTGTCTTAGTTTTCCTCTCTTGATTAAATGGATACTTCTAATGTTATTTTGTGCCCTTGTCACTCTTTATATTGCTGAAAACGTACTTTATAATTTATTAGTATTTCATACTTTATAAGCACTTAAAAGTATTTTCTATGGACATTTTGCTGTTTTTCTTGAAAGATTATGTGTTTATAATGCGATGTAATATGTATTTATAGAGTTTGACATTGTTATTCTAGTGCACATTACGTGCTGTCCTTGTGAAGAAAGAGGTTGAGAGAGGAAGTGGCTTCAGCTATTTTTTTCAAATGTGCTCTCATGCGCTTTGCATGATGACCAAAGAAAAGTTGGTCGCTAGATAAAACAAGGTGTTTTTGTTTTTAAGAGTAGCTTGATTATCAGTTTTTCCCAGGACCTTTCAAAATCAGGCATTTCTTTTATTTTTTTAAGGGAATATATTAAAGAAGAGACTTTAATCACCTCTCTTAATATGTTTCACATAACTATTTATTTAAAAATTATCTTGGCTAATATTGTTACATAAATATAAAGGTATTTACTTGTCAAAGATTCAGGTTAACTTTTCTTGGGGTTTGGGGAAATATATCAAAAGTAACTCCTTAATGATGTAGCAAAACATCTAGCTCTTAAAAAAATAAAGAGGCTCATATAGTAATATCTTGACTTTAAGAAAGAACCTTTTAGAGGTGTGCCTTTGAAATAATGATTTTTACAAGAATATTGATAATAATTCTAAAATAAGAATTGAGTTGTCTGAAATTCTTCCTTCTCTGTTACCCTTTCAGTCCCAGAAAGAGGGATTCCATAGATTGAGTCGGAATTTTAGGATGAAAGTTGATGGAATAGTCGTGATAATAAAATTGCTTCTAAAAATATAAAACATATTTTTTGTTTCATGACCTAATGCTCAAGATTGTTTTTCGTAGGTGTTGATGCTTAGGTTTTCATGTAAGAGAGCATAGAGACTTGCTACTGGATTCATTAATTCAATAGTATATAGATATGGAGAAATATAAGTTTTAAGAGCTGTCCTAAGAAGAAGTAAAACTTACTGAGAGGATTGTGAAATTTTGTGTTTGCAAGTGAAAGGCTAGCTAGCCTTATGTTAAAAAGGTTTACCTCTATCGCTGCTTCTATGCACTCTTGGATTATAGACTAAGTATAACATTTTACATAAAAGAGGTACTTAAAATTGAAACAATTGCATGTAGTTTAGTAGAACTGGATCTTTTTCAGATGGCAAATATATCAGCAATTTTAGATACAGCAGTTTCAGAAAGGTTTTCATTATGTTTGATCTTTTTGCAAAATGGTGGAAAAATCTAAGACTACTGACTTTCCATTAGGTAATGGCTAAAGGCAAGGTTATCTTAAACTGAAGATTTATGTGCTGAATTGTGTCAGCAGTTTGTCCTACAAGAAAGCTGTATGAAGCCTAAATTTACTTGTGGTATCTAGTTCTTGACTTTATTTTTAATAAGAGGCAGTTGACTTGTCTGCAAAAGGATATTAATGGAGTCTTCATGCACTAGAGTAATGCAGAACAAAAGAATACTAGCATATTGGAAATCATTGTGAAATAGTATATTTATCAGGAATACTGTTTGGCAAGGTCATTATCAGTGTACAACAAACAGAACCTGACAACAGATGAAGTCTGTTGTGATGCTAATCATAACTTCTACTTCATTTAACTTAGCTTGTGCTGAGTCTGTCTGATTTGTTTTTTAGGTGCTGAGGGTGTCAATGGAGGAGAGGAGTCTGTGAACCTCAATGATGCAGATGAAGGATTTTCATCTGGGGCCTCCCTCAGCAGTCAGCCAGTTGGGACCAAACCATCATCCTCCTCTCAGAGGGGGAGCTTAAGGAAAGTAGCAAGTGGGCGTTCAGCCAAGGACAAAGAAACAGCTTCTGCCATTAGAGCCACCGAGAGCCCTCGAGAGTCAGTAGCTCGTAAGCAGTACATGCATCAACCTACTGACCTTAGTGTAGATTCCATTGAGTTGACACCAATGAAGAAACACCTGAGCCTACCTGCTGGCCAGGTGGTGCCAAAAGCTAATAGCTTGAGTTTAATCCGGACGGCCAGTGCTTCCTCAAGTAAATCGTTTGACTATGTGAATGGCAGTCAAGCCAGTACAAGCATTGGGGTTGGCATTGAAGGAGTTACTAATTTAGCAGGTAGCAATGCCAATCGATTTTCAACTATCAGTCTACAGGAAGACCGGCTAGGTCAAGCTGGGGAAGGTAAAGATCTCCTCAGCCCAGGAGCCCCCCTAACTAAGCAGTCTCGCTCCCCAAGCTTCAATATGCAGCTGATATCACAGGTGTAGTTTTGAAAGTTCTACTTTCTTCCCTTTCTTCTTATCTTTTAAAACCAAACATTTCATTGTGCAAGAAGAAACTTCATCCCACAGTCTGAAACTACTGACCATTGTAATCAGATTTGATTTTGTTTAGGTATCATCATACTGTATTTTGTACTGAAACAGCAATAAGATTTTCTTTCCCCTCCTACCCTTCCTCTCTGCCGCCCCCCTACCCCCCAAATGTGTTTGTGAAGCAGTATAAAATGTATGCCTTTTTCATGCCTTCCTTTCTCCTTGGGTGATGTGCAATCCATCGTAGGCTGATCGGTCCCATTTCAACACTGTGAGACTGCAGAGACATTAGAGGAAATGGTGTATGTGATCCCTATGAAATGATTCTTTGGCTTTGTTAAGAAATAGAAACGGGTTCTCTCATTGTACAGAACTATGAAAACTACTGGATCATATGTTTTTTTCTCAAAACCAGGAGTGCCTCAGAGATTCTACTATGACTTTGGACTTCTCTGAGTTTGTGCAATCTTTTGTTTCTTTGTTTCTTTTTCCTTTTTTTTTTTTTTTTAAAAAAAAAAGAAGTATGGGGAAAAGAGATGGGAGGAAAGAGATCCGACATGCTCCTGGCAGTCTGCTGCACTTTTTTTGTTAAAATGAGGGTAGCTCTTTTCTCCCAGTTCTTTTACTCTGGGAAGTTAACATTTAGTCACTGAAACATTCAAACCAGGTTTTGGTCTTCTCCAATGCAGAGAAGAATCTAAGTTTATTGTGTAGATGGTAATGCACTTTTAATGGCTTTTAGCCATATTTAACATAATGTCTTCCCTCTTTCTCACCGGACATATATAGGGTTATTCTGTAAGCAGGTTAAAGTTTGAAACAATAAACAAATCCAAGAATCCAGATGGGGTATCCTATTTCCTACACATGATGAACAGTTCTTGTTTATGAATTATTAACTAATTGAAGGAAGTGCATCTTCAGATAAACAGGAATTTTTCAAGTCATCTTCAGTGATACCAGATTATTAGTGAAGCCCTCTCAGGTGCTTTCTAGGTGTGCCTAAATTCAGTCAAATATTTTGGGTTAAGAAATCTACAGTCCTGACAGATTATATATTTCATGGAGGTACATCAGGAACAGATAATTTGCTTGGGGAGATCACTGAAGCTTCAACATGATACATTTTTATAGAACAATTTCCCACTGGGAGTATTGAAATATTTTCTGCTAAAAGGACCATATTACCTTTTTAATCATCAGTGTACTGCAGTTTGTGAACATGTTCAACATTGATTTGAAAGTGGTTTCCTCATCCTTTAGAAAATTTTGAAATTGTATCAGTAAGCTAGATAATAAATGTTTCACTAGCTTTCGGAAACTGTGTAAAAGGCTACAAAAATGTATCATTCAGAATATCAGTTCTGATTTGATTGAAGAAATCATTTTAGATAATACACAGTTTCTATGAGTCTTTTGGCTCTGACATGAAAACAGAAGGGAATATATACTGCCTTTAGTAAATACACACACACACACACACACACACACACAGAGGTATCTATCACTGTACTGTCTTGGAATCATATAATTTCTCAAAACAGTTCAGAGCTAATATTGCTCAGTTTTTTTAGATACTTTTCATTGATAATGTGGAAAAAGTGTTTTGGGGAATTGGTTGAAATAGATTTTCTCTTAAAATTTTAAAAAACTGGAACAATTCTAGAAGTTGAAATTATATTGGAATGTGATAAATATGAGCACCAGGAAGGACCCCTAGTTCTTCCATTTTTTGCAGAAACAATCCTTTAATTTTGATGGGAAAGGATTTCCTTTTAAACTGTTACTAAAACAATTGGATTCTTATTTCAAGCTAATGATTCTGTAATGTTTTCGGTTGGGAAATAGAACCAAAAACACCTATACCATTGCCAAAGCCCAGCGGTAGTACAGAGATTTGGTATCTACACATCTGTATCTGTACATACATAGATGTATATGTACAGATACAGATAAATATATCTCATATTTTAGATAGTAATTTTTAAGAAAATGGTCCATAAAAATACCAGAGAAATATAGAGAAGTGAAAAACATCTGAAATAAATGAGAAGGCAGAATTTTGATCATATTAAAATTTCATGAATAAAAAGAGGGGAGCACTTGTAAATTATTGAAAGTGACAAATGATTTTTGCAGAGACATCTAGCTTCTTTTAAGAGAGCAAAAGGTTTGTCTTTTGTAAAATTCAGTAATTCCTCAAGCATTTATTACTTTCAAGCACAAAATTACCAAGTATAAGAAGGAGCGTGAAATGATAAATAGTACAAAACTTGGAAGTCCCTTTTTTCTTGCTCAAAATCCAAGATACATACATACATACATACATACATACATACATACATATATATATGTGTATTTGGTTTTAAAAAAAATTAAGCATACGTTGGGGATCTACATCTGTCTATGTACACCCAGTGTACTCATGCATATTTATTATACCCATTGGAATGTCATAATTGTAGTGAACAGTTGTGTTTTCATTATGTCCTTTTATTTACTAGTTTGACCCTACTTACACATTTCATTGAACTGAAACTAGATATTCTAGTTGTTAATAGCATTTTTTTTATAATATGGCTTTATTGTCTGTTTAGAAAAAGGCTTTACAGCTTCCAGTACAGGTTTTTGGATGATCGTTTGGATTATTTGTTGGCACTTTTTTCTTGGAAGTAGTGCCTTTTTGTACATACAATTGTTGATCTATAAGCATTTGGAAATCTCTGTTCATGCATTATTATCATATAATAAGTTAATTCATTCCAGACAATTATTCATAATTTCCATAAAGTGTCTTACAGATCACTACAAGAAACCTACCCTTAAATGTGTCATCATAATCTGAATTGAGCCAATCTATGGTAAAGCTATTAAGGAATGGATGCCAGTTTTCTATAATAAGTAGATTTTAATTGATGTTGTCCATGTTAGATCAAGATTTGGCAAAGTGCCTGAAGGGATATGAAATATGTATAGGGTTAGGACAATTTATTTTAATGCCATATTAAAACAGCTTTATGACACTAAAAAGGAACTTGATGAATAGCAAAATAAAATATACAATGAAAAGTTGCCTTTTGGGAGTAAATTCTAAAAATGTTTTTTAAGATAAGCTGCTCTTTGATGGTGATGGGGAGATTTTAACTTGAAGCTTTTGTTTTTCCTTAGCTTACTCCACTGTACATATATTGTAAAATCATGGGATTTTAGAGTTAGAAGGACCTTGAAGATCATCTAGTCAAGTGCAACCTCTCCCTCTCTTTATACATGGGGAAGCTGAAACTCAAAGACATAAAATGCCCAATGTCACACAGCTGATGAAAGCTCGACCTAAACCTAGATCTCCTGTTTCTTAGGCTACTTCTTTCTACTATACTAGACCCTTCCCATTCTTTTACAGTGGCATATAGCTTCAAGTATCCTGATCCCTTCAGCTCCTTTATCCTATTGTATGGTACAACATTTAAAGAAAAAGACATATGCAAGCAAAATGTAGATCAAATCATTTTTCCATATGTGGTCTAATACTATGTACACATGAGTGCTGGAAATGTAGGTATCTTTGTACACATAAGGTAGTTTTAATCCATCATGTCATAATTTCTACGACATTTTACTGAAATTCTTCCATTTTAGATAATTTTTATGAGGCTTTATTTAAAGGTAAAGTAACTCCCACTGAAATGACTTAATCAGTATTTTTGTCATTCAAATTTTACAGAAGTACCAACATGGCAAATTAATTATATGTCCAATTGAATATAGCAAATAAGAATTAAAGTACTGAACTTTCTGTTCCAGTCCTTTTTTTATGTTTAAGAGATTACATTTAATATTACACTATTAATACAAGTTAAATTTCCTGGTGTGAATGAAAAGTTATGTTTATTGTAAAGCTTCTGCTTCCTTATTATAATAGTAAACTATATCATATCATAAAAAGTAAATAACTTATTAAATGTCTTGTAGCTGTAATAGTTTCAGGTGCATAAGCTTAACATTTTCAATCTGAATCAAATTCTACTTGTTAGCTTTAAAATTAATCATCTGCTTGATGACATTAGAAAAATGAGAATGAAAATTTTTCTAATATGTTTAATTTGCACTATTTTTATGAAGTTTAGAATGAGGTAGTATTTTCCTTTCCCCACCACTTGAAGTTTTTATGTGTACTTTTGAGTATGTTTAACAGTCCAGTTCTCTCAGCTAATTCTCTACATGTTAATTTGTAAATAGAAAAAAATTTAAGATTAAAGGGTAGTAGCCCACTGCTGAATAGTGGCAAGTAGGATCATCCCATTTCAGTTCCCCAAATATTGTGATGTTATGTGTTGGTTTGTGTATTTGAAAATCAGTATTTTGTTTCTGAATTTTGTTGGAGGGAAAGAAGTATATTTTGTAAGTCAGAGCTATTGAATGAATCAGGAAATTTCATAAAGGTTTTAGAGCCTTTTTATTTTAAGGCCTTGTTTAAACAGTCTATATACAGATTTTTAAAAAATCTTTCAAGATTGTTTTACTCTTTCAGAGTATTAAAAAAATTCATTTGACATGCATTTATAATGATTAATTTATGGTTTGCTTTAAAGATACATATTCCTTAGAATTATTTTGGAAAACAAATAGAAAGTACTCTTAAACTATCCCTAGAATTTGTCAGATTACAGAACAGTAAAATTGGGTTAATGATACTAATGAAATCTTAAGTAGCCTTTGCCAAAATTGTCATATTGATGATAGATTTACATATAGTTCAAGGAAATGAATAACAGATAAATGATCATTCCCAACCCACTAGAATTAAAGAGGTCACCTTTCCACTGTTCTCCATATTTGGGAGTATTCATTTTAAACCAGACCACATGATATTTGATATATTCAGCATTAATATCCTAGCTTCCACAGTACTATTTCTTAGTTCAGTTAACTTGGAAACAAACAACAAAACTAACATTGTGGCAGCTTGAAAAGCTGATTCTGTATGAAATAATTGGTAGTGTAAACCTTAAAATGTGAGTAATTTTTTTTTACTTGTAAATTTGAAAAAATATATTGGTACTGTTTACAAATGAATTCTTGAAGATACACTGTTATAATGTTAACTATGACTTTTATAAAAGAACAGGATATAAAAATTAGTGTATCTTGAGAGATAGCAGTAAGATTGCCTAAAATTTAGTTTATTTTTTTAATCAAGAGTTTCACTTTAGGAAACCCTCTTCAATCATTTTTCCAAAAGAAACATAATTGGCTACTTCATTCTATAGTTAAAAATTGATTTCAGTCTGAGTTGCAGTGTTTGTAGGTTTTTAGTACAGTGTTGCCTGTAATATCTAGAATAATAAATTCTTTGTCTTCCCTGATTTCATTATTTTACCAAAGAAATTTACAGACCAAATATTATTTTTAAATTATCTGGGATTTGTACAATTTCCCATTCCCTTTTTTTTTAATCTGGAAAAAAATTAAACAGGATAGATTGTTTGAAATGTAGATTTATTTGTAGATAAACTACACTTGGGAGCCTGGGTAGAATTCTTTAGAAGTTAACATTCTTTTTCTTTACTTGAAATAAGTTGAATTTTGTCATTATTCTAATGGTAATTTCTATTAATTTTAAGATAAAATATGTAAAAGAGAATGTCTAATTGTATACATTAAACACATAAAGAATTAGAAATATTTTTCATAAGAAAATATAGAAGGAAAAGCCATTTTCAACAAAAGACACTAAATACATATAAGTTTTTATGTTATTGCTTAATGAAAACTTTTTCTCACGGCACTTGTAGTGTGACATGTATCTGTGTCTTTTTACCAGTTTATTATGTAGGAGACTAAAGATCCTACAATATGCCAGTATTGAATAGAACAGTTTAAAAATCAGTAAGTCATCCTCAGACTGAGAAGTAAAGTGGATGGATCTGAAGGCTGGGGAACAGTGTAACCCTAGGCATATCCTTAGCTTCTCAATGCCCCAGGTAGCTCACTATAATTTAGGAATGATAATTCATCATCATCCTCCAAGGAGGTTTTCATACCTATCACTACACTGATGAAATCAGATCTGGACCAAAAAACACCTTATAACGTGACAAGTCACAGAAATGGACCTCTTTAAATTAGCACTCTCAGACATTTCTGCTAGATTTGTTTGTGGCATCTGGGAAACATAACTGGTAAAATGGGGTAATTTCTTCACCTATAATCTATATGAGTAATTACTCAGGATTTTTTTTTCTTTGCAGTTAACTTGGGCTAAGAACTATTAAAAGTATATAATATAAGTTCATTGGGACTATTACTCCTAAATATGCTATTTTAACTTGTTATTTTTTTAAAAATAAGAAAATGTGATGAAGAAAATAAGATGCTCTACTCAAGTCACTTCTGCATACTCTTTTCCCTTAAGAGATTAGAAAAATAATTAATGTTTTGGTTAGTTTAACCAGACCATTTTGAAAACTATAAATAGATTTATTTTCTAGACATTAGGAGGGTGTTTTTTTTTTAAGTTTTATTAAGAAAACTGTACTGAAAGGTATGCCCCCCATGTGGTCTTTTTAACATTTGTAATAAATTCATATACTTTACAATGAATCTTTTTGATTCTTATCCTTGAAATTATACTGGATTTACATTCAGTTTGACTAGCTAAGAGATACAATCTTTAATGGTTAAAAGATTATTTTCATACTTGTTTCTCATGCTAGTTTGGCTCTTCTGAGCTAAGGTTTCTGAAGGACTTTTGTGACTTTGGCATTGTATAGTCTTCTCTGTCTTAACATAAGAAAAAGAAGCAGTAAATAGACCCTTGCTAAGTTTATTAGATGAAAAGATGTGGACCATGTAAAACAACCCTTACTTTTCACCAGCATTAAATTGATGGATGCATTAGGCTGCCCAAGTATTAAAAGATTTATTGCTGGTGAAAGTTTAGACAAGATAAGTATATAAAAAGAGATCTCTACTGTGTGATATCCCTTAATCTAGGACCAGTAAAAATCTTCATTCTATTAGAGCTGAGGGTGACACACACATTGAAGATCCTGTGCATGTAAGCCATTATTTTAATAACTGTCTTACTGAAACTGGTTAATGCTATTGACTGTTGTTGAAATGTGAAATACATTTACTGTTGACCTTGTAAATATCTGCCAGAGATAAAAAAAATATTTTAAGTCATTGTAAATAAAGATGTAAAAAAATTCATTATCAATCTGCCAAGCAGAAAAGAAATCTAAAATGTTAAATAAATGTTGTGTTTCTGGATAGCTGTGTACCTTTTTTTCTAAATAAACCTTATTTATGTATGTTGGTTTTCTCTTCCAAAATATAAAGGGACTCCAAATATGCTTTCCTTCAGATATCATATAGATTTCAGTGGTGTTGACTTCTGATTGCAATATTTTGAGCCTTCATTGTGTCTTCTTAAGGTTTTCTTAGTTCTGTTATTTATGTATATATTCCAGAACTTTGTCCTAATCCCTGTACTATATAGCTTCTTTATTTCAGTCAATACATGTCTGCTGTGTACCAGATGGGTGACATAAAGAGAAAAGTGAAGCAGCCCCTGTTCTCAAAGAAGCTTCTGTTTTACTGGGGAGACATACACATATGAGTATATATGGAATAAATACAGGTAAGTTTAGGGAATGTAGGACTATAGCTGTTGGGCAGATCAAGAAAGGCTTTGTGTAGAAAGTAGAGCTTGCAACTGAGGAAAATTAATATTGTGCTATACTATTTAATAATATTATTCTGTGATCTATCCTCATTTTTATCAGATGCCACCTTTGAAGGACAGGCAGTTTCTAAAGAGTATGAACAAGCAATATGATAAGCTCAAGGCCTCAAGGCATCTGCTCATTAACCTTCCTGGACCTGGCATCTCCCAAGTGGGACACTTGGTCCTGTTTTCCTTGTAAAGAGAGCTCAGCTCTCCCCAGGAGACTTGTCCTTTGTTCTTGCTTTTCCTTCATCAAAGTTGAGGGCAACCTGGTCTTTTAGAGGGAGATCCTGATTTCCATGGTTTTCTATCCAAGACTGCTAGAAGCAGCTGAGTCTCAAAGCAACTAGTATTCGTTAAGCATTAGAGAGGACTGAAATAAGCCACAAAGCTCTCTAGCTGTGGAGGAGTTGAGAACTATTAATCTACCTCCTTATTAAAATGTCCATGAGTTGGGATTGCCTTACACTTGCCAGGAGAGGTCCAAAGGATGTACTGTCAGGCCAATCAGAAGGAAAGACACACCTAGGTTTAAAAAACCCTGCCTACCCTCACTCGTAGTCATAGTCTTTTGACACAAATGGAAGCAGGCCAGAGATCCATTTATCAATGGCTTCATGCCCTATTAATAAACACCTTCCACAGATAACTCATAACATAATGCTGAAAAAGTAAGGTATTCTATGAAGTAAAGGTGGGAAAAGAGCATTCCAGAACTGGGGAAATGCAGGTCAATGCAAAGGCAATAAGAAAAAATGAAGTGCATATGAGAAACAGGAAAAAGACCAGTTTGGCTAAACCATGTAGTATCCAAAAGGGGAATGAGGTATAATAATGGAAAGGTAAATTGGAGCCAGATTATTAAATTTTAAAAGCCAGTTAGTAGTTTATATTTAATCCTAGGGGCAATAGGAAGTTCTGGAGTTCACTGAGTAGGCGGGGCATGAGTACTCAGACCTTCACTTAAAGAAAATCACTATAACAACTTTTTAGAAAAGTTTTTAAGAGATGAGGGTCAGAAGCAATATGACAAAGGGTTGAAATAAGTGTGAAAGGGGAGAAGTTGAGCCATGCCTGTGGACCTCTTTCTAGAAGTTTGGCTGAGAAAGGAAAATGAAATAATAGGACAATAGCTTGAGGGGATGGTAGAGTATCTAAGGTTTTTTGAAGGCTTGGCACGTTTGAAAATAGAAAAGGAGGCAACATCTTAAAGTATGTATAGCATAAATATAGGTTTATAAATACAAGGAAGTTTGTGGAGGGAGGACCCTAGTGATTGTGGTAATCAAGAAATACCACATAGAATATATGCTTCAGCTGTGTCTTAGCAATGACAGGCCTAGAGGGAGTGTATGACACTGGGTTAATAAGCATTAAAGCCCTTCTGATGTGTCAGGTGCTGTGCCAAGAACCTGGTACACAGAGAAAAGCAAAAATTTCTTACCCTCAAGGAACCAAGTTAAAAGCTACTGGAACCCACTTAGTAAGGGCATGAGAGGATTAAACCTACACTTTCAAAAAATAAGTCTTTTAAGATAGGACGAATTGGTTCCCAGAGAGTTTAGGCAATGAGACGGCCCACTAGCATTAAGTGCTCATTATGGCCCGGGCATTGTGCTGAGTGCTTGAAATAAGACACTCTCTCCCTTCTAGGGGCTTACATTCTAATTGGAAAGAGGAGAGGAGATAGTAGGTACTTTATCTGAGCACCCTCTTTAAATGGAAATTCAAGAAGGAGCCCTTCACTTTCCATTCAAATGGAGAGACCTCTGGCACCGAGAGTTACCGGGGTTTCCGTGGGTCCTGATGGAGGAGTTGAGAGGAATGGTTCCTGATGGGACCAGTTCAGAAGCAGAACATTTCTTATGAAATGTGTGAGAAAAGACTAGTTTGGCTGTATTTCAGAATGCGGAAGGAGTAATCAGTGAAAATGGAAAGATAGGGAGTTGGAGTCAGGTCGTGAAGTCCTTAAAAAAAGAAACAAGTTTATTACATTCTGTGCTGGAAGCAGTGGAAAGCCATCAGAATCGATTAAGTAGGGGATTCACAGAACTGTACTTAATAAAAATTACTTTGGCAGCGGTGTATAGGATGGACTAGAATTGGTGAGACCAAATTTAGGCAAAAGTTAATGAGGGCCTGAACTAAAGTGACAGTCATTAGTGGAGAGAAAGGGTCAGATGTCAAGAAATGTGGAAGAAGAAACAGCAAGGTTTGGCAGTTAATTGCCCAGAGGATTCCAGGATGATGTCAAAGTTACTGGAAAGATGGTGGTACTTTTGATGGAAATAAGTAGGAAAAGAATGGGATCAAAGTAGAGGGATTGCCCTTCATTAGAAGAGCCACTTCATTATCAGACACTTGAACAAAGGAGAAGATGGGGGATTCTGTCAAGGCTATTTGAGAGAAGAGGGAAAGGGATTAAATTTCATCCATATCTATTTCATTACAATATCGTCTGCATAATTTTGTATCAATGGTAGGAAACCTTTTGCTTAGATACAGAGTAAAAATGACTGATTTTTTCCTCCCATAGAGAAATGTATAGAACATTGTCAGCACCCACTATTTCTTACACTAGATGGTATTTTACTGTTATTTATACATTTTATTTTTACATGATTTTCCAATAAAGTATTTTATTAAATTTTATTTTAATTTCCTTACAGTATTTTTTAAAAAGTTACACAAAATCACTCTAGCATGCAAATTGCAACTAAGTATACCTAACATTCTTCTCTTCTAGTCCACTATAAAAAGGATGGAGAAGTAGGCGCTAACATCAGTCCCTCCCTTTCCCCCTCCCCCATTTTTAAAATTGATGCATTTTCATTTTCTACCATGTCACACACACCCCACTAAACCAGATGACAAAGCAGCCAGTCTAAACACTCTGCTTTATTCCATATTGCTAATAGTCAATCTGAGTTCAGCTGCCCCTTAGTACTACTTTAATGTACATTACTGAAGTTACGGTGTATGGCATGTTCCCTTTGCTTTGCTTTGTTTTCCTCTACATCACTTCTTCCTATACGTCTTCCTTTGGTCCTTTGGAACCAACATTGTCCCTTGAATTCAACTTGAATTTTAATGTGTTTTAAGGATATCTTCATGGTAGTCATCATATGATTTGTTGCTCTCTGCTTCCCTTTGCAGCAGTTCAAGTAAGAACTTACTATATTTCTCTGAATGCTTCATATTCACTTCTTGTGGCACAATAATATTCCACTGTATTTCTATACTGTAGCTTGCTCAGCAGTTCACCAGTTAACAAATGCAAAATTTGTTTTCAAGTTTGGATTGGTTTTTTTGGGGGGAGAAGGGGTGGGAAGGGAGAAGGGTTACCACTACCAAAAGTTCTATGAACATTATAGTACACAAAAGACCTTTGTAATCGGGGTTAAGTGACTTGCCCAAGGTCATACAACTTGTGTCTGCCAGATTTGAATTCATGCCTTTCCGATTCCAGGGCCTGTGCTTTATCTAATGTGCAATAGCAGGATATTGGTGTGCCAATTTTCTCAGATTCTGCAACATTTTAAATTTCTTTGTTATTTGATGAGTGAAGGAATACCTCAATACTACATTTAACTTACCAGTGATTTAGAACATTCTTTTTATGTGGTTGTTGATGGCCTATATTTCTTGAAAACTGCCCATATTCTTTGATCACATATCTCACTTAAATTAAGAATATAAAATTACATTCAATAACTATATTATTAAGATACACTTTGTATAGTGTGTATATAGTCTATATAGTTTTAAATTGAGGAAGAGGTAGAGAAGGATGGAAAAAGAATAACAAATGTAGACATGAAAAGACAGAGCATTTCTGGATTCAATATCTATTAAGTATACTCTATGAAAGGCACTTTGCTAAATACAAAGAAAAAAACAATCCTTCCCAAGGAGTTTACAATCTAGTTGGATTACAAATTGTATGTATATAAAATTTTAAAAATCATTTGTGAGGGAATGAGTATTAACTTGCTGGAGAAGCAGAAATCAGGGAAAACTTATATAAGGATCACAGTAGTCTCACCATACCGCTAAACAAAGAAGCTGGGGAAACCCAGATCCCTTGAGTTAGCTCAGCCAAAGTAAGTTATGTGGTAACAATCAAAAACTCCTTTTCCTGCTGACAAGTTTGAATATCAACCCACCCACCAGTTCTCGAGTATGAATCAGCAACTGCACCTGAACCATGACCAGGTTCTGTACTCCCTCCCCACAATGTTAAAGTTATATAAAAACCCATCAGACTTTACTAGTTTGGTACCCCTTCCAGGAGACCCAACATGTTTCAGTACTTCCTGACCCTTATATTTTGACTATTTCTCCTCAATAAAGTTTGTTTACTGTTTATCTGCTAGCTCCTTTTGTACTATGTATAACTTTCTGGAGCTCTACTTACCAGCCATACCAATTTTCTACAGAAGCATTAGTTGATGACTAGCACTGGGATTAATGATCTTGGCAGCTGTCCCTTCTTCCCAAGCTATGATTTAGGGAATGGAGAATGCCAGGACTGGCAACAGAAATTCTATGACCAAACAGTAGCACCCATTCCCCTTTCTCCCTAACACCAGGACTGTGACTTGGGGCCTGCCCTTGTCCATGTGCACCTTGAGCTCTTCATCTTGACAGCATACAAGGCAATAAGATAAATTGCTGCCCTTTTCCTTACAATGCACCCTGGAATCTTAACATTTACTGAAGCTACACATTAAGACAACTTCCCAAAGGTGGTGACACCTGAGTCAAGCTTTGACAAAAGTTAAAACAGAGTCAGTTACAGACCTGAGGGACAGCATGCAGTGACAGAGAAGTAGATAACAGAAGATAATCTGGTTTGTCTGGAACATAGATTGCATGGAGGGGGAGAAAAGTGAAATAGGCTGAATTCTGAGAATGGACCCAGACAGTAGAAATCAACTTCTCCAAGCAGAAGACAGGCTAAGGGGTTTTATTCTAGAGACAGTAGCGATTTTTAAGGTTTTTAAGCAGGTCAGACTTGGTCTTTAGGAAGACTATTTTTGCAATGTGTGAAGGATGGGTTGAGGAAGGACAGAGATTGAAAGCAGGGAGGCAAATTAGGAGACTATTATAATCCAGGTGAGAGCTGATGAAGTCCTGAACTAGGCTTGTAGCTATGAGAATGAAGGGTAGGTAATGGCTGTGAAAAATGTAGAGGAAGAAAGAACACAATTTGATAACTAGTTGGATATGGGGAGTAAAACACAATAAACACTTATTAAGTGCCTGTTATGTTCAAGACACTATGATAGGCACTGGGGATACAAAAAGAGGCAAATGACAGTCCCTGCCCTTAAGGAGCATCAGATTGCCCTCAATCTAATGGGGGAGACAACAAGCAAACAAACTATATACAGGATAAATAGGAAATAGTTGACAGAGGGAAGGCACTGAAATTAACAGGGATTGGGGAAGGCTTCCTGTAGAAGGTAGGATTTTACCCTCAGACTAAAGGAAGTCAGGAAGTAGTTACAGTATAAGAGGAACAGAGTTCCAGGAATAGGGGACAGATGAGACAATATCTAGAACAGAGAGAGAAAGTGCCAGTGATAACAGCCAGGTCAGTATCACTGAGTCTAAGAGTACATGCTAAGGAGTAATGTGTAAGAATACTCTAAATTTAGGAGGGAGTAGGTTGTGAAAGATTTTGAATGCCCAAAACAGCATTTTGTATTTGCTCCTAGAGGTGATAAGCCATTAGAATTTATTGAGTCAGGTGGGTGTGGGGGTGAAAATCACTTTGGTGGCTCAATGGAGGATGAATTTTAGTGGGGAGAGACTTGAGGCAGGCAGACCCACCAGCAGCTATTACAGTAATATAGGTGTGAGGTGATGAAGGCCTGCACTACAGTTGTGGCAGCATCAGAGGAGAGAAAGGGTCATATTAGAGAGATGTTGCAGAGGTGAAATCAACAATTCTTGGGAAGAGATTGAATAGAGGGAGCGAAATAGTGAGGAGTCCAGGATGACTCCTAGGTCATAAGCCTGAAGGAGCAGGAGGATAGTGTTGCCCTTGACAGTAACAGGGAAAGTAAGAGGTGAGGAAGGTTTAGAGGTAAAGATAATGAATTTTGTTTTGGACATAAGGAGTTTAAGATGTCCACTGCATATCCAGTTTGAGATTTCTAAAAGGCAGTTGGGCATTTGAGGTTGGAGGTTAGAAGACAGACTGCAGCAGGACAGGCAGATTTGGGAATCATCAGCATAGAGTTAAAAAAAAAGTCATGTCCCAAAAACCTAGAGAAAAGAGGCTATCAAGGAGAAGAGCAAGAAAGTGACTAATAGTGTCAAAGGTCATAGAGATGTCAAGGAGAATGAGGATAGAGAAAAGCCATTGAATTTGGCAACTAAGAGATAATTAGTAACTTTGGAGAAGACATTTTGGTGTAAGGATAAAGTTGGAGGCCAGGCAGAAGAGTAAAAAGAACAGTGCATGCTTGAACTTGTTATAGAAACAAGACCAATTGTGAAGGGAAGAATTTGTCGCCAGAATAGACATAAAAGAAGCAGAGATCACAGTGAGGAGAATACATTTAGAAGGTGTGACCTGAGCAACAAATAGACAAGAAATTATGATTAGGAATTTCACACAGATCAAGAATCGTGAACAAGATGCAGAAGTAGATGTTTTCTCCTATCTTTATGAATTCTCAAAATGACCCAAATTAAGAATTTTATACAAGAAGCAAAATAATTGCCACCAAAAATATAATGAGGTGAACAACGTAATGAATTAACAGCAGATAAGATTAGCCTCTGATCTACTCATTAAGTGTCACTTCTCAACTATTCTTCATGCTTTGGCAGGGTGGCATGATGAGATCCACGGGCTTGTGCTCTGAGACCCACCCAACAATTTCCTTGCTACTGCTGCAGTCTCTGTAGCACACCCCACCCCACCCCCCCCGTCCTTATTCCCTGATTCTGTGACAAGCAACAAGACTCACCTATGCTAACCATCCCCCCTTCCCTTTGCAGAGAAGGTAGAAGTATAGGAAAGCACACTGCACTGCAGTCACACTCAGAGACCTAAAGAACAAGTACAGAGGGGTGAGAAAGAGCACTGGCAGTGGAGCTGGTGGAGGCTCTAGAGAGGGAATTCAATTGCAGATTCTGGACAGAAAAGTTTTTGGTTGCTCCCAGACCAGTGCACAGGTGAGGAGGGGAGTAAACACCTCTCCCTTGATTGTGCCACCTTGGAGGAGCTGAGAACTTACAGGTACCCAGAATATACCCTCCTCTCGACAAAGGTCTCAAAAGTAACTGGCTGGGAAAATGCCCAAAAAGAGGAGAAAAAAATAAGACTATAGAAGGTGACTTTCTTGGTGAACAGGTATGTTCTTCCATCCTTTTGGATGAGGGAGAACAAAGCATAACATCAGAGGAAGTCAAGGCTTCTGCATCCAAAACCTCCAAAATGCAATGGTCCCAGGCCATGGAAGAGCTCAAAAAGGATTTTGAAAAATCAGGTAAGAGAGGTGGAGGAAAAATTGGGAAGAAAAATGAGAGCAATGCAAGAAAATCATGAAAAGCGAGTCAACAGCTTGCTAATGGAGACCCAAAAAAATGCTGAAGAAAATAACATCTTTAAAAATAGACTAACTCAACTGGAAAAAAAGAGGTCCAAAAAGCCAATGAGGAGAAGAATGCTTGAAAAACCAGAAGTAGTCAAATGGAAAAGGAGGTTCAAAAGCTCACTGAAGAAAATAGTTCTTTAAAAATTGGACTGGAACAGATGGAAACTAATGACTTTATGAGAAACCAAGAAATCACAAAACAAAACCAAAAGAATGAAAAAATAGAAGACAGTGTTAAATACCTCATTGGAAAAACAACTGACCTAGAAAATAAGTCCAGGAGAGACAATTTAAAAATTAGAGGACTGCCTGAAAGCCATGATCAAAAAAAGAGCCTAGACATCATCTTTCATGAAATTATCAAGGAAAACTGCCCTGATGTTCTAGAACCAGAGGGCAAAGTAAATATTGAAAGAATCACAGATCACCTCTTGAAAGACATCCAAAAAGAGAAACTCCTAGGAATATTGTAGCCAAATTCCAGAGTTCCCAAGTCAAGGAGAAAATATTGCAAGCAGCCAGAATGAAACAGTCTGAGTATTGTGGAAATACAATCAGGATAGCACAGGATCTGGCAGCTTCTACATTAAGGTTTCAAAGGGCTTGGAATAGGATATTCCAGAAGTCAAAGGAATTGTGATTAAAACCAAGAATCACTTGCCCAGCAAAACTGAGCATAATACTTAAGGGGAAAAAATGGTCATTCAATATTATAGAGGACTTTCAAGCATTCTTGATGAAAAGACCAGAACTGAATAGAACATTTGACTTTCAAATACAAGAATCAAGAGAAGCATGAAAAGGTAAACAGGAAAGGAAAATCATAAAGGACTTTCTAAAGTTGAACTGTTTACATTCCTACATGGAAAGATAATATTTATAAGTCTTAAGACTTTTTTCAGTACTTGGGTAGTTGGACAGACAGACAGACACACATACACACACACACATACACACACAGGGACACAGGGTGAGTTGAATAAGAAGGGATGATACCTAGAAAAATAAAATTGAGGGGTGAGAGAAGAAAATATTGGGAGGAGAAAGGGAGAAATGGAATGGGTTAAATTATCACACATCAAGGAGGCAAGAAAAAGCTGCTTCAGTGGAGGAGAAAAGGGAGGAGGTGAGAGGGGAAAAGGGAAGCTTACTCTCTTCACATCTGACTTGAGAGAATGACATGCTCACTCAGTTTGGTATGAAAGTATATCTTGCACTACAGAAGGGTAGAGGAGAGGGGACAAGTGGGGTGAGGGGGATGATAGAAGGGAGGGCAAATGGGAGAAGGGAGTAATCAGAAGTAAACACTTTTGGGGAGGGACAAGGTCAAAAGAGAGAATAGAATAAATGGAGGACAGGGTAGGATGGAGGGAAATATAGTTAGTCTTACAAAACATGACTATTATGGAAGTCTTTTGCAAAACTACACTTATACAGCCTATTATATTGAATTGACTCCAAAGAAAAGTCTGGGAGAGAAGAGGTATTAGACTGACTACCAAACTGAAGGTCTACAGAGCTGTTGTGTTGACCTCATTGTTATAAGCTTGTGAAACATGGACAGTCTACCAGTGCCATGCCAAGAAACTGAATCTCTTCCATCTGAACTGTCTTAGGAAGATTCTGAGGATCACCTGGCAGGATAAGGTACCAGACACTGAAGTCCTTGCTTGAGCTGAACTGCAAGTATTCAAACTATGCTTCAGAGAGCACAACTTCAACGGGCTGGCCACGTTGTTCGAATGCCAAATGTATGCTTGCCAAAAAGACTATTTTATGGAGAACCTGCATGGGGCAGGCGATCACATGGTGGCCAGAAGAAATGATACAAGGACACTCTCAAGGTCTCTCTCAAGAACTTTGGATTTGACTATGCAACATGGGAGACACTGGCACAGGACCGCTCAGAAAAGGTGCTGTGCTCTTTGAGCAAAGCAGAATTGAGACAGCACAAAGTAAATGCAGGATGTGCAAATTTGGGATATCCAGCCCAAATATTCACAAGGACTATATGTGCCCAACCTGTGGTAGAACATTCCGAGTTCGAATTGGTCTGATCAGCCACAGTCGAACACACTGAAATTTCACTTTATCATGGTGATGTCATTTAGGTCCTCTTTGAGAAGGAAGGACAATAACCAACCAACAGGGGGGAATAGAGCGTAGAAATTGTAATCCCACAGTCAGCCACCCTAGCCAGGACCACAGTCTATACTGTGATGTCCCAGACCATGACTACTAGAGGGAATTGGGCAAAGAAGATAACAGCCAGCCTTGCCAGCTGGTCTACTCCAGGCAAAGGACTGAGAGAAAAGTGAATTTTCTTTCTGCTGTCCACTCATAATCAAAGTCCCTGGAATGATTACAACTTCCTCAACTGATAGGCTAAGAGATTGCTGGAGACTTTTACAAAAATACCTAATGTATAGTTTGAACATATGAGCAAACAGAAGAAAATTAATAAAGTTAAGATATACTATGGTTTAAGACAGGCCTGCACAACCGCAGGTCACTTACATACCCCAGGCACACCAAAGGATTTTGGGCAGCCCATGAAAAATATAGGGGAAACATCTTCTATATTTTTCATGGGCTTCCCAAAATCTTTGGTGGGTCACAGGTTGTGCAGGCCTCATTTAAGAGAATCCCAACATAAAATCCTAACATAAGAAAATAATTTTGCAATAATCAATAATGGAACCCCAGAAAAAAAGAATGGATTGGCCACAAGGACTCCAAGAGTGGTAGGAAGAAATGAAGAATGATTTCAAACAGAAGATAAAGAATAAAAAGAGATCTGGAAGGAGAATAAACATCTTAGAATAGAAGATGGTAAATCTTACCCAAATAGTGCATATGGAAGAAAAACAGAACGGAATAAACAGAAATTCAAAATTCAATGATACAAGAAGAAACATTAGAATTAAATCAAAAGACTAGAAATTTGGAAAACATATGAAGCATCTCCTGTAAGAAACAAATGTCCTAGACAACAGTATGAGTAAAGACTGGACTCCCTTAATACTAAGTGAAAAAACCTGGACATCATATTTCAAGAAAGCATAAAAGAATGAGTATGGTTAACATAAAGAAGCATGGGAAGATTTACTTCTATGAACACCTGCAGAGGGAAGTATTTACAATGATGTAAATGGATAGAATAACAGCAGTAACGACAATAACAAAATGACTGGAATGGAGTGCTATGAAAGGACGATGACCAGCTTAGCCCCAAAGAAGAGATAGGATACTTTCTTTTCTGCAGAGGTGAGCAACCCTGGGTGTGGACCATTACAAATTACATCTGACTTTCTTCATATGTTGTTTCATTTTTGTAGGATGTGTTTTTCTTTATTCCATTTTTTATTCTTTATTATGAGATGTGGATTTCTGGAAGAGGTAAGAAGAGAGATATAGTTAAATGGTATGAAAACAAAAGACATCGATAAAATTTTGTATTATAATTTTTTAACCACCTTAAACTATTGGAACTTGAACACAAAGTGAATCCATAGGTCCATGCTTAAGGTAAATCTTAAATTTAACTCTCAGGATTTTAACTGTCAAACTCCAGAATTTTCAGATAAAAAAAAATACTGTAAGAAGTCAGGAAGATCCCAGACACCAAAGAAAAACTGTCAGGATCACATAGGATTATGCAACCATTACTATAAAAGAAAGGAAATCTTGGAATAGAGTAAAACACAAGGCAAGAGAAAAAGACTTGGGATGAAGAATAACATCTTACAAAGAGGAACATAATCCTACAGGGAGGAAAATGGATCTTCAATAGAGTAGATGACAGCAAAGCATTCCTGGTGGGAAAAAAAAAACAAAGCTAGATAGAATTTTTGAAATGTAAATGCAGGAGATGAGAGAACCCTAGAAAGGCAAAATAGGTTCAAGCAATTTAAAAAAACTAAATGATAATCAAGTGCTTATATCTTAATTGGAGAAACGGAACTGCTGTCCCTTCAGAATGTAACTTGCTTCAAGGGTCAAAACAGGATCAAAGAAAAACAAACTCATAAAATGTAGGAAGCATAATGGATTAGAAAGAGGTCTTTTTGATTCCAAGTATAGCACTCCATCCACTGTACAACTTAGCTGCCTCTAAAAAATAAACAAATGGAAAAAAGCTGAATGAAATATTAAGCACATCTAATACAGACTACAATGAAATGAAAGTGTTAATCAATAAGGAAAATTTGAAGAAAGGATTTAAATTTAAGTAGAGACTAATATAATCTTGAAGAATGACTGGGTCAAAGAAAAAGTAGAGACAATAATTTGTCAATGGAAATGATAAAAATGATACTAATGTGATGGTATGAAGGTGGCTTCCATTTCTTTTTTAGTAAAGGAAAAATCTCATCGCTATGTGTGTTAGGGGCCTGGATACCACATTTTGAGAAATCAGCGGGTTAAATGCTCCAGTCTTATAAAAATGGAAAGTATCTATCAAAGAATTCTTGAAAGGAACTCCCAGATGAAAACTGTTAGGAATATCATAGCCAGAATCCAAAGCTTCCAGGTGAAGGAAAAATTGCTGAAAGCAGCCAGAAAGACAGAATTCAAGTACAGAGGATCCACAGTTGGGACAACACAAGATTTGGTTCCTATCAGTTAAAAGATAGGAGAGTTTGGAATGATACTCTCAAAAGGAAAAAAAGACCAAAAAAATCCACCATAGACTTAAAACCAAGAATAACTTATAATATTATCAAGGACCCTGACATACAGAAGGGCTTGTACAGGTTCTTAGATCTGCATTTCTAAAAGGAAAGCAACTTTTGAGGGGTCAACAATCACTTTAATCAAGCACATACATCATTTACTTAGTTCAGGGGAAAAAGTCAGCACCCTGAATTTTGGAGAAAATACAGAGAAACAAAGATCAACCAACAGACAGGGCTTCCAACTGTCTGACCATAAGTAATACATACATCACAGGTCACTAGACAGATAACTGTCTGACCATACATACATAGTTACCAGAGACAGAAGCACCAACATCTAGATTTTCAAAGCTGGGGGGCGCTCTTTAGTGTCTGCCCTGAGTCTGGTCTGGCCAAGCAAACACTTTCAATGAATAAGCCCCAAAACAAAACCTCTCCTCATAGTATATGTACACTTTTTTGGAGCTGGAGTGCATCACAACCCTTGAGAACCAGTGCTCCTTAACAAAAAGTATAAGCCTTCATACAAATCTCCCCTAATCAAATTCCCCTTAAGAGGTAGGCCCATTAATGAGTGGGAAAGATCTTCAATCTCATTAGCATTACACTTACCCAGAAAAACTGAAATAATCCTACAAGGGAGAAAATGGATCTTTAAAGAAATAGAAAACTTCTAAACATTTAATGAAAAGACCATAGAAGTGCTGTGTACTGTGTTTGAAGTGCAAGTGAAGAGGAATATAAAACAGTATAGGTCAAGAGGAATATAAAAAGGTAAATTCGCTTGAGCAATTGGAACAGATTATATAGGGTGAGGAAACATGTCATCTCAGAACCTAAATCATCAAGGGTTATAGCAGGAGTTAAATAAGATAAAGGTTTAGGGAGTTGTTTTGTTATGTTTTGATTATCGTAAGAGAAAAAAGAAAATGTAGGGGAAAAGAAATACACTAGAGAAGAAATGGGAGAAAAAATTTCTGTTTTACATATTCTGGGTGCTCAAATAGAAGAATATGCAAATAAGGAGGTAAACAAGTTGGGGGAAACAGATATTACCTGAACCTCAGTTTCATGTGAACAAGTCAAAGAGTATAGAAACCACACACACACACACACACACACACACACACACACACACACACATGAATTTGAAAAATTTATAACTCTAAATTCTTTCATCAACAAAAGAAAGAACAGATCCATGAATCTGGCATGTAACCTAACAACCAGAAACACAACAAATTAAAATACCTAAATTAAACACAAAACAAAGATATTAATCAAATTGAAAGCAAAAAATCATTGAATTAATAGACTATTAAAATAATGTAGGTAAACCATTATCTAATTTGATTTTTCAAAAAAAGGAAGACTAAGTTATTAACATCCAAAATGAAAAAGACAAATTTACCATGAAAGAAGAGTAGAAATTAAAAAAAAAAATTGTTAGAAACCATTTTGCCCAGTGATATGCTAGCTATGTGGTGCATTGGATAGAATGACAGACTCATCTTCCTGAATTCAAATCTGGCCTCAGACATAAGCTGTGTGACCCTGGGCAAGTCACTTAACTCTATTTCCCTTAGTTTCCTCACATGTAAAATGAACTGGAGAAGAAAATGGCAAACCATTCCAGTATCTCTACCAAGAAAACCCCAAACGGAGTCATGAAGAGTCAGACATGATTGAAAATGACAACAACATGCCAACAAAACCACTTAAATGAATGTAGACAAAAATATAAATTCTCATGTTAACAGAACAAGAAACAGAGAATTTAATCTAATCTCAGAAAATGAGACTGAATGAGCCATAAATAAACTCCCAAAGAATAAAAAAGGTCCAGAAACAAATGGATTTGTAAATGAATCCTATCAAATTTTCAAAGAAGATTAGTTCCAATATTGCATAAACTGCTTACAAAAACAGGAACAGATGGGATTTACTAAATTCCTCTTATGACACAAATATGTCATAATACCTAACTAGAAAAAGTTAATATGGAAAAAAGAAACTAAAGATCAGTATCTTTAATGAATGACACAAAAATTTTAATTCAAATATTGGCAAAGAGACCATAGCAACATATCAAAAAGGTTTTACACTTTGACCAAGTCTATATACCAATAATGCCAGGTTGGTTCTATATCAATAAAAGTACCGAAACAAGATACTATATTAACAATTTTAAAATCATGATTTTATCAAGATACATAAAAAGCTTCTGAGAAAATGACGTTTCTTATATTTTTTAAAAATGACTAAAAAGCAAGAATAATTTTTTCTTATTATAATTAAGTATTATATTTCCAAGACAAAGATACAGAGTTACTCATAATGGGGATAAATGAGAAGCCTTGCCAATAAGATCAGAGCTAAAGCAAGAATGTCCATTTATCACCACTCCTATTTGATAAAGTGCAAGTCATGCTACTTCAGAAAAGTTATAGTTTTTTCAAATGATATGTTGGTTTACTTAGAAAACCACAGTATCCACTAAAAATTAATTGAAACAATTAGGAACTTCAGAAAAATTTGCAGATTATAAGTTGAACCCCCATAAATAATCAGCATTTCTGTATATTACCAATAAAACTCAGAAGAAAGAGAAATTCAATTTAAAATAACTCTTGGCAGGTACAAAATACTTGGGAGTCTACCCACAAAGACACACACAAACCAGATGAACAGAACTTCACAACATCCCGCTCGGCTGGAAGACCACCACAGTCAACTCAGAGGAAGAGGAGTCTCACTCAGCTGGATCCACTTGTGCTGCCCTTGATGCTCCACAACTCCACAAAAGTTTATTAAGCCCCTTTTAGGTACAACGGGAAAGCCTGCTTCGAGGCCAGCATAAAAATTAGGCTGCTTTGCACGAGTCCAAACATCGAGATCTACCACGTGGTTTGGTGTGGGGCAGGGGAGGGGGGGGGCGGGGGGGGGGGAATCGCTTTACACCTTCCGCTCTCTCTGTTCCGCCCCTCTCTTCTCCTCCTTAGCCAATCACGAAGCGGTTTGCCCTGCGGGTACACCAACGCCATCCCGGAACCGGAAATTGCCCAAGAAGGGAGGGGTAATTGTTGTTTCCTGGAGAGTCTCCATTTCTCCGGCTGTTTCTAGGCGGGGCACGGCAAGGGGACGCTGATTGGCTCGCTGGCCCATCGCTCTCCGCCGCTTCAGCTTCCCATTGGCAGCTTCAGGGGCTGCCCCTTTGAGCAGGGCGGGAGATTCGGTGTGTGTCGGGAGGATCCCCTTCCTTGTCCCCTCAGCCATCTGTCCGGGCCTGTGGCGTTAGTTGCCCGTCTGCGTCTGCCTTCCGTTGCCGGGCCGTCGAGGTTGAGTTAGCATCGTTTCTTCACCCTCTTTAGTCTCGGGCTGTCGGTCGGGTGAGCGTGGGAGCGGTGGCGGGCCTGGGAGGCCGGGCGGGCCGGGCCCGGCCCAGCCGGCCTGCGGGGCCCGTGCCGAGGCCGGAGGTTCGGGCCAGGATGGGCGGGTTTCCGAGTACGCGCTTCCTCCTCCCCTTGGGAGCCTCCCTGGGCTCCGGCCGCACGCGTGGGGCTCCGGGCTCCCGCCGCGGGAGGCGGGGGCCCCGCCCCGGAGATGCTGGGAGCTGGAGAGGCTTGTGGTGGAGGGGTTTGGCTTGGCCGCAAGTCTTCCTTCTTCTTGTGCCTCAGTTTCTCCTTCCTGTAAAATGGGGCTAACATTGTTTCAGGTAAAGCGTTTGGTGAATTCGCGTGGTTGGAGTCCGGACAGCTCCTTTCCAGGTTACTCGTTATTCCCGAGGGATAATCCCCCTCCTTTTGACTTTGGTTATTGATGTCTCCTGACTCGTCCGAGCCTTCTTTTTAAGGGCGGGATCTTCTCTTTTTTCACCCTTGCATGCTTATCGCATAGAAGGTGGTAAGCGAGTGTCGTTAAAATTCCATCCTCCGCCCTGACCCTCAGACGCCTTCATTGGCAGCGCTACTGACAATCCAGAATTGTGAAGACTGAAAAGATCCTTTTGCCTGCGCGGGTGGATTGGGGCAGAGGTCAGTGGGAATTCTTTTGCTCACACCTGGGACAATAGTACACGGGGCATGGAGCTGTTAGGATGCTTCTATCCGACGGATACTTGATTGATTTATCACGTAGAATTAGGGTGTGACGTTATCTGGTAGTGTTCATTGCAGCTAACGAACAGATAAGGAAGAGTGGGCAGAACGCTGGGGCTGGAGTCCTGGGGCCTCACCCTGGCACTAGCTCTGTGACCCATGGCAAGTCAGTTAGCATCTGTTTGGTTCAGTTGGCACAGCTGTAAAATGGAGATGATACTTGCCTCACAAGGTTGCTTGTTGTGAGCATCAGAGGAGTTACTATTTGTAAAAAGCTGTGTGGCACAGCTCCTGGTCCACAGTAGGTGCTATGTAAATGCTTATTCCCCTCTTTCCCTTTTCTTTCCCTGCTTTTAAGTAAAGTCCTTTTTCAAAAGGGAAAAATCTTTTTAATGTAAATTGTACAAATGAATTAAAAATTATTAAATTATAATTATAAAAATTATTAAAATATGTAACTTTACTAGCCTGATTCAGGCTAGTAACTGCTGGTAACCAGTTACCAGACTTCTGATAAAGATTGTATTTTAGAGGTTATCTCGATGTACCATAAATTTTAAATTTGCCTAAATGTACTTGGCATAAATCTTTTTGGCCCTTATGAATGATTGCTTTATTATTTCTGTTAAGGTTGATAGTGGTGAACCATTTGAAGCTACTTCAAGAAGTCAGGATGCTGGAAGTTCAATTTGTAGGGGATGATGATGTTCTTAATCACATTCTTGATAAAGAAGAAGGTACAGAATGTCTAATTGTATTTGGAAAAATGCTTGTTTAATGTTTGACTCTTGTTTCACCTTTTGATAGATGAAAATATTTTGTTTCTTTAAATATCAGAGATATTTGATCTAACATACTAAGATTGTGTATAAAAATCTTTATTTCTGAGTTTTCCTTTTTTAAATGCTGTTAACTAAGAAACCAAATTAGCAAAACTCTATGAAACTTGTGAGATTGCTTAGTAGCAACAGTTAATTCTGGTTACAGAATTATGTGAATTTTATCAGTTGAGGTTGAGGCTTATGTTTGAAATTTAAATATCTAATTTGAAGTATTTGTGAAGGTTGACGTTAACTCAGTTCTAGAAAAGTATATACACTCTTTAAACAGATAAAGTTTTATTCTTCCTTTCCATCTTTAAAAAATTTAGGAAATGCAAAAATAATGCCAAAAGAAAACCATTTTTCTAATTTAACATTCAGAGGATTTTCAGTTTAGGTTATTTTTTGCTCTTTGGTTATAACTGCAGGGGCTAAATTTCGAAAGGATCGAGGTCAACTCTCAGTGAATGTAAAGAAACTAATGAAGAAGCAGGAAAGTGACCTAAATGAAGATGACCAGGAGGATTTAAAAGATGAGAACTATGTGGATATTCTAGGAACAGACCCTCAAGGTATTTGTTGAAAAAAAAAAAACTTCAAATCTCTGCTAATTGTCAATATGTAAAAATACTACCACGCTGTAGGATAAGTAGCAAAATGTTGCTTATAAATGAACATTGTGTTTCTGACTTCCTGTTAGTAGACAGCATGTAGTGTCTACTGAGACTGGATAGAGAGAGCCAGCATTGAAGTCAAAAAGAACTGGGTTCAAGTCTTGCCTCAAAAATATTGATCATATTTCTTTAAGGCTTACCTTATAAACAAACAAATCAATTTACCTCTTGGTACTCCAGGCAACTCTGAGACTTTCTCTTGCAGAGAAATGCTGTCCTGCATTTGTAGAGGGATCTTGCTTACTGAGGATTTCCCTATACCCAAAGAAATCATAGGTACAAGTCCTGTCGCTGTCAATAAAGCCTGTATTGTTTATTGTTTTTCCATGAATGAAGATGGATTTGTAGCTCCAATGGTACTTTGACCTGGTCCCTCATGTGACCTTTGGTTGAAAACTCAACATTGAGTTCTCTTGATAGTTAAACAGAAAAAAAAAAGGTACAAATTGGTGTTGAATTGATGATCTCAGTTAGTTTTTTAAAAACAATATTCTAATCTGTTGAGTGAATGACAGCAGAATGAGAAATGATCCCTGTGGGACCACATCTAGTTAGGAACCCAACGATCCTAGTTGACTCTTATTAAAAAAAAAAAACCAAAACCCAACATGCTACGTACTGTTTTTTTTTTTTTAATAAAGATTAATAACTAATACTTCCTACCTTAAATTTCAGTTGGTTTAATTTTGTTTCTGTTACTAACTATTGCATATCTCTTTCTCAGAATCCTTGAAAAATGGCCGTGTTGCAGGTGGTAGCAACAAAGTTTATTCTTTTCAGACCAGAAAAAATCCTGAGAAAATGGCAGAGCTGGGTATGTTGTTAATTCTTGATTTTTTTTTTCTTGTCCAACAGCAAATTCAGGAAACCTTCCTTCACTATCCTCTCCCCATGCTGACTCTTCTCTTTGTGTATTTTGTGACTGGTGAGATTTTTCAGTTTGCTTACTTTATCTCACTTGTTTATACCCTTTAATAGTTTAAATTCATGAATGTTGGTTTTATATTCCTAGGTGTATTAGAAATCTTCAAGGCCAGGGACTAACATTTATTCCTTTTGTATCTTGTATGATGTCTAACCCCTTTTATTTCTTCTTAACATTACTTTCCCATGTATTACTCCTCATGGCACAAAAGAAAATAGAAAGAGGAACCAGTTGTCTAGGGGAGATCTATCTTGACGTTAATGCAGTTGGAGGGAACAGTAGACAAGTTATCCAAAGGAGGGGAAGATCCCAAAGTACTGGAAAAAAATGTCCTTACTTTATTAATACTTAAAAAAATGTGACAGAGCATTAGTAGGTGCTAACTGAAATAGCAGTTTTCCCCTCTATACAAAATCTTTTGATATACCTAAGTATAGAGGTTATTTTTCTCAATGAGGACATCAGCAGGGAACAGTCAGGCTCTCTAGAGATATATTGACCAATAAGACCACATCTTTATCATCTCACCATTAACTGAAATATGTAGAGAATATAAGATGGCATTGTTCTTATTGTTTATTGATTAGGTAGAATAAATGAAAAAGACATTAAGTATTAAGCACTCACTCTGTGCCAAGTACGTGTGCTAAATGCTAGGGATGAAAACAGGAAAGCCAGAGAGTCCCTGCCCTCAAGGAGCTTGCACTCTAACTGGAGGAGACAACACATATAGGTGATTCTGGTCACAAGTCAGATGGGAAGGTCGCTGGGGTCCTTAGGGTACATTAGCAAAATAGATAGTAAGGCAGTCTATCTTCTGTGTTATTGTTTCTACTGTCAAAACAGTTTGCAGCAACAAGAAGTTTGGTGGGAAGATGGGTTGTCTCTAGTAGGTCTGGGTCTGGCCAGTTTTCACAAGGTGCTTCTGGTGGGTGCTGGTGCTGCTTCCCATGATGGAAAGTGAATGGGGTCCAGAATTTTATAGAACAAAGAGGTGGGAGACTGTGCCATATTTTTAAAGAAGCCAAACTTTTCCCTGCAACAAAAAGCCATTTTTAAAAACACTGATATTCTTTATGAATCACGTAATGCTGCAACATCCAAAGAATCAAAATTAAAGGTGTTTTGGTTTGGGCCTGACTCAGATCAGCCCCCTGGTAACATATGGCCAATATTGGAATGAAATGAGACTCATGCGTCATTCAGCAGTTAGGACAAAGCTTTATTCATCCCTGCGAAGAGAACCTTATGCATCAAGTACACCACAAGCTGATCCAGCTGAGTGAGACTCCTCTTCCTCTGAGTTGACTATAGTGATCTTACAGTTGAGTATCAGAGAATCTTTGGAGTTCCTTATGGCTATTACACAGATTCAGGAGACCAGAAAGAGGCATCAGCAGCCTGAGTCTTGACTCCCCGGAGCCAGGCAAGCCTTGAATAAAGTTGAATACCATTTTAAGAGAAAACTAGCATGGGAATGAGGTGGGCAGGATGTTGTTCCTACCACAGTGGATCACCGGAGGGCAGTGGGAAGATGTACTAGTTTCTTATCAGTTAGAACCAGTGGGGCTGCAGCATTTTTTGCCAGGTCACAGTTCTACAGGAAACACTTCCCTGAATGATGGATAGAGGGACTAAGCTGGAAACAAGACTGGTGTTCTGGAGGGCTCTGCTATTCCTGAGACTTTTGGGCTTACCTACTTGACTATGACAATTGGTCAGTGTTTGGTATTGATTGTGGTGTATATGACAGGCTCTTTCACAGGGATTGGTCTCCTTGATGACAGCTGTGGGACTGGGCTGAAAGTAGCACTTGTGATCCCATGGCCCTGTTATTCCCAGCTTTCTAGGTTGTGGATCAAGAGCTGTTTGTAGCAGGGCCACAGGGAAGAGGTGGTGATAATGACGGTCTTTGACGCACCTGACTTTTCCCTCAGAACTTCTGGTGGCTTCACCTAAACTGGCTTTCATCCCTTATGGATGGCAGTTGGTTCATGTTCTCATTGTCTTTTGAGTGACCCAAAGTTTTGATTCTTTAGATGCTGTGGTTTTCCATGATTCACATATACATACCATCCCCAGAAAAGTGCCAGTGTTTTAAAAATACAGTTGTACTGAACCATCCAAATACATATTTTAGTCTAGATTGACAACAGACTTTCTTCATCCATTTGTTTTTTCCTCTGGATTCAGTTCAATTCCAACAAGCATTTACTAAGAACCTACTGTATGCTAGGCAGAGGATGATCAAGTGTCCCATGAAAAGGTACTTCTTAATGCCTTTGTATGAGTGACAAAACCAATTTCATCAGCTCCTTCATTTGCCTTACCAAAGATAGTCTGGAAGTCATCTTTCCATTTAGCTTCAGCCTCCTTATACTGTGCCTCCTGATTTCACTTATAGAATGTCAACATTGCTATGACACAGATTTTAACAGTACATCAGCTCATTGATCATTGGATAAGAATTTCATCTTGATCATCTTGAGTAGCAGTGGTTAGCAGTTGAAAAACTATGGTTCTTAGCTACTCTTTCCCCTCCCCTCATCTCTTTCCCTCTTACTCTCTTCTCTCACCCTCCCTTTTCCTCTCCTTTTCCTTCTTTCTTGCCTCCTCCCTCTGCTCCATTCCTTTTCTTCTTCCTCTTTTCCCTCTCCTCCTGCCCCTCTTTATCCTTTCTCCCCCTTTCCCTCTTCTTTTTCTCTCTCTCTATCTTCCTTTGCCCCTTTTCCCCTTTCCTCACCCTCTGGCTGTCTCCTCTTACCTCCCCCACTATCCTAATAAAATTTGATTCACCATGGCACAAGTGAACAAGAGTATCAGGAGTCCCAAAGGAGCAGAGTTTTTCACCAAAACAGTATTTTCCTTTCCATTAAGGTAAACTAGTAGACTCTCTCAGAGCTTGTTCTGCAGTGTCAAAGCCTTTGAGAACCAGGTCATCTCCACACAGTGCTGAGCAGCATCACAGTTGGACTGCTATGAAAGTTCCATAGAAGAAGTTTTTTGAAATTCATAGCCTATATTCAGGTTTTGTTAAGAATTACTTGGGGCCATTTCTAGGGCATCTGAGCAAACAACTTTTATCAGTCATTAAACTAAGTAAAAATAAATAAATTTTAAACTGAGGGAAAAAATCCTAACAAAAGTGATATTAAAATATTTGAATAAGCTTCAAGTGAGGGGAAAATTAAGGATAAAATGTTCATTACCGCTGTGAATCAACTGTACCATAATTGTAACTTAGATCAAAGATTATGGAACTTTATAGACAATAAAATAAAGTTAACTTAAACTGAGGCATTATATTCACAGCATTGATAATTCATGTCTGTATGAATCTCTTTAGTAGTTCAGTCTTACTTATGGACTAATCCAGAATATTAGTCCACTGCTGTTCTCCTTGGAAAAGGATGGGCTGGTAGAGAAACTGTACAGATTCAAAAATATTTTGGACTTACTTATTCACAAGTCTTCTGATCAGCCGTAGAGATGCAGAGTATGCTTTTCATCATCATAGGTTCTATAAATATATTTTTTCTCATAGTCTATTCTTTGCTACTTTAGAGGACAGGTCAGCAAACTATAGAAGATGGCTAAATCTGGCTCACACCTATTTTTGTATGGTTCATGAGCTAAGGATATTTTTTACATTTTTAAATACTTAAACATTACTTAAAAATGTAAAAAATGTTTTAGCTCAACCTGTACTAGGTATGGATGCTTTAGAGTGCTGTATATAGGCCTGAATATAGACTATGAATTTCAAAAAAGTAAACATATATAGAATGAGCAATCAAGTCCATGAATTAATATCATTAGGAGCAAGCACTATCAATCCAATTTCCCATTTGCGTGTAAAAACAATTTTTAACATTCATTTAAAAAAATATTGAAGTCCAAATTCTCTTCCTCTTTCCCTCACTTCCCTTTCCCCTCTCTGAGACAAAGAGCAATTTGATATAGGTTTTAAAAGTGCAGTCATACAAAACGTATTTCCATATTATGCTGTGAAGGAAAAAACAGACCAAAAAAATCCCCAAACCCATGAAAAAGATAAATTGAAAAATAGTATGCTTTGATCTGCATTTGGCCTCTGTCAGTTATTTCTCTGGAGGTAGACAGCATTTTTTATCGTGAGTCCTTTGGAGTCATGTTGGATCTTTGTATTGTTGAGAATACTTGTCATTCACATTTACTCATCATTACTCATCATACAGTATTGCTGTTACTGTGTACAATGTTCTGACTCTGCTCACTTCACTTTGCATCACTTCATGTAACTCTTCTAGGTTTTTCTGAAATCATTGTACGTATCATTTCTTGTAGCACAATAGTATTCCATTACAATCATATACCATAACTTAAGAATTTGGTTTTCTCACCTCTGAGATCTGTTCCAGCCCTACATCTATAATCATGGCAGCTTTTTTGTGTCTTGTGTTTATTTTTTTTTAAGGGCAAAAACTGTTTATTGTATTTGTGAAGACAGTCTGGGGCAGTTATAGGTGAATGTTGAAATAAAAGCATAATTAGGAAATAAAAAGGAAATGAGTATGTGAAGAGCATTTGTTCACAAAGTTTCTTTGTGAAAGAAGAGATGTAAGATTGTGACCACATTGCCTCCTTCAGCTACATGAAGTTTATGATAGAAGGGATCTTGAAGGAGCTTATGCATCTTCTCATAGGGATGGGGATAAGTTTAGAAGTCCTTAATAATGAAGGTAGGGATTGGATTATTGATTCCATACGTATAGGGAATTTCCAGGTAAGGAAACTACCTCTAACAACTCAAGTTGCCATCTTCTTTAAAACTTATCTCTTTTCCCCTAGGGGTACTTGGAGGTTAAATGACTTGCCCATGGTCATATAGCCCCAGTATATGTTAGAGGTAAAACTTGAATCCATGTCTTCCTGAATTTGAAGCCAACCCTCTTTCCAGTAAGCCACAGTGCCTGTGATTCTATTTATTTGAGCTCTTTGAGTTGTTTAGATCTAATATGTAGATCTTCCCTGTATGTAAGTGTAATATAGCTCATTTTTCTGGTTTAATTTATTGTAGTTCATTGACTTGTTTTTGTATATTTCTTTTGGATATAGATATTGTTTTTTTCTTTTCAGCTTATGAACTAGCAAAAACACCAGGGAAAAGTGTTTCACTGATTTCTAAGGAGAATGCTGAAAAGATGGCAAGCACCTCGCAAAGTAGCAAAAGTAAGTAGTTGAACCTTAGAATGAAAATATAGGTAATATGTTTCACCACCTTTGAAGCAATTTTTTTCTCATTTATTTGGATGTTCTTTTATTATGATGTAGGATTTTTTTTTTCATTTTTCCTTTTGACCTAAGTAAAATTTTCACTTTTTTTCTTTCTTCCCATTCTGAAATGAAAATCCATCTCTTTGCATGGGTATGCACACAGAGTCAAAATTCAGCAGTAGAAGCAAAATGTAGATAGTAACTAAATTAACTAAATCTTTATGGTATGACCAATCATGAAACAAATTTCATTTCCTCTTGTCACATTCTGAATTACTCAACTTTTCTTGAGGCCTGTCAAACCCTACCAGTGGTAAAACTCAGGTAAAAAACAACAAATTCTAGAATACTTTACAAATTGTTTTAAAGAACTGGCATTTTCATTTCTCATATACTGATTTAACGGATGGGGACTTGTTTGTGGAGTTTTTTATACTGTATTTAAATCATGCATTAAAGTTAGCCTAAACATAATTTGCGGTTATCAGTAAGGAAATGCTGTAGTTCTTTATTCTGTCATAGAAAAATTGGAAATAAGTGAATTAATATAATCGGAATAATTGTGGAACTAATAGTGAAAAATTTGAGAAGCAGTTAGAGAATTTAATATTTAGTTAGAGCCATATACTTTCATAGGAAGAATGACTTAGACAACTTGGCACTTGAGTACTTAATGAAATTTAATGAAACTGGAAACGTATGCTAAAATGTGAAGTAATATAATATTCAGTTAAATTTAATTTTTTGTTTATTTTATAGAGCAATCCACTTCAGACAAAAACCAGTTAAAGGTAAGCAGTGAAGTAGAGCATTATGAACTGAGTCATATTGAAATAGTATTTCATACTAAGTTGAGTAAACATAAAAATCCATTTCTCTTACTGATTTATGTTTTCTCAACATATATATCTTGATGTTTGCCTGACCAGTTTCTAGTTTTCATGTAAATTTTTGGTTTGTTTCTTGTATGTTGCAGCTTATTTCTTAAGGTTACTAATCTGGCTTTTTAAGATTTAAGTTTAAAGAACTGAGAATTAAAAGAAGAAAACAGCTTTCCAGGCCTGCCTAACAAGTAGACATTTATTTTATCTGTTTCCTCATAGCATAATTGAGTTTGAAGGTTGTTTGAGTTTGAGGTTGAATATCCTCATTTGTTTCAAATTTTCTTTTTTGACTATGAACTTAAAAACCAGCAATCATGAACATTTTAATATATAAGTAAGTATAGAAATAGAAAATTGTATATGAAACTAAATCTCATGTAGAACTTGTTTTTTTAAAAAAAGTATGTATGTGTATTATATACACATACAAACATATATGTTTATATATAGTATATATATATTGAAATTTGGCATATGTGTACCAATACTACTGAACTTGTCTGTCCATGTTCCCTTCTAAATTTCTCTTTTTTGTGTATTTTTTAATATTTCATTAATATACTACAACTTCCCAACTCTCTGCAACCCATAAATAAAAGCTCTCCCTTGTAATATATTAAGTTTATTCAAGAAAGAAATCCACACCTTGTCCAAGTTTAAAAAGGTGTTCCTTCCTGTATCTCTAGTCCATTATCTCTGTCAAGAGGTGAATCACTTCATCGTCTGTCTTCTGAAGTCCCGATTTAACCCCCTAATTTTACAGATATGGAAAGAGGCCCAGAGAGATTAAATGACTTGTCCAGAGTTACAAAAGTAGTAAGTCTAGATCTAATACTCTTGTCACTAAACTTCATACTTGTTTCCAATAATTCTTGTTTATTAGCTTCATTGTATAGATGTAAATATATACTCAGCTATTTATAAGTCCCTATGCAAATCTCTGGAGAGGCAGATAAAATTAAAAAAACCATCTCTGTACTTGAGAATTTACATTTTGCTGGAGGAAAGCAGTGGTGATCATTGTTTAGGAATTAATTTTATTGTTGTCTTTTCTTTAATCCTGTTCCTCACATATGGTAGAAACCCTACATAGCATATTATTACATGTATAAAATCTCTTTGCAATCTTCCTTTAAAAAATGGAGTGTAGCTTCTTGGATACTTGTTGTCTGAGATCCTTGTTGTCATTATGCCTGCCATCCTGTAGCAGTTTATGCTTATTATAATTGTTGTTAAAACTTAACCTGATACTTAATAGATTTTTCCTTAATATCTTATAGAATTTAATAGTTTCTTCAAATTTGCCTAACCTTTGTGTATTTACCACCATAATTATGAAGACTACTGTATATCTGTGTTTAAAAACTTATGCTGTGTTTAAAGGCTTCTTAAAAATGATGTTTTAGTTAGTGGTGATTGGATGGGTTTTTTTTAATCCTCTTCTAGTTCTTTAATAAAAGCAGTTTTTAATCTGATCATTTGACTTAGAGGTAGTTGATAAAGTTCTATAAAGATGTCAGCCAAATGCCCAATAGAAAGAGCTGTGTATTTGATATTCTGAAAAAAGAAAGAGAAAGGCAATTGTGGATTGGAGTTTTTGTTGTTGGCAAGGGAACATACTATAAGGTCTCTCCAATTTTTCCTGGATAAAAAAAGATGCATTAACTCTTAATAATTTGAATACTGAGGGAAATGCAGAGAAGGTGCTCTAAGACAGAAGATAATTGTAGATAATCATCAGCCTTCAACTAGAAAAGAAGTCACTGGAAAAAAATGTTGAGTCCTAAATGAAATTTTAACTGTAGAATCAAATGTCATGAGAAATGGGAACAAGAGAATAATCTAGATTTTCCTTAGCACAAATAGAGCCTTGGATGTTGTGGCAGCGGATGGAGTTAGTTGGGCAGAGGCTTTTAATCTCAGTTCAATCTGAAGTTTGAAATAGTTCTGTAAAGGGTCCAACTTTTATTGCTTTTGGCCAGACAGAGGACGTAAGGAGCCAAGGAATAGGTGATTTTAAATTATAAATTAGGTCAATTTCAATTAGGTAAATTTATTTTGCCCATCTGTAAAATGGTGATGAATATAGCACTTACCTCCCTAGGTTGTTCAAAGGATCAAATTAGATAATAATTATAAACATTGCAAAATTCCTGGCATATATAAAGTAAGTGTGTGAACATTAGCTATTACTTTTGTTATTAAGTGAGATTTGGGTAAAAGTGTAGTTAATATTTTGAGTAATTTAAAAAATTAGATCTATCATTCATTAAATGTCTGCTATGTGCACTATACCACACTGGGTGGTGGTGTTGTGTTGTCCTTCGTTTTCAAAGAGGACTATGATATCAGCTATTAGCAGAGATTGAAAGATTAATGAGACATTTTTGTCTTCAAGTAGCTTATAGTATAGCTATTGACCAGTAAAGTGTTGAGTCATCTATGTGTAATTGTGTGATTGAGCAGGAAATAATTTAGTTTTAATGTTATTATTCTAAAGTGGAAATAAATTAATACAAAACAGTTCCTTAACTCAAAGGAGTTTACATTCTACTGGAGGAAAACAATATGAAAATATATGAATATATAAGGAAAACAAATAAGGATATATCAAATATACATATAACATTATAATCCACTTTGATGCCATCGTCTGTTTTATGGGTGAATTCATCCCATTTACAGTTATGATTAGTGTATATTTTCCTCCATCCTGCTTTTTTCCCATTTATCCTTCTCTTTCTCCTTTTATCTTGTTCCTTCCTCAAAAGTGTTTTGCTTCTGATCTCCACTTCCCCTAGTCCACAGTCCCTTTTACCTGCCCTCCCTCTTCTCTTATTTCCTTCCCCTCCTGCTTCCCAGTAAGATAAGACAGATTGTGTATATTATTCCCTCTTTGAGCTAATTCTGATAGAGTAAGCTTCAAGTGTTACCTGCTATACTCCCCCCACCCCTCATTTTTCCCTCTATTGTAAAAGTTATTTCATGCCCTCTGCCTATACATGCTCCTTCTAAATGCTCTAGTAATGATAAAGTTCTTAGGAATTATAGGTATCATTTTCTCATGTAGGAATGTAAACAGTTTAACCTTATTAAATGCATTACAATTTCTCTTACCTATTTACCTTTTTATGCTTTTCTCGAGTCTTATTTTGAAAGTCAGATTTTTCTCTTCAGCTCTGTTCTTTTCATCAGGAATGCTTGGAAATCCTCTCTTTTATTAAGTGTCCACACTTTCCCTTGAAGTATTGTACGCAGTTTTTCTGGGAAGGTAATTTTGGGTTGTAATCCTAACTCCTTTGCCTTCCAGCATATCATGTTCCAAGCTGTCTGATCCTTTAATGTAGAAGCTGCTAAACCTTATGTTATCCTGACTATGGCTTCATGATATTTGAATTGTTTCTTTCTGACTGCTTGCATTATTCTCTTCTTGACCTGGGAACTCAAATTTGATTATAACATTCCTGTGAGTTTTCACTTGGGGATCTCTTTTAGAAGATTCTTTCAGTTTCTGTTCTACCCTCCATTTCTAGCATATCTAGCCAGTTTTCCTTGATCATTACTTGAAAGATGATGTCTTGACTCTTTTTTTGATCATGACTTTCAGATAGTCCAGTAATTCTTAAATGATATTTTCTGGATCTATTTTCTGGGTCAGTTGTTTTTCCATCGAGAAAGTTCACATTTTCTTCTATTTTTTCATTCTTTTGGTTTTGTTTGACTGTTTCTGCATGCCTTGTAGAGTCACTAGCTTCCACTTGCCCAATTCTAATTTTTATGGAATGATTTTTTTCGGTGAACTTTTGTACATCCTTTTGCATTTGGCCAATTCCACTTTCTAAGGAGTTCTTCTCCTCGGTGGATTTTTGTGTCTCTTTTACCATTTGGCCATTTCTGTTTTTTAAGGTGTTATTTTCATCAGTATTTTTTGTGCCTCTTACCACCCCCCCATTTTTCAACTTATTTCTTGACTATTAACTCTTCATTATAGCCAGTCTATCAGTGTTGGGATTTTATAAATAACATCTAGTTCTGAGGACTGATTTTAACTTTATATTAAAGGTAGACCTTGCTTCTGGGTGGAGGGGCCATTTCTCCTGTTCTCAGGTTTTTGATACTGTAGTTTTCAGAGCTAGTTCTGGGGATCTTTGAAGTTTTCAGTTCTTCCAAGATAGTATGATCTAAGGAGAGGTGTTCTCCTGACCTGTGCTCTAATCTGTGAGCAGCCATAAGCACTCTTTCTGCAGATGTTACCAGGGTCCCATCTACTACTATTACTCTTCCTTGCCGTGGGACTGTGACCTTGAACTGTGTATGGATGAGGTAGCAGAGTTCTGTCCTCAGTGCCTGCAAAGGGTTCCCTTTAATTTCCTTCTGACCAGTTGTCCAACCCTTTTTATCATCTGTAGTCTGAAAACTCTGGAAGCTGCCCTACTTCTACAAATCAGTCATCCCCAAAGCCTATTGCTAGCTTGTTGGGCTGAGCTCTTACCCCAGTGAGACAGACTCTTTCTGCTAAATTTCTGAGTTGTCTTGGACTAGAAAATTGTTTTACCCTGTTCTTTTGTTGGTTCTGCTTCTCCAGAATTTGTTTTGAGACACTGTTTTAAAATTGTTTGGAGGAGAATTTGGTTCAGGCAAGTTCCTGCATTCATTCTACTTCTTGGTTCCTACATAGCAAAACTTATGAAGCACTTTTGAGAAGTTGGGGAAAACAATTGGGGAGATCTGAAAAAGAGTGTCTTGTAAAAAGAAGCAATTGAACAATGCGTTGAAGGAAACTAGGGATTCTCTGAGGTAGCTATGAGGAGGAAGAGTATTCTAAACACAATGGAAGGCTTGTAAAAAGGTCTCAATTTGCCAGAGGTCGTGTTTTATCCTAGAGGTCTTAAGGATCTCCTGAAACTTTTTAGCAGAGGAAACCTGTGTTTTAGGAATATAATTTTTGAAGCTAATCTTCCTTCCCACCAAGGAATTTCTGCATTGATCCAGGTGTATAATATTAGGAGCTTAAAAGGTAATTCAGAAGGTTCTCTAGCTCAGGAAAGCTGCTGATATAGGAGACCAGCAATATTAGCTTTCAGTGAGGCTAGTGAGTGTGGCTTAGAAGTAGATGCATGATTTGTCCAAACGCTAGGAAAGTGAAAATTTTTATTTAGATTTTTTTATACCCCCTGGAAACATGTGTTTATAATAGCCTATCAGTGTTTTGATTTTAAAAATAACATGCAGTCCTGAAGATTAATGCTTACTTAGAAAATTACCTGTGAGTACATAAAAAATAATTTAGGAGGAGTATTAGATGGTAGCTACATGAGTCTTCTTAATTTGGAAAATGATCTATTTTCATCCAGTAAGACTGGTCCTTGTATTGTTAATTTTGTGAATATTAAACTTATTAGAATGAAACCAACAACAGTTCCACAGGGTTCATGTTGAAAAATGAGGTGATAGATCAATAGAAGTGATAGAGAATACTTTTTTTTACTTTGTTAATAAAGTTGTTTTGCTTTGATTATACATATTTATAATGGATTTTGTTTTTCTTCCTCAGTGAGTGGGAAGGAGAGAATTCAGAACTGAAAAAAAAATTGAATATTAAAAACTAGTTTAACCTGTTGGAAATAGCTTAATTTTTTCCTTGAAATTTTTTTTTATATTGGTATTTAAAGATATTTCTTTTTACAATATTTAATAAAGTTGAGGTGCTTCTTGAGGTTGCTGTGAACAAATAACTATATTATCACTACAAAGAAGAGAAATTTTGCAAGAATTAATTGAAGTAAAATAAAAATATGCCATATGACTTTTTGTTGTTCGGGTGTTTCTGTCATACCTAACTCTTGGTGACCATGTTTGGAGTTTTCTTGGCAAGGATGCTGGAGTAGTTTGCCATTTCCTTCTCCAGCTCGTTTTACAAATGAGGAATGGAGGCACGAAGAATTAGATGACTTGCTTCGGGTCACATTTGAACTCAGCAGGATGAGTCTTCCAGACTTCAGGTCTGGTGCTCTATCCATTGGGCCACCTAGCTGCCATATAACCTTTTTGTTGTGGTTATTAAGATCATGATTGCTTCACCTTTGTGGTCCATAGGTATCACCTCTGTCAAAGAACTGTAAATCTCACCTAATTTTTCTGCATTGAAGCTGCCAAAGCAGAAACAAGGTGTCTTTTATTGTTGGCACCAGTGATTTTGCAGTGTTGCATCTGCTGAGTAAATCATGGCCACTGCCATGACTCCTGCCAACACACATGGAGATTGGTAGTAGGAGAACTAGGTCATAACCAGTAGTGAAGGGAAAGACTGAAGAGGGAATGTGATTGAATCCATCTGGGACTGAGGCACAGAGAGTAAGTAACTTAGATTTGAAGTTAAAAGGAACTTCAGATTATCTACTTTGAGTCATTTACTTTGTACTTAGGGAAACAGGAAGAGATAGGAAATGGTCTACTATGTGGACATTATTACCTAGCTGGTAATTGGTAGGCCTTGGTTCAAGCTTAGTTCTCTTTATTCTAGATAGATTCAGTTCTCTTTCCACTATTCCATACCTCCAACTTAGAAGGTCAGAGGGAGGAGTTGAACCAAGGTCTTCCTGATTCCAAGTCTAGCATTCTGTCCACTCATTACATGATGTTGTTTGTTTGCCTTCTAAAAAATAACATTTTAAAGTAGATGGTGATTTTGGATTTTCCCCAATTTTCTGACTTATTCTGTGAATGTTTGGCACATAAAAGTTAGAGAATACTTCCAAAAAAACGTATTCAGTAGTAATTCCTCTCCTCCCCTTCTCTCCCCTCCCCTTTCCTTTCCCCTGTCCTCTCCCAAAACCTTAAACCTACTACACTCTGAAACTGGGACCCCAAGGGGCCCCTGCCAAGGGCTCCTGGACACCCATAGCTTTAGAGTGATTAACAACAGCAACTGTTGCTGTTTCCCCCCCAGCCTGATGATGTCTTAGTTTTTCTTGATCTCATTAAAGGGGCCATGCCCTGGCTCCTTCTTAAACAGGCTTATTCAGTGAATGCTCATTGCCTCACCCTAAGTATCTGCAAAGACCTGTCTCCCAGTGCATCCTGGGTCGTCCCCAGTGATCTTGAGGAATATCAGGTTATTGGATTCAGATGGCTCTGGAGGAGAAGTGAGGCTGGCTACCTGCACAGCCCTCCCTCACTCAAAACAAAGTCAAGTGCAAGTCATGTCATCATTTCTCTGATGGCATGGTCTTCCTCGCCAACAAAGTACAAGCAGGATTCAGTAGTAATTACTCGGATCTTGTTAATTGCCCTTCTTAAATGTTGAGAAGACAGAATTCTGTTTTTGTATAATAGGTGTTGCCCCAGGGTTGTGAATAGTTTAGTCAGGGCTGGAGCTTACAAGTCAGAGAATCCTTTAAATAGTCTTGAGGGCTCTCTCTCTCTTCCCTTGCTGACTTTCTTGGCTGTGGAAGAAGATGTAAACTGCATCTCTCCATGAAACAGCTGGAGGCCTTTGTGGTGAGTTGGTTACATAAAATATTTAGCTACATACTCAAGAGGAAGTTTTGTTTTAGTATGTTTGCCAATTCAGAAAACTGGTAGGTGAATTGTTCCACTGCTGAACCTGGAATCAGAAAGACCTGAATTTAAGAATGGCCCCAGACGTTTGCTAGGTGTCTATTGCTGGTTAAGATATTTAACTTCTGCCTACATCATTTTCCTCATCTGTAAAATGTAGAGGATAACACCTATCTTCCAGTATTGTGAGGATAAAATATATTTGCAAACCTTAAAGCATTGTTTAAACTAGCTGCTATCTGTTTAGTGGTATTATACTAAAGATCTAGTTTTGCATGGTTCAGATATTCAATCCCAGGATTTCTTTTAAGGGTAAGCTAATTCCAGTTGTCTTCATTGGTGTTTGGCAAATTTTTTTGTATCCCCGCCCCCCCAATGCCATTATAAGAGGACTACAGAGACAATAGAGGTTTTGCAATGGAGTAACTGTGTGTGTATGTATCTATTTTTTTCCCCCTTTCATCCCTCATTTTGAGGTGTTGGGTAAAATTACTCAATTTTTTTCTAACTTGGTCATATTTTTCATCAGAACATCTTTTAAGAGGTAATATAGTTCATATGATCATAGAAAAATAGTGTTAGTTTAAGGTGTTCAGTAAGAGTTTCCCAAGTTGCAAAACCATCTCTGTCATTGGCCATAGCTTATTTTTTAAAATTAAATTTTGTTTTGTTTTCTTCTGTTTAATGTGTCTCTCCTTCCCCCTGCTGTTGCCCAGATTTTTTTCAGCAAGAAAAACAAAACCTCTGTTACAAACACACATAGTCAAGCAAAACAAAATTTCTCTTTGGCTTTCCTAAGGAAAAAATATGTCTCAAACTATTCTCTGCGTCCATTACCTCTCTGTCTGGAGGTGTCCAGGATGTTTCATCCTGGAGTCCTTAGGAATTGTGGTTGGTCACTGTGTTGATCAGAGATCGCAATTTTCTTTCTTTCTCAATTTTTTTTTCAAGTTTTGTTTTAATCAGCCAAGATCTTCCCTTTCCACCTTTCTATGCCAATACCTCATTCATATTTTTTTTTTGTTTCTTTTTACTCCGGCATTTATACTTTAAAGTTTGTCTGTTTCCCACCTTTTTTTTTCATCAGGAATTCTTGGAAGTCCTCTATTTCATTAAAGGTCAATTTTTCATCTTCTAGGATTATATTCTGTTTTGCTGGGAGAGTTATTGGCTGTAAAGCCCTCATATCTTTTGTGTTCTGGACTGTCATATTCCAAGTTCTCCATTCCTATATAGTGGTGGCTGCTAAATCATGTGATTGATACTGGCTCCTTGGTATTTGAATTCTGTCTTTCTAACTGCTTCCAGTATTTTTCCTTTATCTGGGAAGCTCTGGATTTTGGCTATGATGTTCCTGGGAGTTAAAGAGATGACCAGTGGATTATTTGTTTTCCCTTTGTCCTTTGGTTTTAAGAAACCTGTGCAGTTTTCTTTGAAGAACTTTTTGAAATAAGATTCCTAGGCTCTCTTTTTGGTCATGGTGTTTAGACAGTCTAATGTTTCTTAAATTTTTTTCTCCTTCATCTGTTTTCCAGATCAGTTGATTTATGCTCTCAGGTAGCTTATGTTTTCTTGCATTTTTTTCAGTCTTTTTTTTGACTTTCTTTTAATATTTCCTGTTGCCTCATGAAATTATTAGCTTCTATTTGAATTTTCAGGGAGTTTGTTGCTTGGGCAAGTTTTTGTACCTCTTCTGCCAAGTTGTTAGTTAGTTCCCTTTCCAATTCTGCCTTTCATAGTTCTCATTTCTTTTCCAAATTCTTTTCCAAATTTTCCCCCAAGAACCCTCATTTCATTTTGGAATATTTTTTAAAAAAATTAACTCTTGTGTCATCTCTTCTAGGAATTCTAGTCTAGTGTTTGTGCATCTGCTGTGCTTTTCTGAGGCATTGCTCATAGACAATTCTAGAGCCATTCTCTTCTGCATTTGTATCTTTAGAGTCCCTGTTACCGTAATAACTCATGGTGGTGTTCTTTTTTTGTTTGCCCATTTGTCCAGGTTATTTTGGTCTTGATTTGGGGCTGGGCTTTGTGCACTTCTGGAGGGGGTGGTCCTCACATGATCCTTCGGCTGCTTTCTTAAGATGAGTCTGAGCAAGAACAGACTCTTGGTGAGCTCCGCCTCTGTCAGTCATGTGGACTGTCAGTCTGTTGGTTCAGAGTGGTAGCATTGTGGGATTCCCTTTGGTCCAGTTGGCACCTCTCCCTGGTGTAGAGCTCTGGTGTGGGTCTGGTTATTCCCCAGTGTAGGCCTGGGAACTGTCCCTGGATATGTAGCATTCTCCTGAGTCAGCCTAGTATCCACTGAAATTCTGGTCTGTCTCTCTATGCCAAGCTGGGCAAATGATCTGTGTGGAGGAGCTTATGGAGACGAGCACATAGCAGTACTTCTCACTCTGCCATCTTGGCTTTACCTGGCCATAGCTTATCAATGGAGCAATTGAAGAAATTGTGGCTGAAATTTTGGCAAAGGAAAATGTAGCTGAATGTGGACAAACTTTAAAAAAAATTTCAAATAAAAGTTTTCATTAGGCAAAAAATCATTAGAAATATAAAAGCATTAAGACTGAAAAAGCTGTATGGCTAAGATAACTAAAAGGCAGAACATGGAGTAACAAAATTCTAATGCCATAAAATAATTCAGAATAAAAGATATTAAAGTTATCAATAGAATTAACGTGATTAAATGCTTTAAAATCATTATTTTAAGGGTCTCTGATTTTTGTAAGTGTGGAAAATTCCTAGATCATGGCTTTCTATAACTTTGTAGATAAGTCTTAGTAATCTGAAATAAAAGTAACAAGTATAGAGCAAAGATTTGAATACAGGTCTTCGTGGTAGTGCTTTCTCTACCATGCAGTCTCAAACTTTAAAGTTCTAGAAAAGAATCATGAACTACTGTTTATGTTTTAGTTTTGCTGATGATCACTAAGAATTTTAAATCAAGAATAAGATTTGAATTAGTTATTAATTAGTTAGTGTAGAGTCAGCCAGAAGCCCCGGATCAATTTGGAGAACTGCAAAGGTTAATGCAAACTGCCAATGTCATTGAGTACTAGTAAAACTGATTTGAATCTTTGCTTTCTTGGAGAGTGGTTGGGTCTTTAAGAAGGACAACTTTTAAAGGTTTGTCCAGAGGTTTATACCAGAGTCCTGTGCCGCTGTGGAAAATTTTTGGACAGAGTTAGTGAGCTTCCTTTGTGGCTCGCCTTTTTTCCAGCCCTAAAGTGCCAATTAACTTGCATTTCATCTTTTTAAAACATACTTGTCTAATGCTTTTTACTCTAGTGTCTAAGCATTACTGTAGTTTATCCCAATTGGAACCTTAAGGGTATTTTGTTTTTCTTTTGCATTTATTTTCTCTCTTCCTTTTCTTTCTTTCTTTCTTGTTTTATTTAATTATTTAATGCCACCTTCAGTGTGTCTCATCCAATTTTCTTGGATTCTGTATCTTACTCTTTTTTTTTAATGTTCTACAATCGCTACCAGAAAACTTAGATTTTTTCCCCCCTCCCTCCCCAAGAAGGCATACAACTCCATATAGGATCTACACATACTTTTTTATTGAATACATTTTCACTATAGTCATGCTGTGTAGATGAACTAAAATAAATGGAAGAAAACGTATAAGAAGTCAAAACATAATACACACACTCAGAAATGATCTGCTACGTTCTGTGAATGAATTCCATAGTTCTTTCTCTGAGTGTGGAAGGCATTTTGCTTTAGAAGACCATTAGGAATTTTTTTTTTTTAGTTCTTGTGTTGTTACAAAGTTCCAAGACTACCAGAAAAAACTCGCACACTGTGGACGTTGCTGTGCACAAAGTTCTCCTGGTTCTGCTCCTTTCACTCAGCATCAGGTCATATAAGTCCTTCCAGGCCTCTGAAGTCTTCTTGTTCATCATTTCTTATAGCACAATAGTATTCCATTACATTCATATTCCATAATTTATTCAGCCATTCCCCAATTGATGGGCATCCTCTTGATTTCCAGTTTTTGGCCACCACAAAGAGTGCTGCTATAAATATTTTTGTATATGTGGGACACTTTCCCATTTTTATGATCTCTTGGGGATAGAGGCCTAGTAGCGATATTGCTGGGTCAAAGGGTATGCACATTTTTGTAGCCCTTTGGGCATAGTTCCAAACTGCTCTCCAGAATGGTTGGATGTCTTATCTTATTCTTAAAGAAGTTATCATTCTTTTCCTTTCTGGAGTGACGTGGACTATTTACTTACTACAAAAGGCTACATAAACATGAGTTGTTTTACTATTCTTTTTGCCTTTTTATTCAGGGAGAAAATAACATTCTCTCTTATAGTTTCACTATTAATATTTTGCTTGTTTTTGAGCTATGTGACAAATAACTTTTTTTTTTAACCTAATATTACAGAGTGATGAGAAAAATGAATTTCTATCAACACCTTACAGACTAAGGAAAAGACTGACAGGTATGTACTTTGTGTAAGTTCCCACTAAAAAGAATAGTTAGCATTGATATGTTGGCTCAAGTACCATTTCCTCTAGAAATAATTGTGTCAGCTACCTTCTTTCCTCTTATTCCTGTTGTGCATTGTTTCTTCTTTTCTCCTCTTCCCCCACCCCACTTTTCAGTTTTTTTTGTGTGTGTTTTCTTCCCCCATCAGATTATAAGCTCTTTGAGAATAGGGCCTGTCTTTCTTTTCTTTTTCTAATGTAATCCTCAGTTCTTAGCACTGTGCCTGGCACACAGTTGCTACTTAATCAGTGTTTATTGAGTGACTGTATTCCTTATTTTTGTCCTTTTCATACACGACCTTGTATTATCATTGATCTTTTTGTTTCTATGTTTCCTATCTCCCCGAATAGAAGACAAGCTTCTTGAGAACAGAAATCATCTTATACAATTTTAGTATTCCCAGACTATAGCCTGGTGACCTCAGTATAACCTAGCTCCTTGCACATAAGCATCAGTGAGTTTGTTGATGATGATCCAGTAAATTATGGGGGCTTTTTAGTCTGTTCATCTTGACAGCAGTGCCATTGTTTTACATAGGTGATGTATCACTAAGTTGCTTATGTCAGTAAACATTTATTGAGTGCTTCTTATGTATTAGGCACAGTGTTAAGTGCTGGGGACACAAAGAAAGGCACAAGATGGTTCTTTGAGGACCCCATATAGGGGACACAACCCATGAAAAGCAGGTAACAAGAAGAGAAGAAGGAGGAGGGCAAGAAGAGCCCCCTGTGTAGCCAGGTAGGAAAGGAAGAGATAGCTGGAGGCGTGGGAAGAGCTTGCTACTTTCCTCCCTTGTCCCAAGTCACAGGGACTCTAGGCGAAGGAGCTACTGAAGATCCTTGAGGTTCCTGGGGTATGCTAAAGTCCAGAGGAGTGCAGCCAGGTGGGAAGTGAAACCAAGTGAATAGACATCTTTTCTGTCCTCTGGAGAGCATTTTGTCAGTCAGCCAATGAGTGCACATTTCTGAAGTGCCTATTACATGTGCTGTGCTCTGGAATACAAAAAGAGGCAAAAGAACAGTACCTGCCCTCAAGGAGCTTCCAGTCTAATGGAAGAGACAACGGGCAAACAAATATATACAAAGTAAGCAGTATTATACAGATAAGTAGGAAATAATTAACAGAGTTAGAAGGCATTGGAAATAAGGGGCATGAGGAAGGCTTGCTGGAGAAGATGGGATTTCAACTGGCACTTAATGGAAGCCAAGGAGATCATTAGTTGGAATGAAGGAGGGAAAGTGTTCCAGGCATGAGGGACAGCTCAGGGCTGAGATGCAGGAGGCCATTGTCACTGGATTGAAAAGTACATGTCTGAGAATAAGGTGTAAGAAGACTGGAAGGGTAGGATGGGGCCTTGTTATGAAGGGCTTTGAATTCCAAACGGAACATTTTACGTTTGTTCCTGGAGATAATAGGGAATCACCAGAGTTTATTAAGTAGAGTGGTGACATGGTCTGACCTGCACTTTCAGAAAATCACTTTAGTGGCTGAATGGTTTGGGGATTGGATTGGGGAGAGACTTGAGGCAGGCAGTGCTACCAGTGGCTGTGAGGGATTGTACTGGTGGAGTGGCAGTGTCAGGAGACAAGGCAGCATACTTGAGAGATGTTGCAGAGATGAAATCGATAGGCCTTGGCAATAGTTTACATGTGAGAGGGACAAGTCCAGAAGAGACTGGAAGGGTGGTGTTGCCCATTATAATTGATAAGGTAGAAGTTACAGAGATTTTAGAGGGAAAGATAATGAAAACTGTTTCAGACAATAATGAATTTAAGATGCATTTTATATCTGAAATGTTTTTTCTGAAACTACACTGTATGACTAAAAATTATAAATAGTGGAATGAACGTTTAGAGCATTTATCTCCTGCTAGATCTTAGATTTCAAGGTTTTGTGCCATAACAGTCTTGTTTTGAGCTATGGAATTTAGTAGGATTATCAAAATTATCCTTTTAAATATCATACAAAGATAGTCCTGAATGATTCTGTATTTTTATCCCATAAAAAAATGTAGATGCATTACTTTTATTTATGGCCAAAATATTCTACATCTTTTTCTTCCTTATTCAGCTATGTCTTAAACTCAGGGAAAGGGACTTCCATCCTCTTCACCTTGAAGTATGTCTTGCTCTTTCTCCCTTTCATATAGTAAAGATGGACAATATTTTGAAGGATATCCATTGAACACAACATATGAATTGAGGGATAATACTTGTTTTAAAAATGAAAGCTTGTCTCCTGCCTTCTACTATATCCATTTCTAAGGAATCAACACAAATTTATTTTTAAAAAAGTTTATTGAGTACTTGACTTTAAGCAACAAAAGCAAGCAAAAGATACATTTGCAACTATCTACACTCAAATTTTATCACACCAGTGAAATAACTGGTCCTTGATTTTTGGTTATTGCTACTTAAAATTCGTTTCGACATAAATATATACTTAACAGGCTGTTTTGTATATCTGTCTGTTGTTTACCCCTCTCCATAATTGATGTATTCAGTCAGCATGCGTTTATTAAGTACCTGCTATGAACCACACATTTTGCTAGGCTTTGGACATACAAAAGAAAAAAAATGAAATAATCCTGTCCTCGCAGTCGTAACACTCCATCTGAGGAGTGTGTGTATATACATATATACAAATAAACAGGAGATAATGTGGGGAGTGCAGGGGAAGACATTAACAATTGGGAGGGCCTGGAAGAGTCAAAGAAGGCTTTCTGTAGAATATGGTATCTGAGCTGAGCTTTCAAGGAAATTAGGAATTCTGAGAGATTGAGGTGATGGAGTGCATTGCAGGTCTAGGAAAATAGGAGTGTCATGTGAGGAGCAGTAAGGTTAGTTTGCTTTGACCAGAGAGTGTGAAGAGAATTAACATATAATAAACCTGAAAAGTTTAACAGGTCGTAAAGGGCTTTAAATGCCAAAATGAGGGGTTTGTAGCTGATGTTTATTAGAGTAATGGGGAGCCATGGGCGTTTAGTGAGCTGGGGGAGTGGCATTGATGAAGGGTCTGCTATATGTCAGGCACTGTGTTCGGTGCTGGGGTACCAGGACAGACATGAAAGAACTCTTTTCTACTGGTGTTGTCACAAATCATACAATTCTTTTTTTTGGTCCTAGTTTCTACCATACCCTCTGACACTGAAAGTGAATATTCTGATTCAAACTCAGAAGATGAGAAAGGAATGAAACGGGAAGAGGGAGAGAAGATAAGTGAAGTCTTAATGGATCAAAAGAGAATTGCTAAGCACAGATCAGTTTCATCATCTTCTTGCAAAAAAGTATCAGCGAAAAAAATGAAAAAAGACACAACAGTAAGTGGGGAAACTATTCTGCTTTAAATAGAGATTTTTCTGTTAATATTTTTATATTCTCAAAGACTAAGTCCAAAGAACAATATAGATTTTAAGAAGAGGACTTTTTCTGGGTGGTTTCTTCTATACTCCACTTTAACAGTTAAATGCTTTTTATTTTAGCAGTTTTATAATTGGAAGTGTACATAAAAATACACATAGGTATCTTTAATTAGCTTCAGGTTTTTTGGAATTTTGTTGCTGTTCACTTTTATCCAGTTCTTTGTGACTCCATTTGGTGTTTTCTCAGCAAAGATACTGGAGTGGTTTGCCATTTCTTTCTCTTAACTCATTTTATAGATGAGGAAACTGAGGCAAACAGGGTCAAGTGACTTGCCCAGGGTCACACAGCTAGTAAAGATCTGAGGCCAGATATGAACTAAGAAAGATGAGTCTTCCCAACTTAAGGCCTGGCATCCTATCCACTGCACTGATCCTAGCAATAACCTCAAAATTGCTCAGAAAGCTATAAAACTGTACACAATTTTGACACAATATTACTGTTAGGTCTGTAACCCCAAGAAATGAAAGAAAAAGGAAAAGGACCTATATATACAAACATTTATAGCCGCTCTTTTTGTGGTGGCAAAAAATTGGAAACTGAGGGAATACCCCACAATTACAGAATGGCTTAACAAGTGGTGGCATATAAATGTGATAGAATACTATTTTGCTATAAGAAATGATGAAGGAAGTGATTTTAGAGAAACTTAGGAAGACATGAACTGATGCCAAGTGAAGTGAGCAGAACCAGAACTGCAACATTGTAAAGATAATCAACTGTGAAGGATTTAGTGACTGATCAAACTAATCCACCGCAGTTCCAAAGGACTTCTGATAAAATCGGCTGGCCACTTTTGGATAGAGAGCTGAAGGACTCAGAATGCAGAATGAAGCACATTCTTTCTCTCTCTTGTTCTCACCTCCTTCCTCCTTACCCCCAAGGGAAAAAAAAACCTCTCTCTTTGGATTGGGTGGGGGAATGTGGCTGAATGCAGAGATTTGTTTTGCTTGATTTCACATTTGTAATGGATTTTGTATTTCTTGCATTTTCAATGGATGGGGGAGGGGGAGAAGTGCAGGGAGAGAAATCTGGACCAGAAAATAAAATAAAATTGAATTAAAAAAAACAAAACAGCATCATGTAGCTGGAATTTATATAACACTTTAAGGTTTGCAGAATACTTTATAAATATTATCTCATTTCATCCTCATAATAACCTTGGGTGATGGGTACTGTTATTAACCCCATTTTACAGATGAGGAAACTGAGGGCAGATTAAGGTTAAGTGACATGCCCAAGTATACAACTAAGTATGTGAAGTCTTTTTCAGCTCAAATCTTGTACTCTATCCAGTGTGCCATCCAGCTGCCTTTCTTTAATGGGTTCCTTTAACCCATTAAACATTGAGTCAGCCCTTATTTACATTATTTCAGTAATGCAGTTAAATTGAGAACTGATTTAAATCCTAGAAATACTGGATTTGCAAAGGAGAGTTATGTCAGTCAAAGGTCACACTAGCTTAGAATATAAATTGATTTATAAAATCTTAAAGGGTAGGATAAATGCAAGGATAGGAAAAGGATAATGGAAGATTATAAGTAGTATTACTTCATAAAACAGTGGAAAATAATGAGTAAAGAGTACAAAATGAGTTTAAAGAAACCTTGGCAAGAGGCCTGGCTTAGGCAGATGGTGCAGCTTTTGCTGTTTGGAAATAATCTTTTTACTTTAACTTTTATTTTTCTATGGAAGCTGCTTTGCCGCAATTTTTTTGTTTTTCTGTGCTGATTATTACTCTTTTCCATAATTTGATGCGTTTCTTAATTTTTTTGAAGTGTATTTGATTAGATTTTTTTAAATTTATATTTGGGTTTTAATGAAAAATTCCTTCATGCTCAGCTCATCTGAACTCCATCCTGGCTTGATTCAAGAAAGAAAAGAATTAATAAGATGATAATGACTAAGCCTCCCCCCAAAAAAGTCACCATAGTAACACAAAACCTTAGCTTTTTTGAAGTATTTTTTTTTAACTTTTGATTTTCTGTGGGAGTTGCCTTGCCACAATTTTTCATTTATTTTCTATTGATTACTAGTCTTTTGCTCAGTCTGAACATTTCTTAACTTTTTTCAAGTGTGTGTATAACTGCTGGATTTGTTTAGAACGTTTTTGTTTCTTTACTTGATGCCTTTTTATTTTTGTCACATTATTGAATATATCACTGTACCCCTTCACTGTAACCTTTCATTCTGTTGTCTTGCTGGCAAATACTACTCCAGCATTATCCCTAAAACAGAGCCCTGTGTTTTGTTTTGTTTTTTTTGTAAAAGACTTTTTAAAAATTCTGAATTTTCCAACTAAAATAAGCATATCTATTTGTAAAGTAAAACAAGAAAAGAGGATTCTATATTAATTGCAAATCTCTTACATAGTTTGCTTTTCTTTTTAAGTGTGTGATAAATTCAACACATAATTTTCAAAGTTATCTTGCCTGTATATGTTTCCTTCTGGACTTCCTTCTGTTTTCTCCTATGCATTTTAAAAATGCTTTAATGACCCTCTTTTTTTTTTTCACTTCTTTTTTGCCAACCACATTACTACTCTCCTCTTCCTCTTCCCTTTGTTAGCCACCGACATCCCCCACAGAAAAAAAAGAAAATCGTTGTAACAAATATGCATTATGCAACAAAGCAATTTTTTCTTGCATTGGTTTACGAATGTATATGTCTTATTGTGTACCCAGAGTCTCTCACCTCTGTTAAGTAATGGGTAGTATGGTTCATAGTTAGTCCTTTGGAGTCATGATCACAGTGACGAAATCTTTCAGAGTTGTTTTTCTTTATGATGTATAAATTTTTTCTGGTTCTCACTTTGCATCATTTCTTGAAAGTCTTCCCAGGTTTCTCTGAAACACTTTCCCTTTTGTAATTATTCTTACGATGAAATAATCTTATTGTTCATTTGCCATAATTTGTTCAGCTATTCCCCAATTGATGAGCACCCTCTTAATTTCCAGTTCCTTGCTACCATGAAAAGGTCACTATAAATGTTTTTGTTCTTAGAGGTCTTTAACTTCTTTGATCTTTCTGTGGCTATTCTTTCTAAAAATTGTTATTTTTCCAGTAATATTTTATGGCCACAGATCACAAAATAGTATATCTCTGAAGAATCATACAAAGAATAATGAAAAGACTGTAGGAGTTGTCATCACAGAAATATATGACCATTAAAAAAGATGCCAGTCACATAATGAGAATGAAGGATAGATCATCTGGTGCTCCATTGGCATCCATGCAGCATGAAAAGAGCATGAGAAAAAGACCTCAGCACGTTGGGTGGATGGAGCTTCTCTGTACATGAATGAGAGCTATATAGGAAGGTCTAGTTGCCATCTGTATTGGTGGAGAAAGAACTGGCTTTGAGCATAAAACAATCCATGGGAGTTTGATTTCATTTATCGTAGTCATTGTATATATTGTTCTTTTGATTCTGTTCTCTTTGCTCTGAATCACTTCATATAAACCTTCCCTTATTTCTTCCCATTGGTCATTTTTTTGATAACAATAATATTCTGGTAAAGTCTTTGTGACAGTAATGAAAATGATCTTTAACTTGAAATGGAGATTGTAAATGTGTTGGTAATCATCTACTACTGATAGAGACACAATGATTAAGTTTTTTATGTTCCCAAGATTTAGGCAGGAAGTTGTGGTTTAGCGGAGAACATGGATATCTTTAATTTATAGCCTTTAAAAAATTCTTTCTTGGATAAGAAAAATAATTTCATGTTTTCAATTTCCTATTAATATTTTGAATGATGTAGATTAGCCTGAGCCCACTATAAACTGACCTTTCTCTTTGTTTTTTTCAGACTGACTTAGTAGAAGAGTATTTTGAAGCTCACAGCAGTTCAAAAGTTTTAACCTCAGACAGAACATTGCAGAAATTAAAAAGAACTAAACTGGACCAGGTGTGTTGCCAGAGCCATTCAGTGTAACATTTTAAAAATGGATCTTTATATGGGAACAGCAAGTCATGGAGGGTGAATACATGTAGACAAAATTAACATTTACTGATGTTCATATTTTTTATTGTATTACATGGTAATTAGGCATAAGTAGTAAGAAATTTGCAAAAATGACCATAATTAGTTTTATTATTTTTAGATAGAACAAATTTTAGGAGTTTCTTCCTGCCTTTATTTCTGCAGTATCTGTATTCAGCATTGGTGTCTTATGTTTTCCCTTATTTATGTCTTGTACATGTTAGTCCCTATTATTCAGCCATAACCGTTGATTTTTCATAACATTTAAAAATTTTTTCCTAGTTTTTATACTGTATCTGAGGAACCCTAGGCATCCATACTTACGTCTTCCTACCACATACATAGTTTCTGAAGTTCTCTGTGTATTCCCTCTCTTTTCTTCCACCGTCCCACCTCTCCTACAAGATGGGTTTTGTTGGTTCTTGAGTTTTGCATTCAGCTATTCCCTGATTGTCTTGGATGTGGGAAGGAGAGAGACTGAAGATCAGTCACTTGATAACCATTTATCTCCCTGCTGGGGAGACAAAGATAAAAATGACCTGGTCTGTGCCCTCCCTTTTTTAATGACAACCTGTCATCAAACTACCTTCCACGAATGGTCCAAATCAGGTAAAGCTTCAGGGTTTTACTTAGGAATATATAATATGATTTTAGGAACAAAGAGGGGCTTCTCATCATTACAGAATTTTGTTTCCATTTCTTTTGAAATGGCTGAAATTTCTGTTGGATTGATTTATTCCATTTAAAGCTTTTTATTCCTTGTTTAGAAAGAAGAGACTTATAATGCAAATGCCTTAGAGACTGAATACACTTATTGAATGGAATTCACTCATATGAAAACATAATCAGGAAATGAACTGCAAGTAACCTTTGTTAGAGGCTTTCACATTAAGGGAAACTTTCACAGCAGAAAGGCTTTGTAGTAGGTAGCATTCTTGGTATGCCAAAGCATCAGGAACACACAAGAAGTATCACTTAATCTTTTGTAGCTTTAGTTTCCTATTCACCTGAACATGAGTGGGTTGGACTAAATGTTATCTAAGATTCTTCTCAGCTCAGAAAATAAGAGGAGAAACAAAGAAAACAAAGGCTGGGAAAGAAAACATTTTTATTTACTATATAGTTTTACTTAGGATTGATCTTGTTAGCCTTCAGTTATGTGGTATCTGTGCCGTTTTGTCATGTTAGCCAATCTGATAGGTATAATGTGGTGCCTCAGAGTTGTTTTGATTTGCATCTCCCTAATCAATAGTGATTTGGAGCATTTTGTCGTATGACTATAGACAGCTTTAATTTCTTCCTCTGAAAACTTTCTGTTCATATCATTTGACCATTTATCAATTGGAGAATGACTTGTATTTTTGTACATTTGCCTCAGTTCTCTACATATTTTAGAAATGAGGTCTTTATCACAGACACTAGTTGTAAAAATTCTTTCCCAGTTTTCTGCTTCCCTCCTAATCTTGGTTGCATTGGCTTTGTACAAAAACTTTTCAATTTAATGTAATCAGAGTTAGCCATTTTGCATTTCCTAATGTTCTCTATCTCGTTTGGTTTTAAATTCCTCAGTTCTCCATAGATAAACTATTCCTTGCTCCCCTAGTTGCTGTGTACCCATTTGGACTTTATTTTGGTGTCAGGCATTGGTCTATGCCTAGTTTCCGCCTCATTATTTTCCAGGTTTCCCAGCAGTTTTTGTCCAACAGTGAGTTCTTATCCCAGAAGCTGGGATCCTTGAGTTTATCAGACAGCAGACTGCTATAGTCATTGACTACTATGTCTTGTGTACCTAACCTATTCCCTCTTAGCCATTACCAAGTGGTTTGATGATTGTTGCTTTATAATACAATTTAAGAACTGAAATGGCTAGACCACCTTCCCTAGCATTTCTTTTCATTTATTCCCTTGATATTCTGGACCTTTTGTTCTTCCAGATGAATTTTGATATTATTTTTTCTAGCTCTATAAAATAATTTTTGGTAGTTTGATTGGTATGGCACTGAATAAGTAAATTAATTTAGGTAGAATTGTCATTTTTGTTATTTTAGCTCTGCCTACCTATGAACAACTGATGTTTTTCCACTTACTTAGGTCTGACTTTATTTGTGTGAGAAGTGTCTTGTAATTGTGTTCATATAGACCCTGGGTTTGTTTTGGCAGGGAGACTCCCAGGTATTTTACAGTGTCTACTGTATCTTTAATTGAGATTTCTCCTTCTATCTCTTGCTGGTGGACTTTGTTAGTAATATATAGACATGCAGGTGATTTGTGTGAGTTTGTTTTGTATCCTGCAACTTTGCTAAAGTTGTTTATTTTTTTAAGTAGGTTTTTACTTGATTCTCTAGGATTCTCTAAGTATATCATCATATCATCTGCAAAGAGTGAAAACTTAGCTTCTCATTTGCCTGTTCTAATTCCTTCAATTTCTTTTTCTTCTCTTATTGCTAAAGCTAGCATTCCTAGTACCATACTGAGTAACAGTGATGATAATGGACATCCTTGTTTCACTCCCAATCTTATTGGAAATGCATCTAGCTTATCCCCATTACATATAATGCTTGCTGATGGTTTTAGGTAGATACTACTTATTATTTTAAGGAAGACTCCATTTATTCCTATGCTCTCCAGTGTTTTCGATAGGAATGTATGTTTTGTCAAAAACTTTTTCTGCATCTATTGAGATAATCATATGGTTCTCTTAGTTTTGTTGTTGATATGATCAGTTATGGTGATAGTTTTCCTAATATTGAACTAGCCTTGCATTCCTGGTATAAATCCTATTTGATCAAAGTGTATTATTCTCATGGGACAGCTAGGTAGTGCAGTGAATAGAGCACCAGTGCAGGAGTCAGGAGGACCTGAGTTCAAATCTTACCTCAGACACTTGACACTCACTAGTTGTGTGACCTTGGGCAAGTCACTTAACCCCAGTTGCCTCATCCTGGGTCATCTCCAGTCATCCTGATGAATATCTGGTCACTGAATTTACATGGCTCTGGAGGAGCCACCACCTCACTCTGGTGACCTGCACAGCCCTCCCTCACTCAAAACAAAGTCAAGTGCAACTCATGTCATCATTTCTCTGATGGCATGGTCTTCTTCGGCAATGAAGGACGAACAAACAACTAGTGTACAAGAAGGTATTTTTATTGGAAATGGCCTCACAGATGTAGCTTAGTGATAATCTCAGATTAAAAAAAATTCTTAACAAGTAAAGAAGACCTTTTAGAGGCATTAGAGTGTACTTGAAGAGATGGTAGTGGCATTCATCAGTAATCATTTGTTAAGCTCTTCCTATATACTAAGTAGTATAAAAAGAGGTAGAAGATAGGCCCTTCTCTCAAGGACCTTATAGTGTGAGGGGTGAGACAGCACACTAACAAATATATAAAAAGCAAGCTATGTACGGAATTAACTAGGAAACAGTTAACAGTGGGAAGGCACTAGAATTAACAGGACTTGGGGAAGGCTTCCTGTGAAAGATAGAGATTTTGGTTAGGACTTGAAGCAAGGGAGGCCAGTAGGTAGAGTTGAGGTAGGAAAGCATTCCAGGTATAGGAAACAGCCAGAGAAAATATCTAGAACTGAGAGATGTCTTGTTTATGGAACAGTCAGAAAGCTACTATGTTTTAGGGAGGAAGGCATAAGAAGACTGGAAAGGTTTTGATCCTGAGGGCAAGAGGAAACCACTGGAATTTATTGAGTAGAGGGTGACATGGTTGGATCTGTTCAGTGTCCCCATATAGGGTTGCAACCCACAGTTTAAGAGCTGCTGAAGGGGTCATGAGTGGAAAAAGTTTAAGAAGCCCTGCTTTATTTAGATAGATCACTTTGTAGACTGAATGGGTTGCAGTGAGAAGAAACTTGAGGCAGGCAGATCCAACAGCAAGATATTGCAATAATCCAAGTGTGAGGTGGTGAGAGCCTATACCATTATGTTGGCAATATTGGAAGAGAGAAGGGGGAATATTGGAGGGATGTTGCAAAGGTAAAACTGACATGCCTTGGCAACAGATTGGATGTGACGGGAGAGAGTGAGGAACCCAAGATGACTCCTAGGTTGTGAGTCTGAAGGACTGGGAGCATGGTGTTTCTCTCTACAGTAATAGAGAAGGTAGGAGGGAGAAAGCATTTAGGAAGAAAGAAAATGAGTTCTGTTGTGAACATAATGAATTTAGGACAGGGGTGGGGAACCTGTAGCCTTAAGACTACATGTGACCTGGGTTCTCAAGTGCATCCCTTTGACTGAATCCAAACTTCACAGAACAAATTCCTGTAATAAAAGAATTTGTAATGTAAAACTTGGGACCCAGTCAAAAGGCTACACTTGAGGACCCAGAAGGCCAGATGTAGCCTTGAGTCTGCAGGTTCCCCACCTCTGGTTTAGAATATCTACTGGACATCCAGTTCAAGATATCTGAAAGGTAGTTGGAGATTTGAGATTGGTGGTTAGCAAAGAGATTGGGGCAGAATAATGGTGGTTTCATAACTTTTTGCCAAGATTCTCATGGGCAAGATTTGGCTGTGTAATGGCTGGCTTTACCTGCTTTTGATCATAGAACTATAGCTGGAAGGGACCTTAGACACTATCTAGTACAACTCCTTCATTTTACATGTGAGAAAATTGAGGTCCAAAGAGGGTAAGTGACTTACCCAAAGTCACATAGGTCATGGCTGTCAGGCACAATTTGGTTTCCCTTTTTAGTCAGGGCTTTTTCCAATTTACTACAACTACCAGAGCAGCTGAGTTTCGTCAAGGAAGGGGAGGTAGGATGGCTTTCCTTATTCTAATGAAATACAGGTCTAGACCTCCCATTTCAATAATTTTTCTCCACATCCTGCAAAAATAAGTGGTTTGTTTAGAAATGATAGGACTAAGGAATTTCTTTGAATTACTTATTAGACTGTTGATATAAGTTTATATATATTTTTTCTAATCTTCTGTTTTTTTAATGGTATTTTTCAAAGTTACTGTTTGTGGCCCTGGGGCAAGCATTTTTATCACTTGTTTATGATAATGAGTTTTTACTGTAATTCAGAGAGTCCTTTCAATATTGTCTCTTCATGGCAAATTCACATATCAACAACTGTGAAGTATTTAAAATATTTAAGAAAAGAAATTATTTTAAGGGATCCTCAAGCAATTCAAAAGCAAGATGTTCCTTATCATTGACATACTAATTGCAAAACAGTCCTTTTATGAAACCAAGTCACCTGAGAATGTTTAAGTCTTAGCTTTGTTTCATTTGCTGTATGTAAACCCAGGGTCAATTTTCTTTTATTCCCTTTTAGCAAACTTTGCACAGCCTGTTGAGCAAGTTTTCTCCTTCTTTTTCTGCTGAGTTAAAACAATTAAATGAACAGCATGAACAGCTATTTCACAAGTGGATGTTACAATTACAGTAAGTATGATGCCTTAAAATGCTTACGGCAGTAATTGTATTTATGCTTGTGTACAGTGTTTTTTACTTTAGAGCAGTTTTATGCGTTATTTTGTTTTATGCATAAACCATATGTATTGTAAATATAAAATATGCAAAACAGCTCTTGTTCCTGTTTAATAAGTGGAAAGACTGAAGCACCTGAGGGGCAGAGGAGTGCAGTGGAAAAAGCATTGGCTCTGGAGTCAGAGGACCCAGCTCAAATCCTACTTCTGCCACTTTTTACTGTGGACAAATCACTTTATTTCCCAGGCTTCAGTTTCCTCATCTGTACAGTGAGAGTGTTGGACTAGGTAATTTTTCATATCCTGACATGTTTGTATCTGTGATCTGGTAAAGTGATACCAATTGCCTAGTGTCACATGGGAATGTGTGTAATGACATAGGGTGCAAATGGTATTATGGTTAGATCTTAGGTCTCCACTAGGTATAAGATAGCTTTCCTACCTTCTTTCCCCACTCTCCTGAAATTTTTCTTGGTCTGGGCCTTGGTATTAACCTAATTCTGATTCTTTGACTGTGGAATTGAGCATCCTTTGAAGCTCTCTGAAACCTAGGAAACCTAGTTCTCCGACTTTCAGTATGACCGATCACAATCTGACCTGTCTACTCCACTGGCCCAGTCCTTCCAGGATTTGTTCCTCTAAACTACTGTTTAGGGCCTATGGAAGTCTATCCTTTTCCTAGAAAATAGTGAGTATTTTCTTTCTGGGCTATTCACTTGGGAATTTTTGTCTTATGCCAACTCACCTCACTCTGAATGGCTATAGTCTTTGGCCCTTTTGAAAGCTTTTCACCCTTCTGCCTCTATTCTGTAAGCTCCAGAAGCAGGTTCTACTATGGATCTTTTGACTGGTTTAGTCCTAGAATGGTCATTTTTTTTTTTTTTTAGTACCTGTTGCTGCAGACCACAAGATCTGTCCAGAGCCTCTTGAGTCTGGGCTTCCATGGTTATGTTCCACCACTGGACAAGTTTCACCCTGCTTTAATGGGCCTACCCCAACTCCTTACTTTTGGCTTAACTAAAATGTTCAACAAATATTAGGGTCAGTAAAATCTGGACACCTGTAGTTCTGTACTAGAAATCCAATCATTTTGCTGTCATAAACCATTCTTAGCCTGCTTTTCTTTGCTTTTCCTCCTCTCTTTGTTCCTTTACCCCATCTCCTGAGAAGCAATTTCGCCAAGTCTGTATGTTGTTATTATAATCACTAATTAAAATTGTTGCCTATTTTACTATGTCAGTATGTGTTCACTTTCCATTAATTGATTAGGACTATTTCCCGATAGTGCCCCCTCCTAACATACGGTTCTCAGAAGTACATATAATTTAGTGTTCTTAATGCTCTTCTTGTCAGACATGCCATTGTTTTAGATTCAGCCACAACTTATATGCCTTTGTATCTATTGCTTTTCATACCTTTTAAATCTGAGAGTTTGTTGATGAGCTTTTTGTCCAGCTATACCAGTCTCATAAGACTCTTCACTGACTTCTTTATTGTCAGAATCAGTTTCAACTTTGATCTTAGCCTTTGAACTAGCTTTATGGGCATTAGCAAGTCCAAGGATTGTCAGTACTGATAAAGAAAGGACTTAAGAGCACAGGAAAGATTAGTTAGTAGTTCAGAAATTCATCAGCTTCTTAGAAGGTTGGAGCCCTGATCAGAAGCCCTCTTAAGAGGAGCTTCTTTTGTTAGGCTGGGCCCTGCATGAGTGGAGACAACTAATGGGGCAACTTTATCACTCTTTACTGGAGAGGGCTTAGTGCCTTTGGGTTCAGAAAATGGAAAAGCACCAGAAAGTAGAAATGTGCCAGAAACTCTTTAAATTATCAAACAACAGAAAAAAGTGAGAATAAGAAGTTGGAAGCCTAAGGTTCAAATTATACTGTGTTCAGCATTCCCTGTGGAGTGGTGTGCATTGTCTGACGAATAAGATCAACAAAGTAAATCAAGGATTTATCCTTGATTTTGCTTTTAATAGAAAGAGACAGGTAGATGGGGGCTCCCTATCACAGCATACCTCTTGGGTTGCTTCATATTCTGTAGCCAGAGCTTATCATTTAATTCCTTCAGCTGACCTGCTAGTTGTAGTATGTCATCACTGTGTTGCCATGTTTTATTTCCCTTTGTTCCTCACCCAAACATTCTCCACCATATATCCCACTTGAGGTGTGTGGATTTGCACACAGTTGAGTAATTTTTATTGTACAGTGCTTCCCTGCCTCCTCTTCTAGCCAGTCTATTCTTTTTTGTTCTGAACAGGGTATACTCACTAATTATAGTCATGAATCACACCCTGCCACCTGATACCTATTTGCTTATATTTACTCACTTTTTCCTTTGGTTATTATTTATAGCCCTAACAATTATGTATAGACATATGAAGCAGTGAATATCATTTCAGTCTGTTTTTACTTACTTTTCTCTTGTGTTTATTGAGCACCTCTAGTGCTATTTTTATATTATACTTGTTGGCCTTTTCATTTTATATTCAGCTTAGTAGATAAAATTTTGTTGCTTTTCACACCGTAGTTATATCTTTTGCACTCTTTAACTAATAATCTAGTTTTTAGAAGCTGCTTCTGGGCTTCTTTCGAATTTGTCCTTCCTATAGAGTTTAAGCCTACCTAATTAGATTAGCCAATCTGCAGACAGATGCATAGTTCCTTACCTTACTTATATGTTCTTGGCCAAGAACCCTTTTGTCTGTTTCTATGGTTCAGAAAACTAAATCCCAATCTCTGACAATTTCTTAGCCAGTTGGTTTACATTCAGTATTTTACTTTATTTTCTAATATTTTCAACTTAAGAGAAGAAAATCCTCCTGTGCTCTTAAGTCCTTTAGTCTTCTACCTGTGACTTAATAAACTTTTAGAGTTAGATAGGGTATAACATGGAATTCTTGCACCTGTAGCAGGGCACAACACATGAAGCTGGACCATTAGAGGAAGTGGTGCTGAGGATTAGCCACAGCCAGGAAAGAAATGAACCCCTTTCCCCGTCCTCTTGCATTCCAGAAATCCCTATAACAATTTCATTCATCTAATAATAGTTATGAATGTGTAACTTAAAAAATGTTTATAAATACCCACCATAAGCCAGGCACTATGCTAAACTCCAGGGATAAAAATACAAAAGTGAGACAGTCTTTGCCCTCCAAGAGCTTTTGAATTCTAGTAGTCTAATGGAGGGGGGGAGGTGGCAGCACATAAAGGTGATTAGTGTCCAGGTAAGGGAGCTGTAGTCTGAGGATTCACAGGGATGGTGAGTGGAGTTATAAGGTATTCAAAATGATTACCCCTTTCTGAGCAAAAGTCAGAAAATTATGTGTGGGAGTGGAGAAAGAAATCTGTGGGTGTGTGCCTGGGGCACATGGCAAGATACCTAGGGTGTATGGATGAATGGGATGTGAAGCATGGTCTGTTGTGGATTAGGGGAGTTTGCATTTTGTTCATTCACTAGTCAGGACAGTTTGACCCCCAGGTAGGAAATTCCAAAGCTGAGTGAACTTTTTCCTTATGGCAAAAGCTATTGGTCTCTACGCAAAGTGCCGTTGCAGGCAAGGAGAATGTAGCAAGGTAGGTCTCAAGGTGCCTGGCATAAATGACTGGATGAGAATGAGTTATGGATCTAAATATTTTTTGTTTTCACTTGAATTTTCCCTAGTGGGTAGCAGTTCTTATGTTTGACAAGTCTTCAGGGGCTTTCCCTCATATCCTGACTGTCCTTTTCTAGAAGACATCATTCCTGATTGTACATATCATATGTCTCTTCTTCAGTAGGATGTCAGGTTGTGAGGGTTGCGTTTCTTTGGCTTTGTATTTTAATACTTGGTATGGTGCCTTGGACAGAGTAGGCACTCAATAAGTGTTTGTTGGATTGAATCTGGACTACATGCCACAGGATCATAAGATCATAGATTTAGAGCTCAAAGAGGCCATAGGGTCAACCCTCTTCTACCTATTCTCTCACCTCCTGCATTTTACAGATGGGGAACCTGAAGCCCGGAGAGGTCCCAGAAGTAGTTGGTATTAACTTGCTCAAGATCCCAGAAGTTTTTGGTATTAGAACTTAGTCTTGATCCAAACCCTAATCCTGACTCCAGGTCTAGCACCTTTTCCCATATGACCACACTATCTCTCCTTTTCCCCCTTCTCCTCCTCATAAAACCCTCTTTTCCTTTCTTGTATTAAGGGTGTTCACTCAGCTATGTGATGTACACATATAGGACCATATATGCAAATAATGGCGTAAATAAAGATAAGCATTGGACTAATAAGAAATAGGAATTGTATTCTGCCTGTGGAGTTAGCTTTTTTGTTATTAGCTTTAACTCTCCTTTTCTCAGTGGCCATTTGTGACTCTCATTCATAAATGTTCGGTCTCCTTTGAATCTGTTTTATAATACTTTTAGTACCGTTTATTGAATTAACTTTATTTCTTCATTTGCTTATTATATTAACTTTTATTTTGCTCTCAACTTAATGTGATCAAATTTTAATGGTTTTCTCTTTGTCCTAGTATTTTAAGATAAATTGAAGAAAGTTCATGTCCACTTATCTGTGGTATTCATAACTTCATAGATTTTCATTGCAGTCTTTCTTTCATTATACATCTTTCATCTCAAAATATATTTAATATTGTTTACTTTTAAACAATTTCCCATTGTAGCCTACTTTTAGAAGACAGTTTGAGAGTAGAAATCTCCTTGATAAAGACTGAAACAAATTTTCATTCATATCTTAGTCATTTCTTCTTTGTGTACTACACCTTTCCTTCAGTCATTATGAGTAGGATTTAATGGTCTGTCATGACCAATTTCATCTAAGTACCTACTGGTGTAGACATATGCATCATCTTTTTTATTCATTCATATTTGGGTTTTACCATCACAGTAGCTTAAAAAATCAGAAACCCTGTTTGGCGCCCTAGAGTATATACAGTAGTAGGAACCTGCATAGACTTGAGCTTTTCAGGTGCTTTTTTTGTCATTGGTTCCCATATTAAAAGCAGATTTGTTAAGACCTAATTAAGGGTTCCCATTGATTTTCTATCTGGCTTGCTCTCTAGTGTATTCTTACAGTCTTTTGCTATTTGATAAGTTATTTAATGTCTATCTTTCAGTCTTCTGTGATCACACCTTGCTTTAAAAATATACGTTCAGTTGAATTGAACAAAATTTTTGTTACTTTGTGGATATATAAGGAAATGTTTATGTAAACCTTAAAAAATACTTTGTAAACCTTAAAAAATACTCTGGAGATTGTTCTCAGTTTGGTTACTTCCCATTTTTTAAAGAAAGGTCGCTTTTATCTTTGCTGATCTTTTTGACTCTCCCTTTGTGGGGGGAGAGCATAACCCTTTGTACCTCTTCTGTATGTTTATATTCTATTTTGCATTATGTTTTTGTATATCTTGTTTCCTTCCCTGTATTATAATTCCTTTGAGAGCAGGGATAGTTACCTCTTTATGCAACCCCCTAGCACAGGAATTTTTATGTAGTAGTTGCTGTAAAGTTTGTAGCTTGAATCACTAGCCTTTTGATTATTTTCCCATTTACCAGCTCTCTTAGCACTCTTTGCTGCCACAGATTTCAGTTCACAAATTCTCTTATTCAGACCTATAGCACTGGCATAGAAGCATTTACATAATCTGGATTGACTTAAAAAAATAAACAAACCAACTCTTTTCATAACTGTTTGTGTGGTTCATTGAATGATTCAGCTTCTGTCTGCTTTTCTGATGTTTACATGTCTAAAATTTATATATCCCTGGCTGTGCCTACCTTGAAAGGTCTGTGCCCCAGAGCGGTATCCTGAGTGAAAGAGGATGTAGATGCCTTTTGTGGGGAGGTTGGAGAAAGGATGCCTGGATGCATAGCTTCAAAGGAGAGGGATTGTCTTTGAAGTATCACAAATGACAAAAGCAGGGTTCCACTGGAAGCTCCGTTGACATTTCTTACTGTTGTGATCATAGAAATCTGTTTTGGTTGTAATTCTAAACTGAAATTGAAGGTGGTACTGTATTGAATTATCAGACCCCAAGAGAAATTAGTTGATTGAGAAATTGGAACTAGGAGGTGCTGAACTGTAATTTCACAAATGTTTTTTCCTATAGCCTAGGGTTCAACATTGTGCTTTATGGACTGGGCTCTAAGAAAGAATTACTAGAGAAATTTCGTGCCTCCATGCTGCAAGATTCAGTTCATGTTGTCATCAATGGGTTTTTTCCTGGTATTACTGTAAAATCAGTAAGTGTATCAAATATATTGAAAGCATTAAGAGAAAATAATTTGTTAATTCTTTATCACTGATATGGATTTAGTTTCATATTTTAATATAACTAATTTAGAGAGGTTTCTTTGGACTTTATAATGTTTCTGAAATGTTATAGTTATCTGTGTATTCTGTGAATTTGTCTTTTCAAAACAATGCTTAAAGACTGTTCCTCAAATACATTTCTGTTACTAATTTCACATCTGTGTGGTATCACATTCCTAGGCCTGGAATTGGGGATCCAGCATTGCCAGCTCATAATGTTGCTTCATTTTCACACTTGCCAGCCCCTGCAACCTGCAAGTGCCATCTGCTAGGTTTCTATTGCCACCACTTTCCCTAGATTTCTTGGGTTTCCTTTCCTAGGACTTCTGTGGTGAGAATTCTATAGAATTTCACTTTTACTCGATTCCTAAAAACAGTATAGAAACTTCTTAGGTGTTTTAAAAGAGGATTTAGTACAAAGAACTACAGGAAAGACATGACACTGAAGATAACATAAAAGGGGAAGAGAGGCTCTCACAAATTGTAGAGGAAATAATTTCATCCTGGTTCTAAGCAACCAGGATATACTTTCCTTATTTTCTCTTTTCTTAATCTCTGAACTGGTCTTGACCTTAATATTAATTTATGTCTAGTTCCTTTTTAATAAATTTGGTAGATCTGGCAGCTATACCTCAGTCCCTTAAAAATCTCTGTCTAGCCCTAGATTATAGATATGGAAGTATAGGTTTCAGTTCCAGTCATTCTTGGAATACTTCACCTAAGACCTACCAACTATAGCCTTGGTAAAATCACTGCCCACGCTTACTGTACCAGAAAGACTTTCCTCACTTAAGTTTTGTACTGGTGTCAGTGATCCTTCCTTGGGACTGGGTAGGGGAGAATTTGTTTTATTTCTTACCCTCAGTCTGTCTGAGACATTGTACTAGCTAGATCTTTATTGCTATTTGAATTATCTTTTACTTGAAGCAGTTGTAACCTCATGAGTTGTAGATTGGTCCCACACCAGACCCCTCTCAACTTGGATTCCTGGGATGTGCATACCACAGCTACTGCAAGAGTAGTTTCTGCTCCCAGGCTAATAGTCTCTAATAATCAGCCTATGCTCCCTTATGTCTTTTCCCTTACTCCTCACACTCTGTAGCCAATTGGTACTATCTTTCTGTATTCTTGGGACTATTCACTTATTTATTCCAGGATGCTAAATTTTGGTCCCTTCCCCTAAGGATTATATTCTGACGACTACATATTTTTTACTTGTATTAAAAACCAGGAACGCAAAGACGTTAGTATTTTTTAAAAAGTTTGTCATATCTCTTAATGATCTGTGGCCCTACTACTTCAGGAATGCAACCAGCCCTGAATTTATACCTGAAGACCTGATCTAAAGATCTATATTTGGAGCCCTCTCAATGATGAATACCCTCACATCTTCCAGGTTTGCCGAGGTTTTCCCTGGGGTCATCTGGAAGTGACTTGTTTATAATTCTTGTTAACATGTCTTCAGTTCCTTTGTAATTGGCTAAAGATGTGGAACAAATTAATTCCTCAACATGAGGAATGTGGAAAGGACTTGTAGTAGGCCTTCAGCTTCTTGGAGAGGTAGATGCTCCAGACATGTAATCTTACCTTAGGGTTGAAGGCCCCTCCCTTCAGTGGGAAGAAAGAACTTCTGTTTCATTAGAGAATTGATTCTTCTGCTTTGGACCTGCATAGTTCACCTGATTCACAGCATAGGATAGGGGCAAGGTCCCAGTTGCTTCTCTACGTCATGGCTCCGTGTGCCCAGTTGCTTATCCCTTCTGGCTCCTTTAACTCTTGGCTTGGTCCAGCAGCCTGTCTTGTGCTGTTACTGATGGTTCTTGTTGCTTCAGCTGCCAGTTTGACTCCAGAATTCTTTGATGCTTCACTGCTGCTTTTGCTGCTTCATGGAAGCCTCCATCACTTCCCTCTCCCTTCCTCTTATGGAGAGATAGTCAGGGCCAATATGACTGCACTTGATGACACTTTTCTAGCTCATTTATTAGTAAGACCCACAGCCCCATTTAGCCATACACAAAAGAACCCTTGAGGCCTGACTTTTCTGACTGAGCCTCCCAGCCATGCTCCTCCTCATTTACTTCTTTCTTTTCTTAGGCTTTTGGCCACATTCCTCTGACAACATCTTTTGTTTAGTCTTTCTGAGATTAAGGAGCATATCTTTGCACCTGTTTTCATTTGACTTTTTGATTCCTGTTATTCCTCCTTTCCTAATAACTGCAAGCCATGATGTAGAGAAATGTAGAGATGATACAAGATGTAGATAGAGAGAAACTGAGATGTAGAGGAACTGCAAGAAAGCACTAGAAATACTTGAAGGGTCTGTGACAAAAGCTGATAATCAGTCCTGCTGTGAGGCCACAGCACCTCATATCTTTGCCCCTCATATTGTAGTGTTTGCTAGATGTTATAGAGGAAATAAATGCTAATTTCTGTATTTGCAAGTTTTTCTAGTGTTTGCAGAATACATTTTCTTCCTTTTGTCTCTTTAGCAAAAGTTCTGGTTACTATCTCAGTGTTCTTATCCTTTAGTTCCCTAGTGTTCTTTTCTTCATTATACAGGTAGTGCAGTGGGTAGAGTGTTGAACTTAAGTTAGTATTTGATTTCAAATCTGGCTGTAGACACTAAATAGCTGTGTGAGCCTCGGCAAGTCATTTAACCTCTCTCAGCCTCAGTTTACTCATCTGCAAAATGGAGATACTAATAATAAATATCACCTACCTCACAGGGTTGTTGTGAGGGTCAGATGAGATAATGTATGTCAGACACTTTGAAAACTTAAAGCATCATCATCATCATCATCCTGTCCTGTCTCTTTAGCAGTATTTTATTCAGAAAATTTTATTGTAAGGTAATTTTAAAGCCCAACACAGTTTTCAGGTACAGAGTTGTGAGTATGCTAAACATATTTGGGAGGGGGAAATCTAAGCCTATTATTTTATTGCCTATTCTTGTTACTCAGTAAGATCTAATACAAATAGCAATGTTCTACTTTCTATTACAGATTCTGAATTCTATAACAGAAGAAATTCTTGATCATATAGGAACTTTCCGAAGTGTGCTAGATCAGCTGGACTGGATAATCAGCAAATTTAAAGATGGTAACATAGAATCTCTGTAACTTCAGGTGGAATTGAATAGGCATTTTCACTTATTCTCCTGGAGTTAAATGTAATTTTTATGTGACATAAAATAATTGCTTACTTTGTTTTAAAAATGAAAGCTTCTCCTCTCACCACTCCCTGTTCTTTATGCATATTATTTGAATTTCTCCTCTGGTCCTTGAACAAGCTGTATGCTCAGGACTCTTACTTAACTTTTTATTTTAATGTTTATTTATTTATTTTTAGATTATGACATTCATTTCCACAAAATTTTGAGTTCCAATTTTTCTCCCTATCTCTCCCCTCTCCCTACTCCATAATACCTTGCATTCTGATTACCCCTTCCCTCAGTGTGCCCTCCCTTCTATCACACCCCACCCTTCCCTTATCCCCATCTTTTTTTTCTTGTAAGGCAAGATAGATTTCTATACTCCATTACCTGTATTTCTTATTTCCCAGTTAATATGCAATAACAATTCTGAACATTCCTTTCTAATACTTTGAATTCCAACTTCTCTCCTTTCCTCCCTCTTCACCCATTCCCACTGAGAAGGCAAGCAATTCAATACAGGCTATATATGGGTCCTTTTGCAAAAGACTTCCATAATAGTCATGTTGTGTAAGACTAACCATATTTCCCTCCATCCTATCCTGTCCTCCATTTATTCTATTCTCTCATTTGACCTTGTCACTTCCCAAAAGTGTTTACTTCTACTTACTCCCTTCTATCATCCCCCCCACCCCACTTGTCCCCTTCTCCCCTACTTTCCTGTAGTGTAAGCTTGATATTCATACCAAATTGAGTGAGCATGTTATTTCCTCCTTCAGCCACATGTAAAGAGAATAAGCTTCACTTTTCCCCTTTCACCTCCTTCTTTTTCTCCTCCATTGAAAAGATTTTTCTTATCTCTTTTATGAGTAATAATTTGCCCCATTCCTTTTCTCTCTTTCTCCTCCCAATATGTTCCTCTCTCCCCCCTTAATTTTATTTTTTATAGATATCATCTCTTCTGATTCAACTCAACTTGTGCTCTCTGTTGATATGTGTGTGTGTGTTTGTATAATCCTTCCACCTATCCAAATACTGAGACAAGTCTCAAGAGTTCCAAATATTATCTTTCCATGTGGGAATATCAACAGTTCAACTTTAGAAAGTCCTTTATGATTTCTCTTTCCTGTTTACCTTTTCATGCTTCTCTTGAGTTCTGGTCTTTTCATCAAGAATGCTTGAAAGTCCTCTATATCATTGAATGATGTTTTTTTCCCCTGAAGTATTATACTCAGTTTTGCTGGGTAGGTGATTCTTGGTTTTAATCCCAATTCCTTTGACTTCTGGAATGTCCTGTTCCAAGCCCTTTGATCCCTTAATGTAGAAACTGCCTTATCCTGTGTTATCCTGATTGTATTTCCACAATACTGTAATTGTTTCTTTCTAGCTGCTTGCAATATTTTCCCCTTGAACTGGGAACTCTGGAATTTGGCTACAATATTCCTAGGAGTTTCTCTTTTTGGATCTCTTTCAGGAGATGATCTGTGAATTCTTTCAATATTTATTTTGCCCTCTGGTTCTAGAATATCAGGGCAGTTTTCCTTGATAATTTCATGCAAGATGATGTCTAGGCTCTTTTTTTTTTCTTTTTTTACCATGGCTTTCAGGTAGTCCCATAATTTTTAAATTTTCTCTTCTAGATCTGTTTTCCAAGTCGGTTGTTTTTCCAATGACATATTTAACATTGTCATGTATTTTTTCATTCTTTTGGTTTGGTTTTGTAATTTCTTGGTTTCTCATAAAGTCATTAGCTTCCATATGCTTCACTCTCATGTTTAAAGAACTATTTTCTTCAGTGAGCTTTTGAACCTCCTTTTCCATTTGGCTAATTCTGCTTTTTAAAGCCTTCTTCTCCTCATTGGCTTTTTGTACCTCTTTTGCCAATTGAGTTAGCCTATTTTTCAAGGTGTTATTTGCTTCAGCATTTTTTTGGGTCTCCTTTAGCAAGCTCTTGATTTCAAGGTTTCCTATGGCCTGAGCCCATTGCTTATTTATTTTGGAGGTACTGGATGCAGAAGCCTTGACTTCCTCTGACAGTATGCATTGTTCTTCCTTGTCCGAAAGGATGGAAGGAATTACCTCTTCACCAAGAAAGTAACCTTCTATGGTCTTATTTTTTTCCCCTTTTTTGGGCATTTTCCCAACCAGTTACTTGACTTCTGAATCCTTTGTCAAGAGGAGAGTCCTTGTGCTCCTCTTCATCCCAGGACCTTGCTTAGGGATGAGATTTAGATCAGCTGCTCAGTTCCCCCAGGGGTTTTAGGCAGAGTGCTTTACAAATGGATGCTGCAGCTGCTGCCCCACTTGGGGCCAGTGCTAGGGGAAGACCTTATTCCCCTCTTGCCCACTTGGAAAAGCCCTCTCTCTGACCTTTGAAGCTTTCTTTGGTGCTTGTGGGTTGAGGGGTCTGAGACCTTCTGCTGCTGCTGGGGATTCTGCCCCGGAGTCCTGTTCCAGTCCCGTTCCTCCTAGTGCTGCATGGCCAGACCTGAGCTCTGTTCTGCTCTGCGTCTGATGCAAAAGACCTTTCCTGTCGGGCTTCCAGATTACCTTTAGCTGGAAATCTCTTTCACTCTGTTGTTCTGTGGCTTCTGCTGCTCTAGAATTTGTTGAGAGTCGTTTTTTACAGGTATTTTATAGGCTGTGGGGGAAGAGCTTGAGTATGTGTGTCTTTCTACTCTGCCATCTTGGCTCCGCCCCTCCCCCCTCACCTTTTAAAGAAATTTAAAGATATTTTTATTTCTTGCTGTGAGCTAAAAAGAATGTGTTACATCTCTTATGTAGCAAGCACTGTTTTAGGCTCTCTGCCCTCAGGGAGCTCATGCTTTGTTAAAGAAGACAGCATACACATATATAAATATGTCCAAAATACATACAAGATAATTTTTGTAGTAGAAACATTAATAGTTGGAGCATGGGGAGGGATCAGGTAAGGTTTCATGTAGAAGGTGGTTCTTGATCTGAGCTTTGAAGGAAACTAGGGCTTTTAAGAGGTAAAGGTGAGAGGAGGAATGCATTCAAGCCATGAGTTTCAAACCTATGTAAAGACATTGAAAATAGAAGGTGGAATGTCATGTATGAGGAACAGTAAGAAAGCCAGTTTGGCTGAACTATAAATGAGAGAAATGTTTAATAAGGTTTAATAAGGTTTGCAGTACTGTTTGGGGATAGGTTGTGAAGGACTTTAATGTTCAGTGAAGACTTTTTATTTAATCCCTGAGGAAATGTGGAACCACTAAAGTTTACTGTGTGTATATATATTTTATATGTGTTTATGTTGTGTGTGTGTACATATGTATTTATAATTTATATTTATGCTCTATGTATTTTTATATGTACTTTTCTCCTTCATTAGAATATCAGCTCACTGCGAATAGAGATTGTTTTCATTCTTTTTATTTGTGTCCCTTCTGCACAATATGTGGCATATAGCAGGAGGTTAGTAAATGCTGTGGGAATGATTGGTTGATTGAGAGGGGAGGAGAGATTTGGGAGTTTTCTGTTACAGTCCAGGTGAAAAGCAGTGGCCCTGTGAAGGGAGAGATGGGGCCACATGTAAAAAGAAAAATGTTGTGGACATATAATTGATAAGACAAAATTGATTGGACTTGTGGTTGAGGGAGAATGAGTGGTTGAAGGTGATAAGGTTATAATTTTTGGTGACTGGAAGGATAATGATATCTTTTGTTTTTCTTTCACCGCCATTTCCTCCAATATCCCTCCCCATTCCTAGAAGTCCAGCCCTTAAGACAAACACTGTTTTGTTTTGGCATATTATGCCTGGTCCAGAACACCTACTTTTTCCTTCTTATATGTGGTTATCATTAATTTGTTAAGTAAACCCTGTCTCCACTTCCAATATTTTCAGTAGATGTCTTCCACTTTTCAAAAGTTATCAATATCATTCTCCTTTTTCTCATTAAAAAAAATTTCATATAAAACAAACCTTTCATTCTCAGTGGAGAACAAGAGAGGATTTCACATAAAATTGCAAGCTTCTCTTGTGTAGAGCTTGCTTTCCTTTTATGGCATATAACATTTATTTTACATAATTCTCAAACCTGTTCTTACTTGCCTGAGATGCTTCTTATCCTCTTTTCTCTGGGGTGGGTGGGTGGAATCTATCTCTTTTCTCCTATTTTCCATCTGCCTTCTCCCCAGGTTGGAAAAAAGGAAAACAAAACCCTGACAACAAATGTATGTAATCAAGTTAAAAGAAAATTCTCACGTTGGCCATTAACAAAAATGTACACCTCATTCTATGTCTTGGGTTCATCACTACTGTGTCAGGAAGTGGGGTATCATGCTACATCTAGGTCCTCTAGAATCATGGTTGATTATTTCATTGATCAGGGTTCTTAAGTCTGAAAAGTTTTCTTTAAAGTGCTGCTGTTATTGTATAAACTATTCTTCTAATTTTGCTCACTCCCCTCTGCTTCAGTTCATAAAAGTCTTCCCAAATTTCTCTGAAAACATTCTTTTTGTAATTTCTTATAAGTAGTATTCCATTAATATTTATATACTATAATTAATTTGGCCATTCCCTAGTTTATGGACACCTGCACCTTATTTGCCTCCTTCAAAAATTGCTGTTAGCAATATTTTTTACATAAAATAACTGCTTTCTTTGATCTCTTTGGGGTATGGGCCTAGTATTGGTATCTGTGGTTGATAGGGTATTCACAGTTTAGCGACTTTTGAAGGAGAGTTTCAAATTGTTTTGTAGTTCACAGCCCTACCAATAATGAATGCATTCATGCCTATTTGCCCTTAGCCCTTCCAACATTTCTCACTTTGTTTTTGTCAACTTTGCCAATCTTATAGCTATGAGATGTAACCTAAGAATTGCTTTAATTTGCTTTTCTCTAAATAATAGTGATTTTTGGAGCATTTTTTTCCATATGCTTTTTTGTAACTTGGATTTCTTTCTTTGAAAACTGTCTGTTCCCATCCTTTGAAGGTGCCCTGTACAGTAACAGAGAAGTTAGAAGGAAGTGTAAGTTTGAGAAAGGGAAAGATAATGAGTTCATTTTTAGTCACATTGTGTTTGAGATGTCTATGGGATATCCAGTTTGAAATTTCTAGTAAGCAGTTGAGTAATGATATGGATCTAAGAATCATCTGCATTGGTAATTAAACGTATGAGAACTGATGAAATTACAAAGAAAGTGTAGAGAGAAAAGACAGCTCAGGACAGAAACTTGGGTGCATGTGTACATATGTTTATATATTTGGGTTAATAAAATGGAATTTGTATTATAATGTTAACTTGTGTAGAATACTCTTATTCATTTTGGTGTCTGTAGTAGACTTGCATTTTGAAATTCTACAATAACTGATGAAGAGGGATCATTTTATTAGCACTTAGGGTGTTGTGTATCTTTTAGCAATCTCCATGCAGAACGATAAAAGGGAGCATATTTTCTTGCTACTCCTTTGATATTGTCCGTATGTATGAGCTCAAATGTGAAACCCAAAATGAAGTTATTTGCATTTTATCAGCTATCATTAATTTTGTTTAATTCTTACTTGGATTGGTGATAGAAGTGCTCTTCTTTGGTCTCATTGAATGTTTTGATTGTAAGCCAAAGTCCGTTTACTTTGGCCTCTCTGCATTTGCTGCTTGTGGTTCTTTTCTTAAACTCCCTATTTTCAATGTTTGTGACACTGCTTTCTTGATTTTCCTCTCACCTCTTCTACTTCTGCTGTGTGTTTGTTAGTACTTTCCTTCCCTCTTATCCCCTAATTGGAAATTTCCCAAATTGCAGTACTGAGAATCATGACTCACCTGTTGTTCTTTCTGCATGTTCAGTTTCCTGTGTTGTAGTGCGCTTCTCTGACATCTGCTGTTCACCTCTCAACTCTTGGGACTATATTTCCATCCCTACCTCTTATCCAAGCTACAATCATGCGTCAGCAAAATATCTCCACTTAGATGTTCTACTGTCACCTTTAAATATCAGTGTCCAAAGCCACACATTGCCCCCAAAGCAGGTCAGTGGCACCATCATTGGCCTAGTCATTGATACTTAAAACATCAAAATAATTTTTTTTAGCATATTGTCCTTTATTCTTTATATACAAACACCTAGCACATTCTGCCATATACATGTGATATATTATATATTGAGATATATGTTATAGAGATATATATTATATAAATATACATGATATATATATATATTGAGATATATTTATATCTGCCATATATATGTATACATATATATATATATTGATTACTGTCTTCTGCCTCTGTGAATGAGAAGAGGCTGCATTGTATAGAGAGAGGGAGACAGAGACGGAGACCTAGCCTTGGAGTCAGGGAGATCTAAGTTCAGTTCTTTCTTCTGGCATGTACTGGCTTTCTGATCTTGGGCAAGTCATTAACTTCTTCCACAGAGTATAAGGTTCTGAGAAGGTGCTGATCTTCACTGTAGATCTGGATCTTCCCTAGGAGCTCCCAACACTGATAAAATCACAGGTCCATTCCAAAAAGAAACTTTTTAGAATCTACCCTTTTGTTTCCATTGTTTCCATCCTGATAAAGAGCTTCATCATGTAATTATTAGAGACCATATGAAAGAGGAGATGTAGTGCTGCATTTGGAGTCAGGAAATCTGGGTTCATGTTCCTCCCTCTGGTACTTTAGGAACCTTGACATCAGGGACAAATGATACCAGTAGTAAATATCAGTATTATGTACATATGTATTTTCCCCTGTGTTTAGACCATTACAGCTATTCTTCTAAAGCATCTTCCTCAATGAACCTGGGCTTTCCTCTCCCTCTTAAAATATTTGTTGAATTTCCTTTCCTTTTAGATTCTTCTTTGGAACTCTTCCTCCTTATCCATAATTTGGACAGCCAGATGTTGAGAGGAGACAAAAGCCAGCAAATTCTTGGACAGTTATCATCTTTGCCTAAGATTTACCTCATAGCCTCTATTGATCACATCAATGCTCCCCTCAGTAAGTTTAACATCTTTGCTGTTCTTACTAAAGATATCAGCTTGTAAAAAATTACTTTTTACAACATAGTCATAAAACTTGTACAGCTCTACAGCATAAATTGAAGGACACAGTCTTCCAGAGGATGTCTTGGGTTTTGTCAATATCTGATTTGGAACATAAGGACTGCCATTAACATTATGTATTTGGGGAAAAAAATCCTAGTCATGGTTTCTTTTTCCATATTTTAATCTTAAACATTTTGTTTTGTGGTTTGATTTCAGAGGTTTGTGTCATGACAATAAAACTTTGGGGTTATGTCTCTTATTCATATCATTTAATAAGAACATTTGTAGCACACTAAAGCTTAATCTTATGTTTCAAATACAAATATTTAATTGTTCTGCTACCACAAGGGGTACTACTGATTTGGACTTTAATAGGAAGAAAAATGTGTAGGCTTCAGAGTTGTTCTCACCCCCTCCTACCCCCCCTCCCCCCCAAATCACAGAATATTTAGAATTGGGAAAGATCTTGGTAGCATCCTTCTACCCAACAAGTGGGCACTCTTCCCCCACTTAAAGACTCTCTGTTTGCTGGGTTTGGGGATCCTCTGGGGCAAGATAAGGTCTTGAATAACCAGTTAGGAGTGTTTTTTTTTTAATTGGGGCCACTGTATTAAGATAACTTTTTAATTTTTTATTTATTTTTAATATGCTGTAGTGTGGGATCATTCAAAACAGAGCCTTTATAATTGGCTTTGGTATGAAACTACTACATATAGACCTTATACTGAAGAAACCTCCTATGAGAACTCTCTGCTTGTCCAGCAGTGTGGAACGTTAGCTCTTAGCTCCCTTACACATGTTTTCCGCAGTCTTACTCCAAATGCAAGGTAAGAAATACAAGCTAAAACTAGAATTATTAGTTAATCCTCTAATATTTCTTTCTGCCTTCAGTCTCTCTCCTTCCTAATTCATCCTGCCACTTCCCTAGTATTACAGAATCGGATATGAAAAGGACCTCAAAAATCATTATCTCACCTTTATCTAAATCGGGCATTTCCCCAGTAAATAGTCACCAAGCCTTTCCTTGAAAACGGGACCCATTGCCTTCTACTGCAGTCCATTCCATTTTTGGAATGGCTCCAATTTTTCCTTCATCAAGCCTAAATCTTTACCTTTGGAATGTTCAACAAATGCTTATAGATCTGTCCCTCTGAGGAAAAGCAGAACAAATCTAATCCCTTAAAGTATTCAAGAATAACTATCACATTATTCTTATATACCCAACTCATCTTTTTTCCTTGTAGAAAATCTCAGGCCTCTTCAAATGCTAATGCTCACGTGCTGGAGGCTTTAATTCCACCACTGTTGTAGTCATAGTCCTCTGGACATGCTTCAGCTTGTCACTGAGCTTCCTAAAATGCAGTGTCCGGAGTGGAACCTAGTATTCTAGGTGTAGTCTGACCAGAGGAGACCTCTTGTTCTGGATATTGTTCTTGTCTTAGTGATTGCATTAGCTCTTTCTTTAGTCTGCTATTAACTTAATATTGTCATGCTATTATGTCATGCTATTAACTTAATATTGAGCTTGCAATATGTAAAAGTTACTAGGTCCTTTTCATAGAAACTGTTGTCTAGTCATGACTTCTCTCATCCTTAACTTGTGGATTATTTAGTTGGACACAAATACATGACTTTATATTTATCCTTATTAAATTGTGTCTTAAAATCAGAGCATTGGTACAGCTTGTCAAGTCTTTTTAGATACTGATTTTTTCATATGTGATCTGCCAAACTGATAAGTATTCCATCTATTCCTTTATCTGAGTCATCAAGTTAATGTTGAACAGTTAAGTGCTGATTCCTTGGACACTCCACTAGAGAAATACTCCCAAAGTTGGCATCAGCTTTTCACTGACTACTGTTTGGATTTGTCATTTAGCCAGTTTCAGTTCTGTTACTTGTCCAGCCTATACCTCCTCTTCTTATGCCAAGGAGAGCATAAGAAACTTTGTCAGCTGATTGGCTAAAATCCAAATATATGTTATCTTTACATTTCGATAATCTGCCAGCTTAGTCACACTGTCTAAAAAGGAAATGGGTTAAGTCTGACGGACATCTTCCTGGGATATAGCCAGTCTACATCTCAGTGAGCACTGCTTTTCCTTCTAGCTGTTCAAAACCGACATTTCCCAGGAATTGAAGTCTCCCTTACAGGCCTGTAGTTTAATGACTCACTTTTTCCCTTTGTTCTGAAAACTGGAACAGTAGTTATCTACCTCCAATCATAGGGCACCTTTCCTGCCTTCCAGATTTTACAGGAGTTACTGACAGTGACTAAACAGACTTCTCTGCCAGTTCTTTTTGAATCTTTTAATATATATGGTTTATCTCTTTCTGGTTACTTGAAGTCAAAGGATTCTCTCAGTATCACCCCATTTATCTTGAAGTTTGACACTATTTTTATTATTTTCTATCAAACTTCCTAGTCTGAAGGTCATTCTTATTGGATGAGAAAATCGAATCAAAATAGAAATCAACTGGATAGTTTAGGGCTTGTTCCTCTTGCCCATTGTCATTATCCCATTCACTCCAGGTAGATGGGATCCATTTTTTTTTCCAATGACAGAGGGCAGGTGACTGGAGAAAACTGGTGGGACACACACTGGGGCTGAGATTGGGGGGGTGGACAAGATGGAAAGAGACTGGAAACTAGGCTGGGGAGGCAGGAGGGTGGCCAAAGACTTGAAGGTGACAACAGGTAGGACATTCCAGGCTGAGGGCAATTCAGGGCTCCCACAGGCCCTGCCTGCCACATTTTTTGTTCATTTGTTTTTGGATAGTGGTTCTGTCCCTTCAGTGATCTTTCTTTTGTCCCTGACAGAGTAGAATCCAGACTCCTTAGCCTGGCTCTAGTTGACTTCTGAGACCATATATCACTACACCTTATGATATGCTTGACATTTCACCATTCTCTGAACTCACGTATTTCCTCATCTCTTCCATTGCTTATTTTGTATTCCGTGGTTGGAGTATGCTCCTCCTTCTTCCCGGTCCTCATTGCCACCTGTTGAAAGCCTGCCAGTCTTGTTAGTCTCAACTGAGATGCCACTGCTACCCTCATTACCCCAGTTAGAAATTATTTTTTTCCTTCTTAGAATCTTGTTAGTGGCTTGTTTCTGCCTCTTGTATATATGCACTTTTTATTGTCTACTTATAATATTTTATGTACTTGTCTTATTTTCCTTATTAGATTTTAGCTTCTTAAGAATAATAAATTAATAACATAATAACATAAAATGAAGAACGAATAAATCAGGATCATGCCTCGTTTATCTTTGTATCTCTTCTAGTCCTTAACAAAATGCTTTGCACATATTAAGTGATTAAAAATGTTTGCTGAATGAATCTCTTAATAATATTAACATTCCTGAGGAATTCTAATATTGTTTCATTGCATTTCTTTTTCCTTAGGGGAATTTTTAGGCTCCTAATAAAGTATCAACTAGAGAATGAAGATAACCCTTCTTATGTAGGTAGGTATATAGTATTTATGCTTTATGGCTTCTTTCTAATATGTCATGCCATTAATTCAGTTTTCTTTTAACTAATCCTAGCATTATATCATTTAAAAGCATTGGACATTTTGAAGACACTCAAAAATTAGTATAGTGTACATTTCGTGGTTTTAGGCTTTTTGCTAACATTAAGTATATGACAAGGAAGATGTGCTCTCATTTTGTTATTGTAAACCAATGTTAATGTAAACCAATCTTAATATTTTTCATAAAGAATTTTCATTATTAAAGGAAAATTTAGTGAATCCTTTATGATATATTTGATAGACTTGAGAGATTTGCCTCTATATCAGTAGAAAAGACAATATGTTATTTAGGCCAAAATTTCTAAGGGACAGTTTTTCAGTTCTTATCTGTCTCACAACAATTCTATTAATTGAAATACTTCCTGTTTAATTTAATTCAGCTGAGAGTATTCAAATATGTTCTTTTTCAAAGGATATATGACATTGCAAAAGCTGGTAAAATATTCTCCAGCTTTGCCTCATCTTAAGAATTACACATTTATTATTAACAATAGTAATCTCACCATCTTCTGAACTCTCATATCACTTTGTTCATATCTCTGATGTACTTAAAACACTGTACTTTATATATTTATTTGATTGAATAAACTTGATACTAGATTGTAAATTCTTTGAAGGCAAAAATTTATCGTAATTATCTTATAACCCAAAGAGCACCTAGCACTGTACTTAGAACAAAGAATTGTTCAACTGATACTTGCTTAATGAACTTTTGTTGGAAGCTTAACTTGACTCTAGCAAGGACTTTATGAGAATGTATATCTTCACTCTTGTTTTTTAACTTGGATGTCAACGGAATCCTTTCTTCCTGCTTACTTTGGATCTCTACTGTCTAATTCCCTAGGGCTTTCTTTCCAAGATTTCTACCAGCAGTGTCGGGAAGCATTTCTTGTTAACAGTGACCTGACACTTAGGGCACAACTAACTGAATTCAGGGATCATAAGCTTCTAAGAACAAAGAAGGTGAGTCTTGGTGTTGTAGGTTAGTGTGCTGGGAGAGGGCTTCTAGTTATTCAGATCAAGATTGCATGTGAATTAAGCCTAATTAGGCATCATGTAGCTAGGCTGGACCACAAAGAATCCCTAAACTGTTGTTGTCAAGGATGTACTGAGCACCATGCAGATATGGTTGATTAATGGGCAGTGCAGTGTGGTGGCCTTGACAGCATACAGTAGAACAAATGTATCATCAGTTTGGTGTTAAATGAACATAAAAACCACAGTCTCCCATTCTTACAACACTGCTTTCCCCTCAATAGACCTGCAAAGGATGTGTTTCATTGTAGAAGGAAGATGTTAGCTCATTGTATGTGGCCCTATGTGTTCTCTGACACAACAAGAGCTTATTTCCATTTTGTTGTTGTTCAATCACTTTCAGTTGTGTCCAACTCTTCATGACCCTAGAGTTTTTCTGGCAAAGACACTGAAATAGTTTTTCCGTTTCCTTCCCCAGCTCATTTTACTGATGGGAAAACTGAGGCAAACGGTTAAGTGACTTGCCTAGAGTTACATAGCTAATAATTGTCCGAAGCTGGATATGAACTCAAGTCTTTCTGACTCCAGGCCTAGGGCTCTCTATCTGCTATACCACCTAGCTGCCCCATACTTTTATATTAAAATGCAACCTTAAAAATGTAGTTTGCTGTTCAGATGAACTGTCTCTCTCATTTGCTCCTCCCTAAGCCTGATTTTGTTTTTCTATACTTTAGGGAACGGACGGAGTAGAGTATCTGTTAATTCCTATTGACACTGGGACCTTAACTGATTTCTTGGAGAAAGAGGACAAAGAGGCTTGAAAATTTCCTTTGAACACGAATCTCTTGTGGCAACTATTATAAAGGGCTGCTGTAGAGGGACCTGTGCTCCACTTGCTGCCTCTATAACCAAAAGCGCTATGTTTACTTACCAGCAGTAGATTATTTTTCCAGCATGCAAGATTTAAAACTCTGGACAATATGTCATAAAATTTAATTCTTTTGACTGGTATGGTCTACTTAAGTGATGCCATCTCAAGTACAATACTTAAACGCTTAAACTGGAGAAAATGTGCCTTTCATTTATTACCTCTCTGGAGACTCTTGGCTGAATAGAGCAGTTTGCTCAGGGAGTATTTGAAACTGAAGGTTTTGGATTTCATTTTATTGTAGGGAAGATGATATCCTTAATTTTCCAAGGGCCCTTAAACAGTCCCAGAGCTGACTGTTTGCAAGCATGCTGGTTCCGGAGTGTGAACTACTGAGGTGTGAGCATCCACTACATTTGTTTCATCAGCAGGTCTGTATCTGAACTGCTGTGTGCAATGGTGGAATTTTAAAAGTAGTTTGTATTGCTATTTTTGCTGTTGTTGTTTTAAAGCAGCAAACGCTCAGTGTAGATTTTGGAAGGAATAGAAAATGGTTCTTTTCCACCCTTTTGGGAGAGGGGTGGGGGAGACATTATTTATTTGTAGTGGGGGACAAATATGAAAGATGGGTGGAAGGAATATATAGGGTGTCCTCCTTATCAAGGGGCATACATACAACAGATGACAGTAACTCAGAACAGTGAGTGTCTATTTGACACAAGTGGGAGGCCAGACTAGAACAGGAAGTAAACTCTTCAATTAAATTTTAATAATTAATTTTGCTGGTGAATAAAAAATTTCAGTATTCCTGAATTTTGGCTTTTTCTTAACTGTAGTTCATCACTTTCATAACATACAGGTAAGTGATTTGACAATACTGTTTGAAACTTTATTTCCATTGATGAAAGTGGATATCTTTTTTTTCTTTACAGTAAATAAAATAAAATATGAAATAAATACCTTATGGATCTTTAGTGGAGCTTTTGTTCTTAGGTATGAAAAAAAGCAGAATAAAATATTTGCTCAGATATTTGCTTTGTGGAAAACTAGAGCTTTGGGTCTTGTTTCACCTCTTGTAGAATTTCAAGATCTATTTTGTCAATCAGTTTACAGTATCATATCGTTTACCAGTGTATTCAAGTAGCCCTTAAATGTCATAATTCATTTTTTTAGTGTACAAGACACTTAATTGCCTTACTCTCAGATACTTTAAAGTAGTTAGATTGGCTAGTCTGTGAATAGATGATTATTAAGAGCTTTGCCACGGTTTTTTATTTGGGCTTTCCAAGAGGGAGTGAAAATTCCAAATATCATTGTGAAGGACACCTTCAGTGACCATTTTTATATTGATTAAATGTGGCTTCAGTATGACTTGATGGAGGAAAAGGGGGAGAGAAAGATATAAAAAGTAACTTGAAGCCTGTAGAATGTGTATATAGTGGGATTGGAAGGCCAGGCAGTCAGCCTCATAGATGAATACCTGCCTCTGTCTCTTAGGCTTGCTATTGTTTGATATTACTTCCTCAAACTCCTGGGTCTTTGAAATAGATCATGACCCTGAAAAGGGGAAACTCCAGAAATTCTCATGCCTTATTGAGACATGAGAGTGACCCAGAATTCCCAGTTGCTGAGTCAGTAGAATGTTAACTCGGGCAGGTCCAGTGAAACTAAAAAGGCTTCACCATAAGACTCAAGGATAACAACCCTCAGTTGCCTGAGAACTAGTCTGATTTTACTAGGCTGTTTCAGGGGACTTGAGTTTTTAATCCACAAAACATCTAGAAGACTGAGTTAAATTTAGAGGTGTCAAAGCCCTGTACTGGTGAAGGAAAAGCTCACACTGATGAACATAGAATCTTGAAGTACTGACCTTACACATTAATAAAATGTAGTAATAACAATAGTAATGATCATAAACAGGAACACCAGAAAGCAACATTTCAGCAGTATATGATGGATAATAGGAAGAACACAACTTAAATGTGCATGAAAGAAGAGAATCTTTAGAAATTTGTTGAAATTTCCCCTTCATTTCTTCTTTAAGATATAGAATTGGTATATAGTTAAACTCAGTTGCTGAGCCAGTAGGATTTGTTATGTTACAAGAAAGATTCATGAGGACATTTATAAAAAGTTATTAGAAAACTTTTAAGAAAATGTTTTGCAAGGCCAGTATTCTTTAAGTTTTACTCTAAATCATAAGTTCTTAACCATTTTTGGTCATGGACCCTTTTGGTAGGCTGATGAAGCTTATAGACCCCCTTTTCAGAATAATGGTTTTAAATGCAGAAAATATATAGAAATATGAAGAAAATCTAATGTAGTTGTGATTTTTTTTTAAGTTCACAGACTCTAGGTTAAGAACCTGTGTTTTAGATATTGATTTTGATGGACATATCTTTTTTTAAAAAATAGAACCTTGAAATACTTTTATCTGACTTGCTAGTTATACTTCAGCATATATCCTCCACGTTCTAGGAGATGGAATGATGCTTGAAGGTCCAACATGAACAACTACCCATCAGGTAACGGATGATGGGCAGCTTTGGTACTAATTCTTGAGGAATGAATAAACGTGTGTATATGGATTTATTTGGAAGGATTTCATTTTTAGTACCTTTTCCTTTTTTGATCATTAGCAGTGCTATGTGCATATTAGCTTTTTTTTTCACAGAGCAGTTAAATAATTTAGAAAAGAGGGGACAAACTTGTTTCTCTACTTGTTCCATTTGAAAAGTGCAAAACTCGTTTTATATATATATATATGTGTGTGTGTGTGTGTGTGTGTGTATATATGTTTCTGCAGTAATTTGAAGTTGGCTTAGCTGAACTTACCATGTTCTTAATGCAAGTTATGGATATTTGGAAAGCAAAATGGCTAGGTTTCTGCCAGACTTTTCCTAGGTTTTACTTAGAATTCAGTGAGCGGTATAATGTTTATAATTATTTAGCCATCTATGAAACTTTATGGAAAAAGCAGATATGAGCAGCAGAAGCCACAAAATGACAGAGTAAAACAGATTTCCAGCCCAAAACAGCCTGGAAGGTGGACAGGAAGGGTATATCATACAAGGCTTAGAGTGGGGCACAGTGAAGCCTGGGCCATGCATCAAGCACAAGACTGGAACAGGCTTCAGGGCATGGACACATGGGCAGCAGCTGTGGTTCCCAGATTTCTCAACCCACAAACGCCAAAGACAGCTTCAAAGGTCAGTAAGAAAACTTTTTCACCTGGATGAGGGGGGAGCATGATGTGGCTCCAGCTCCACGGTAGCTGCTGTCACTGTGACTATGGCAGCAGCATCCACTTTTGGAGCCCTTGGCCTAAAGACCCTGGAGGAATCAAGCACCTGATGGGGATCTCAGCCCTGAGGGACTGTCCTGGGGTGAGGAGGACCACTAGTGCTGGTGAGGTGGAGCTCGTGTTGGCTGTGGAGAGGGAATTCTACTCACAGTTCCACGACAGAAAAGAGTGCTTGTGGTTGCCCACAGATCAGAGCGTAGGCCAGGAGAAAAGTAAACTTCTCTCCCTTGATTGTGCCACCTTGGAGGAACTGAGAACTTAACAGGTCCTCAGAGATAACTCAGAGAACACCTGCACAAAACCTCTGAAGCCTAAGGTAGTATACCCTCCTCTTGACAAAGGACTCAAAAGTCAAGTACCTGACTGGGAAAATGCTCCCCCCAAAAAGGGAAAAAAATAACACTATAGAAGGTTACTTTCTTGGTGAAAAGGTATTTCTTCCATCCTTTTGGATGAGGAAGAACAAAGCAAACAAAACAAAGAGGAAGACATCAGAGTCAAGGCTTCTACATCCAAAACCTCCAAAAAAAATATGCAATGATCTCAGACCATGGAAGAGCTCAAAAAGGATTTTGAAAATCTAGTAAGAGAGCTGGAGGAAAAATTGGGAACAGAAATGAAAGCCATGCAAGAAAATCATGAAAAGTGAGTCAACAGCTTGCTAAACAAGACCCAAAGAAATGCTGAAGACAATAACACCTTTAAAAATAGACTAACCCAAATGGCAAAAGAGGTACAAAAAGTCAATGAGGAGAAGAATGTTTTCAAAAGCAGAATTGGCCAAATGGAAAAGGAGGTTCAAAAACACACTGAAGAAAATACTTCTTTAAAAATTAGAATGGAGCAGATGGAAGCTAATGACTCTATGAGAAACCAAGAAATTATAAAATAAAACCAAAAGAATGAAAAAATAGAAGACAATGTGAAATATCTCATTGGAAAAACAATTAACCTGGAAAATAGATCCAGGAGAGATAATTTAAAAATTATTGGTCTACCTGAAAACCATGATCGAAAAAATAGCCTAGACATCATCCTCCAAGAAATTTTCAAGGAAAATTGCCCTGATATTCTAGAACCAGAGGGTAAAATAGAAATGGAAAGAACTCACTGATAACCTCCTGAAAGAGATCCCCAAAGGAAAACTCCTAAGAATATTGCAGCCAAATTCCAGAGTTCTCAGGTCAAGGAGAAAATATTACAAGCAGCCAGAAAGAAACAATTCAAACACTGTGGAAATACAATCAGGACAACACAGAATTTAGCTTCTCCTACACTAAGGGATGGAAGTGCTTGGAATATGATATTTCAAAGGTGATAGAATTAAAACCAAGAATCACCTACCCAGCAAAACTGAGTATAATAGTAAAGGGGAAAAAATGGAATTTCAGTGAAATAGAGGACTTTCAAGCATTCTTTATGAAAAGACTAGAGCTGAATAGAAAATTTGACTTTCAAATACAAGAATCAAGAGAAACATGAAAAGGTAAACAGGAAAGAGAAACCTTAAGGAACTCATTAAAATTGAACTGTTTACATTCCTACATGGAAAGATGGTATTTGTAACTCATGAGACCTTTTTCAGTATTAGGGTAGTTAGAAGAAATACATATGTAGGCATGTATGGGTATGAATGTATATTATATATTTGTCGGTATGTATATATACATGTGTGTATATATATGTATATGTATGTATATATGTACATAGAGGGCACAGGGTGAGCTGAATATGAAGGGAGAAAACCTAAAGTAAAATTTACTGTTGAATGGAATGTACTAGGAGTTAGATAAAGGGAGAGGTAGTATGTAGCAAATCTTACATAAAAGAGGGAAGAAAGAGGTTTTTTACAGTGGAGGTGAAGAGGGGGGAGATGAAAGAATATCATTTGAGCCTTACTCTCATGGGATTTGGCTTAAGGAGGGAATAACACACTCAGTTGGATATGAAGTCTATTTCACCCTTCAGGAAGGCAAGGGGGGAGGGGATAGGAGAGGGAAGATAATAGAAGAGAGAGCAAATTGGGGAAAGGGATAATCAGAAGCAAACACTATTGTGAGAGGACAGGTCAAGGGAGAGAATGGAATAAATGAAGGGCAGGATATGACAGAGGAAAATGTGATTAGTTTTTTACAACATAAATATTATGGAAGTGCTTTGCATTGTTACACATGTATGACCTATATTGAATTGCTTGTTTTCTCAATGAGGATGGATGGGGAGGGAGGGAAAGAATATGAAACCCAAAGCTTTAAGAATTAATGTTAAAAATTGTTTTAGCATGCAACTGGAAATTAAGCCATACAGGCAGTGGAGTATAGAAATCTATTTTGCACTACGGAAAAATAGAAGGGAAGGGGGATGGAAGAAGGGTGGGTAATTGAAGGGAGGACATACTGGAGGAAGGAATGGATGAGGTGCATGCTGTCTTGGGGTGGGGAGAGATGGGGAGAAAATTTTGAATTCAAATTCTTATGGAAGTGAATGTTGAGAACTGAAAAATAAACATTTTTTAAAAAAACAAAACAAATATAATTCAAAACTTTACGTAGAAAGTATTCTTTTCAGTGGCATTTTTATTGTAAGAGATTCAATATCAATTAAGAACCATATAATTAAGTGCCTATTATGTGCCAAGTACTGTGCTACACTGGGGATACAAGGGAAAGGAATGAAATAATTCTTATTCATGAAGATCTTACATTCTAAAGGGCAAGACAAGTACATAATATATTCAGAATTGTGTCTGTGTATATACACACATGTATATTAAGAGTAATTGGCAAGAAAACAAATATAAGGTAGTAAAGGGGGTGCATCAGCAATAGGTGTTGGCAGTGAAAGCAGAGAAGGTGAGGAAAGGATGCCCCCTTTTTTTGGTGGGAGAGGAGACAATGAGGCTTAAGTGAGTTGTCCAGGGGTACAGCTAGTCAGTGTCTGAGACTTTTGAACTTGAACTCAGGGCCTCCTGACTCTTGTGTTGGTGCTCTATCCATTTCACCACCTAGCTGCGCAGGAGGGATGTCTGGTAGGAGGAGGGTTATTCTGGGAGGAAGTAGTGAGACAGGACTGTCTTCCAGACATGCCAGTACAGAGCCAGGAAGATGAGACATGCAGTGTGTGAGAAGGGAGAGCTCACAATGCCTAGATTGCAAAGTGGCCAAAGACAAGAAAAAAGTAGGATGGGTCAGGTTGTGGAATGCTTCAAGGTAAATGGGAATTTATAGTGTATCTTAGAAGAAATAGGGAGCTGTTTGTGTATAGGGAGAGAAGTGATGTGGTCAGATCTGCTATTAATTAAAGTTCCTTTGGTAGCCATGTGTTGGATATACTAGCATGGGGAGGAGCTTGAGGCATGGAGACCAGATTATAAGTGGAGACAGCCTTTTCAGAGACTTTGGCTGAGAAAGGGAGAGATTTAGGTTATTAGATTGAGGGGGACAGTAGGAAAAAAGAGTAGGTATATTTGAAAGATGGACAAAACTTGAGCAAGTCTGAAGGCAGCAGGGAAGGAATCAGTAGATGAGAGGAGGCTGAACATTAAATAGAGGGCAGAATGATTGTGTTGTCGTACTGGAAAAAACTGTAGGAGATGGGTCAAGCACATATATAGAGGGATTGGCCTTGGCAAGGACCACCTAAATACAGAGGCTGGGGAAAAGGAAGAGAGGGTGGGAGATGATAGTAAGGGGGTTAGAGTGAAGAGAATAGAGAAACTGAGCTTCCATCAAAAGGCCTCTATTTTCTTGGTCAAATAAGAGGCGGGTTCCTCTGCTGAGGGAGGAGGGAGAGGGAAATGAAGAGGGGGAAAGCTCTGGGGACTGAGATAGGTAATCAGTTTGGGAATAACAAAAAGTTGGCCTTACTACAGTGAGGGCCCAGTTGGAGTTGAATAATATGAATTTTAATGGACCTAATTGAGACTTCCCCTGCATTGAGTAAGCAGCCTATTACTCAAAAAACAGGAGTAGGGAACAGAAAAGTATTAAGTGTTTATTGCCATAAACTGTGCTAACTGTTGTGTCACAAAGAAAAAAGCCCCATCTAAGGAGTTCACCTTTAATGGGTGGAGGTGATACAGAAAGGAGGTTCAGCTTTAAAAAAGACATAATAGAAGGTTTGGAAGACTTGAGGGAGCCATGTCAGGGTAGATGTTAAATACCAGTGGTCCACTATCTTTTTTTTTTTTAATTAATTTATTTAACTTTTAACATTCATTTTCACAAAATTTTGGGTTCCAAATTTTCTCCCCATTGGTCCCCTCCCCCCACCCCAAAACACCGAGCATTCTAATTGCCCCTATCACCAATCTGCCCTCTCTTCTATCATCCCTCCCTTCCCTTGTCCCTATCTTCTCTTTTGTCCTGTAGGGCCAGATAACTTTCTATACCACTTTACCTGTATTACTTATTTCCTAGTAGCAAGAACAGTACTCCACAGTTGTTCCTAAAACTTTGAGATCCAACTTCTCTTCATCCCTCCCTCCCCACCCTTCCCTTTGGGAAGGCAAGCAATTCAATATAGGCCATATCTGTGTAGTTTTGCAAATGACTTCCATAATAGTCGTGTTGTGTAAGACTAGCTATATTTCCCTCCATCCTATCCTGCCCCCCATTGCTTCTATTCTCTCTTTTAATCCTGCCCCTCCCCAAGAGTGTTGACTTCAAATTGCTCCCACATCCCATTGCCCTCCCTTCCATCCTCCCTTCCACCCTGCTTATCCCCTTCACCCCCACTTTCCTGTATTGTAAGATAGGTTTTCATACCAAAATGAGTGTGCATTTTATTCCTTCCTTTAGTGGAATGTGATGAGAGTAAACTTCATGTTTTTCTCTCACCTCCCCTCTTTTTCCCTCCACTAAGAAGTCTTTTGCTTGCCTCTTTTATGAGAGATAATTTGCCCCATTCCATTTCTCCCTTTCTCCTCCCAATATATTTCTCTCTCACTGCTTAATTTCATTTTTTTAAGATATGATCCCATCCTATTCAATTCACTCTGTGCTCTTTGTCTCTGTGTGCAAGTATGTGTGTATGTGTGTGTATGTGTGTAATCCCACCAACTACCCAGACACTGAAAAAAGTTTCAAGAGTTACAAATATTGTCTTTCCATGTAGGAATGTAAACAATTCAACTTTAGTAAGTCACTTATGACTTCTCTTTGCTGTTTACCTTTTCATGCTTCTCTTCATTCTTGTGTTTGAAAGTCAAATTTTCTTTTCAGCTCTGGTCTTTTCATCAAGAATGCTTGAAAGTCCTCTATTTCATTGAAAGACCATTTTTTCCCCTGAAGTATTACACTCAGTTTTGCTGGGTAGGTGATTCTTGGTTTTAGTCCTAGTTCCTTTGACTTCTGGAATATCCTATTCCACGCCCTTCTATCCCTTAATGTAGAAGCTACTAGATCTTGTGTTATCCTGATTGTATTTCCACAATACTTGAATTGTTTCTTTCTAGCTGCTTGCAATATTTTCTCCTTGACCAGGGAACTCTGGAATTTGGCCACAATGTTCCTTGGAGTTTCTCTTTTTGGATCTCTTTCAGGAGACGATCTGTGGATTCTTTCAATATTTATTTTGTCCCCTGGTTCTAGAATATCAGGGCAGTTTTCCTTGATAATTTCATGCAAGATGATGTCTAGGCTCTTTTTCTGATCATGGCTTTCAGGTAGTCCCATAATTTTTAAATTGTCTCTCCTGGACCATTTTCCAGGTCAGTTGTTTTTCCAATGAGATATTTCACATTATCTTCCATTTTGTCATTCTTTTGGTTTTGTTTTGTGATTTCTTGGTTTCTCATAAAGTCATTAGCCTCCATCTGTTCCATTCTAATTTTGAAAGAACTATTTTCTTCAGTGAGCTTTTGAACCTCCTTTTCCATTTGGCTAATTCTGCTTTTGAAAGCATTCTTCTCCTCATTGGCTTTTTGAACCTTTTTTGCCAATTGAGTTAGCCTATTTTTCAAGGTGTTATTTTCTTCAGCATTTTTTTGGGTCTCCTTTAGCAAGGTGTTGACCTGCTTTTCATGCTTTTCTTTCATCTCTCTCATTTCCCAGTTTTTCCTCCACCTCTCTAACTTGATTTTCAAAATCCTTTTTGAGCTCTTCCATGGCCTGAGCCCATAGAATATTTATTCTGGATGTGTGGGATACAGAAGCCTTGACTTCTGTGTCTTTCCTTGATGGTAAGCCTTGTTCTTCCTTATCTGAAAGGATGGGAGGAGATATCTGTTCACCAAGAAAGTAATCTATGGTCTTATTTTTTTTTTCCCTTTTCTGGGCATTTTCCCAGCCAGTGACTTGACTTCTGAGTGTCCTCTTCACACCCACCTGGCCTCCAGATCCGCCCAGCCAGAGCTTGGGGTCTGAGATTCAAATGCTGCTTCCCAGCCTCAGGGTTTTGGGTGGAGGCGGGGCTGCTATTCAGTGTGAGATTAAGTTCAGGTGCTAAGGTAGGGGCAGGGCCACCTCACTGGGGCTCAGTTCCCTCAGGGGGTTTACGTGGAGATCTTCAACAATGGATCTGAGCTCCTGCCTACTTTGGGAGCCTCTATCTGCTGCTGCCTCCTGAGAGGGCCTGAGTTATGGGGACACCCCACTCCCCTCTCAGAGAGCTAAAAAGACTCTGTCGCTGACCTTTGCACCTGTGGGTGGAGGGGCCTGCGCAGCGGCTGGATTGTCCCTGAAGTCTGCTCGGATTTGTTCCTCTCGGTGCCACAGGGCCAAGGCAGGGCTGGGCTCTGCTCCGGGTCCGGTGCGTGAAGGATATTTGGTGTCGGTTTTTCAGGGCTCTCTGGAACAGAAATCTCCTCCACTCCGTTGTTCTGTGTCTTCCGTAGCTCCAGAATTTGTTGGGAGTTCTTCTTTACAGGTATTTTATGGGCTGTGCGTTCGGATTTAGCATATGTATGTCTTTCTACTCCGCCATCTTGGCTTCCCCCCGCCCCCCTCAACTATCTTATCTTCAGTATTGTAATTGGTGACTTCCCTTCCCTTGTCATCCAGGCAGTGTAAGAAGCCAACAACTGTGGGGGAGTGTATCTGAATGACGCTGGGCTCTAAGTTCCCTCTGGCAGGGATAAGGGCAGGGCTTACTGTTTGGCAAGATATTGATGTACAGTGCCTGTTGGAATATGGACAGGAGTGAAGTAGGGGAAGGAGTCTGCCTATAGCGTAATCTTGTTGGGTTCTCAACTGACTTGTGGGGCTTTAGAAAGACTTACTGTACAAAAGCAACTAGGTGGTACAGCAGAGGGTGGGCTGGGCCTGGAGTCAGGAAGACTGGCTTACTAGTTGTGTGAGTCTGGGCAAGTCACTTAACCGTATTTGCCTTGGTTTCCTTATCTGTAAAATGTGCTGGAGAAGGAAATGGCAAACCATTCCAGCTTCTCTGCCAAGAAAATCCCATATGTAGACCCTACTGAACAACAAAAACAAAAAGGTGGCAATTTATTAATAGTAATGCATATAATGTTAACAAAGTACAAAGGGGGAGAGGGAGTGGTTTGGCATTCTGGTGTGACTAATCATGCCCCTCTCTGACAATTAAGGATTATTGTTTAATGGCACCCAGCTGCCTCTTGTAGTTTAAGACGAGAACTACCTAGTTTGATTCCCCCTTGGTGGAGATCAAGCCTACCCTAAGTGCACCAGGACAAGCAAGGACTGACTGATGACTTGTCTTTTAAAGAATGACAGCTGGTTGGAGCTAGGTGGTGCAGTGGATAGAGCACCAGTGCAGGAGTCAGGAGGACCTGAGTTCAGATCTCACCTCAGACATTTGACACTCACTAACTGTGTGACCTTGGGCAAGCCACTTAACCCCAGTTGCCTCATCCTGAGTCATCTCCAGTCATCCTGAGGAATATCTGAATTCAGATGGCTCTGGAGAAGTGAGGCTGGTGACCTCCACAGCCCTCCCTCACTCAAAACAAAGTCAAGTGCAAGTCATGTCATCATTTCTCTGATGGCATGGTCTTCTTCAGCAATGAAGGATGAACACATGCTGGTTGGAGCTTACAGACAACAATCATATGTCTCAAGGGCTAACTACACAAGTGACAATATTCCTTCCCTTTCAGCCACACCTTTAAACCACTTTGGACCAAGAAACACCACATGCTTGAGCTTAACTCCAGAAATGAGAAATGTGGTTTGACAAAATGGGGAATACAGTTAATTACAGAAGACTAAATTATTAAGTAATACAGAATAATTTTAATTTCCTCAGTGATGACTTACTTTGTGAAAAGGAGTGCATGGAGAGTCGTTACCGTCTATGAGCTTATGTTTACAGTAGTGTAGTATAGGATATTTTAAGTAAAATTTAAGCTAACACTGAGAGAAATGTCAGCTGGAACAAAGTATTAGACTACTTGAAACTACCTTCCAATAATGCTTCCAGAAACCAATTTCCGTATTCTTTATTAGAGTTTACAGCAAACATCTTTTGTTTCAATAAAGCAATTACATTAGCCTTCACTTTAAGGACTCAATTAGGCAGTTCACCAGACTACAAAACCAAGAACCATTATAGGGCACACCACTTTGAGGCAGACCTGAGTCCAGCCTCTTTAGGATTCAATGAATTTACATCGTGCAGTATCCCAGATGGTCCTGGGCTGTTTCATACCACTTGAAGGGGGTCTCTGTCTGTCTCAGACAAAATAATGTTGACCTTATTCTCTAGGTGGGCTGCCAATGTGTCTTGAAGTTCTGATAGGAAGCCCCGTTCAGTGTTGCTGTGTTCACAAAGAATGACATTTATCCCTTGGGCAGCAGCATCAAGGACATCATGATGTGACATCTCACCTGTCAAAATGAGAGATAACCCAGGTGAAAGAAATACTTAAGGGCCAAGTAGGCAATCTTTGGAACATTCCAACGGCACAAATTGGCAAATTGAAAAGCCTAGAAGGAGCCACCAGAGGCTGTTGTAGCTTCCTTCAGGGGATAAAAAAACTGAGCCCCACAGAGGCTTGGGGAAGCTCATCAGCCTACACAGCAAGCATTTAATTAGTGCCCTTGCCTTGCCTGGCTTTAAATCCCAACTTCATCTTCAGTTGCTCTGGGAGGACTAAGAGACCATCGGGACAGAAGGCAGACCCCCACCACCTTGGAAACTACAGGAGTGGTGTCCCTCCAGTACCACACAGGCAGAAGTATACATCTGTTGTAGCCCATCATTGTGGTACTGAGCTTTTCTGCCCCACATAGGGAGGATACTTGTTTTACTATAAGCCCATCCCTCCATCCATGTGCATATTTATTTAATTATATGTGTCTGTGCCTATCTATATGTAGCTTATCTAATTATCTAACTATCTTTAATTCCTTAATACATACTTCTGGGATTTGAAGGTGAATTTATTCATTGATTTTCACATCAGAAATAAAAACTGTCCATAATGACTGAGCCAGGTACTCAGTGACTATTAACTGCATCGCCACCTTTGTACCAAGTCTGTATTTTTGTTTAAGCTGCTTCCTCTATGGAGTAGGCCATTCCTTCCACTCTGTACCTCTGTAGACCCTTTTGAAACCTTCCTAATTTCTTCACTTTTCTCTTTTACTCACCCTGCTTGAAACCAAAATTAATCTTTGAATTCTGAACTGCAAACACTGTTTCCTCTTCTACTACTACATGGTATAGCATTTTCCCAAAGCCCTGAACAAGCTCTGAATATCCACCTAGGAGCACTCCCTCTTTTCCCATGCCTGGAAGGGATGAAGAAAGAGGTCTCTTTGACTACATGGAAAGGAGACCTTTTGAAGGGAGGGGGTTAAAGACAGTCTTAATGATTTTAGGAGAATGGCTCTGAAGGTGTTGGAAGTTTAAATGACCTTTGTTCTATCTGATGAAGCAAAGTGGAAACTTCTATCCTACCCTGACCTCTCTAACTATGTTTTGTTATACTGTGAGATTTTTCCTTAGTAATAAGCACTTATTAAATGCCAGGGACTGAGCTAAGTGCTGAGGATACAAAAACAGGCAGAAGACAGTCCCTACTCTCAAGGACCTCACAATCTATTAGGGGAGCCAAACATGTAAATAAATATGTCCAAAGAAGCTATGTAGAGGGAAAAATTAAATAATTAAGAAAGGGAAGGCATTAGAATGAAAAGAAGCTGGGAAAGGCTTCCTATAGAAGGAGAGATTTTAGTTGGAATGTAAAAGAAGCCAGTAGGTAGAGTTTAAGGAAAGCATTCCAGGCATGGGGAATAGCAAAGAGAAGGCCCAGAGCTGAGAGATGGAATGTCTTGTTCATGCAATGGCCAGGAGGCCAGTGTCACTGGATCAGAGAGTACCTGGGGGGTGTAAGAAGACTGGAAAGGTAGGAGGGAACTAGGTTATGAAAGACCTTGAATGTCAAAAAGGATTTTTTGATCCTGGAGGTGATAGGAAGCCACTGGAGTTTACTGAGGGCACGGGATGACACGATTAGACTTGTACTTTAAGAAAATCACTTCAGTGGCTAAATGGAGCGTGGACTGAAGTGAAGAAAAGATTTGTGGCAGGCCAGCCAAACAGAATGCTACTGTAGCTATGAGGTCAAAAGGCTAGTACCAGGGTGGTGGCAGTGTTAGAGTGAAGAAGGGGGTGTATTCAAGACATTTGGCAAAGGTGAAATCAACAGGTCTTGGCAATAGATTGGATACAGGGGTGAGAGATAGCGAGGAGTCAAGGAGGACTCTTAGATTATGGGCCTGGATGACTGGGATGATAAAGGTGTAAGAAGTTTAGTAAAGAGGAAGCTTGGGGGGAAATGATGAGTTCAGTTTTGGACATGTTGAGTTTAAGATGGCTACTGGACACCCAGTTTAAAATATTTTAAAGGTAGTTGAAGATGAGAGAGACTGAAAAATCAGCATAGATCCTGATACAGTTAGGTTAGGTCCTGATACAGAGATTTAAGAGTCATTATCTTAGAGATGTTATCTCTTTGTCTCTAATCTGTAGGAAGTGATGAAATAAACAGGAGTACATAGAGGGAGCAGTGGGTCCAGGACATGGCCTTGTGAGTCACTCATGGTCAGTGGGACTGACTTGAGTTCAGCAAAGGAGACCAAAAAAAATCCAGTCAAATACAGAATCAGGAGAAAGCAGTGTCCCAAAAACTTAGAAGAAAGTGTATAGGAGAAAGAGGTGATCTATAGATTCAGAGGCTACAGAGAGGTCAAAAAGAATGAAGATTGAGAAAAGGCAACTAGATCTGGCCATTAAGAGGTTACTGGTAACTTCAGAGATGGTTTGGATGTAATGATGTTAGAAGTCAGATGTCAGGAGTTAAGAAGAGAGTGAGGGGAGAGAAAATGGAGGTTCCCACTGTAGATGGCTTTTTAAAGGAATTAAGTGAAAAAGGGTAGAAGAGATATAGGAAAAGAGTTAGCAGAGAGAGAGGAAATCAAGTGAGGGGATTTTTAAGGATGGAAGGTGAGTATTTTTGTAGGCAGTATGGAAGAAGCCAATAGAGGAGGACATATTGAAGAAAAAGTGAAATAATGGAGAGAACAGATGGGGCTTTGTGTTGGAGGAGACAGGATGAAATGAGATTACTTGTGCAGGTAGAAAAGTTTGCTTTGGCAAGAAGTATGGCTGTCTTTTAACATGAGACGGGTAAAGGAGGAGAGTGGCAGAAGGCATCTGAGTAATATGAGATGAGGAAGATGGGAGAAGAGGAAGCTCACAGCAAATGGCCTCATTTTTTTTCTGTAAATATTAGGGAAGGTTCTCAGCTGAGCAAGTGAGGAAGGACGTGCCATGGGACATTTGAGGAGGATGAAAAGTTCTGAAAGAAGTCACTGTGAGGAGCAAATTGATATGGGAGATACAGTAAGATTGCCTAGCCGCACTGAGGGCCTAGTTGAGGTTGTGTAAACACAAATCTGTAGTGAGAACTCAGTTAGAATGGTTCTGTGATTTTCTCCTTCAATGAGTAGCCTGTGTGCAAGAGTGAAGGCAGTGAATAGTAGGAGTAATCCAAGTGTTCAAGAGTGCTATATGTGACTTCAAAATGACTTGCTTTAGAGAGATGTCAGAAGGCATGAAGAAACTTGGTTTGGACATTTCTCTTTGTAGAGAGAAATGCTTAGATTTACAATAATTATAAACTAGTCAAAACTGTTTCTGCCAGGTAGGTTTGCGCCTAAAGTGCAGAGTGCAGTATAGTTTTCCTTCCATGTGTCCCTTTTCAACTGTAAAGTAAAGAGGGGTGTGGGGGTACATTTTATGTTATTTGTATTCCTCATTGTGCCTTGTACACTGTAACTGTTTGATATTTACTTAGTGAGAAACCCCATGTACTTTTCCCATATGTACTTTTAAAATTGAGAACATTCAACTCTAAAGAATTAAAATATACTATGTTGTGTTAGGACCTACTTCTCCCAAACAGGGATTAGTTTTCCATAACTGTCCAAAGCTGTCCCGACTAATCTGTCTCCCTTCAGAAATTTCATGGTCACCTAACCTACACTAAAAGTTTCAAGGGGAATCAGGGCCCCTCCAAATTATGGATGCCTAAAAACCATGGGAATATACCCTACCCAGCTGACAAGATGTATTTCCATATAGTATGGGGGGAGGGGAGGAGAAAGGATCTATCCACAGAATTTTAAGTGTCACTATATCCTTGTGTTAGGGCAAAGTAAACTTCCTTTTTAAAATTTATCAAAGACAAATGAATGTCATATCTCATCTCTCAATCGAACCTGAGCAGGGTGCTGGTGTGAGGCCTGCCCTTAAATGTGAAATTAAGGAAGAGGAATACAGGAGGAAGAAACAAAATAGAGGCTTGAGAGGAAAAAGACCACTACCAAAACAGGATTCCGCATTATGTCTTTCCCATAAAATACCTGTTAAATAGAAAATACAGTAGGAGAAACAGCGAAAGACAATGGACAAGTCAGGTTTGAATGAAATGATTGTTAAGATCCGTCTACCTCTAAATGTTATGGCTGCTAATTTAGTTAGAAGACAGAAGAAAAGCAAAAACTGGTCAAAACTAACTTAAGAACAATATCCTCACCCTGTGACCATTTATGGCATCATTGCTAAATATTTTTAAAGCCACATTCTTTAAAAAAAGAAATGAATGAACAAGCATCTCTTATGTACAAGGCACTAAGACCATAAAGGAAAAATAAAAATGGAAAAACTGAGATTACATAGAACTTACATTCTACTGGAGGAGATGACACATACATAGCAACAGCACAAACACACAGAATGGACAGAAGTTCACCTTAGAGGGGGTGGCACTAGCAGCTGCAGACGATCCTGTCAGCCTATGTGACGTGACACTTGATGGGAGTGTTTGTTTATGAGGGTGTTACTGAGCTTCTGGACAAGGAAAATTGTCTAGACTGAGGAGCATAATTTCTTCCTTTCTGTGGCATAAATACCAAGAAGAGATGGCTTCAGTGAAGACATCTATTACTATGTTTTCATCACCTCCTTGACCTTCAGTCCCCTTTCTCTGCTACACTTTTCTCCCTTTCCAAGCTGGACTTTTCACTGGGTTTGTTCCACCCCATACTAGCCAATGCTCCTTTAAAATGACTCTCTCCAAACCCCATGGAAAAACAGAGGAGGCAGCTGGAAGCACTGAGCTTTGGACAACCCCTAAACTCAAAAAGAAGGCAGCTGGTGGGTAGAAGTACTTGGCTTGTGTCCTGAAGATGGCCTGCTGCTCCTGTCTGAGAGACCAGAAATTCCTTAATGGGCCTTGTACATCAAAGATATTAAAATACTGACTCTCAATTCTAGTGACTGATCATTTTCTAATGATAAATGTTTAGATGATTTCTTCCTTCCATAAGAAACATTAGCTCTCCTGCCAGTGTGAGTGCAGTTCTTTTTGTAAAACAAGCTATTCTGAACTATTTAAAGCCTAGATGGGGGAAGGAGGAGGCTACAGAAAGACGAGAAAGGGACTAGAGCGAGCATATGCATACCTGTAAGATAAAGATCTGCTTCCACACCCTGAAGGACACTGCTCCCAGAACCAGCACACAAGGCTACTACTTTGACTTGCGACTCTTTAAGAAACACCAAATAAAAAATTATCACTTTTATCTTAATAATAAACTTAACAATGACTGTGAATCCAAATGCAATGTAGACTATCTCTTGGTCTCCCCAATAATATTTTGGTTTGATTCAAACCTGGATAAAAGAAACAATATATATGCGTAATTTTTCCTTGAGCTGAGTTAATGGAACCCATAAAAGGAGAAGACTATCCCTTCAGAACTGGAGAAGAAATAATCTCTCCCATGTAGAACAGTATACCTCTTAATAACAGCCTCACCACCTTATGTTTGCAAAGCAATTCATAATTTTCAAAGCACTAGTATACGTCATCTAATTTATTTTTTCTCCTAAGTTTACCACAAAATTGTAGGTGAGAATGTAAGGCATTACTTTGGTTTTAGAGATAAGAACATTAGGAGAATAACTTTGAGGTTAGTGAATCAAATATGGGTGTCAGGACTAGAATCCAGGTTATTAATTTGACCTGCAAGCTGCAAATCACTAATAATTAGAGAAATACACATTAAAATAACTCTGAAGTTCCATTTCACACCTGTCAGATTGGCAAAGTTGGCAAAAGACAAGGGGGAGGAATGATAAATATTGGTGGGGCAGAGGGAAAACAAACTTCCAAGTTCTGAACAACACACTAACCAACGATGACTCCCAAAGACCCATTGATGAAGCATAGCATGCTCCCCACTTCCTAAGAGAGGAAGATGAGTCAGGGCTCAGAATGACTGACTGGTTGGTTGGTTGTTGTCCTTTCTTCTCTAGGAGGACCAAAAAGACATCACTATGTCAGTCAAATTACAGTGTGTTTGACTGTAGCTGATCAGACCGATACGAATGGAATGTTCTACCAGAGGTTTGGGCAAAAATAGTCTATGTAAATACTGTGCAGAATGACATATTCGTACATGCACACATATATATTTGGACATGATTTATGTGGGAATTTGTTTAGGATGATTGCATATTTGTTAAGAGTTTTTCCTATTTTTCAATGAAAATGGGAGTGAGAAGAATAAATTGAAAAAAACTTTTAAAAAAATTATCCCCAATAGGTTTTACTTTATACTGTTAATTATAACACAACTCTGCAGCCTAGAAGAAGGGTTTTGGTTAGGTTTGGCCACATTTTCTTTTAACAGTTAACTTTCATCAAGAATTCTCTTAAATTAAATTGCCAAGAATCTATAATCCAAAAATCCACTCACTGAGCTTCAGGCTGAAAGTCCTTTAATTGTTTCTTGTGGATGGGTTTAGCCTACAATTCATTTAAAGCAGAATTTTCCTATGCCTACTTCAATGTAAGTGTTTGGTTCTCAAAAGTCCTGGGAGAAGCCAAGAGAGAGGAAAAGTCAGTACTAAGAATCATAGACTAGGTTAGATCACCAGTATCATTTCATTAAAGTACATCCAGAACTGTTAATATTTATTTCAACTAATCATTTTATTTAAAAAACCATCACTCATGAGCTGCTAGCAAGTCTTTCATTTTTTTTAACTAGGATGAATATATCCAAGAGTTTTAACATTACCCCCAGAAACATGAGCAGTTATGCCAGTTTGAACAAAATGTACATGTTGTTTACCTAAAGTCTTCCCTACTCCAAGAGCTAGGCGGACATGGGGAAGTTTTAGGTGACCTTTGATTCGTTCAATCGTGGTAGCCAAGGAGACAGGTTCAGCCAGTGTGCATAATCTTCCCATCCCCGTATTTAGAAGCAGTGGCTGAGGAGAAACAAAATTTTCAAAGACTGCAGGTATTCAGGTCACTATTAAGGTACATTCTTCAGATGTCTCTCATTGAACATATTTTCAAGAAAGAAAATTATACTTTTACAGAAGGAATTGTTAGTGCTTTTGTCTTTAAGAGTACACCCACATTTCATAATATATTTGTGAAGTGTACATTTTCCCTTTTCCAACAGAGTCTAATACTCAGGCTTCTCTTTTGTTTTCCCTTCCGCCTTCATATCTATCACTCTGTAGATATCTATATCAGTATCTATATCTGTAGAATCAGGAAATGAAGTGCTGTCTATAAGGAAGAAATGGTATTATGCTTGTCCAGGTGTCTTCGATCATTAGTTACTTAATGACAAACATGAATATATCGATATTTATTTTGTTTATAAATATATGAGGTAGTTTTTTTGCTTATGAAGGCTAAAAGTAAATATATTCACCATTGCGAGTATACTAAGAGAGATAAGGATAAAGTTCTCAATTGTCATTCAACTCAACAATGAAAACTTCCTAACGAGAAAAAAGGGAAAGCCTGTATTACTGCTGTTTTGTCTTTTAGAAACTTAAGTTATAGTTAACTACCAACCTGTCAATACAACAATTTCTGTTTATATTAAAAGTCATCAACCAAAACTTTGAAATGAAAGAAAAGGACATTTTTTATTACTTTCTCCAGTGACAGGATCTCAGTCTTCTGATAAAGATGACTGTTTTCAGAGAGAAAAGCCACCACTTGCAGTAATGCTTTCTGGGTACAGTTCAAACTGACTCGTATTTGTTCTTCTCCATCATTCCTAGGGGGGAAAAACACCTCCAAAGTTTAAAGTAATCATACATCAAATATATAGTTTGATTTCAAAACCAGATTCTTAGAGAATAAAGCACTGCATTTCCTGAATTAAAATATTACTAGTGAAAAAATTATCTCAGGAAATTATTTTAGGTTCACAAACAACCAAACATTCAGCCCAACTTAAGTCTCAGTTATTTCTAAAACAAATAAATACACAGAACAGTGCTTAACTGTTTTTGTGTCCTAGACCTTTTAGGCAGCCTGGTGAAGCCTAGAGATCTGTTATTGGAATGTTTTTCAACACAATACAATACGTTGGATTCAAAGCTTAGTGAAAATAAAGATGGATTTTTTTTTTCCTATCCAAGTTCACTAATCCCCTGTCATCTATCCCCTGCCTTAGAATGTCTGTATTTAACTTGGTCCTCATGTGAAGAAATAGTTTAATAAGCCTTAAAGTGCTAAACAGTGTGACTTCCTGCATTTGGTCTGGTCTTTCTGCATCCACTCTCTCCCCTTTTAGTGCATCCTCCACAGCATGTCAGATACTGCTTAAGTGTCAGCACAACTCTGATCTGTCACTTCCCTGCTTCAGTGGCTCCCCCTTGTCTTTAGGCTGACACACAGATTTCTCATCTTGGAACTTTAAAATCCCTTTACAATCTGGCTCAAGCCTGTCTTGCCTTGCTGACAATGCATTACGCCTTCTCTACCAGAAACTTAATAATTTTCAGCCAAACTGGCTTTCTTGCTGTTCCCAGGAATCACTTCATTTCCTGTCCCCATGCTTTTGCACATGGTATCCCCATGCCCAGAATGTTTTCCCACCTTGTCTCCACCTCTTAGAAACCCTATCTTCCTTCACTTTCGCTCAAATTCACCCCTCCTTCAAAAGTCTTGCCCTGATTCCTCAAGTGGCAATGGTCCCCATACCCCACTCAAAGTTTCTAAAATATATCCTGTGATATTTAATATATCATTCTATAATATAACTGTGAACATGAATCTCCCCACTAGAATATAAGCTCTTCTGAGGCTCTTGTGCCTGCACAGTGCATGGCACATAGAGTAGGTGCAAAATAACTACTTACTGGTTTATTAATAACTAAAAAGAACATGGGGGGGACTGCTAATAGTTTTTATCTTTTCAACCCACTGGGTTTCTTTCACTTAGAAACTTTTTATCAAAAATTTCATTTCCAAATATGTCCTTCCTCTCTCTCCTACTAGCAAGCCACCAGCAACAAAGAATTAAAAAAGAGAAAGAATAAAAAATTGGCTTTCATTTTTAAAAATAATCTTCATCAGTCACTTCTCACCTTTAAAGAGGTAGAAGGTTATGGATGTGTAGTAAGGCGTATAATTTCAGTGAGTTGGATAGCTTTGTCGAACTTTTAAAAAATTCTCTGCTGTGTGAGATAGCCCTTTCAGATGAGGGGAGGAACATTTAGGGAATGTAGGAAAGGTTAAAAAAAAAATCAATAAAATAAAAAAATACTATCAAACAATCTTAACTGTTTTCTAGAAATCAGAAAATCTTAAGTTGTGGTCCATGAAGGCACTACTCATGGGCAAAAAGAAATGTTAAAATAGGCCTACTGTATACTATTGTCCCAAAAGAAATGATGACTTCAGAAATAACATGGAAAGATTTATATGCACTGATGCTGAGTGAAATGAGCGGAACCAGGAGAACATTATACAAAGTAACAGCCTTGAACAGTGTTTTCAAGGACTGTTTCTGATAGACTCAGCCCTTCACAGCAATCCAAGAACTTAAAACATTTCCAAAGGACTCCTGATGCAAAATGCCATCCACATCTGGAAAGAACTAAGGAATTGGAACGCAGAATGAAGTACACTATTTTCTCTTGTGTTACGTTCTGTTTTTTCTCATGATTTCTCCCTTTTGTTTTAATTTTTCTGTGCAACATGACGAATGTGAAAATGTTTAAGAATGTATGTATAGAATCTTAAGATTGCATGCTGTCTTGGGTAGGGAAAAAATTTAAAACTTACGGAAGTGATTGTTGAAAACTGAAAACAAATAAATTAATAATAATAACAAAAGAAAGACAGAAAAAAAATAGGCCAACTGGAACTAGTGACTTCGAGAAAAAGCTGTCCAGGAGTTTACATTAATGAAAAATTGAAAAACCACTTCTCTGAAATGTATCTGATTGTCACTTTGAGTATCATGCAAATTTTCATTTACCACATAGTATTTTCGGTGTCAGAAGAAATTCCCTGAAGTGACTGTAGGGATTAGATAGTTAGGCTTCCCTATCCAAAGTCCCATAAAGAGCAGGCATTCAAAGAGTTGAAATTGTTACAAGTTATCCTTGGACAACAATAAATCCCCTCTTCCTTCCCTCCCTGAGGATTTAATGTTCAAATGAGTATAATAAGGACCTTTAATACTTAAAAGCTACTATCCCAAAGGCCACTTTTTAGTGATAACATGTTATGAGCTTCAGTCTTTTTAAGAAGCCATGTGAGTCTTAACATTTCTCATAGTACACAGGCATCTATGACACATGGCTTGGCATATCTTGTTACTTTTTATGATGATTTCAAGATACTAAGTTGGGCTTTGCATTCTGAAGTACTCAGTAGGAAATCTGGTTGTGGAAGGAAACATTTTGAAAGTGTACAATAAAGAATCAAAAAGAATTCCGGGGCCCTAGCATGTGACAGTATTTAAATGTTTTAAATCCTTGGGAACTGAAAGCAGAAAACATGGTGATCTTTTTATATTTCAAGGTCTATAATTTGGAGTCTTTCTATAGGCCTGTTCCTCTTAGATCTCAGCAAAGTTAGATACATGTATAATTATCCTTTCCAAGAGGAAATGATTTATTTTAAAACTGTAAATTAATGAGTGCCACAAATATCCTGAAAAAACAAATAATAAATAAACAAAATACCTAGCAGAGAAGGTAGTTATTGAAACTTCTGGTATCTCTTTCACTGCAGACATGAATTTGTCCATGCTTGAGGTGTCATTTATATTAAACTCCACTCGATGGGTTCCTATTGTTGGACAGCTGGGAGCTTTTGATGGATGTATTGGAAGAGAGGTACAACCTCCTAAAAAAAGTGCAGAACATAGGGAGATTCTTATTACATTAAAAATAAAGACCTTCCACTAATGTCTTCCTGCAATGGCTCCTCTTGGTTTGGATGGACTATTGCCCTGTATGTCTAAGGATCTATCTAGCTAAGTTGAGAGAATCTCATTACCGGGTTGGCTGTAGGAAAATGAATTCTGCAGCCACAGCAACTCCTGAAAATTACCTACAAAGTTTAGAGTGGTTGTGGTCTTAGTCTATTGAAGTAGTAACCATATCAGTAAAATCATGAAGCCCTTAAATGCTTTGTACTGAGTATGAACCAAGAGAGGCAAAGAATATGGGGGCAATTAATAAATTTTAATATAACACTAGAAATAATATACAAAGTTTCCATTAAGCTTGGGATTCAGAGAGATATTGAAAATCATATTCATTGAAAATCATATGTGGAAACAAAAAAGGAAGATTTTTCTAAAAATCTAATTTAAACAAGGCTTTGAATTAATCTGTGAAATATTCTATTTGTTAGGTCATTCATTACAAGTATTCCCTGGTATACAAGGATTTAACATTCTAAGTATTTGTGGGAAGTCTGGTTGTCCTAATGCAGACCATACTCTCAGAGTGACTACCTTCAGCTACTGGAAAAATCAAACATTAAATAAAGGAGTCAATTTAAAAGTAGAGATTCTATCTTCTTTACCTCTTCAGGGTATGGTTGAAATTGTTGCATTTTCCCACAATGTCTAGCAAAGCACTCAATAAATACTTGTTAAATGATTTATGTAGGTTGTTTTTATTCATCTTTGCTTTATTAGGGATATTTTTTTTTCATTTTTAAGTGCAATTCAACTAGTATATTTCATTTTTTTAAAAAATGATCAAAATGTCTGTCTTTCTCCTGAAACTGTCAAAAGCAGTCAGGTTGTAAGGCAAATTAGAAAAGTTACAATTTTCAGGTTTGTGAAGGGAAATTTAAAATTTCAAGAAATGAGAAAATTCTTACCAAGCCCTTTTGCTAACCAGTTGTTGACTCCCTGGGGTGAAGCATCATAGGCAGTATGTGGAGAGTAGATACCAACTCTATTCTCCAAAGCCCGGATCACCAGACGCTCCTTCCACGTTTTACAAGTTATACGCTTGAGTGGTCGGAAAATAGGTGGATGATAGGAGAGAATGAGATCTGCTTTCCTTTGGAGTGCCTCCTCCATCACTTCCTCGGTCAAGTCATTTGTCAGGAAAAGTGTCTTCACAGTATGGGGTGGGCTTGGTTCCACCAACAGCCCAACATTGTCCCAGTTTTCAGCCAGTGAGAGTGAGGCAAAGTCATTCAATGATGAAACAAGAGTTTTCAGATCCATGAAAGGACGTGAAGGACTGCTGACCAAGAACTGGAGAGCCTGGAACTTTCTGCTGATGAGTGGCTGGGGAGCTTGGAATTTCTGGGAAACCAAGCGCACACAGGATAACAACATGCAGAAAATAGGTGAGACTCAGGATCTGAAATCACAAAAATAGGAAATGGAAATGCAAACCACATTTTATGTCTATTTAGCTTGACCATCTATCTACCCCCATCTCTTCAAGGTCCAATTCAAGTCCCATTGCCTTCTTAAAGCTCTGACCCATGACCCTAATCCAGTAACCACTCCCTCTTTTGTACTACTGCACCTCTAATTATCATTAGTGCTTTAGTATTCAGAAAGGAAGCTAGTTTAGTAGTTAAACTCATCTCACAGGGTAGTTGAAGCTCAAATGAAATAATGAACTTAAAGCACATTGTAAATTTTAAAATCCAATGGAAATGTCAACTATTATTGAGTATGTTTTACCAGATATTATTACTATTATCTTGTTATGGATATGTTTGTCTTCCCAATTAGGCTGTAAACTTCTTGAGGATAAACTCTTTTGTGCCCCTCCCCAAGACATAATGATGACTGAAAACATAAGTATGCAGTGAATATCTGTAAGGATGGTACTGACCACAAGTATCTATAGACACTGCTTTAACCTTTGGATACTTCTACTGGCCCATATCCAAACTGGAAATTATAATCAGTATTCCAGACTAAAACTCTGGGTTTTATAAGTTCCTTTTGCTTATCAATAGGTAATTAGTTTTCTACCTGGCTCTCCACTCCTAGGTACATTTCTATCATTATAATATCCACCCCTTAACCCCTCTCTCAGGTACCTCCTTATTCTACCCTCCTTTTCAGCTTCCTTTGACATTTTCTTTCCCTTGAGGGCAGGAACTATGTTTTTGTATCCCTAGCACTTAGCACTGTGCCAGGCATATGGCAAATGCTTAATAAATGTTTATGTTCTATTAAGCACTATGTTCCAGCCCATGAGATTACAGTTGAGAGGGGAAAAAACATGTCCATAGAGAGGTTTGTACAAGATGGATAGATGATTTAGGTGAAAGCGCAGGCAGCTGGGAAGATCAGGAAAGACTCCATGTAAGAGGTGGCACTTGAGCTGAGCTGTGAAAGAAGCTAGAAATCCTAAAAGGCAGAGGTGAGGAGAGAGTGCAGTCTACCGCCAAAGCCAGTCTGGATGAACCACAGTGTGAATGATGGGGAGTGACATGTAATGAGGCCAGAAAGGTAGGATGGGGCCAAGTTGTTAAGGGTTTACATGCCAGTTTATATTTGATCCTACAGATGCCAGGGAGCCGCAACATAGGGGAGTGATGTGGTCAGACGCTTTGGCTGCTGTGAAGAGGCTGAACCAAAGTGGGAGAGAGGCCTGAGGCAAGGAGAAATTAACTAAGATGTAGCTGTGAAAATGAACAGATGAAAGAGAGATTAAGGAAGGATTTAGCAACTGATTGGAAATGTGGAGGGAAGGGAGTGTGGAGTCAAAGATGACACCTACTTTGAAAACCTAAATGACTGTAGGATAACGCTCTTGAAAGAAACAAGGAATACAGGAAGAGAAGTCAGTTTGAGAAGAAAGAGTTCTCTTGGTGCTCCTGCCTGACTATTGCTTCTTAGATCTTGATCCATGCCAAACCACTAGACAGGGTTTTGCCCAAAGCTTTGTTCTCTTCTCCACTGCCTCAATCTTATTTCACTTGGTGATCTCATCAACTTCCACTCCGTTCTTTGTCATTTCCATACAGATGAGTCTCAGAGCTGCATATTCAGTTCTAGTCTCTCCCAAGGTAGGCATCTCAAACTTAACATCCAAATTCTTTGCAAAAAAACTCACCTCTCTATTACTATCGAGTGTTCTACCATCTTTTAGCCACTCAGCTTTCATTCTTGGTGTCATCCTCAATTCTCAAACCCAATCTGTCTTCACATCTTGTCAGTTCTACCTTCCCAATTTCTCCAATATATGTCCCCTTGTTTTGAATCATAGAGCCACTTTCCTGGTTCCGGCCTTAATCATTTCTTGCCTGGACTTATTGCAGCAATCTTCAAGATGATTTTCCTCCTTCAGCTTCCCATTGCAACTCATCCTCTATTCCACTGCCAGTGATTTTCCTAAAGACTACGTCTGACTTTTTTATCCTCCTACCTATACCTCTCACTCAGTGAAGTCCAGTAGCTCCCTCTGACCTTCAGGATAAAATATAAAGCTCTTCTTACTTTTACAGTCTTCTTAGACTTGACTCCCATCCATGAACTCTACAATCCAGCTGCAATATTCCACTTGCTGTCCCTTGCAAAGGATACCCAATCTCCCATCTCCATGCCTTTGCACTGGCTCTGTCCCATAGATGGAATGTTTTTCTCTCTTAAATTCCTTGGTTTCCTTCAAAATACTCAAATGCTACTTTTTGTGGGAGTCTTTTTCTAGTCTCCCCAAATGCTAAAACATTCCCTTCTAAGGTCACCTATCTATTCTTTAAGTATCTTGAAAATAGCCTTTTTTTCTTTTAACATGTCTCCTTTAGAACATAAGTTTGTTAAAGGCAGGGGGACTATTTTGGATTTTCTTTGTATTCCCAGTATATCACAGCACAGTATTGACACATCATAAAGACTTAATAAATGCTTGTTTTAGACATGTTTCATCTGAGCTGGCATCTATGGTACATCTAGTTCCAAGTGCTGAAGCTCAGGAGAGAGACTCATGGCTGTGTATGTACATCTTAGAGTCACTGGCACAGAGGGTAATTAAACTTTTGGTTGCTGATGGAGATCAGTTGAAAACCTAAGAGTCATCCTAGACTCCTCACTATCTTTCCTCGCTGCCACCTCTGCCACCACCTCCCCCCCTTACAAACACATCAATTCTCTTGCTAAGGGTCATCTATTTCACCTTTGCAACATCTGTTGAATACAACCCCCTTCTCTCCTCTGACATTACTAATAATTTGGTACATTTTTATTGCCCCAGATGTGGACTACTGCATGATGGTGGGTCTGCCAGCTTCAAGTTTCTCCTCATTCCAGTCTATCCTCTTCAGCCATTAAAGTGATTTTCCTAAAGTGCAGGTCTGACCACTCTAATGGCTTCCTATTGCCTACAGGACCAAATACAGAATGTTCTGTTTGGCATTCAAATTCCTCCATAATCTGGTCCCCTCCTACCTTTCCAGTCTTCTTACACCTTACTCCCTAACATATGCTTTTCCATCCAGTGACACTGGCCTACTGACTGTTGCATGAATAAGACCCTTCATCTGGAAACTTCCTGTAAAGTTTCTCTGGTTGTCCCCCATGCATGGAATGCTTTCCCTCCTCCACTCTTAACTACTGATTTCCAGGGCTTCCTTTAAATCCCAACTAAAATCCCACCATCTATAGGAAACCTCGAACTCATCTTAATTCTAATGCCTTCCCTCTGTTAATCACTTCCTATTTATTCCATCTACAGCTAGCTTTGTATTTGTTTGCATGCTTTTCCCTCTTTAGACTGTGAGGTCCTTGAGGACAGGGACTGTATTTTGCTTCTTTTTGTATCCTCAGTGTTTAGTACAATGCCTGGCACGAAGTAAGTACTTAATAAGTGTTTACTGATTGATTGAGATACAATGTATCTGTACTTGAAAAGGGTTCAGGACAGAGCCCATCTTAGCAAGATCAATGTCATGAAAATACAAATGAATGAATATATAGGAGAAAAACATGATCAACAGGGAGAGAATGCCGCAGAGGGTGGAAGGATGAGGACTGAGAAAGGCATAAGGTTTTAGTATTATGAGATGATTGTTAACTAGCTTCAGCTGAATATTGAAGTTAGAAGCCAGACTGAAAAGAGTTGAAAAAAAAGAGGAAACGTAAATAGTAGTTGGAGACAACATTCAAGCACTCTAGTTAGAGAGGCAGTTAATTTAATTTAATTCATTCATTCAGGAAGTATTTATTAAATTTTTATTATGAATAAGGGACAATGCTAATTGAGGAAGGAGAGCAGTGATAGGACAAGATATAAAAATGAGTAAGATATTGATGATCACAATTATTACAATATTATGATCACATTATTACAATAATTACAATAATCTAATGTGCACTGGAGAAGGAGGGAATAAGACATTTAGATGTTCAAATATAAGACAAAGTAGAATGTGAAAGCAGTGAAATATAAAAAGCATCGAGTGGAAGAATATAGAAAGCATCAAAAAGTGTCTTTCAGGAAGTTACTTTTCTCCTGAGAGAAAAGCTTAGCGATATGTCCCTGAACACAATAAAAGAACTGCATATTGGTGAAATACCCTCTGATAAATTACCTTGTTTCCTCAGTTGTAATTAATTAATTTCATATCCAATTCCTGACAAGAGGGTAAAGATTCTAAGAATCAGCCATAAAGAACCTTTCCCCTCTTGAGCTATTTGTTAAGTGCTTGATTTCCAGGGACTAAAAACCCCCCCAGCTATTCCTTTTTCTCCTTTAGGAACATGATCTCAAGAGTATGGGTAAACTGATGTTGGGAACTCCCTCCACTGCTGCTGATCTGCAACTTTTTTATAGTATATATATATAGTCTTGTGTGGCCTGGGACGCCGAGATAAAGCGGCTGTTAAATTCAATCATCGTAGCAGTAAGCGCCTAACTTTATGCGAGGCACACGAGCTCAAGCCAGCATGCACTCACTTCACAAATCTTACTCGTTTTATCCACACAACAACCCTGGGATGAGGACGTGATCTGAACTCAGTTCTGCCTCATAAAACAAGTTAGGTGTTAAAGGCAAGGCTTGAACTCGGATCATCCCAAAGCCCACATAAAACCAATAGGGGAAAAAGAACCAAACCGGCATCACTGCGCAACGTCAACAACTTATATTGAATATATACATCTACGCATATCTTAACAAACCAAAAGGCACTTTCGAACCCTCTGAAGCGGTCTCTTCGTCAGGGGCGGCAGCGGCGGCCGCGGTCCCCTGGGCAGTCGTCCCAGCCTTTTGCCTTCCCGGCGTCCTTTCTTAATCAGGTCCGGGCCGAGAAGCCCCTGCCCCTCCCCCCGTAACCTAGGGCAGCTCCTGGCCTCAGTTTAGCCTTTTCTACGAAGAGAAGCTTCGCCTCGAAGGTCTCCTGAAAGTTTTGCAGTTTAGCCTCAGGAGACTAGGAATGGAAGCCTAGGCTGCACCCAAACTCCTACAGGACCCGTCGCCAAGGCCGCAGACAGAACGCGACAGGACAGGAACACCAGACCTGAGCCTCGCTCTCACTACGCCCGCCCACCTGGGAGTCGCTTCCGCTTCCTACTCACGGGCTTCCGCTGCCTTGGGGTCAGAGCGGAAGTGGCCCGTTTCCTTTTGTGCGTCGGCCTTACTCTCTTCCGGTCCGCTCGTTTGGGGTCTAGAATCGCCGTTCGTGTTTGGAAGTGCTGCAGCCGTGAGGTGAACCTAGGGAGGAAGGCTGCGGGTTAGGGACGGAGCGGGGAGAAGAGAGCGGGAGGCCGAGAGGCCTGCGCAGAGGCACAGCGAGGGGAGGAGGAACTTCGTTTTCGTGCCCCTTCCTTCCGCTCGAGACTTGGCCTCTAGTTCCCGCGTTTTAAGCGCGAAGTCTTAGCGTTTGTTCCGTAGCCTGAGGAGGCCGGAGGGAGGTTCCGAGAGCCCGGCTTTCCTGAGTGGGGATGGGTGGGCCACCTCGGGGAGGAGGGCCCTAGGAGAGCGACGACTCCTCCTGCGGTTGGAAGCACTTACTAGTAAGTAGTAACTACCACTACTGTAGCGGAGCACTTGATGGTGGCGCCGTAGTCTCAGCGTCCTGTCACTCTGATTCTCCCGCCTCCATGCCCGTATCGCGGCCGTCAGCACTGCCCGCCTTTCGGCTGGCATTTGAGGACCGAGATGAGTCCTGAGGGCGTGGGCCGGGGCAGCGAGGATTTAGCCAGGCCGCTGTCCCAAGCTTACTCCGTCCTGGGCGCCGGAAGGAGTAGAAACGCATCCCTTTCCTGCCTGTGTTTTACACCGACCTCCGCTGGTGGAACCCTGACCCCCTGGAGTACCAGATATCCCGGAATCATCAAACAAGTAAACAGTGGCTTATCCCAAAAGGACAGTTTGGGAGTGGAAAGGGAAAGAACCGGCGGGGGCGTTCCTTCATTGTAAACAATCACGTGTTTAGGAGTGAGCTGTAGTGGGGATCCAGTCTGGATGAAGGGCTGGTTTTTCTCTACTCCTTTAAAGTCAAACTCGTATTTAGAGAGGTTTTGGTGTATCTGAGGAGCAGTGGTTCTCCCATGTTTTGGTCTCTGGACCCCAAACTGCCTTTAGGTGGGTTATAGCTATTGCTGATATACAGCATTAGAAATTAAAACTGAGAAAATGTTTAAAATATTTCTTGTTTTTAAAGTAATAGTAAAATTATTAGATGTGAATATAATTAACCTTAAAAAATAACTTTTCCAGAACAAGAAAGTATTAGTGAGAAGCATGACCATGTTTTACATTTTTGCATATCCCTTTAGTTTCTGGCTTAATGGAAGGCAGCTGGATCCTTCTGTCTGTTTCTGCATTCAATTTTTTGTAATATGTCTTTTTCAGTTGAAGTATGTGAAGAAAACCCAGTCTCATGCAAATATGTAGTTGGAAAAGGGAGTTTTTTTAAATGGCCTTTCCAGATGTCTTTGATGCTGTACCAAAAGTGGTCACGTGGTAGTTTCTTAAAGGTTAGTGGCAATGAGGAATCTAAAACCACATATGTGACCTTTTGGAACAGTGCTCCGTTAAAATCCATTGGTTGAATCTTATACTTTAAATGGATCTTTTACCCAAGATTTTGTAACACATAAATTGGTCATTTGGAAAGTATTGGTTCAGTAAGGTATGCAGATCTTCTCCATGCTGACCTAGTTCATCATACTATGTAACAAGCTTAAATCATTAATGTCACTGGAGTTAAGAATTGGAAATTTGTCAAGCTCACGGTGGCAGGTGTAAGTACAAATTTCCAGACAAGATATTAACAGTTTTTGCATTTGCAGCTAAACTTTAATTGACAGGTCATGTGGCCTTTGGAAAATACCACTGTATTCTCATGAGTGAATGAGAGGGAAAAAGGCAAATAACATCTTTGTGTTACTATGAAAATAGTTTGATACTGCAAAATCTTTTGAAATGTCATAAGGAACCCCAGGGTCCACAGGACCACATTTGAAATCCTCTGGTATAGTGTATTGAAAGTCAGCCTCTGAAAGACCTGGGTTCAAATCCTGCTGCTGCCATATTGGCTGTGTAACCTTGGGCAAGTCATTTAGCTCCTTGGTGTACCTGGAAACTCTCATACATGGTTTTCTTGGTTTCCTTAAAAATTCAACAGTACCTCCTGCCTGAGGCCTTTCCTGATCCCCATATGTATATATGTTTATACCAGACATCAGATAACTTGGTGGTTAGAGATTTCGCTTCCCTGTGCTGGAAACAGAGAAAGTGCTAACCTGTGTGAATAGAGCTTTTCCTCACCCAGCAATTCCCTAGAGCAGTGAAATAACCGGGCAAGTCCCTTTCCCTGTTCCTACACTTATATGTGCATATGCTATCTTACCCAATAGAATATAAACTTAAGGGCAAGAATTATATCCCCTGAACCTAGCACAGTGCCTAACACATAGTAGGTGCTTAATAAATGCTTTGTGATTAATAAATTGGAGAACAATTATGGATAGAATAGAGGGAATTTCCTCACTTGGAAGCTACTTACACCAAGAGATCACAGACCTGGAACAAAAGAAAATTGATAGGAAAGGAAAGGAAAAGAGATAAAGCAAAATTATTTCCTTTAAAGGGAATCTTTATTAACAGTGGCTTTCTTTGGGGACACATGCACATGTATATGCATAAACACAAACACAACTGGCTCACATAATAAAGCAAATAAAGGAAAGGTGTAGTGGCATTGGCTTTGGAGGATAGCTTTCAAAGCAAGCTCCCTTTCTTGCCTGTGGTCTTTTGTTTGCATCTGCTGCTCTCTCCCTCTAACCATGACCCACTAGAATTGTTGTAAATGTACTGTTTAGATTAAATAGATATATTTGAATAAAATAAGGAATGAAAAGTTTGTAAACTCTTTCCCCTTTTCAGCTTTCTTTCGGACTGCCTGAAATCCTCAAGTAGCAGGATGGTGAGTTTCATAGATTCCTTAAGAAAGTTTTTCTTTCTTTATAACTTTTAACTTAAAAAGTTCAGACGCATTAAAATATTTCTTCTAAAACTAGAACCTTGAAACTAGTAGAATTATAGTCGTTTTAGAGCCTAAGGAGCCTAAATGGAACCTCAGAGGTTATTTAATTCAGCTGGCTTAATCTTACTGGTCTTAGTTTATTTAAACTCTATTTTGTTTTTTTGATAACTGCCTTTGGTATATAATTGAATTGGGCTTTGGAGAAAGACTTCATGCTTTTTAACAGAGCTAGGATAGAAACAGACAAAATGGGCATCTGACTAGGCTTGACACACGAGGAATACTTTTTAATGTTGTTTGCTGTAAATGTGCATATTTTTATTAGAAAATTCCATTCTCCGAGGCATGTAGGCATTTTGTGCAAAGTTAAATTCTGTGTGTTATTTTTAACCTTCTAGCACAGAGTGGTCACAGTTTTTGATCCTCTGGTTATTTCAGAGCATGAGAGTTCCCTTCTATTTTCCCCTATTCTTTAAGCAACATTCATTTTGGCCATTTTTAGGATTTGGCTGTTCTCTTATTTAGGACTTACTTGAATGATTGTGGAAGCTTTGTTTAGCTAGGGGCCCTTTTTGTCATTTCTAGCTCAAAACTTAACACTTTCATCCTTTTGATTTGATTTTGTGACTCTACAGAACTTTAACATGGTCACTGGTCCACTCTTGTGGATAGAGTTTTGAATATCCAGATATTTTCAGCCTACCATGTTCAATGGAATGGCATAATGGTTTATGTATTGCTGATTGTTTTTATAGGGATAAAACTGGCAACTCTAGTTATATATTTTCATGAAAAGTAGATCATTAAAGAGAAGAAAAATGAAAGAATGTGAATGGGGCAAGAATAGAGTGCTTTTAGGCAGTAGCAGTATTTAAACTTTCTATAACTATTTCAATTTTTCCTTAATTTTTTTCCTTTCCAGAATTAAAAAGCTACAAAATATTTATTTATATTTGTAGCAGGTTGGGATAGAAAGAGGGAATTGGAGGGGAAGAAAATATAATAGTAAGTTATAACAATTTTAATTGTGGAGTTTTTGTTTTGGCTCAGATAATTCCAAAGTGGGCCCTGAAGGGGGCGGAAGAATGGTACCTGTATACATGGGGCCCTTCTTCCTCCTGTCTGCTCCTTCAGGCTTTGGGGAAAAGAGGATCAAAAAACATCATGGGGGAGAAGGGAAAGTAGGAAGGTGACTGTGTATTCCCCAAGTAAAACAAATTGGTCAGGAAACATTTATTAAGCACCTATTGTATGTCAGGCACTTTGTTAAGTGAAAAGCTAAAAACAGTCCTGCTCTGAAGAAGCTCATAGTCTGATGGGGAAAGAGATATACAGGATAAATCAGAGATATTCAGCAGGAGGAAGGCATTAGCATTAAGGATGATTGGGAAAGGCTTTTTGTAGAAAGTGGGGTTTTAGCTGGTACTTGAAGGAAGCCAGGAAGCACAGATGGGGAGGGAGAGAATTCTAGGAGTGAGGGTTAGTGAAAATGCCCAGGGCCAGGAGGAGGACGTGTCTCTGAGAAGCATTGGCGAGGCCAGTGTCATCAGGTGGAGGAGCAGAGTGTAAGACAACTGGAAAAGTAAGAAAGGGCCATGTTATGAAAGAGTTTGAACTTTAAACTGAGCAATTTTATTTGATCCTGGAGGTGATAGGAAGCCACTGGAATTTATTAAATAGAGAAATAATGTAGTCAGACCAGTACTTTAAGAAGATCAGTTTGATAGCTGACGTGGAGGATGGAATGGAGTGGGGAGGGACCTGAGGCAGGGAGACTATTTAGTAGCTATTGCAATGGTCCAGGTATGAGGTAAGGAGGGCCACTGTCAGAGGAGAGAAGGGGGCATATACAAAGATGTCAGGGAGGTAGAATCAGCCGGCAACAGATTGTATAGAGAGAATGAGGGAGAGTGAGGAGTCCAGAAAGACGCCTAACTTGCAAGCCTGGGTGAATGGGAGAATGGTGGTGTTGCCATAGTAACAGGAAAGTTGGGAAGAAGGTTTGAGGGGAGAAGATAAAAGTTCAGTTTTGGACATGTATTTAAGGTGTCTAGGAGACAGCCAGTTGGAGAGGTCCAACTGGCAGTTAAAGATAATAGTGCAGATGTTAGGAGAGAGTTTGGGGTTGATAAGAATATATAAGAATCATCAGCATAGATAATAATTGAATCCATGGGAGCCGATGAGATTACCAGGCCAAATAGTGCAGAGGGACAAAGAGGAGAGTACAGGACGGAGCTTTGGGGAACACTCCAAATTAGTGGATGTGACCTAGGTGAATACCCAGCAGAGGAGATTGAGAAGGAACAGTCCAGCAGGACCCTTTGAAAGAATTATTACATTCACTCATAGAGCATGATCCTCTCATGCTCTCTTGGGAGAAGAGGGAGATTTAATTGCTCCAACCTATATTGTAAATGGGGGGTTATTGCCTAGAATTTGGTAGGGCTATGTTTGCATACTACCAATCCTACATTTTTGGAGCATGAAGGGGCCTTTGTGAGTTACATACTGGGCTTCTGTCCTCATTAATGTAATTTCCAGAGAGTTTAATGAGGCCTTTTATATGAATGATGTTGTCATTTACATTAATTTTCTTGTCAGCTTTAAAAAAAAAGCTTCACACAGCTTTCCTAAACCTTTTTTTGGGGGGGTTGGCCATTTCTGAAGCATTATTATGTAATTCTGTTCCTATTTGGATTCTTATCTGAGTTTTTGAGTTAAGTAATACAGTGCATAAACTCAGTTGGAGAAAACTGATTTATTCTTACATTCTCTTTCCCTTTTTTAGTCTGTGACATTACACACCGATGTAGGTGACATTAAAATAGAAGTCTTCTGTGAGCGGACACCCAGGTCATGTGAAGTATGTATTGAAATAAATAATAACTTGACTCTGAACACTTTAGTGATGTAATGGAAAGAGTTCTGGATTTGGAATTGGAGAACATGGGTTAAATCCTGTCACTGCTCCTCACTACTTGGGTGACAAAAAGTCGTTTGACTTTTTTGGGGCTCCATTTCCTCCTCTGTGAAAGGATGGAGATGGCCTAGATTAGTAGTGTCAGAGTCAAATTAGAAATAGATCCTGAACTGCATATTAATATAGAAAATCACAAATTAACGTGTTATTGTATTTGTATTTATTTTGTTAAAAATTTCCCAGTTACATATTAATCTGATTCTGCACTCCAAGTTTGACACTTCTGGACTAGACAATGTCTAGCATCCCTTACAACACTAAATCTGTGAACCAACTTGAAGGTGTAGAATTCGTCGTGAATCAAGGGGCTTAGTTTTCATGTAGAAAATATACAAGTGACCAGAACACTAGATTAATGATTTTGCAATGGTTCTTTTGGCTTCTTTAAAATCTTACTTTGTGTGTTTGTATTTGAGAGAATAGGTCTGATGTTACCATTTAACACCATATGTGCATAACTGAGGACTTTATAAATGCCTTTTTATGATAAAATGATGTTATAGAGATTTCTGCTTGCTATCCTAACCAGTAGGTATGTAGTAGCTTATCTACCACTTGGAAGGATTAAGAGAAGTCCCCTGAACTTCTCCAAATTATCAGTGAGTGAAGGAGAGTGGCACATTTGGCACATGAATGGACACTGCTTGCTTCTAGTACTGAGGCTTTGAATAAGAATCATGAAATTCTAGAATTGAAAGGGACCTTCTTGGGCATCTAGTACAACCCATACACAAAAGGCATTTTCACTGTGACACACTCTGAGAAGTATTATTCCTACTTGTTGCTGTCAAAGGAAACTAATTAGGATTTTGCCTTTTCAGATGTCAAAGGTAGAACAAAGATGAGACCAACTCTTCAACTGTGGAAATGACTTGCATCATAGAATTTAAGAGTCGCAGGGATATTCGTGTCTCATTCAGCAAATCTCAAACTTTCAGAGACCCCTTTATACTCTTTGAAATTATCAAGGATCCATCTTGCCAAAGGGTTTCTGTTTCTGTGCATTATGGCTATCAATATTCAATGGATTGGAAAGTAAAATGTCTTAGTATTATCACAAAAGTAGTTTTAATATTGAGAACCTCCTGAAAAGACAAATGGGTCCCTAGTGGTATCTGAACCATAGGTCTGGTTCAGCCCTCTTATATAGAACAGGAACCTGAAATCTTGGCTTCTGATTTATATTCTGTAGAAAATAGACAATCGTGATTGTAATGTTGGATGAAAACTATTTTGCAATTATTTCATTTGCTTATTGACAAGAATTAAGAATTTATAAAGTGCAGTTACTATCTAGATTAATGTCTGAAATGTATGTTTTAAATCCATCAGTCATAGTGTTGGAAGAATCGTGTTTTTATTTGATTTTTAAAATGTGATTACTATAGAATTTTCTAACTTTTATTTTCATATTCTCTAGAATTTTTTGGCTCTCTGTGCTAGTAATTACTACAATGGGTGTATATTTCACAGAAATATCAAGGGTTTCATGGTACAAACAGGAGATCCAACAGGTGAGTGCTGTGATTCATTCATAGCTTTCCTCCCAGGGACACTGGGATGAAGGTGTAAAAGAAAAGTTATCCTAAGTGTAGAAGCTGGGATTTTTTGTGTTATGTCTGTAAGTACGTTATCAAAAAGTGTCTGAGTCCAGTAGCTACTGTCTTCTTTATTTTCTATATTCTTTAAAGTGAATCATTTCCTTTTTGTTATTTGAGTGATGTTTCATTTTCATTGATTAGTCTGTGTAACACAATTCTGGAAGGTGAGATAAACTATCTGGACATGTTAGTTTGCAGTCTGTTAAAATGGATCATTTTAAAAGCTTTTGGGTCTTAGTACCTCATTTTCTTTCTTCTAAAAATAACTTTCCCTCCCCCCTTTTTTTTTTAAAAACTTAAGCCAAATAGAATTAATTTTGTTGTTCTCCAGGTTCTGGGAAAGGAGGCAACAGTATCTGGGGCAGGAAATTTGAAGATGAATACAGTGAATACCTTAAGGTATCTTTCTATTCCTCAGTATTATTCTGGTACCTTAGGTTTCTTACTAGTTAAAAGTTGGAGACTTTGAAACTGAATTTAACTCATTAGACACAAGTTAGCATGATTTTGCAAGTATGATTTTTGGATAGCTGCTTTTGCATATTCCATGACCTAATGGCTATGATTACACTTACGTAGATTAGTACTTGACCTCATCCTATAATTTAACCCTGCAATCTTTTATTATTATATTGGGCACCTAGGTGTTGTAGTGGATAGAATGTTGGGCCTGTAGTCAGGAATATTCATCCTCTTGAGTTCAAATCTGACCTCAGACACTAACTAGCAGTTTGACCCTGGGCAAGACACTTAACCTCTGTTTGCCTTTGTTTCCTTGTCTATAAAATGAGCTAAAGAAGGAAATGCACACCACCCTACTATCTTTGCCAAGAAAACCCCAAATGGATTCACAAAAAGTTGAATGGGATTGAAAAACAACAAAAACATTTATTTTACTTTTTGCTTATACATCAACAATTGTATTAGATTGGCACCCATTTAAGCTTTGCAGATATACTTAATATACCATTCCATGCTAAGACTGAAGGCATGGTGAGTTTCAGGGTGTTTCAGTTGCTGCTAGTTGGTATCTTATTACAAAAAAAAAAAGTAAATGTATTCTGATGCACGTATGGAAATGCTCTTTTTTGATATTTTAAGTTCAAATTTAAAAGAAAATATAAATATTTTGCCTAGATGACTTGAAAAATTTCTACCTTTAAATTAGACTATAAAAATCATTAAACTCTACCTACTAGAGTAAGTATAAACAGGATGTGGTTGTTATCCTTTGTCTTCGAAAAGGACCAAAATGACATTACCATGATAAAGTAAAATTTCAGTGTGTCTGACTGTGGCTGATCAGACCAATACAAACTCGGAATATTCTACCACAGGTTGAGTACAGATAGTCCATGTGAATATTTGGGGCAGATATCCCAAATTTTTGCATCCTGTGTTTACTTTGTGCTGTCTCAGTTCTGCTTTGCTCAAAGAGCACAGCACCCTTTCCGATGTGGGCATACCATGCTGAGCAGTCCTGTGCCAGTGTTTACTATGTTGCACAGTCAAATCCAGAGTTCTTGAGAGAGACCTTGAGAGTATCCTTGTATCATTTCTTCTGACCACCATGTGATTGCCTGCGCCATGCGAGTTCTATAAACAGGATATTGAATTATTTAACTCTACATTAAGTACTGTGGTCTGATACTAGAGTTTATCAACAAATCTTTTTGCATTATTCTACATCCTATTCTTAGCATTGGATCAGTTATTAAACTGACAGAACCAGTTCTTCATGAGCCTCTTATAGTTAGTGGGTTCTGCTAGAAATAGTCATTACTGGGAGTTAACAGCTCCTTGAGAGGCATCCTCTTGTTATTGGCAACTAATAGCTCCTCTTGTCTCCATTTCTTTCTGTCTTTGTGCCCCTGGGTAAGTCAATTAATCTTATCTGCCCCAGACAACTCTCAGATATGATGTTTAAAAAGTTTGAGAGACATGATTTCTGGGTATTTTTATTCATAATGATAGCAATTTTAATAAAAGGTCAGTGGCACTCTGGAATGCCAAAGACATTCATGGCTGCAGGCTCACAGTTTATGTGCCCTTGGAAAATGGGTGTTCCTGAGGGTGGCAATCAGCTCTGATTGGTTAGCAGTTAATGAGAGAATGAGTATTACACTGAGGGGCTGAACCTACATTAATGAACTTTGATTATGTCATTTACTCCTATGTTACCCCAAGCTTTGGGCATTCTATTCAAAGAATTTATTTCCCCAAACTTGAGTAGAGCACAATGGCTTCCCTACTTGTTATCAGATTGTTAAGTAAATATAATCTCATTATTAAGTCCTTCAAGAGATTGAACTTTGAATTGAGGACTATAGAAAACAGGGAAACTCACGATCTCTCCAAAGCATTGGTTATTAATAATCATTTCTCCTATAGACTAGTTGCAGAGATTATTAGCTGATTAGTAGTAGAGGGAGTTATTTATCATGAGCTGCCTGTACTGTGAAATCACGGGTCTGATTTTTTTAAACAAAGGCAGTCTATAAATGTGAGCTCTTATTAATACATTGAAACTTCATGTTAACATTCTTCTGTAGTTTCATACCATTAAACAACTTTTTATTATACTCTTTACTTGCCATTGACTCCTTTAGCTCCCATCCCCTCTGGAAGGTTGCCCTTTTGATCATCCTCTCTACCTAATTGTAGATCTTTTCTTGTTTATTGACTCTATCTAGACTACCTACAAACATGCCCAGATCTTCCCCTTTCTTAGAAAAGACCTTCACTTGGTCCTGGTATCACCTCCAGCAGTTGTCCATGTCTCTCTTTCCTTTCATAGCCAAATTTCAAGAAAAAGAGTCTTCTGCTCATTAACTCTACTTTCTGTCTTCCCACTCACTTAATGACTCCTTTCATTTGGTGTCTGCCCCACAATTCAACTGAAATTTTGGTCTCCAAAATTGCTGACAGTATCTTTATTGCTAAATCCAATGCCTTTTCCTCCACTTTCTTGACCTTGCTACAGCTTTTGATACTGCTGACCAACCCCTCCTTCATTCTGTCCTTTCTCCTTCCTGAGTCTTTGTGACTTTGCTCTGTTTTGATTCTTTTTCTCCCTGGAAGACCAAAGGGTCTTCTTTTAAGGTTCCTCATGTTCCATCCTTTATTTATATGAAGCCCAGGTCTCTGGGCCTTCTCATCTTTTTTTCTTTATTCACTCTCTTTGAGATCTCATTAGCTCCCATGGATTCAGCTGTTATCTCTATTTATATGATTCCCATATCTGTATATCCAGCCCTTATCTCCACTCACCTCCAGGCTTACATCTCTAAATACCTGCTTGGCGTCTCCACCCAGGTATCCCATAGGCATTTCAAACTCAGTATATCCGAAACAGCTTATTTTCTTCCCTCCTAAATCCACTTTCCTTCTTTCTGCTCACATCACAACCATCCTCTTTGGGGTCTTCATCTCACCTGAACTTTTATAGTAGCTCCTAATTGGTCACCCTACCCCTAGTCTCTCCCCTCTCTAATCTGCCTTCCACATAGGTGCCAAATTGATATTCCCAAAACACACATCTGACTGATAAGAGCTGGAAAGATAGAGGAACCCCAAGACTGGAGTTCCCTGCATGGGCTGTCTGGAAGGAAATTTGCGGTCTCAAGCATTCTTGAGGTCAAGGTGGTAGATTTATTACGCATTTCAGCAGGCAAGAGGTCTTAGGGAACTTACAATCTTAGAGGGGTACAGTCACCGTCTATATAGGATATTCTGTAGTAAGACATGTACCAAACATGCTACCTAAGTGATTCAGGGCAGCATTAGGGAATGGTCAAGGAGTTTTTAGTTCTTAAAGGAATATGCACTTTTAGTATTTACTGAGGAGGTATTTTACCCAGAGTTCATCAGGAAATACTCCCAAGGAGGGGCTACATGGAGGTGTAGTTCTAGGCCTGAAACATCACTAAGGCAAACTAATGGTCAGGACTGACTGAGAAATACCCAGACTGTTCCTGTCAGTGTCTTGTTAGACAAGATAAAGGAGGGGAGTATACGTATGTCTAAGTCTAGGATGCATATGATTGGTCAGTGAGTAATAAATGTTGTTGTGACCTATTACACAGTGGGTTCAAACTAGTAAATTCTATAGGTCCAGCTGGCTATTGTATCAAAAAGAGAGATAGAGGTTTTGCTAGGGCAGGTTGTCCTTGGGCTGGGGAAAACTGCCTGGGATAGTGTTTTGAGGTTAGGGAGAAGTGTGATTTTGAGAGAGAAGTGTGATTTTAGAATTGAGGTCCAAGCACAGGTACCCAAGCACTCCGTCATGACCATGGGACTTCACTGCTCTAGAAGCTGCATTGGCTCCAGATTGCCAATAGGTTAGAAAACAAATGCTTGTTTGGCATTTAAGGTCTGTCAGTCACTAAGCAGTCATTAAGCACCTAATAATATGTGCCTGGAGTTGTGCTAAGTGCTAGAGATACAAAGGCAAAAAAATAATCCCTGTCCTCAGGGAACTCACAGTCTACAAGCAAACAAATATGTACAAACAACCAAACTTACAGGGGGAAGACACAGGAAAATAATTAATGAACGAAGGTGCTAGAAATAAGAGGGACTAGGAAGGACTTCCTGTAGAAGGTGAGATTTTAGTTCAGATTTGAAGGAAGCCAGAAGGCAGAGATGAGCGAAAGCATTCCAGGCAAAGGATTCTTCTGCAGGTTCACCAGATTTAAAGGATAAAATACAAATACCCATTTGGCATTTAAAGCATTTAAATCTACCACATTCTAGCTCCAATCTATTTTTCCAAGCTTATTACCCATTATTCTCCTTTAGCCATGCTATACTTCAGCTAAACTGTCCCAGTTGTGGCCTGTCTCTGACCTCTAAGCCTTTTCACTGGTTATCCTCTATGCCTGAAATGCTCTTTCTCACCTCTTGAAATCTCCATCAACCTCCAAAGCTCAAATGAAGTGCCACCTCCTTCAAAAGGCCTTTCTTAATTACGTTGCTTGTTAGTAACCCTCACTCCTGTGACTCTTGTTCCTTGGCCACCCAATGTGTATTTATTCTGTATGCGTCCTGTATTTACTTTTTTGTGAACATGTTATATTCCACCCCCTCCCAGGAGAAAATAAGTTTCTCATGGGTAGAAACTTTTGTACTTTTGTGGTCCTTTGAGTACATATTATAGAATTCTAGAATTTTTTAGTCCAATTCCTACTGCCTAAAGAAGAGTTCATATAGTTCAGTCCCCTCATTTTGGGAAAGATAAAGGTAAAGTAACTGAAGCTTGAGATGGTGAGGGGAGTTGCCCCTGTTTTTATGGCTAGTTAGTGGCAAAACATGTTTATCTCAGGCCTAAATTCAGAGTACTTCTTAATAAATACGACTAAATTGATGTTTTTTTATGGTCTCTTAGCACAGTGTTCGAGGAGTTGTGTCCATGGCTAATAATGGCCCAAACACCAATGGATCACAGTTCTTTATTACTTATGGCAAGCAGCCTCATTTGGACATGAAATACACAGTGTTTGGAAAGTGAGTATTCTGGATACAGTTTTTTGAGTTTCTTTTGAGTAGGGGTACACCTGAGTACTTAAAATACAGCACAAACCAGTACTACTATTTTCAAAGAGCCTCTTGTTATTTACAAACCAATGGAAAGCCAAATATGTAGGCATTTATTGTGAAATATTTTTTCCCTCTTCCATACATGTATATGTGTCTTCATTTTAAGGGATGTTAGTAAGCAGTTAATGCATGAAATATAGCAGAATCAGTAGTCTCATTGTTTGTGGCTTCCTTCCCTGGCTTCCTTTCCTCACCTTCTATCCCCAGATTCCAGTTATTTATAGTCCCCAGTATTCTAGACCTGAAAGAGTAATCTCTTCTGAATGAGTAGAATGATTTAGTCTTAATTCTACTTTCTCTTTCATCTGTAACCCACCTTATCCTTTGTCCAGTTACTTCTAGAAAGAAATAAGTGGTTTTTAAACTTAAATTTTTAAAAGGTGAGAAGTTATAATTGTTTTATGTTTACAATCTAATAAAAGATTTTGCTGTTAATGCAATCTCTTTCATAACATTTTTTTCTACCTTGATCTTTTTAGCAGTGCAGAGAGAAAGAGAGGGATAGCAGACAGAAAAAGAGAGTGTGTTTGTGTGCATTTGTGTGTGTGTGTGTGTGTGTGTGTGTGTGTGTGTGTGTGTGTGTGTGATAGAGACAGATTCTAAAATGAGATAAAATTTTAGGATTTTTATGGTCTCTTCAGAATTAAAATTTAAATTATAATATCCACCTCTCAGGAATTTGAAAAATTTCATGGGTTTCCTAACTTATCTAAGTAAGAAAAGTTATATTACTCTCTGCAATCTTGGATAATGCTGTAATGCTAACACAACTTCAGTTCAGGGATTCTTAACCTGAGATCCAAGGAATTTTTTTTCCCCAAATTATTTGTTTTCAGTTTTCTACAGACATTTCTGTAAGTTCCAAATTTTCTCTTCCTCCCTCCCCCCAGGGAATTTCTTGGGGGGAAGGGATTTTTAAAAAAAATATTTTGATAGGAGAAGCCAAGACGGCAGAGAAAAGGCAGTGACTCACCTAAGCTCTTCCAAAACCTCTCCAAACACCTTTAAATAATGCTGTAAAACAATTTCTGGAGCAGCAGAATCCACAAAAGGACAGGGTAAAATAATTTTCCAGTCAAAGACAACTTAGAAGGTCAGCAGGAAAGGTCTGTCACACTTGGGTGAGAGTGGAGCACAGTCCAATGCAGGTGATGCCAGCACATACCCAGCCCTATCAAAATGGGAGCAGGCCTTGGGAGCCACTGAATCAGCAGTGGCAGCAGCTGCTTCTAGAGCTCTCTCAGCCAACAGACAGTAAGGGGGGGGGTCAAATAACTAGTCAGAAGGACATTACAGGGGTTTCTTTGCTAACGCTAACACAGGACTCTGCTGCAGATCCAGGTCACAATCCTAGATGGCAGTCCCAGGGTGAGGAAGTGTACTCGCACACCAGTGCTTGCAGCCGTGGTGTAGTGGGGATCCTTGTCATAGTTTCAAGGCAAAAAACAATACTTGTGGTTGCTCACAGACCAGAGCATAGACCAGGAGAGGACTAAACACCTCTCCTTTGATCATGCAACCTTGGAAAGACTGAAAACTTACAGGTTCCTAGAAGTATCTCTGAAAATAGCTACACAAAATCCCTGAAACTTAGCACAGTATGTCTTCCACCCTGGAAGCTGAACCCCACTTTAACAAAGAATTAGAAGTCAAGAAATAGGCTGAGGAAATGAGCAAACAGAAAAAAATTCTGATCATAGAAAGTTACTTTGGTGACAAGGAAGATCAAAACATACACAAAGATAACAAAATCAGAGCTCCTGTATCTGAAATCTTCAAGAAAAATATGAATTGGTCTCACGTCATGGAAGATCTCAAAAAGGATTTTGAAACTCAAGTAAGAGAAATTGAGGAAAAATTAGGAAGAGAAATGTCATACAAAATAATCCTGAAAAATGAGTTAACGATAAAGGAGACACCAAAAAATAGTGAAGAAAACAACGTCTTAAAAAAAATAGACTGGGATTTCTGGTACAAGAGATCCAAAAAGCCAATGAAGAGAAGAGTGCTTTAAAAAAGCAGAATTAGCTAAATGAAAAAAGAGTTAAAAATGCTCACTGAAGAAAATAATTCCTTAAAAATTAGAATGGAGCAAATGGAAGCTAATGACCTTATGAGAAAGCAAGAAACAATAAAACCAAAAGAATGAAAAAATAGCAGACAATGTGAAATATCTCATTGGTGAAACAACTGACGTGGAAAATAGATCCTGGAGAGATGAATCAAAAATCACTGGATTATCTGAAAACCATGATCAAAAAAAAGAGCCTCAACATCATCTTTCAAGAAATTATCAGGGAAAACTGCCCTGATATTCTAGAACTGGAGAGTAAAATAGAAATTGAAGGAATCCACTGATCAGCTCCTGAAAGAGATCCCAAAATGAAAACTCCCAGGAATATTATTATAACCAAATTCCAGAGCTCACAGGTCAAGGACAAAATATTGTAAGCAGCCAGAAAGAAACTTCAGATATTGTGGAAGCACAGTCAAGATAACACAAGTTATAGTAGCTTTCACATTAAAGAATCAGAGGGGTCGAAATATGAAATTCTGGAGGGCAAAGGAACTAGGATTACAACCAAGAATCACCTGCTCAGCAAATATGAGTGTAATCAATCCTTCAGGGGAGAAAATGGAAATTCAATGAAATAGAGAACTTCTAAGTATTCTTGATGAAAAGACCAGAGATGAATAGAAAACTTGATTTTCAAATACAGGATTCAAGAGAAGCATGAAAAAGCAAACAGGAAAGGGAGATCATAAAGGGACTTAATAAGGTTAAATTGTTTACATTCCTACAAGGGAAGATAATATTTGTAACTCATAAAAACTTTCTCATTATTAGGGCAGTTGGAGTATAGTATATATAGACAAAGGGCACAGGTGTGAATTGAATATGAAGGGATGATACGTAAAAAAATAAAATTAAGGGGTGAGAGAGAAATGTACTAAGAGAAAGGGAGAGATAGAATGGAGTAAATTATCTCATGTAAAAAAAGGCAAGAAAAAACTTTTATAGTGGAGGGAAAGAGGGGGGATCTGAAGGGAAGTGAGTGAACCTTAACTCTCATCAAAACTGGCTCAGTGAAGGAATAACATACATATTCATTTGGGTATAGAAATCTGTCTTACCCTACAGGAAAGTAGGAGGAGAAGGGAATAAGAGAAAGCGGGGCAGGTGATAAAAGAGAGGACAGCTTGAGGGAGAGGGTTGTCAGAAGCAAAACACTTATAGGAGGGACAGGGTGAAAGGAGAGAGAGAATAGAAGTAATGGGGTGGAGGGAGGAGGAATAGAATGGAGGGAAATACAGTTAGCAATAGTAACTGTTAAAAAATTTTGAAGCAGATTTCTCTGATAAAGGCCTAATTTCTCAAATATATAGAGAACTGAATCAAATTTATAAAAATAAGTGCCATTCCCCAATTGATCCAAAGACACAAACACTTTTCAGAGGAAGTAAAGCTATCTGTAGCTATATGGGAAAAATGCTCTAACTTGCTGTGCACTGGAAAAATGCAAATTAAAGCAATTCAGAGGTACTACCTGATATCTATTAGATTGGCTGATAGGATAGAAAAGGAAAATTGACAGATGGTGATGGGATGTGGGAAAAATGAGACATTAATGCCCCATTGGCAGAGTTGTGAACTGATTCAACCATTCTGTGGAGCAATTTGGAACTATGCCCAAAGGAGAATAAAAACTCTTTGACCTTGTCATACCATTATGAGGTAAGTATTCCAAACAAGATAAAAAACAAAAAGGAAAAGGACCTATATGTACAAAAATATTTATAGCAGCTCTTTTCTGGTGGCAAAGAATTGGAAATTGTGGGGATGCCCATTAATTGGGGAATGGTTGAACAAACTGTGGTATGTGATTATAGAATAAATACTATTGTGCTCTAAGAAATGATGTAGAGGATTCTGTCAGAAAAATCTGGAGAGACTTACATGAGCTGATGCAAAGTGAAATGTACCGTGTACAAAGTAACAGCAATATTATAACTGTTCTCAGCAAGACAACTCTGAAAGACTTATGATGAAAAATGCAGTCCATCCCCAGAGAAAGTACTGATAGTATCCGAATACAGATTGAAGCATACTTCTTAAACTTTATTTATTTTTCTTGAGGATTTTTTAAATCTGTTTTCTTTCCAAACACGACTAATATGGAAGTATTTTGCATGACCACATATGTATAGCCTATATTGAATTGCTTGACTTCTCAGTAAGGGGGTAGGAGGAGAGGAAGGAAGAGAATTTGGAATTCAAAGTTTTAAAAATGAATGTTAAAAATTGTTTTTACATATAACTGGGGGAAAATAAAATAATAAATATATTTTTAAAAAATAAAATTTTGATAACTATATGTCAGCATAATTAGTTTCCTTTGTAATCCTATGGATTTTATTTTATACATTTAAAAATATTTTGGTAAGGTATCCATAGGCTTCACTAGATTGCTAAGGATCCGTGGGGGAAGCTAGGTGGTGCAGTGGATAGAGCACCAGTGCAGGAGTCAGGAGGACCTGAGTTCAAATCTCACCTCAGACACTTGACAGTCACTAGTTATGTGACCTTGGGCAAGTCACTTAACCCCAATTGCCTCATCCTGGGTCATCTCCAGTCATCTTGATGACTATCTGGTCACTGGATTTAGATGGATCTGGAGGAGAAGTGAGGCTGGTGACCTGCACAGCCCTCCCTCACTCCAAACAAAGTCAAGTGCAAGTCATGTCATCATTTCTCATTAATTTCATTTTCCTATTGCTTATAGTTGACCAAGAATGTAAAAGTTTGGAGGCTAGAATTAAACCAACAGATTTTTTTTCCTATGTTTGCATGTAAGGTGAGTCATATACAAAAATATAAGGTGTGAACTTTACACTCAAGGACCCTGAAGTACAGAGGAAAGAAGCTATACACACATAATAAATTAGTAACAAACTGAAGTCAGTTTTTTAAAAAAAAAACTCAGTAGCAGTTTATTACAGTAGTAGATGAGCTCTTGCAAGACATGATTTGACTAATTGCCAGGAATTATAATTGCTAAATGAATTAAAAAACCACGAATTTATCATCCCAAAAGAATTTTCATCAATGTTCTATTTTCTTTTAGGGTAATAGATGGCCTAGAGACTTTGGATGAACTAGAGAAGCTGCCAGTAAATGAAAAGACTTTTCGACCTCTTAATGATGTACACATTAAGGATATTACCATTCATGCCAACCCATTTGCTCCATAACTGTAATGTATTGGACAAAATTTTGTCAAGCTCAATACGGAAATACCTCGTTCTTATTCACTACTTCGTTATGCTACAGACTACATCTTTCTACTTGTTTACCAATAAAGATTTAAGACAACTCGTTTTCCCTAAGGAGGGAGAGTATGGGTCCTTCAAAGCCAACTCTGCAAAATCTGTCCACTATGAAATTTTATGGAAGGAAAGAAAAGCTGAACTAGAACAGTACAACACACTGTAGCCCTGTGCTTATTACTTTTCTGTCTCTGGCAAATATTTATGAGAACAATTCATACATGTATTAATGGCTTCCTTCATGAAAGTACATAAAAGAAAAAGTCTAGTTTTCAGAACTGCCATACTACATTAAATATCTTCGCAGTCATAATAAAGTGTGATGTTGGATGCATTACTTTTTTAAGAAAATAAAATGTGTATAACTTGAAAAAAGTTATCTTTTAAAAAAAAAATTTCTGAACTTTTTTTATAAAATAGAAGTTGTTTACTTTTTTGGTAAAAGTAAATTTACTAATAAATAGTAAGGATTCCAGGATGAATCCTAAGTTTTGAGCCTGAATTTTAAAAATTCAAGAGAGAATTTCTTGGTAATGTCATTTTATTAATAATGCTAGCATTTTAATCAAAAAAGATTAGTGCCACTCTCAAATGCCAAAGGCCCCTCATGGTGGTGGTTTGTAGCTGAGGGTGGCCGTCAACTCTGATTAGTTAAGAATTAATTAGAGAATGAATATTATAATAAGGTACTGGACCTATTCTAATCAGCTGTGATTATGTCTTTTACTTCAAAGTTACCTTCAGCCTTGGGCATTCTATTAAAACAATTTATCCCCACCCAAACCTGAGTAGAGCACCATGGCTTCCCCACCTGGGTGGGGTCTTAACAAAATTGTTAAGAAAGTTAAACCAATCTCATTATCCATAAGTCCTTCAAGAGACTGAACTTTGAAATGAGAACTTTAGAGTAAGGGGGCAACTCTGGACCTTGCCAGATCGTTTTTTATTAATAATCATTTCTCTCAAGCCTGAAGAATTTGGAGGATGGTATTGCCCTCTACAGTAATAGGGAAATTAGGAGATGGGGATGTTTTGTGGGGGAAAGTACTAAGTATTGTTTTGGACAGGTTGAGTTTAAGAAGTGTACTGGTTGGTTGGTTCCTCCCAGAACTTTTCATTGAAGGAGGAGACCCAGGTCAAAGAGGTCTTCATCCTTCCCTGGGCTGTACTGATGACTCATTTTCACTGGACTTTTGTTACTATGTCCACGTCCAGATTTGTTTTCCATCCCCATGTCTTTCTGCTTGTTTTTGCATGTTGTCTTCCCTCCTTAGAATGTAGGTTCCTTGATACTAAGTGAAGTGAGCAGAACCAAGGGAACACTGTACGCAGTAATGTCAGTATTGTATCTGAAGAGCTATGAATGACTTAGCTATGCTCAGCAATACAATGATCCAAGATCATCACAAAAAGAACTCATGATGAAGAATGCTGTTGGCATCCAGAAAAAGGATTATGGAATTAATGGAGATCAAGCCTATATCAGATTGCTTGCTGTCTTGGGAAGGGGAAGAGAGGGAGGGAGAAAAAAATTTGGAATTCAAAATCTTATAAAAACAAATGTTGAAAATTATCTTTGCATATAATTGGAAAAAAAAATACTATTAAGTGAAAAAAAGAATTGACTGTCTCCCTTTTTCTTTCCATTTCTTTCTTCCTCTCTTTTTAAGGCTTCTTGCACAAAATGGCTAATATGGAAATGTTTTATATGACTGCACATGTATAACCTATATCAGATTGCTTTCTGTCTCAGGGAGTGGGAAAGGGAAGAAAGGGATAGAACTAGAACTCAAAACTTTAAAAAGAATGTTAAAATTGTTTTTATATTAGGGATATTATAATTGGGGAAAAATAAAATATTATTTCTAAAAAACGTAAATTCCTTGAGGGAAGGGAATGTCTTTCTGCTTTATTTGTATTTTCCCTGACTGTTGCTTACTTGGCACATATTAAGTCCTTAATAAAAGCTGACTGTTCTTGACACCTAGTTAAAGATTAAGCTTTCTACTTAATCTTACATTTAAATCTGTCTCTAGTTAACCCCTGGCCTCTTTGTGGTGAAAGCAAAATTTTACTGGAATTGTTTGGGTAACAGAACAGCAGATTGTGGATAGACAAGTATAAGAGAGAACATTGAAGAAAGAGCTGACCTTTTTCTGGGGACTTACTTCAGCCTAGGTCAGGGCTGGAGAACCTGGTCTTCTAGGTCCTTGGTGCAGCCTTTTGTCTGAGTCCAAGTTTTACAGAACAAATCCTTTTGTTAATGGGATTTGGCCTGTGAAATTTGGATTCAGTCAAAGGGCTGAACTTAAGGACCTAGAGGGCTACATGTGGCTAGAAGGCGGCTTTAGTTGAATTTGTTCAGGCAGGCCTTGGGTGTCAGTATTTTGGGGTTTCGCACCCCAAACCTCAACAGATGGGTCCCTGACCTCAACACTGGTACGGGAACTGAATTTTGGTGTAGGGTAGGGCAACACCTTAACATTTCAGTGAATCTTCAATAATTCCTTCATAGTGTCCTCTTCCCTCAAGTCCAAGAGTTGGGCCCCTCCAGAAAGTAAATATTTTGGTGCTGTTAAACGATCACTCCTGCCTTTCAAGCAAAACTGTGATTTTTTCCAGACTAAAATTCCCTTGGAATGGGTCCTTGAAACTTTCTAAAGAGTCAAGGGGAGCTCTGTTAACACCTTAATATAAATTATTAAATATCTCTGTTTCTGAGTCTGAAGTCTCACTGCCAAAAGCCCATAAGATCGCCACTTTTTTCCGAGTCGCTTCCATCCTCAGCTTGTGATTAGTCTTTTTGTCTAAAGCTTGTAACTTACCTCTCACTGTCTTCCCCTCTGCTATCCAAACAACTGCCACAGCCCCTCCTCTGGGATTTTTTAAAAAATTTAGTTTTATTTTTTCAATGAACAAAAATCTATTTCCTCTCCCCACATCCCCTCACCATCATTGCGAAAAAATTGTGACAAATATTCAGTCAAATGGGGAATGACCCTTAATTCTGCAAAGTGATGCCCTCATCAGAGAAATTTATTACAAAGATTCCCACCCCCAGTTTTCCTCAAATTGACTGTATTTGTACAAAACTTTTTAATTCTACGTAATCAGAAACTGACCACGTTATCTTTTTAATTCCTTGCTCAAGAACTCCTTCCAGATGGATAGTTCTGAAAGGTAATTTCTCTAACTTGTGATGTAGCTCCAATTAGACCTTCCCAATTTTTGGCAGACTGCTTTCCAGTTTTCCCAGTAGTTTGTGTGAAATAGTGAGTTCTTATCCCATACGCGGTGTACCTGATCAGTCTCTGCAGTTACTGACCTGTACCAAATAATTTTGATGATGACTGCCTCCTCATTTATGATTTAATCCTTCTCTAGGATCGTGTGACGACTCCCTGCAAGGAAAATCTCCATTCCTTCTATTGTTAGCCTGGCCCAGCCCCAAACTAATTCACCCTCTGGCCTAGGCCGTTCGGTCTACAAACTTTTATTAAGCTACGTGCCGGGTACTGTTAAGCTAATCTGTGAGGGCGACAGAAACTGACCAGCAGCACAAACCTCCGCGCACATGCGCAGGTCCAGCCTGGAGGCTCCGCCTACTCTACCCTAGCCACCAGCCTCCAGCCTCGTTCCCACCGCGGCGCCTCCGTGCGTGTCCCCGCCCCCTCGGGGGTGGGGCTCATGCGTACGCGTCCCTCTTGTTTTCGAGAACCTTCCTGACGTTGGCCCCAGTCCGCCTGTCGGAGTCCGTCGCGAGCGGCAGCCGTTTGGTGTCGCTCGGTCCGCTTGGGAGGTTAGCTTCGCCCCGTCGGAGCGCGTTTCCTTGGCCGAAACGGTGAGTTAACTCTCGGGTGTCTTTTTTTAAGGGTCCCGGCAACATCCGCTTTTCGCTCTGGTCCTTTTGGCGACTGCGAGAAGAGCGTCCCCATCCCCCCGCCCATCCCCCCTGCGGCGCCGCCTTCGCGGGGCTCCAGCCGGCGTGCTGTCATCGCCTCGGGGGCGAGAGGTTGTGGAATCGAGACGGAATGGCCCAACTCCGGCTTCCCAGAGCGGCCTCTTTGGGGAAAGGCGGAGGTTTTGGAGCGGAGCCCCAGGCCGCGGGCGCCATATTGTCTTCTCCGGGCTCGTTCGGCCGCGGCAAAATGGCGGAGTGGGGGAGGGGAGAAGGGAGGTCCGCCTGCCCCGGACTGTCCGTCTTGGCCTTCCCTCGCTCGACTTGTGTGCGGACGTTTCTGTGGTTGAGTCTTACTGAGGGAAATCGGGCGCGACTCGGTTTGGGTGCCCCTGGGAAAATGGGGATCCCGGCAGGCCGGTTGTTGTGAAGTGGTGGAGCCTTCGGTGCTTGCGGTGAGCGGAGACGGAAAAGCTGGGCGGGGAGAAGGTCGGCCACCTTCTCCATTGTTAGGTCGCCGGCGCTGGCCGCTTTGTGGCTGGGGTCTGCCGAAACCCTTGGGTTTTCTGACGTGCCCCCTTTGCCGCCTAATGTGGCCTCGGGTTTTCTTCCAAAACACGTCTTCACCGTCTGCAAGAGGATCTCGTTAGGGAAAAGCTCTCTGGGCCGGTCAGCCGCTGTGTTAACCCAAGACCGCGGGATTTATCCCGCACCTCACGCAGGCCGCCCCTGATCGATTAGACGTGATGAAGCGCAGCCCCGGCAGTCTGATGTTTGGCGATCAGAGCAGCCTGAGGGATAGGGAAGTATTGGGCTCTAGGTAATTGGTAATATCAAGCCTTTGTACTAAAATAAAAGGTTATTAGGAAAGGTAACTAGGAAAAATAACTGAAACTTTTAACGTTGGGTTGTGGAATGAAGGGCTTCAGGGAGGAAAATATTTTAAAATAACTACCATAATTGAATCTTAACAAATCCTTTTTCATAAGTCTGAAAATTGGGAATTTCATTTGTGCGCAGGAGTTTGAAGAATCTCGTTTTATGTGGTTATTTTCATAAATGCTGTGGTTCTAGGTTAGGGCAGAGTGGAAGGCATTATTGTATCATCTTTGGTTCTAGGTGTCTGCTCTGACTTCTTTCTTGGGCCTTCTCTTCTGTCTCTGTGCCACACTTGATTTTATCAACTCCCATAGATTTAGTAACCATCTCTATGCTGATGATTCTCCAGTCAACCTATCCTGTCCCCTACCTCTTCGCTCACTTTCAGTCTCACATCTTCCAGATAGAATGAATTGGATGTCTAGTATTTTTCCTCCCGGAAGCACCACCACCCCAGTCTTTCCAGCTGGCTTAAAACCCAGGATTTGAGTGTTTGTAGAATAAGCCAACCCCCTTGACCAGTTCCTAATCTAGGACTTCATCAAGAAGCAATCAGCATCAGCCTTCAGGCTTTTTGCTGAGAATAGTTGCCATTAAGAAGCTTATAATCAGAGGAAACAGTATGTATGTATCTACTTAAATTAGCTACATAAAGTAGATAGAAGATAACCTTAGAGGAAAAGGCACATGGTTTAACCCTTATCTTTAACAGTACTTTCATTTTTATGCATGTTATGCCTCATGGCAGAATGCTTATCCTTGAAGTTTTAAAAAAAATTTTTAACTGAAAGTGTTGTCTCAAATTGTTGAAATTGTAATAACCTTTGTATGAATAATTTGGAAATTTACCCATATTCATTGTGAAAATTTTGGTGTGTGTGGATGTAAGACAGTCTCAGTCTTGCTATACATATGTTTTTCTACTTTTTTACTTGTGAACTTTGAGACTGGTGTACTTTGGAAATGGGGAGAATAGACATTTTTCATGTGCATCTAATAGACATGTAAGGTCTTAACTACATTTTGTCTGTCTTCTCAATGCTTAGTATATTGAGCTCTGCTCAATCACCTAATTAAAGCAACACCCACTTTTGGATAGTACAGATAAAACGTTTAATGTTAATTTGTTACTTCAAGTATTTTATTTCAAGTGATTTTTTTTTAAATGGCGATATTAGTATATAGTTGCTGTGGCTAACATGTTGGCAGACTTTTTCCAAACTTGCATGGTAATGGCCTGGACTTGAAACAATTCCAGCTTGAGATAGATTTGCTTATCTTGTCCACTTAATCTCCACTACAGGTTCCCTATTTATGACATCTCACACATCCATCATTTCATCTTAGTGATCTTTGAGCTTTCAGTGTCTCCCCTCTCAATCTGTCCACAGATAATAGATATTTTGAATACATATCTGATATCACATCCTCAAAAATTTAAAGTTGACACCTTATTACTTCTAAGGATAAAAATACAAAATCTTCAGCTTGACATTTAACATTGCCACATTCCAATCTCATTTCATGTTAAGTCTTAATCATGTACTTGAAATTCATGTCTTTTAAATTAGCTTACCTTATGTTCCATGTCTCCTATGTTCGTAATGCATTCTTTCTTCACCTCTACCAGATTTCTTAATTTCTTTCAAAAGTAGTAGTTTAGGTACCATTGAAGTGAAGCCTTTCCAGACCAGCCGTCCCCCATTCTACTTCCCCCTCCCGCCCCCTCCCATTGTTTTGTATTTAAAAATTATTTTGTATTTCATTAACCTGTTTGCCCTAAGTAGAATTGGGCTCTTAGAGGGTAGGGACTGTTTATTTATTTTTGTGTTTTCATTCCTTTGACTTGTAATAGTTCAGTTGCGTTTTTCTGCTCCTGTTTATATAGCCTTGAAGAAATTGGTCACTTGGTACTGTATTGAAGTAGGACTTGAGTAGAGGCATATAAGTCAAGGTTGATATCTCAAATTTGAGTTCTAAAATGCAATTTTCCTCAAATACAATATGGTTTTATGACAGTATTTGGCTGGAGTTTGCTTGGAACAGATACTTATCCTGCCCTAAGTAAATTCTGACTTTTAAGAGACCTTATTTAGAAAGATGATGCTACTTATTGTTAGGGAACTTTCGCAGATTATTAAGTCTGAGGGTGGTCACTTCTGGCCTTGAAAAATTCTGGTATTGAGAGTAATTCGACATTGTTCTTGTTTTTGTTTAGAATTTTAAAAAGCAGCCATGTGAAAATATTTTCTCATGTTGATACAATATTGTCGTATAAAGTATAATTTATGAGAACTTTTTTTTTTTAACAGATGCGACATTCAAAGAGAACAGATTGTTCTGATTGGTTTGAAAAGGAAAGTTGGGATCACAGAAAATGGAGTAGCAGTATCAGTGGTCATAAGCGAAGGAAGAGATCTCATAGTAGTTCCCGGGAGAACAAGCGCTGCAAGCACAATCACTCGAAAATTTATGATCGGTAAGGAAGTATACTGTATTATACATACTGTATTAGACTTGTTTGTTTTAATTGAAGTTTTTGTAAGTTATAGAGTGCATTTTCTCTGCCGAGTACATTGATCATTATTTAGTTCCTTATTAGTTTGACAGAAATCTATAATATTGGGTGGGAAAATTTCTGAAATGACTTCTTGTTAGTATCATTCTTATAGAAGCTTTTTAAAGAGTTTTAAAGTAGTTCAAAAGTTGATGATTCAGTTGTCTGTAATTTCTTTGTAGCCATTATTTGGAAGCCAGATGTATAAATGAGAGAGATTATCGTAATCGACGCTACATTGATGAATATAGAAATGACTACTGTCAAGGATATGAAAGCGGATATCACCACAGAGAACAAGAAAGTGGTTATCATAATCACAGTAGCAAGTCCTCTGGTAGAAGTGGAAGAAGTCATTATAAAAGAAAACACAAGAGTCACCGCAGTACAGCACATCATCGTTCACATGCGGTATGAACAATTTTTCACTATTTTGGAAATTTAACTTCTCTTCTAAGCAGGAAAACTTGGATTCATGTTTGACAGTTTGGGACAGTTATGTTATAGATGAAGCAGTATGAGTTTTTAACCTGCTTAAAATTTTTTTTAATGGCCTTGGATGAGAGATTCCTGAAATATATATATATTAGTAGTTTAGTTTTTCTGGTTGGCATTTGTTTAGCAGATTCCTTGACAAGAGTTGTTAGTGATTGTCCTTCAGATGGACGTAAGACGTAACAGACAGACAGCTCAGTTTAAGATAGTTTTTGTATAGCTGATTTAAAGATATCTATTCCAAATAGTTCATGCCACTTTCAGGAAATTCATTTGTTTAAAATTAACTAGTTTGATCATTTTTGTTGTAAATATAGATTTAAAAAAGTTTATGCATAGCTGTGTTTGTGTATACACACATAGTTAATCAGATCTAATAAACAAATGCTGACTGCAGTTTGAGGATCAGATTTGCCTCTTGTCTGTGTATTTAGCAGGGCATGCTGTCTGATCTTTTTTTTTTCCTTATATGAAGCTGTTTTGATATTTTAACTTCTTGAACAGCTGACATGTTTCTAAGAACACTGCAAAATATATCAGCATATTTTATGCTTTTCAGCATTTCCTTCAGGAATTATTACTACATTTTATTTATTTAACTGTTAAACATTCTTTAAAACTAATTAGGAAACTTTAACTTAGCCACCAGGGCTACTTGTGTCAGACAAGCAAATCAATGTCCTGGAATTTTACAACATTAATTTAAGGACACTAGAGACTTAAATTACATTTCAGTACATCAATTTTTTTTTTTTAAGGAAAAAAGATTGTATTATGTTTTGTTGCCTTGCCACTTTTAAGTATCTTATCTGAAAATCTGTTCCTTGCCATGTTTTTCTCCTGTTAACATAAACTATGTGCCCTGTGAATTTCTGGGGACTGAATTTGAAATTGCTCCTGCCAACCGTTTGTGGCCTGGCGTGTATCTGAATGCCTGAATATCTCCCCGCTGAATGAATTTCGTATTCTGCCCTGAATTCACTCGGGTTTATTGATTGGCTGGACGATCTTGGTGCGGCCCACTTGACGTTTCCAGAAGAGTCACCGAAGGAAAAGATCCAGGAGTGTAGAGGATGATGAGGAGGGTCACCTGATCTGTCAGAGTGGAGACGTACTAAGTGCAAGATGTATAGAATATTTTTCAACACTTATTAACTTTTCAGATAGCATAATCTGTTTAGCCTAAGATGTCAGGGATTTGAAAGTCTTTTCTTTCTCCTTTTTTTCCTTTTGTATTCTTTTGGTGGGGGGACTGTTTTTGCTTTCCCTAGAAAATTAAATGCTTGCTATTCAGCACTTCCAAGATAGTAATGTTAGTTAACTTCAGAATGCCAAAAGATAGTTAAAAAATAATTGTTTTCAGAGTTATCCAATAAAATAAATGTCTAGTGATAAGTAGTGTCTAGGGCAATCTACATTAATAGCATTTATCGCTCATGACGATAAGTAAAATGCTGCCATTTCTTGTATAAGTAAGATTTATTTCTCTTTTTTAGATGAAATTGTTGATACTTTAGGCGAAGGAGCTTTTGGAAAAGTTGTGGAGTGCATCGATCATAAAGCGTAAGTGTTTGGCCTGACTTTTTTCCCTACCTAAATTTTTTTTCGTGCTCTAGTTAAATAAGACTAGGATCATTTGTCCATACTGTCTTCTTAATGGAGAAGAGAAATTGGACAATTTTGGGACAGGGCTTCAACTTTTTCCACTGAAGATACCCCCTTCGGCCCTTCTTAAACTGTGGGTTGTGAACCCATATAGAATACAGTCAAACAAGTATCTTTTTATACTTGGATTCCTACTGTTAACAAGTCATAGTTTGGATTTGTGGAGACTTAAGGAGGATTTGTTTTGGACAATCTATTCTATTGATAAAGATAGCCTAACTTTATAAGGGTTACAAAATATTTACCCCCAAAGCAACCCGGTGTAGGGATAGGTATGATAAATAATATTCTTTCAATAGATGAAAGAAATGTTTACCCACGGTCATGTAGCTAGCAAGTATATGAGGAGGAATTAAAACAACCTGGGCTACTGACTCTTAAAAGTTGTTGGACTTAGATTTCCACTATTGGTGGTTTGTAGGTTTTTATCAAGTATACACAGTACTTATTCTGATCATTTTTAATCTAGACAATTCATTTATTGATAGGACCTTTTCCAGTGATTAGACAAGAAAAGAAAAGTTTGAAATTATGGACCATTTTTACCCTCTTAATAGCGTAAGTGCTACATTGGCAGATATTCAGTACTTATTATGAAATAGGCCATTTAAATTGAATCGTTCCAAGTGGGGGGAGAAATACGAAGCTGAAATTACTATAGCTTTTTAAGTTTAAAGGAGGTATGAGGGCTTATTGCAACAAAGATAAATTGTATCACATTCAAATTATATTTCAACTGAATCTTTATAACTATATACCATGGTTTATAAATAGGCTTTATTGTATATTATTTGTAAACCATAACCACCCCAGTATTTTGTGCTAATTTAAAAAAAAGACAGTAACTTTTTTTTAATGATTCTGTGAACTTCCCATTGAAACGTCAGCCAGTAAGAGACTACCGTATGGAGGACAAACACTAGTAATTTTAATTACAGAATCTGAGTTGGAAGAGATCAGAAGGCTCTAATCCAACTAATATCTGAACAAGAAATTTCTATAACAAACTCAAGTGGTCTTGAAAACCTTTAGTGACAGAATCTAGTATTTAGAAAATAGCACATTCCTTTTTCTGAAGCTGTGTGTAAGCAGGGCAAGTTTAATACAAATTACACATTGCTATAGAGACTTGTGAATGTACCTTCCACCTCTTTTTCACACCTGTTTATAGAATTTGAAATCAAAGCAATGAAGTGTGGTTACTGTTAGCCTTTTTACTAGAACTTAAACACAGACATAGTTGTAACATAATGATGCCCTTTGTTCAAATATCACAGAAGACAGAATTTACCTGTGATACAGTGAAATCTCATTGTAAAATAATGTACTTCAAGTTCATGCTAAAGTCTTTTAACAGTCATGATTTATACCAATGTATTCATTTCGGGCATGCCTAAAATCTTACAGGAGTATTGTAAGCTTCTACTGTATCCTTTTTTAAAATAGCCATTCTAAGATGATTCAAGTATTGGCAATTTATTTGCTTTGGAGAAAGAAGCTGATTTTAGTAGATCCTTTGAGACAATACAACTTTCTTTTCTCTTATTTCTGCCACTGCATTTTTTTCTACAGTTAAGACTTAAATTGCCACATTTCTGTACAGGATAAAGAAAAAGCAACCTTCTTTTCTCTGTTCCAAGAACTAAAGCACCTGGTTTTGTCCTTTGTTTTTCCTTTCCCTAGCTCCTCTGGAAAGATAGTGATACTGAAAAAAGCAAGTTCACCTGATGATTGATATAATATCAAATTCCTTTTTTTCCCCCCATACTTCCTTTAAGTTTGGGCTATTTATGAAGTCTTTTGAATTGAGCCAATTGAAATGTGCTCTGGAATAGAAATGGTCTTATACCCATCAGTTTGGGTTTTGTTTGGTTCACTTGGAATAGTTTAAGGAGTTATGACTTCTCTTGTTTAGTGATAGGAAAAGACATGTCTGCCCTTAGGACTGGATTTAATACTCCATTTGCTAGTTGCAGGTGATTAAAGAATGGATAGCCTTACCCCTAAATCACTAGACAACAAATAGTAAATTTAGCCTAGGACAGATAATAGACAAATTCAGTCTTCTTTTCTTGAAAGTTCTTTGATACCTTGTAACAGAATGACTCAAATGAAGCGCAAGCATTTTGCGGAGACACACACATTTTTCTTTTGCTCAGAGGGAAAAATGATAATTGATATACTCATAAAATAGAAGTTGTAATAGTACCTACTATTTAGGTATTTTTTTAAAAAACCACGAAAACTTAAAGATGGTCATTCAACATGTATTTCTTGGACAGTTACAGTATACAGTGTTTCTAGTGCTGTACTAGGATATGAAAGCATACATGATTCATGCTTCTTTCTCGGAAGAAGCTTATAATCTTATTGGGCAGCTATCACAACAACTAAGTGCTCAATTGTATGATATTGAATGTAAATTCAGTAAGAGTTAAGAGGAATGAGGAAAATTGTGGGCTGGAGATGTCAGAGCATGGGAGGCAGGGTGAGACAGCAAAGATAACTGGCCTGAATGGGAGAAAAAAGTTCCTATGTTGGAAATAAAATTTGTACCTCAAGAACTCTTTGATAATGTGGATAATGCCAGTGGTTTCCTATTAAGGAATATACACAAGGAAAGGACTTCATGTTAAGGACAGTTTTTTGGTAAAAGATATCCAGAATGACTAGAAATGATGGTTTTTAAGGCTAAAATGATAACCCAGGCTTAAGTTAATGGGCTGCTAGTTTTAAGGGGGTGGTGGTGGCAACAGGAGTAGGGATTAGAAAGTGGCACCTTTCCAAGGAATCCTATTAGGATAGGATGGTTGGTTGTAGTGAAGTTGGTATTAAAAGAGAATTCACAAAGTTTATCATGAAACACAAGAGAAAAGTGAGTTTCCAGGATAAAGGGGTGGGAGAGTCAACTATGTGAAGTAGTATCATTAGTCAAGCGAGATCAAATCATTATTGATAAAAGTAAGAGTAACTAATCTCACAGTAATGTGAACCAGTAAAGGTGAATGCAAAATTTGAGATGGTATTTTGTGCCTGCCTAAGTTTTGCTGGCAGGTAGGTAAAATAATATAATAGCTAATAGTCATGTAAAACACTTATTATGTGAATAGTACTAAACACTTTATAAACATTATCTTATATTTAATTCTAACAACTGTTTAAGGAGGTACTGTTATCCCCATTTTACATATCAGGAAACTGAGGAATAGAAGGTAAAATGACTTGCCTAAGGTCATACCTCTAGTTAAGTATTTGAGGTCAGATTTGAATGTAGATCTTCTGGACTTCAGACCCAGTGTGCCAGTAGCTGTCACAGTATATTGGATTGAGGAATACTTAAATATAATCAGTATGGTCATGTAGCAATTTACTATAAAAACTGGATTAGAACCCAGTTCTTTCCTGAAATCCTAGTTTAATACTTGCTTTACCATGTTGTCTCTCAAAGTGGGTGTTAGTTGAAGCATAAAGACCAGAAGAAAGGAGGAAAAATGATGGGGGAATCTCGGAGAGAGAGGTTAGCTTTTAAAGAGAGTGAGAACCTCTTTTATGACTAGAGGTAAGCATGAGAAATAAATGTTTGAAAGAATTAATAGGTTTGGTAACTGTCTTCCACTGGCATAGTAGGAAGTTGACATCTATTGAAGGAAGGTGGGAAGAAAGTTGAAGTCTGAGAGAAAAAGATATTTGAATGGTAATCCTAGAAATTCATACAGTCATGAGTAAATTGAAAGAAAACTTGGGTTAAAATTGGACAAGACATAAGTGATGTGCCCAAGAAGGTGTTGTAAAGAAAGAAGACACTGCAGATGAGCTTGTGTAGGAAAAATATTGAGGGAATATTGGAAAGAATTAGTGTACTGAAACCAGTGACAGTAGTTGACTATGGAATTCTAGGACAGGAAACTATAAATACGAAAAAGGACTAATGAATGAGGTGGAATAGGACAAACCCACTGAAAATTTCTTGGGTGTCATAGTGTATACTCAAGAGAGACTGCATGAGAGAAGGTGGTTTTGCTTTTGGGAGTATGCTGAGCTAATGCTTAGGTAGGAGGTAGAACAGAGCCTTTTGATCAGTGTGTCTACCCAAATTGGTGGATAATTAACTTGGGGAATTAAATGTGAAGGATTTGGAGAGCAGTTAACATGGGTATACTAGTATTGGTTCACATGAAGTAATTCAGATACTAAAGGCATCTGAGAAAAGAGAAATAGACTTCGGAGGAAGTAGACAGCAGAGATTTAGAGAGGAGTAGTATAAATTGATGAAATAATTTTAGGTTATAGTCAACTTTTGGAGTTCAGCTCACCCAGTAATTTTTAACTTTTTTTCCAGGGGAGGTAGACGTGTAGCAGTAAAAATAGTGAAAAACGTGGATAGATACTCTGAAGCAGCTCATTCAGAAATACAAGTTTTGGAACACATAAATTCAACAGATCCTAATAGCACGTTGTAAGTATCCAATTAAAATTTGAGGTCATTTGTTTATTAAACACTGAAAATTTCTGAAATTTTTGTACTGCTTTAATCTATTTTAGTCGCTGTGTTAAGATGTTGGAATGGTTTGAGCATCTTGGTCATGTTTGCATTGTGTTTGAACTTCTGGGACTTAGCACTTATGACTTCATTAAAGAAAACAGCTTTTTGCCATTTCGAATGGATCACATCAGGAAAATGGCATATCAGATATGCAAATCTGTTAACTGTAAGTGCTTACAATGTGTTTGCTTAATTTGTTTGTTGAAACTTGTAAGAAGGAAACTTTGCAGCAAATTTTCTCTTTTCTTCATTCTCAGTTTTGCACAGTAATAAACTAACTCATACTGACCTGAAGCCGGAAAATATTTTGTTCGTGAAGTCAGACTACACAGAACAGTATAATCCCAAAATGGTAAGCATGTTTTTGTATGTGAATATTCTAGAATGAATATTTTCCTCATTCTATTCTTTTTTTTCCTCCCTCATTCTAATTCTGTTCTTAACATATATGTTTGATTTTTTTCAGAGACGTGATGAGCGTACAGTAAAAAATCCAGATATTAAGGTTGTAGACTTTGGAAGTGCAACATACGATGATGAACACCATAGTACCTTGGTTTCTACAAGACATTACAGAGCACCTGAAGTTATTTTAGGTTAGTGTTTACTTAGATGTTCTGAGAAATTTTGATTTTCTTCATTCTAATAATTAGAGTAAGAACTAAAGATGCTTCGTTTGAAAATTTTAAACTACATTTCAAGTCTGAAGTCTGCATTTCATGAGTTGTCCTTTTTATGTATACCTGTATAATCTCTACTTTACTAAAGATTCCTGAAACATTTTTATAAATCATTTTCTCATTTGAATATTATTTTGTTTTTTGGTTGACCTTAAATTGGCTTGGTGATTCAAACAGCTTTGTTTTGCAGCTCTAGGATGGGCCCAGCCATGTGATGTTTGGAGTATAGGATGTATTCTCATTGAGTACTATCTGGGATTCACAATATTTCCTGTAAGTAACTGAGGAATTTGTCTTAACGTTAATCTTGTTGGTATTGGACAGGGCATATCTATTTCTATATTTTGGACCATTTTTGAGTATTAACTAGCTTCTGACTCAGTTTTGGTTAGATGAAAGCTAACAATTCAAGAACCAGTTTAAAAGGTTTCTGGTGCGTTTATAGTTCTACACGGTTTACAAGGAAGTCTAGAGTAAATGGAGAGAGTCTGCTTCAATGAGCTTAATTTTCATAGGTCTGAACATTTTTGCTTGGTTTTTAAAGCCTTTTTTTTTTTTTTTGCATATTTATCTTAGTTATCTCAAGTAATTAAAAGTGACGTATTTTCAATGTAAGTAAAATAAACAGATAAAGTCTCAAACTTAAAACCTTTATTTTAAAACTTTTATTTTAATCAAGGCTGTAATAGCCAGTTTTCTTACAGTATATATAATGTAAAGTAAAAGTAGTCCATCGCATATAAAACTCGAATAAGTGGATCCCACTTGTAGGCTGCCTGGTCATTTCCCCCCCACCCTTTTATACTTCCAGGTCTACAAAGCTGGAAGATTGAATTTAGTTGAGAGGTGTATGTGGGTCATTGCTGAGTTATCTTGGCCAATTAAGAACAATTGTATATAAACAAATCAGAATAAATACTTAAAGCTAAAATGGCCATGAAATATTTAACAAATGTTTAGGTATTCTATAATAAATTGAACCTTTTCATTTTAAGTTAATTGGATAGAAAAGAAGATTGGTAAACCAGACAGTTGTTTCAAGTTCTGCTATCCCTCTTTACAAATTCACCAAAAACTTGTTTCTTTTCATTATCTATATAGTTTAGTGATTTTTTCTATCCCTTGCATGAGAATCCATCTTAGCTCTACAAGTTCTCTCTAGTAATCTCATCACACTTGATCTTCCCTGGATGTGTAGGCTCATTTGTTGTGTGTGGTTACTCAAAATTTTGTGCATTGTTTATTTCCATTTTATCCTTCATGATGCTATATTGCTCAAACTATATAGCTTAGCAGTTGTGCACTAAAATTCTGATGTGTGGGATATTAATGTACGGTGGAGTTAAATTTGATTTTATTGATACGTTTTGTTTGAATGGGAGCAGTCACTTCCCAACCAACTAAAAAAGTTGTATTGTGTCTTTTGGGGGAGTGGTAGTTAATTACATGTAAAAACAATTTTTAATTTTATTTTTTAAAATTTTTAAAAATTATCTTTTCAGTCACTTCAATATATCTTAGATTTTTTTCCCCTCCTTCCTCCCTACTTCCCCATTCTCTCCCTGAGACAGTATACAGTTTTATATAGGTTCTACACATACATTCCTATTAAATACATTTTCATCTTAGTCATATTGCATAGAAGAATTAAAATGAATGAGAAAAATCATAAAACAAAACATAATACAGAAGAAAATGGTCTGCTTCATTCTGCGATCCAATTGCTGTTAGAGATCATTGGGAATTTTTTAAGTCCTTGCATTGCAGTGAAGTATTAAGTCTACCAGAAAAATACCTTGCACGCTGGTTGTTGCTGCGAGCAGAGTTCTCCTGGTTCTGCTCCTTTTCACTCAGCATCAGTTCATATTAGTCTTTCCAGGCCTCTCTGAAGTCTTCTGTTCATCATTTCTTATAGCACAGTAGTATTCCATAACATTCATATACCAACATTTTCTTAAGAGACAGTAGTAATAATATGCTTCCACTTTAATAGTTTGGAATTAGCATTGGCCATTATATTGGTATTTGTTTGTTTTTTTTTTCCTCTTTATACAAGTGTTTTCATTGTCACACTTTTTTTTTTTTAATCATTTTAGACACATGACAGTAAGGAGCATTTGGCAATGATGGAAAGGATTTTAGGACCTTTACCCAAACATATGATTCAGAAAACCAGGTATGTGTAATAAGGCCCTCATTTTATGATTTTATGGAGTTCTTTTCTCCAAATAACCCTGTGAGGAAGGTATCAGTGTCTTCAGTTATATGGATGAGGAAAGTGAGGTTAAGCTAGGTCTTCTAGCTTTCCCAGTCAAACATTCTTGCGTATTTGCAAATATATTAAATGACTATTACAACTGAATATAACTTGGGAAAAAATATTAAATAACTGCAAACTAGGCAGTTAGGTAGTACAGTGGATAGAATGTAGGATTTAGGATCCTGGAGACCCAAGTTCAGACATTTAATTGCCTTGTGGCTGTGGGAAAGTAACTTAACTTGTGCCTCAGTTTCCTCATACATAAGATCTACTTCCCTGGGTCGTAAGAATCAAATTAGATAAAATTTGAAAAGCACTTGGCAGACCTTAAGGAGGTACTATTATTAATAGTAAAGTAGCACTAAATTGTGTTAAGTTTATTCAGATAAGTTTCTGAGTCTAAGTATGTTGCTTCAGTGGATTATTGGTTACTACTTTTGATGACCAAAATACAGTGTGTCAACTCGAATTTTGAGATTTAACCTGATTGTGTGAAGTATCATTTTGGTACCAGATTGATACCTTTGCCTTTTTTTGGATATCCTCATCTTTAGACTTATCCCCATCCCAATAGTTTTGTGACTTGTCACATGTCAAATATTTTTTGGTATTTCATTAACATTTTATTTGTTTTTTGATCAAGTGATGAGTTCCACAATGGTATTCTGATCTGTCAAGGATAAACTCACTGAAATTCTACTTTATTTTAGGATACAAAAATATTTCCGTCATTACCAATTAGATTGGGATGAGCACAGTTCTGCTGGTCGATACGTTCAACGGCGTTGTAAACCATTAAAGGTAAGAGATTGTTTTATGAGAAAGGTAAACCCTAAAAGCAAACTCAAAATTATTTGCAAAGATTCGAAGAAAAGATCTACCTGTATTAATTTCTTGATCTGGTTTTAGGAATTTATGCATTCCCAAGATGCTGACCATGAGCTTCTCTTTGACCTCATCCAGAAAATGTTAGCATATGATCCAACTGAAAGAATTACTCTCAAAGAAGCCTTGAAGCATCCTTTCTTTTCTTCACTGAAGAAAGAAAATATGTGACCTGTGTTCAATCTACATTGTACAGCTCTCCAAAGGAGATTATATAGACTGTGTCAGTCAACATTAATTTTTAAGTCGTAAATTATTTTGTACAGTTAGCTTTGTAAAATTCTTAATTTTTGTATCACTGCCATGTTTATTTTGTTTGAACAGTTTGGTTTATTGTTGAGTATCTAAATAAATTTATGAAAACCTTTTTAATTTGCTTGCCAACATCGTTTTCCAAACAGCAGTTTTTAAGTGTGTTCCGTTTGCATTAACATGTACAATACACTTTTTAATTGTGATTTCATCTTTCTTCTTTTAGTGGAGATTTAAGTTCTTTTATAATTACTTGGCATTAGTTTCTTAGGCATTTTTTGTTGTTGAAAGTTTTAAACTTTCAAAATGAGTTTCCTGGTTCACTGTCATTGTCAGTTTTTCACCTCCCTGTAAAAGATTTCCTCCCTCTTCTCCCTTCAAAAACACCCTGTGATCCAGCAGCATCCTATAATATATATCAGTGTGTGTTTTCAGTAGAATTTAATTGGATGGTCCCTATGAAAGAGTGATCTAGTCATCTAAGTCAAAACCCAGTTAATAAGGGATATAAGGTTGTTTTTTTTTATATTATTACCATGTAAGATAATGTGTACTTGATTTTCGGTATAGAACTTAGCTTTCTTTTACATTGAAGCAGATATTCATGCCAAGATCATGATGGCACTTCACTAAATATGCTCATATAAACGAAAAAAAATACTGAGCATCTTCTGCATGAATATTGAACAAGTTTTAGGGTTTTTAAAAAAACATTAAATTTTATACACATAATATTTATGCAGTACTTAGTGGGTTTTAGTGTATGAGGCAGGTAATACCTTAACCCATTTTTACAGATGAGTAGAGTGTCCGAAGCAGAGGAAGTTTTTAAAAATTTAGTTTCAAATTTTTTTCTCTTAATCCCACCCCCGAGGTCCCCTGAGTGAGACAGCAATGTGATATGGGTAATATGTGTTAAAAGTACAGAAAGTGAAAAATGGTATGCCTCAGTCTGCATTCAGACTCCATTTTAATCATGAGTTCTTTGGGATTGTCTTGGATCATTGTATTGCTGAGAAGAGCCAAGTCATTCATAGTCTCACTTTGTATCGGTTGATATAAGTCTCAAGTTTTTCCAAAATCAACCTCATCATGTATCACCACTTGTTTAGCCATTTCCCAAATTTTGGGCATTACCTCATTTTCCAATTCTTTGCCTCTTCAAGAAAACTGCTATGAATATTTTTTGTACAAATTGTTCCTTTCCCCATTACAAATTCTTTCTCCCCCTCTTCTCCCTCCCCGCTAGAAGAAGGGAAGAGAAACTCAAATGATTTGAGTTGTTAATGCCTGTTGCACTGCTGCACCTAAGCTGGCAACCAGGGGAGAGGCTAGATAAAGCAGTTGTCCTTGGTTTGTAGGAACGTTTTTACATGTCCCTGAATTCTCACCCCCTCTTCAAAAGAGCATTGGTAAAATTCTTAATGGGATTTATTTTTAACAGTTTCAAAACTCAGTGGGTTGCCAGAAAATTTTCCTCCAAAGTCAAATTTTGTAATTGTTTTGAGCCCTTTTGAATGAAGAATACCTAATATTATTTTGTGGTTTTCAAAACTATTCTACTCCTCTTCCCCATCCATTTCTGAACTCATCTGATAGGAAGTATCCTTTCTGTACAAATTGGAACTTAAGAGGGAGGGGGACAGCTTTGTGAATAATGGCTGTTTTCCTAATCTGTGCCCTCATTTTCACAGCTTAAAAGTGTTTTTCTGCCTGCCCAATTGGGATCTGGAACATAAAATTTTTGCTTTCCTAGTCTTGTGACCTTGATTAAAATTCCACAGGCAGCTCCTTTGGTGAAAAAAAAATGAAAGATTATGAAGTTGATTTAAAATACTCATTTCTAACATACCAAGCTAGAGAAGATCTAGATCATACCCAGGTTGGTAGGAAATCTATCACATATTCAAAGAATTTATTTGAAGAATGGGTGGTGTTGTGAGCCATTATAAATCAATGATTATATCATCAAACTATCCATTAACCATAATTAGTGGTTGCACCAGTAATGAGTGGAAATTGCAGAAAGGAAATTTTGTGGTAAAAAATATCAGAGCTTACTTAAAAAGTTTAACAGGTTGCTGTCCTAGGGAAGTAGATCCATCCCCCAAGAATCTGGAGATGTTGGCTGAAAGACAACTAGCTGAACCATCATTTATGTTAGGAATTTTATTGATGGGATTCTTGGTTTGCCATAGATTAAATTAGCAAACCAACCCACAGAGAATTCTTGGCTCATCTTAATTTTAAGGAATTTTGTAAATGCTAAATTTTATGAACAAATGAAAAGGAATTACTAAGCTTTTGGGATTCAAATTTAGGAAAACAGCTCTTGACTAAGAAGCTGTCATACTGAGGGAAAGAACACTTGAGTACTTGCCAGGGCAAGGGTCTTAAGAGTGCATGGTGGGAGGAACCATAGGGTAGTCTTTGACATGTCCTTTTCAGCAACAATGGTAGTGGTTTCAGCAACAATGGTAGTGGTGATTTGATTACTATCCTCAAGAATAAGGTGGAATGGAGGAGAGCAGAAGAGATACATACAGCAGGCTCTCGACAATCAGGACGTGACCCTTCTCAATCTTGAGTGGCTAAGCTTTTCTGGAGGTCTACTAGGGATGGTGTAGCTACCGCTACAGATGACCAGATGTCCTCAATGAGTATCTTTGCTGTTGTATTTTATTTTCATCACGTTTCAACCAGAATGCAAGCTGTCCAATCATCTACCCAGTATCTAGTCTGCCCTTGCATGTAATGTACTTCTTGTTGACCCACCGAATTACATGGAACTGAATGATTCCAGATGGAGTGGGAAAACCTACATTGAAAGTAAAGCCACCTCCCCTAAAGGAAAGCCATAAGAAGCCTCCATCATAATAGTTCTGAATTGGGGAGGTCAGAAGGGCAAACGACCCATTTTGGCTGCATTCACTAGGGGCAGTAGTTCCACCAGAACTTCTACCAGAAATTGTTTCTTTTCTATTCTAGATTTTAGCGAGTGCTCTCCCTAAAAAAGTGGGTTTTTCAAATGGGTGTTATGCTCTGCTTAAACTGGAGTAAATAAAGATCAAATTAAAAACTGCTGCACAAAAATTAAATGCCATAACGTTACTCTAGAGTTGACATGCCTACTCAAGCTGTAGAATAGACATCTAGAAAATAGTGCTCTGATAGAGGTATGAACCTCAAGGAGGTTAAAATGATCATGGGGCTTTTTTTTTGTTTCTGAGCAACTGATAAACCTTGATCCCACTTACTGGGACTCTTCACATTCAGGGATGAATTTACTTTCAAGCAGAGGTAGGAAGCAAGTCCTTTATTTCCTTATACTTCTTTGGACAACCTTGGCTTACTTATACTTAATTACACTATTTGCAGTACCCTCTATGTAGCTGGTTCTTTTTTTTTTTTTTTTTATTAATTTTTTTATTTTTTTAATGTTTAACAATCACTGCCATACAATTGCGATTTTATCCCTCCCCACCCACCCCCCCACTACCTCCCTCCCTCCCCACGACTGCATACAATTCTGTATAGATTCTACATATACTTTCCTATTGAGTATATTTTCACTATAGTCATGCTGTGTAGTCAGACTAAGATAAATGAAAGAATCCGTATAACAAATCAGAACATGATACACAAACAGATACACATACACAAACATGATCTGCTTATGTAGCTGGTTCTTAAGGCAGACACTCCCCTTGGTGGGGAGGGGTACTTAAACAAATTGTTGTTTCTTCCTACTTCCCATTTCTAAGTGGGCATCTTTTGGAATTGCCTCTCTTACCTTATCTGATCACTTATCTGAACTTCAGTTTTTTTGTTTTTTTTTCAATATTTTTCTCTTTTTATCCATCAATGTATCACACTTGTAAAGATTTTTTTTTTAAACCAGCACTACATTCCTTAGAGACAAACTGATATTTACCAGACTACAACATAACCTTTTATCTGAATTAAACCTCAGCCAAGTTGTTTTTATCCGTAACTGGCATTGGGCAACTCACTTATGAAACCACAGTGCCATCACTTGTCCCATATCGCCTGTAGCTTCATAACTATTTCTCTTTTACCCAGGAACCCTGAGGGTCTTCCCCTCCCAGTTTGAATTTTTTTTTTTTGAATTTCAGTTCTTAAAGAGGGATTTTAAACTGTGTTTAAAACAAAGTGACCTTGTACACATCCATAATATAAATTCCAATGAGCCCCAGGTCTTTATTTATAATGGTAGGTCTTAGCTTAGTAACTAGTCCCACTCCATGAAGCACTTTGTACTTTGCTGAGAAGTGGATTAATGATTTATCTATGCCTACTTTTTCCTCATCCCTAAAGTGCTACAAGTCATCTGCAGGGGTCATTGAGGGTTTCCCATCCACTAGTTTATTTACTTGACATGTTTGTTACAAATATGTTTTCTTCTTGGCTGGTGACGAATTGGGCTTTTCCATGGCTTTCTCTCACATACCACTAAACCTTACACAAAGTAAGCCATCAGCTAAGGTTAAAATATATCAACAGACATTGACTAAGGGAGTATTTGTAAGAAATTAATCAAAATGCTTGCTGAAGATGCAAAACTGTCAGGAAGTGATTACTAGTCTAAATCAGATATTGAGCAGTCACCAATATTCTTTTTACATTAACAAAGATTCTCTTTAAATTTTATTTCAGTTTCAAGGGTACAGACAAGAAGCAAGTTTCACAGTTATACATAGTAATAGGCATCAGTACAGTTACTGGGTTGGATGGCTGTAGTTAGGTTGTGGACATGTTCCAGAGTGCCAAGAACTAGCTAGTTTGCCAGTCTTCTCCACTCACCACTTTGTTCTTTTATCTTTTATATTACTCCTACTTGGAACACTACTGCATTTACATGATATTTAAACCTTAAAATGCTACAGAAATCAAGCAGGACAGCATAAAGCTTTTCTGACATAATAAAGACTGCCAAGTAAGGACTGGTCAAAAAATGGCTGCTTTGGTGTTTCTTGCCAACATTTATTTACCTGTAGGTAAATTTAACTTTTAAAGGAGCTTTGGGGTCTGGCAGCTTAAAAAAAAAATGAACTAGTACAAGCTACTTTTGCCATTAATATAAGCACCAGCATTGCCTGGCTCCTGGCTAGTTTTTCTCAGACACTCTGAAATTGTCATACTTTACAAATCAACTGTTTGATTTTACATAGTGCCCAACTACAGTTATTCATCAAGGTCACCTTGCAGAGCCCCAAATTCAATATATATGTGTATCTATATATATATGTATGTGTGTATATATGTAGTTTATGGTATAATCCCAGAATCTGTACTCTTAATAAATTGTTTATTAAATCCTTGGGAGGAAAGCCTCTGAATTTTTTTAGCTCACTGTTCCCACTCAAACTTATACTTTAGATGTCCTAAATGGAGTGATCTAGCTAGATTCCCAGACTGGAAAAATCAGTCCCAATGCAGTGTGTTTAAAATAGTTTACAATATGGATTAACAATAAGTTCATTTGAAAAGAACCATCTGTACACATTTTGCCAAAAAAAGGCTGACCTCTTGGTAGATAATCTAGGAAAATAGGACAACTAAAACCATATATATCTGTGACTCACATATAAATGGTAGGACAAGTGAGCTATTACTGCAGCTACAAAGTATAATATAAAATAATCACTTAATATGGATGCTAACTCCCCAGAGGTTAATTGGATGCCTACAAGCCAAAGAATTAAAAAAAAACAACACTTAAGCAACACTAAGCAAAAACAATATTCCTCCTGTTATCTTTAAGACCACATTAATGCATGTATTAATAAACTCCCAGACAAAACCTTATGAAATAAGGAATTTCTTTTAGTTAGGTGGTATTTAGCACATACCTCTAGTTTCAACTTCCAGTATCTCCATTTGAACAAACCTTTTGGTTCCATAAAAGTTGTAACCTCAATAGAGCTGTATGTGGACAGTGATACGTACTGTCAGAAAACGAAAGTTATGCTAGGTGGTCAAGTCTGATTTTAAGAATTAGGTGACAAAAAAGAAGGAATTCGGGCAAACGTAGAAAAGTGGCTGTTTACTAGAAACCCTCTCTCTGTATTGCTTAGATAACAATACAATATATTTATTGGATTTGAAATCACCTTTAAAACTTGTTCAATAGCTCTTCGCAGCTTCTATTTTATGAAGGAATCAAGTTGTACTCAAAATTTAGTAATCCTAGTTTTCCATTACATAAATTTCATGGAATTCAACTGTTTAAAGTATTCACACTACCTTAAAACACCTAAAATACCAGTTGATAGTAGTAGGACACAACACAAAGGAAAGATGAAGCCAAAATTGTAATGGATGGACATATAGCTATGAAATATACTCACATATAATCCAGTTCAGAAATGGACTGTAATTTTTATGGTGGGCAAGAGAAAAATGGCAAATCACCATCATGTAAAGGCTAAAATTGCTTATACCCAAACAAATAACATTCACACTCTGTATGCAGAAATCCAATTAACAAATAAATTTAAAATTATTTTGTATTTAAGACTTTTGAAGACAAGAATGCTCAAATTCAAATTCCAGTCCCATTATCCAAAAGTAACCATAGCCATAATTCTATTTTCCTTTTACCAATAAGGGCTGCTCCTCAATGTGTAGAGAACTGGGGCTCAAAATGATTTGCTTACGTAATCATGAAACATTTCCCTTATAGGTTCACAGACCTTGTCTTACAAAGCTTTAATGAGGAGCACGAAAGCCAGCTCATGAAAAGAGCTTTACAAACTAGAAGAGGAAGCCCATGTTACTTCCACCGAAGACCAACACTCTAAACCGAATTAAGGTTAAGTCATCAGTCACCCATACTACTTCACTTGAAGAGCTGAATGTCTTCCCCTTAACCCCAACAGTTGATTAATTTTAAAAAGTCAAAAAGCTCTGTAGCTAATTTAACTTTCAACTTTAAATAAACCAGAAGGGGAAAACTGTTGAAGGCATTTTCTCTTCATACTTAAGAAACCCAGACTCAAACATCTCTAACAGAGATATTTTAACAATATTCTAACATTTTATCTTCATATTACCAGTTAGGATACACACTGACATCAAGCAACAACCAAATTTGATCACTAACACTTATTCACTATGGAAAGCACAGCATTCTTGGCCTTTCCATTAAGGACAGTTTGAGGGTGTGGGGTTGGCACCGTCAGTGGAATTCCTTGTTTGCCATAGGCAAACCCATCTCATGATTCCTTGTTAGTTTTCCATACTGTTTTATCATAAAAAATCACTTATATTGAATCTTGGCACCTGTTGGTACAAAGCCCTAAACTAAAAGAGTTAAGCTTAAATAAGTCCCCATTCAAACTCATGTTGTTTTTACTGCTTTGGGACTGGCCTGTATACTGTAACAACTTTAATGAACCCTTATGCCACTAGTAGGAAAAGATTTCTGTGATCAGGGAAGATTTAGCTTGGAAGGTCATTCACTCTCACACCGACACACACACACACACAGACACACACACACACCATACCCTCTTTTAAGTGCACACAGTATGCAATTAAACAGTTCAAGTAATTTTGATTGTATTGTAGTAACATGTGACTTCATCGTGGAGATAAATTAATCTAGCTTCGTCTAGATGATCAGAGTACTCTCAAGGGTACAGTATCTGTAGTCTGGGACATACTCAGATGAAAGCAGAATTTACATTACTTATGAACTACAAAGACACTTTCGATGTGTTATACAATGCCAGTCATTCAGGCATGAATGTTTTTAAAGTTCCAATTGAACAAAAACGGATCTATTAAACCTAAGTTTAAGGATGGCCTTTATTTTTTAAAAAAGTATTTAGGACTACAAATTACAAAGGAAGCAGATCACTACAGTAGAAACCTATTAGATAGATACATAATATCTACGTATGAAAACTTAACATACACTCCACTCACAAGACTATCAGTTATAATGCTCTTCCTTATAAGGCTATTATTGTAGTTTCAAATTATATTACACTTCATTTCCTCAAGGTGTACTTTTAATTTTAAATACCAAATTCTTGGCTCTTAATGGCACATGCTAAGATAGGGCACATTTCACCGACGTCCTGGTGACAGTTTCCAGCTTTAGTTAAGAACACCTTATTTTAAAATGATCACTTAAAATCTTCTTTCCCTACCACAAAAATTTAGCTGCCAAAAATGAGGCAACAATCACCTTCTCTTCTAATGGCTATGGCTAGGTATATAGACAAATTATCAGCAAAGTAAAAAGGTGAGCCATCAGAATAAAAAGATCGTGAGCTGGAAAGAAACTTTTTTGGCTTGTGGCAAGAAGAAAATGGCAATGGGGTAGATACTAGGCAAATGTTTACATCATCCTTGCATATGCTAGAGAATGAAGACAGCCCAGTCCAGTATGGCTGCGTGGTGTCCCATCCCTGCATTTCAATACAACAAGCAGGAGGACAGATCTGACAGTTATGCTTGGAGTCCCAAAGGGGCTCTTTGTAATCTAGAACACATTGGTCACTTAAAATAGTAAATATTTTACTGGGTTTAGGATATTCGTCATTTCCTTACATGCACTCCCTCTAATGATTCCTGTCCTATGAACTTAGAGTTCTCTAGAGTGCAAGATACTGTGAATGACAAAACTGTTTTAATAACACACACATTTGTAAGCGGACCTGGAGGTGGTGGCATAGCAGACACTCACCTACTTTTATTGGCTAAAACACTGAATGCAGAAATGTATGCAGTGGAGAGATCTGAATTTTATTCTTTCTACCTTCCTGGTCACTTGTGCTGCCTTAATTTTTCTGAATTGTTTCCCACTAATTCCTTTACTTACAGGTGAGAAACCAGAGAGCAAGGGTAACAAATTTTAGCTGCAGGCTACTTGGAAACCTTTTGCTTAAAGTTTAATAATGCCAAAAATAAGTGTTAACAGAAATACTTTTTAGTAATATCAACAAAAAGTGAGCCAATTATGTCAGAATCAATGTTCAGAAATTAACCCGAGGTCTTATATAGATTATCATCCGATGAATGGGGCTCTGAACACCATTTAATGTTGCCTTTTCATTTCATACCAAATTATCACACAAGTCATTTGCCTTTTGACTTTGGATACTTGTACAGTTTAATTTGCAAACAGAATTTCCATAACAAATTGTTTTTAACCAAATCATGTCTTGTAAACTGTTTATAGAAAACCCAGGGATAAAATGAACTGTTCATTGTGGAAGGCCTTAAATTACATTATTACAGTAGAAAATACAGGAGGTAGAAGATAACTGAAAAGACTAATGCAACATTAGATTCAAATCTATAGCTCCTGTAGCTACTTAAAACATGGTTTTAAAAACTAAACCCAACATTTTTCAGTAACCATAGAAAACAGTTAAAATAAATTTGCCATGAAAGCCCTTATATCATGCTTGATACAGGGAGGTAGGAAGATGTAAGAACCAGAAGGACACATGAGACATGACATTTTATCTACAACTCCTGTTTGCTTTACTGAGCTTGTAGTTTCACAATTCAGTCGCCTTCTTCCGCTTCAGACTCAGATTCTGGAAGAAGAAAAACAAAGGGGGGGGGGGGGGGGTCAAAACAAAGAGACAGAAAACGAAACTTTTACCTAAAACCTAACACTTTTACTAACTGCAACCTAATTCCTATTGAGTATATCAAAAACCGCAAAAATTCTGTGTAATGAAGCAAGAACTTCTGCTGTCTCTGAGTAACAAAGCACCATCCTGTGCTACAGGAGAGGAGAAGCCTCTTTAAGCCATCATAGCAGAGAAAATTAGGGTTTGATATAGCACAGTTATCAAGCTTAACTTTAGAAAGCACGATAGTGTAACAAAAAACTCATTTCTAGGGTGCGTTAAGGTTTACCCAGTACCTTACCCATAACCCTGTGCAGGATAAATATTTAATAAACAGAAAAAAACCAGGGTCAGAAAAACTAGGTACTGACTTCAACCAGTGTTTTTTCTGTCGTACCTCTCTAAATGTATGACCAGAAAGGTACCAGCCCACGTCAATTTTTAAACCAAAATGATCTAATTATTTGCAAAGCACCATTCTAAAACAAAACAAAGTTATAAGTTTACCTATTCTCAACCTTGTTTTTATTTTCTGTAAATTTTCTTAAGTCAACTTCACATGCCTAACTTATCCCTTTAAAACTGATATGTAGAAAAATTATAGTATAAAGAAAAAGCTTTTTAAAGAGTTGCAAAGGCTCACAATCTTCCATAGTACTGCCTCATGCTAAAAAGGATTTCCTATTAATAAAATGTGATTTTACAAATGCCTATTTGTTCAACACAAATGGCTAATTTTTCAGGATGTAAGTCAGTTCCTGTTTTCATAAGTTTTGAAAACAGAAAAAAATTCTGAATCCTATAGGAAATAACATATGACCATGATGGTAATTATCAATTTACTGACAATTTTAAATAAACTGCCTTAAAGATGATTAACTTACCTTCTTCTGCATTCTTGAGCCACTCTACAAATTTTTTCATTTGCTCAAGAAAGACACTTTTCCCCTTTGCAACATGTGCATCTTTGTACCACTTCAAAATGGGCTCTTCACTCAGGACTTCAGCTACAAAGAAGACCAAAGTTAATTATGACCTGCTGACTCTGAACACTTCCTGTTTCTCTGTGTGCATTTTCAGCTTCAGTATGCTGACCATTTTTACTATCTTATTAGCTATTAGATAGTGGGGCAAGTAACACTAACACGTTCACTGTCCTCCAAGGTTCAAAATGCAAGCTAAATAGATCTCTGTAAGAACAAAAACTAGAGAAAAAAAAAAAAGATTCTGCCTACTTCCAAGTGCCAATAGTAACAACAACTAAACATCTTACAAATGGAGGGCAGGACAGGTCAGAGGGAGTTGTGGTTAGTCTTTCACAACAGGACTGCTATGGACGTGTTTTGCATGGCCACACACGTATGACCTATATCAAACTGCTTGCTTTCTCAATGAGGGTGGGTGGGGAGGGAGGAAGGGAGAGAATGAACTCAAACCTTTCAAAATGAATGTTAAAAATCGTTTCTGCATGCAACTGGGAAATAAGTTGTACAAGCAACGGGGTACAGAAATCCATCTTGCCCTAAGGGAAAGGAGTGACTGGGGGTGCATGCTATCCTAGGGTGTGGGGAGAGGAGGATGGGGAAAAAATTTGGAATTCAAATTCTTGTGGAAGTCAGTGTTGAAAATGGAAAAAGCTATTCATTACAAAGTCTGATAAAAGGGAAATCCAATCCTTTGAATTATAGGGATATTTAAACAAATTTCTGTGCAGCCTGAAAACATTGGGCTATTTTATTAGATGACTTCCAAAGGGGACCTTTAATTGATCCTGTGATTAAGTCTGGGCAGACTCAGATTCTGCCTCTGAAAACTCCAGCTTTTGTTGATTACTCTTAACAGAAAAAAAATCGTGCACAATTTCTTAACTATAATAGTGTACACACACACACGCACGCACGCTCCTGGGTTCTAGATTTACATAGACCCCAAATCTTTCCCTTGATGTCAGTTTCTGAACTTTTTTTTTTTTTGCCATTTAGTCTCCTGTGAAATATCTGCTTCTCGCTTCTCCCCAGACTCCTATTTTCCACGAGTACTTCTAAACTGAGTTTATCATCCCCCTTGAGATTCACTACTCATACTCAGTTCTTTATTTCACCTTGCTTCTGCTCATTTCTTCCTGTACTGTGTTTACAATTTTTGCTGTGTCTGGGGAATATTGTAGCTTTAACTCATGATTCTTTTTGTGGTTTTTGCTTCTTCTAATCCATACTTTTTTCACTACGTAAGAAATTTCCTCCCTAAAATAACTTCCAGCTTTCTTGTAACCTCTCAAATGATTTTGAGGAACTTGAGTCTTTGAAACATTATATTAAAAGCAAATTCTAGTCAAATATTCTCTGAAGGAAGAAATTAAAGCCTTAAGGAATTCTATGACTTTGTTTTGTTTGGAGCAAATAAGAACAAAAACCAAAACAAATCCATTACCTAAGGAGCTACCATATGGCTGTTATTTTATAATGGAAACAACATCCTTTAGAATTAAGAAAACATTAGTTTATGCCTTAGGAAATACAAGTTAACAATTCTTCCTCCCCTTCACCTTTGCAGACGGACTGTCTTTTGCCTCTTTTTGTATTCTTAGCACTTAGCAGTGCCTGGCACATAGTAGGTACTTCATAAATGTTTAATGACTGACTGAGCAGGATGGATTCAATAACCTCTAATGATCCTACCTTTTCTAGCTCTAGATCCATGTTCCTGAGAAATCAGGAGGGTCCCCTTTCAGTTCTAAGTCTCAGATTCTGAAAAGTCAAAGGAGTCTTTGTTCTAAAGAAAATAGCTCATCTTCTGGGAAGTAAAACTCTAGCTTTTATCTCGGTTGACTATTGGATTTTCATCTTGGGCAACTATCTGAAGGCTTCAGTGTGGAGGTTCACTTAAAAATAAATTCCCCCCCCACCCAATTCCAAGAGCTTATCAAAGTTGGTTAAGATATTAACACCTAGTAACCTTGGTCTAAGTCTTCTGATTAACAAAATGTGCTTAAGTTAAATATCACAATCACTTGTCAAGGATTTTGGTTTATGTAAGGATAGAACAAACTACTGAGGTATCCTCCCTATATTAACATTCTGTGATTCTGCAAAGTCAATTGCTTAGATTCAATATAACAAGTGGAGTGGGTATTTAAGTATTTGACTCAAAATGAAAATTCTGAAGAGTTCCTTATGAAATTATTTCTTAAGTTAAAGCTGTGGCATTGCTGCATAACATTCTTTTAAACTAAATTTTTAACTTTCTCATTTATAAAATTTTAAACATGACATCATAGGATCAAGAAGTAGCAAGGCCTGGGGCAGGGCAAGAATTCCTCGATGATGCCTGCTACATAACCCTAGGCAAGGTCACTTAACCTCAGTGCCCCAGGGTATTCTTTAAGGCTGTAAATTGCAGAGATGTTGTTAATCTGAATGGATGTGGAAGTCTGTACATCAGGGAACTGTCTATATGAGTGATATCATGGGTAAATCCCTGTTCATGGGATCCCAAATTTAAGCTCATCTAACCCAACTCCCTTATCTGAGAGAGGAGGAAACAGACCCAAACAGCAGAAGTCATTTGCCTAAGGCTACAGGAGTAAAAGTGGTTGGGCTGGGAGATTTGAAGCCAAGTCCTGGGTAACTCAGCTCATCTGCTCCCTTCAGAGGATGCCCAGTGAACTTGGGGTTAACGGGCCAGATTCCTCCCTCCTCCCTCCTTCTCTTTGCCAAAACCTTAAACCCAGTGCACTCTGAAGCCCACACATTGCACAACAATAGGTCCCTGCCCAAACTCTACTTGAGGGCTCTTTTCAGGATACATCGTGATGAATATCTGGTCACTGGATTCAGATGGCTCTGGAGAAGTGAGGCTGGTGACCTGCACAATCCTCCCCCACTCAAAACAAAGTCAAGTGCAGGCCATGCCATCATTACTCTGATGTCATGGTCTTCAAAAATGAAGGACGAACACAGACAGACCTAACTCAAATCCAGGGTTCTTTTCTCTATATTCAACACTTGTTTCAATGAAACTTTTTTAAGTGCATACAAATGATGAAGTCCTCGGATAGGGAGCAAATACTAAAAATGGGGTTCAATGGGTTTTTTAAACATACACTCTCAACACCTTATATTACCTTTATAAAAAAGCACCACGATTTTCTGGAAGGCTTTCATGAAGTGAATGTTGTCATAACAGTACTCCTGAATCTTCAGTAACAGAGTCAGCTCAGACTGACCTTGAGTAGTAAAGGCAGCAAGTAGAGGGCTATATTGCTTTAAAAGGAAGAGAGAAAAAAGTTATCATAAAGATTCTATAATGAAAGTTTCTAGTTGAAATAACTTAAGTTGTAATTCAGTGACTATGAATTTTAAAAACAGCCAAGAAAAATAAGCTTGCTAGACTGCAAACTGGAGTCCAAAGGGGGAAAAAGCTTAAAGCTACCAATTTCAAACACTAAGAACTGCTGGACACACCATTAACACTTCACAATAAATGTGTGTATTCTGAAAATTAAAGCAAGGATGTCAACAGAACTGGATTTAGTTGTAATTTTTTATGTCACAGGAACCAGAACTTTTGTAAAATTATCTCTAATGTCTCTTTTGCTCTAAATCCATAGGATATCTAAAAGATAGGATAAACAGTTGTCTACTCCACTGCCATAGTTCAATAAACTTTGAAAGAACACCAGCTGCTTTTGCTCATTTTTGCCTATTCAAAAGCAGCAAAAATGTTTCAAAGTTCCAAAGTCAGTATTTACAATGAATTTCTCCTTATAGTCCCCTTTGATAATCTTTCCCACAGCAGTCCATATTGTATTTTTATTTGATATAACAAAATCAAACTCCTAGTTGGAAGGGATGAGGTCACCTAATCCATTGTGAGAATGTCTTATAATAAAATTGCATAAACAATGGCTTTCATGAGGGTTTCGAAGTCCATACCTTCAAATGCTTGATGGCTTGCTCTGCTACCAGCTCCTCCTTTTTGTTCCACTCCACAGTGCTCATTACACTTGACCAGACTATGCCTATAACGATCTGTTCTGGGATATTGTTTTTCTTCATCTCCTCCTTGACATACAAAATTATCTGCAAAAATATTCCAAGTTTAGTAGGAGAAATCAATTCTGGCTTTTAAACAACTTTAGCATTAAACAGCATATTTAAATCTGTGAAGATCTCCTGTCTGTTCTCCAGAGAGTGCCAATCACACACACCAGGGCTTCATACAATTTTGAAATTAGAAGGAACCTCAAATCACTTCGTGTAACACCCCTCTCTGTATCCAGGAAAAAACTGAGCCTCAAAGAGTCACACAGTTACAGTAAGTTGTAATGCCATGACAAAACTGGAGTCTCCTGATAATATAATCCATTTTCTATTATATTATCTCCAAGTAACAGCAATATTAGTAAGACGATCAACTGTGAATGATTCAGCTCTTCTCAGCAATACAATAATCCAAGACAACTCCAAAGGATTCATGATGAAGAATGCTATCTACACGCAGAGAAAGAACTGATGGGAGTGTCTGAATGCTGATAGAAGGAACATACAGTTTTTCATGTGTGTGTTCTTTCTACGTTTGCAATTGTTTTCTTTCACAACAAGACTGATATGGAAATGTTTTGCATGACTGTGCATGTATAACTTGTATTATAATGTTTGCCTTCTTAATATGGGAGCAAAGGGAAGGAGGAAAATAATATGGAACTCAAAATTTTTTTTAAATGAATGTTAAAAATTGGTTTTTTACATGTAATTTGGGAAAAAATTTAAACAAGAATAAAATGCAAAAAAACTACCCCACTCCATCTTTTAGAATTTTAAAGTTCACCCTGGCCCTTAGAAAGACACTAACTAAATAAGGAGAGGATATGAGGTAGTTAGGGGAAAACAACCTCAAGTCAATTCTTAATTCCTTAAAAGGAGTGAGGAAGAACATAAGAATAGCAGCTATTGAAGTGATAAGACACAATCATAGAAAAGTCATAGAATTCCTTAATGTTGTTAAGGAATTCTTACCTTCAGAGAAAATGGAACTCTTAGCAGACAGAGGAATGAAATTATAAGACAACTTGTAGAACATTTCTTAAAGAGAAGAAAAATAATCACTCTAATAGAGAGAATAAAAATAGTATGGATCAAAAGAAACAGAATAAAGGTCAGAAGAAATGTACTCATAAAGACTAAGAAGAGAACTAGCAGAATTAAAGCTACAATCTTCTCAAAGACAAATGGATGACCAGATAACTTACATCCTTAAATGGATCACCACGTGACATCTGTTCTTGAAGTTCTTTCTGTAGCTCTTTACGAGCTCCTATGGTTTGCTGGTTCCGAACATACTCAGAAAGTTCTTTTAGACCTGCTTCGGTAAAATATTTTGTGAAGTGCTCAACACTTTGTTTGTTAGCAGGAAAAAGTTCCTGAAATAAAACGTTTAATCAGCTATTAGTTTCACTGAGTTTGCACCCTAAGATAAATAAGAGAAAAAACAAACAACTTTACACTGATCCACATACCATCAGTCTGTTGTCCATGCTGACTTTTCGAAGACTAGCAGCTACTGCATTGATATCTTTTTCATTTATCCATGATTTAAACAGCTTTACAGCAAAGGCCGCTGACACGCCTACAAAGAATTAAGAGCACTTCTCATTAAAAAAAAGTTACTCCTTAAACTAAGGACTGAAGAATGAATGATTACACAGAGCAGAAATAACCAGGGCATACAAACTCTTAAATTGTGCTTGTCCTTCATTCTCAAAAGGGGACCATGACCATAGGGAATGATGACATGACTTTCAGTTGACTTGGATTTGAGTGATGGAGGGCTGTGCAAGGTCACCAGTCCCACTTTTTCCTCCAGAGCCATCTGGGTCCAGGGGGTCTGACACTCATCAGGATGACTGGAGATGGCCCAGAATGCAATGGGAGACCCTGGCCCTTTTAGGTTAAGGTCTTTACAGGTTCTCACTCTGAGTGAGGCAGTGCTCGTTCAGTAAATGGGCCTCTTTAATTAAAAAAAAAAAAAATCAAACTGGGAGGGGAAGACCCTCAGGGTTGCAGGTTAAAGGACAAAGAGTTACTGTTTACTATTTACTCACTATTAGGAGGGCAGAGACCTATTGCAGTTCAATCTATAAGTTGCAGAGTGAATTGGGTTTAAGGTTAGGTCTTTGAGAAAGAAATCTCGTCAGTAAAGCCCAAGTTAAGGGGCAGTTTTCAGCCAACAAAATGTACCTCCTGCCCTTCTAATACACAGTGAACGTAAATACTAAATAGTAACTGTTTCTCTTTTGGCCAGAAACCCTGAGGGTCTTCCCCTCCCCATTTGATTTTTTTTTTTAATTAAATGTGTACACACATATGTATATTTATATGTGTATGTGTGTACAGGTACACATGGGAGCCATCCCGACTCACGTCTTAAAGAGGCCCATTTACTGAACAGGCACTGCCTCACTCAGAGTGAGAACCTGAAAAGACCTTAGCCTAAAAGGGTCTGGGTCTCCCATTGCATCCTGGGCCATCTCTAGTTATGCTGATGAATATCAGGCCACTGGACCCGGATTGTTCTGGAGAAAGTGAAACTGGTGACCTTGCACAGCCCTCCATCACTCAAATTTAAGTCAAATGAAAGTTATGTCATCATTCCCTGATGTCATGGTCCTCTTTGAGAATGAAGGACAAAGACAACCAGTGAGTAGTCTCCTCTCCCTCTCTTTCCCTGAGGGTGTTCTGTCCAAAAGTCAAGTAAGTCACACTTAAAAACAAAAAAATTTCTAAAACCAGCTGCTACCTATTTCTTGCTTTCATAAACCTCAAACCTTGAGTCAAACAAAAAGGCAATAGACAAAGTTAAATAAATTACCTTCTTTAACCAAATTCTCATTATAAAGGCTGTTAAGAATGGATGCATTAAGTGTCCCATTGGCCAGAAGAACCCCAGTCAACATGGCCAGTTTGTTCCTCTCAGACTCTGAAAAACCCTTCAAGAATAGCAGCAGCTATAGGAATAAATGATTAAGTTTTAAAAATCACAATCAGTACAATCTCATGCACAACAGTAAAATTTGTGAATAAGTCTGTAAAACTTTCCTTACAATCCTGTTAAGTTTGAGCCTCCCAGGTCCTATTGATTGATTCCCCATTTAAATTCTTAACAAAGTTTACCCAGGATTTCCATCCCTTAATTCTGTGAAACATTTACAGCAAACAGAAGCAGAATTATTTAAATTAATTTAAAACAGATATGACAAATAAATAATTAGATGCTAAAAAGTAGCATATATCTAGGTAACAAATTTTTATTTTTCAGGTTGTTTTTCCTTGTCTTCCTTCACTAATAAACTTTTTTACTTAAGTTATAAATTCTGACACAATTCAACGACCAAATAAGTGCTCCCTAAAACGAAAATTTTAGCATTGAAGGGATAAATTGAAATAAAAAGCAAAATTATTATTTGAATGAAAAGCATTGAATTAATTAAACTCTAAGAACTTGTTGAAAGAGTCACAAAAGATACTTTCACATCAAAACTGTTCCTCATACCTTTTTAACTTCATCCTCAAATCCCTTTTCAAGGTATTTGTATCGCCTGATTAACTTGTTGAATACCTATGAACAGAATTAGTCATTTATTATTAGTAGTATAATTTCATAAATATCAATGTGAACAGGATCAATACTATCTTTAGCCCCCCACCTATCCTTTTAAAGAACCACTCACAGACATCTAGTCCAGAACTTCTTTATCTGAAGTGTCAGTGAACTTGGACTGTCTTTTAAAAATAAAATTTAAAAAACATACATGCTTTATAATTGAATCAATTCTTTAAGCCAGGTTTTACTTCCTTAAGAGGAAAACTTTTGATTGGTTAGTAATTCATCTTTAAAAATATCTACATGAATCAAAAGTATACCTGACACTGTAGAAACAAGGAGATTATAGCCAGGGAATACTGCATTTACTGTTAGAACCAGCTGATGAGTGGGTTGGTATTACAGAACTTTCTTTTAAAATCAAGAGAAGGCTCACTAGGAGGGAGACTAAGGAGGAAGCAATCTGTATTCAGAAATAAATGATATAAAAATAAAAGCCACCAATCAAATCAGTTATTGGGTCTGCAACCTAAGATTTTACAGGTTCCCAACTCCTTCTCCTCCTCCAGTGGCTCAGCAGCTGCTCTACCTGTCTGGGGCACTGAGAGCTAACTTCCCTGACTTGTAAAGGGCCAGGTCCTCTTCTGCCTGAGTGAGCCCATTACAGTGAGATGCTTCCAAAAATAAATATAAAATAGTTACATGCAGAATCAATTTCAGCTTGAAAAACAATACCTAGAAAGCAAGTGGGGGTGAGGGACCACACCAAAGTAAAAGGGAGACTGTAGCTTGCCATTATTTTAACCAAGACATTTTAAAAGACTATTCTATCTTTAAAACTATTTCCCAACATCTATATTCTATTAATAACTCCTCAAAAAGAGGAAATCCCTTAAGAGTAAACCAGACTCAATATGATTTGTTAAAACAACATAATTTAACTTGTGGATTTATAAAGAGCAAATCCTTACCTGAGCAAAGGCTTGCATGGTCTCTAGGTCTTCTTGTGCTGCAAATACACAGACATCTGTACGCATCATGTCATCTGCCAGTGTACCACCTGGGGCTAAGGTATATTTAACATTTATAATTTTGGTAACCCTCATAAAGTAATACAAAATGTTCTAATCTTCTAATCTCTTTTAAAGGGCAGTAGTAAAATGAAAAATATAAAGGGCAAAGAAAAGTCGCAAAATGATGTGGTGATAATATGGTTAACAACAGCTACACTGATCCCTAGCTTTGGCAATTTAAATGCCAGCATGTATTAGTATGACAAAGATCAGTGCAGTCTACCCTATTCTAGTTTTGACACAGTCAGATTTGGATGAAAAAGCATTAATAAAAGTGATACATTTGTTAAAGTAGTAAAACTTGTATAAATTGAAAATGTTGTAATTTCAAAACTTCTTAGGGGAATTCAAATATCATTTACCTTGGGACTTTTAAAATTTGAATAACTGAAAAGGAACTACAGAAGAAGACATCAGCTACTTATCCCAATGAAAGCTGAAAACACTCATTTTCAGATACTTGGTAAAGAATATTAACTACCAAGTGCATGAAGTAAAAACTAAACAGACTAATTCTCATAATTAAGGAGGAAAAAAACATGCCTAGGTGTGAGGTACAATTAACAGACTCAGTTACTGAGTCAATTGTTTAGTGAATGAAAGGCATGACTACCTACAATTTTAAAATGAGCCCCAATTCCTAATGGTACAATGAAGCACAGAGTACTAGATTTGGAGTCAGGAAGACCAGAGTCTGAATCCTATGTAAACTCCATGCACCTCAGGTTTTCTTATCTGTAAAACAGGGATCAACAACACCTGTAGTATCTACCTCCCAAGGGTTCTGAGACTTAAAATGGGACTGTATGGAAACTACTTTATCAATTCTAGCTATGACTGTTATAAATAAATGATAAAGGACTAATAAGTCTGAGCATACAGTGAAAAAACACAAACCTAAGAATAGAGCTAAGCTGGAATGGGTTATCAAAGGCACTAAGCAGAGTTGCAATAAATAAAGTTCATATTTTGAGTATCTTAGTCCATATATTGATATTGTCCAAAAGAACCACTTACCCAGCATGCCACCAGCCACCAGAATGTCAAAGAGTGTTTCTGCATATCGGCGATAATCAAGTTTTGCCCCAGAAGCATCAAGAAATTTTGCTACTGCTTCCAAATCAGTGCCAGTTTCAGTTAAACCTTGAATAATACAGTCCTGAAACTGAGTAGGGTCAAACCTCTCTTTTTCATCTGAAATAGAAAACAAATTCCCAAAATTACAATGAAAGCAGTAAATCCCTCCTCCAAAACAAATTAACAAATGGAACCCTCTATATTTGTAATATTCACAACATGGTTCTAATTCTCAGTACTCTCCCCATGGAACCCAACCAGTCTAAGCATGCTGTTTCTAGAATGTGGAAGTCTTTGCTACTAACTGTTCTCACCTAGGAGGACCTCCCCTGACCTTATCCTATTGGTTAAATCCTAGCTAGCCTTGGTGAAGGAGGTAGGACTCTTAACTTGGCTCTAACTAACCCCTCAAACTTCTAAAGCACTCACTGCCAGTACTATTCATTCAATCCTTACAGTTTGCCTTGTATATAAACATACCTACTACATCTCTCTCTTCCCAAGGTAGAGAATGTAATTTTTTAGCTACCATTTCCTGTAATCTTGACTTTTTAAAAGCACTGCTATTACTCTAAAGCTAAATCTGTTCCATTTAAAATCTAAAGATTTTTTTTGAAGAGTATTTGGGAAAAAAACCACCACAAACTAAAAAACCCAATCCCTTTTTTCTGAATAACCAAGTAACTCCTATTGTAAAATATTATGACAAGGGTATATATAATACATTTTACCTTCTTCAAGTATGAGGGGACCTACCAACTGTGCCAGAAGCAAATGAAGTGCACCCCCATTCTAGGAATAAAATATACTATTCTTTATATAAAGATGATCCCATTCATCTATATGTCCAGTTTATTCAATTTGCCCACTCCTTTCCTCATTAGTAGTGACAGTCATCAACAAGCTTTAGGTTTAATTCCTCTGAAACACTTTATCTGCCTCTCCTTTCCTAGTATGAGAAAAGAGACTCCAGTGAGTTAGGGATACCGATTCTGTTCACAGGACAGAACAAACTTTTATAGACCTTAGGTGAGATCTAACCTATACATACAGTAGAAAGCATCCCTTCACACAATGTTCAGAACTCAGTTACTATACACACCCAACAAAAACAAGAAAAAGATGACTAGTCTCTTGACAAAGCCCTAGGTTCATATCCATGCCACTAGCTTAACTGCTTTGGGCAAGGTGCCTACTTACCCTTTCTGTGCCTAGATTCTGCATCTCTCAAATGGGGATATCATAAGCCCTACCATGACCAACTTCAAGGGATTATCTGAAGGATATTATTCAAAATAATAACAACAGCTAACATTTATACAGTGCTTACTACGTGCCAAGCACTGGACTAAGTGCTTTACAATTATTAATTTTATTTGAGCCTCACAATAATCCTGGGAAGCAAGTACTATTAGTAACCCAATTTTACAGATGAGGAAACTGAGAAAGAGGTTAAGTGACTTGCTCAAGGTCACACAGCCACTAAATGTCTGAGGTCATATTTGAACTCAGGTCTTCCTGACTCCAGGGCAGGTGCTATCTCCACCATGAAACCAAGCTGGTCTTAACAAAGAAGTTCAAATATGATGGGGTTTACCTCCACAAAGGTCCAAGCCCACTACTGACTCTACACTATTAATTGTAGCAATTCACATTACATATGATTGTTTGGTCTTTAGTGGCAAATGAAGTCAAAGAAAATGCTCAATACAATTCACAAAATGAAAATAAATCTGAAGTCTCACCATTTTGAAAGACTTCCTTTTGTACAGGTGGTCTCTCAAAAGGCACCCCTTCCTGACCCGTCTTTCAGAATCTCTAGCTTCTTTCAAGGTTCAGCTTATGTGCTACTTCTAGGAAAAGTATTTCCCAATTCCCCTATTATAAGACTTTTACCTAAGAATTGTAGATATAGCATAGGATTTGAAATCCAGAAGACCTCTTAGACAAGAATGCATGCATATTTAAGCATTTAAATGTTTTGTATCTTCCTATTACAAATGTAAGCTCCTTAAGGAGAGAGAAATTTTTTTCAGGGGTTATGTCCTCTGCCTTGTATGTTATGCACTTATGGACTAGACAAAACATAAGAAACAACAACACCAAATTACCTGCACACTAGGCATTAAAGTTCTCAAGAATACCCATTTTAAAAAAAGCAGTTTTAACTAATTCTATTTTTTTTTTAAAAAAGCCTAACGTTGAATGACAGCAGAAATATTTCTCCAAAGTGTTTTGGGTAGCAATTAAATAGCACATTTCATGACTGCATCACAATAGTGGTAACTCTGAGAATATGAAATCTATCTCAGAATTTTACACATCTGAGCACCCCAAACAAATAATGCATAAAGTTTGAGTAATATTAATGATCTAAACTGAAAATCCTACCTAAGAAGACACAGTTCACAAATATTTTAAAATATAAACTAGTAGTGGTCAGATTTTGTTAGACCCTATGAAAGAGAATTGCTGAACTCTTCAGATCTGCCAATACATAAAAAGTCAAGAAGCTATAAGAAAAACAAAATGTAAACTCTTTGGATAAACCTAAAATCTGTTCATCAGTCAACAAGGAATTTCAGCTTAAAAAGAAAACCTACAGTACTGGTCAGATTGAGGCAAAAGTGACACTTGCACCAAATCTTATAAAAAAGTTAGAATGGAAAATGTTAAAAGAAATACAAAAAGCCCCAAACAGGAAAACATTAATGACACTTACCTCTTTTTCTAGTTTTAAAACGCTGGCCTGATAGCGTTGGCTTTTGCTGCTTTTGATTATTCATAAAAGACACCCTGGGAAAAAGAAACAGGTTCTTTAAAATGACAAACAAGCACTTTCCTTAAAAAAAAAAAAAGCAGCAGAAATTTCTGGGTTTTACCATTTAAAAGCTGAAAGAAATGGCCAGTTTGGGGTTGCGTATGCATACATACTTCAGGGCTCCAAAGACCTAAAGCCCTCGGTAGCAGGATTGTGAAATAGCCCTTTTGCAGGTTAGCACGCCGGAGCGTGCAAGCGCTAGGCCTCACACATGTGGACAAGGCTCAGCTCTTTAAGGCTGTCCAACACCTAGGGGCTCCGCGTGCACAGCCAGGCCGTCTCGGACATAAGTTACTCGCCCCAGCGTGGAAACAGGCATTCCTGGAACTCTGAGGCTCGGGAAGGGGACGGATCTAGGCAAGTCTGGCCCCCAGCAGCAGGGCCTGCTCCTCCCTACCCTCTCACCCCGGAGCAGCACCCTCCCGGCAGCGGCAGCTGGAGGCAGCCCCCACCCCACCCCCGAGGAGCTCCAGACAGCGACCGAGACAAGACATCCCCCTCCCGTCCTCCGTGCAGCCGGGGAGGAGAAGCCCCCCGCCTCCCGGGGCTCTCCGGGCACAGCACGTGTCTGTCGCCCCGTCTCCCGAGCCGTGACACCGGGCTGGCTGGGCAGGGGGACCAGGGCCACCTCCTCGGGGGCGACGCCACTGCCCCCCTCATCCCTTCCCCCACTGACCCCGCAGCCGGCGGCGGCCGCCGCAGCGAGCGGATCACAGGCGCCGAGGCGCTCCGCGCCGGGGCCCCCGCCGCCCCGTACATCCGCCTCCCCTCCAGCAGTAGCAGCGGCGGCGGCGGCGGTGGAGGCGGCGGCGGCTCCGGCTCCTCCGCCCCGCCCGCCGGCCCGGAACCCCCCACGCGTACGACACTCAACAGAGGCCGCGGCGGCTTTGTTACCCAGGCCGGTCCCGGGCGGGGTCACACAGCGCGGGGCCAGGCGATGGCGACCAGGCCAGGCTCCGGCCGCCCGTCCCCTCCCTCCCACCGCCTCATCTTCCCCAGGCGCGGCTCCGAATTCAGGTCCCGGCTCGGAGCGGGCCTGGCCTCATGCGGCCGCCGCCACTACCCTCAGCACCGCAGGCCGGGCCTCCGCCGCCTTCCCGCCTAGGCACGGAAGGGCCAGGCGGCCTGCCTCCCTCTGCCCTCCCTGCCCCAGGGGCCGAGGACCGCCGCGGCTTACCGAATTTAAGGCGGAGAGAAAAGAGCCAGAAATCCCCGAGGTGGCGGTAACTGCGGCGGTGGCTCCTCTGCGACCGGAACTAACGCGAAGAGGAGGGAGGAGGAGGTGCCACCCCCCCTCCTCGGCCCGTCTCATATCGCGAGACCTCCTCTCCCTCTCCCTCTCCCTCCTCCTCCTCCTCCTCCTCCTCCTTCTCCTCTTTCCCCCTCCCACCCAGCAGTCCTCCGGCCCGGAGTTTTTCATTCCCATTGTGGCGGGGGGAGGAGGCGTGGTTAGAAGGGTAAACATAAAAGGAAGGAGGAAGGTCTTTCTCGTTTTTCTCTTTCCCCCAATCGAATGAAGTTCCATCGACATCTCTTCTTCGAATGATCCCTCTTGGCGCTACTGTTCTCCGGGCTTTTATCACAGTCCTGGGGATTCTGTACTCGCCCTCACCCCTTCCAGCCTGAGTTCTTTGGATCCGTCCACTTTGGAGCTCCTTGACTCCGCCCTTCTCCGTCCTCCCCCGGCCTGGCACCGGAAGCACGGTAGCGTGGGCTGCGGGCGTGCGGGGTGGGCTGGCGAGCTGAGGGGTCGGAACCCTGGAGGACGGGCGTTTGTGGTTAGTGGGGAGAGGAGGAGGGCGCGGCAGAAGAGAAAATGACGTGGGCCAGGTTTGGAGCCTGCGGGGGTGTAGAGGATGCCCCCTGGGACAGTGGTCGCCCGTGGGCCTGACCCCGTGGGTCTCCGTTCTTACTGTCCCGGTCCCCCCGGAGGGCCTGCAGAAGAGCCTCCCTAGACCTTCCACAGACCTCTGGGCCCCCCAGTGAGAAATAGCTCTGCATTTGACCGAAGGACCTTTCTCGTTATCAGCCGACACTTAGGGAGCGATTTAGTGGTTACAAAGTGCTTAGCAACTCGCTCCACGCTTAAAATAATGTGGATTAATCTCACGGGCACAATTTTTCCATTTTACAGATGAGAAAATAGACGTGTTGCGGCTTGCCCCTGGCTTGCCAAGAGTGCGAGTCTTTTCACTCTACCGTGCGGCTATTGAGCACCTGCTGTCTACAAAGTATTGGGTTGTCCAAACTGAGCTAATTAATTAGGCAGAGCCCCTACCCTCTAGAAGGGAGATAAGACTACAAAAAACTATCCTTTCTATACCTGCTCTACGACTGGCGTATTGTGTCAGGTGCTGGAGATAAAAAAAAAAAAAGTGAAACTCCCTGCTCTTAATAAATGTAGCCTTCTGTAAGTGTTGGGCTACATGTATACATTGAAATGTATACAAAGTAACAATTGGATTGTCATTGGCATAAACTCCCGATGAGGAAATTTCCATCTCAGGTCAGTACCTGTGCTACAACTTATTTAAAGAGTTATTCTCAGATTTCCTTGGGACACTGAGACTTGTGTCTCAATTAATTTAATTGACATTTAATGACTCGTTCAGGGTCAAATAGCCCGTGTGTGTATAGGAAGAATTTGAACCCAGGTTTCTGGCTCCAACACCAACTCTATCCAAGTGACCAATAAACATTTATTAAGTGCCTAGTATATGCCAAGCCCTGTGCTAAGTGTTGATTATACAGAAAGACAGGGAAAAAGATAGTCTCTACCCTTAAGGAGCTTACAAACTAATGGGTTAGACAACATGCAAACAAACATATGCAAAGTAAGCTACACATAGGATAAAGAAGAAATAACAGAAGGAAAGCATTGGAATTAAGAGAGGTTGGGGAAGGCTTGCTGTAGGAGGTGGGCAAATGATGGGAGAAATATTGTTAGCTAGTGGGATGGGGAGGAGAGATCAGAAAAAGGCCTCCTACTTAGCACTGGAGTTGAGTTTTTAAGGAAATTAGGGATTCTAAGAGCCAGAGGTCTGGGGGAGGGGGGGGGGGAGGGAAGGTTAGGCAGCCTGTATGAAGACCCTTTGAGGAAGTAAGGTGAAATATTTTGTAGGAGAAATGAGTCCAATTTGGTGGCACTATAGAAGTGTATGAAGTGGGGGAAGGGGGAATAATGTATAATAAGGTTAGAAAAGATAGATTGGCACTGGCTTGTGAAGGGCTTTAAATCAGGGATGGGGAACCTGTGGCCCTGAGGTCAGATGTGACCCTCAAGATCCTCAAGGGTGGCCTCCTGACTGCCAAGTTTTACACCTGCCCCCACCACAGGTTTCCCCATCCCTGATTTAAATGAAGCTAAGAGTTTTTAATGTCTCTTAAAGGAAGCACTGGGGTTTACTGAACAGGGGAATGACATGGTCAGGCCTGCATTTTAGGAAAAATGCTAGTAGCTGTGTGGAGGATAGTTTGGAGGGGAGAGAGGAGGCAGAGCAGTTTTGGGGCTTCTGCATCATTTCCAGGCAAAAGGTGATGAGAATCTGAACTAGAATAGTGAAGTGAGAAGCTGAGAATAATACCAGAGTTGGAAATCTAGAAGGATGATTGGATCCTTAACAAGAGTAGGGTAATTTGGAGGCTGAGTGGGTTCAGTGGAAAATAATAAGTTGTTTTTGAAGATAATGAGTTTGAGATACCTCTGGGATATATATTTTGAGATGTATGGCAATTGGTTATGGGGGATTGGTGCCCAGGTAAGATATTAGAACATCGTGATATGAATTAAATCCATGAGAACCGATGAGGACACCAAAATGTAAAGAGAAAAAGGGGCTATAATTAGGGGGCATGATATGGATGATGATGTTGAACAAAGGAAACAGAGCAGACAAGTAGGAACAAGAATTAATAGATTAGTGTCATGAATATCCCTAGAGGAGTGTAAATGGGAGGAGAGGGTGTAGGATCATGTAGTATCTTGCTGCAGAGAAGTTAAGAAATAGGAGGATTGACAAGAGGACATCAGATTTTGGTAATTAAGAGATCATTGATAATTTTGGATAGAACAGTTTTAGTTGAGTGTTGAATTCTGAAGCCAGATTAAAAGAGGTTGTATGAAGTGAATGAGGAGAGAGGAATTGGAAAAGAGAGTAGAGGTAGCCAGAGGAGGAGAGAGATGGAGTAATAGCCTAAGGAATTAATCAGGGTTTAAAATGTTCTTGTTGCTTTGGAGAATGAGATTGTAGATACAGACTGAAGATTAGAAAGGTGATGGTTTGGGGGATAATTTGACAGAAAAATCAGAAACGACTAGAATCAGATATACAAGTAGGAAGGGAAAGTCTTGGGGAGGAAAATGGTCACCTCTTTATCAGAGACAGGAATAAAAGGAGGAGGGGGAATGGATGATGAGGTCTAGGAGTTGTGAAATAAAAAGTAGGGAAGAAGAGGGAACTCATGTTGAATTGCCCTTTATTTTCTCACTCAAGTATGATGAGAGATCCCCAGCTAGGAGGAGAAGTATAGGAGGCTTTTTGAAATACGAAATACCTAAGAGAGTTGAGACTTCACGCAATGGACTATGTGAATGGCCTCTCCAAATTGTCTTCATTTGAATTTTTAATAGATGCTCTCTCCCTAGAGAGAGGAAATCTTGTGTTCTGGGGGTGGGCCTATGAAAGGCATTTGTATATGGACCCTAGCAAGTTTTAGAGAAATATGGAGTAGGTTCTAGAGAACCTAAAAGATAATGTATGTATTTGAAAGCCCAGTTGATAATGAGGGAAAGAGAATTTTGAATGTAAGCTCTTTGAGGGTAGGGACTGTTCTGTTTTTGTCTTGGTAACCCCTAGTTCTTTGTTCCATATAAAAGCTTGCACACATAATAGGAGCTTGATAATTATTTGTTGAATAATTAAGACAAGGAAGTCTACAGCAGCATAATATAGTAGAAAGAGCTCTGCATTTGAAATTATAAAGCCTAAATCCAGGATTTGGTGGGACCATGATTAAAAGATAAAGTTTTTAAGCTCACGTCAATTAACTACTTACCTGTGTTAATCTTGGAAAAGTCATTTAACTTTTCTGGGCCATATTTCCTGTCTCTAAAATGAAAAGGTTTGGCTTTTAAGGTCTCTTCTAACTTTCAAATTTGTGAAACATCCTTCCTTCTCAAATGATCATGAAAACCCAGAGTTGCCTGGCCTGAATCTGAATTCTCATGAAATGGTGATTTAGGTACAAAGAATGCAATTTTTATTGATTTTATATGGTGAAAGAAATAGAAGAGAATTTCGTTTTTAGAGGGAGTTACCTAGAAAATTTCTAATGCTTAGTAGGATTTTGGAGCCTTTTGATAAAGTCTTTTTCTTCCTTGCCCTGTGATTCAAGAATATTCTTTGTTCAAGTGTGCTATGAATTTTGTGGAAGACAGGTTCTTTGTGTACTGGCTGACATTTAGGAAATATCTGGGTCAAAGAAGCTGCAAAGATCCCCAGAAAGAAGTCTAGAATAGCATTGAATCACCTACCTATCATTTTGAATTTGAAATTTACATTAAATTAATATAATGCAAATTTCATAATAGAGCATTTTCAACAGCAAGCAAGAAAAATGAGGATGAGTATTTTAAAATTATGAGTGTATATATCATTTATTGTTTGCTGTATATAAAGCACTGTGCCAGAGTACACTCATTAGACACAACTATAAACAAGCAAGATAGTTCCTTCCCTTGAGGACCTTACGTCCTTATGGGCGAAGGCAACAAGAAAAGGAGCCGGAATGAGGGATATATACATGAAGGCATGGTTGGAGCACACTGAAAAGTGGTGTAGGGTGGTCAGGCAGAAACAGACCTAGCAGAGCTGAGGGACTCAGAGGTGGAGTACAGGTTACCAGCAGGGAGGAGGAGGAGGACCTAGTGGAGTTAGGGCAGGTGGGGCCATGGCATGGAGGCCTCTGCTCAGGCAAGAGAAGGCATGAATGATGATACTGCATTTGTCATGACCAAGTTAAAATAAGTAAAAAAAAATAGATAATTTAACTACCTAACATTTAAATAAAAATATACAGATAGATTACTCTTTTCATTGGGATTTTTAAACACAAAATAAAGACAAACTTACCTTGGCATTTGGAACTGTGAATAGGTTGAAATAATTGCCAGGAACCTTAAGGACACTTTGTTCTGTTTTGTTTTGACAAAGAAATATAGTAAGTGATTGGTGTGTAAAATTTCAAGAGCTCGTTGGTATTTATTCAGAAAATAGTGCTGTGTGATGAGTTCACTTTAGTCCCATTCAAGGCAACAAACTTTTATGAAGAATTTCCTCCCCTCTTCCCTCCCTACCCCCAGCTATGTGAAAGACTTTCACTTGGCTGTTCAGGATACAAAGAAAGTAAATTTTGATCCCTGTCCATAAGGAACTTGTGTGTTATCAATTCATATGTTAAAAATGAACCTACTTTCTATATCTTGAGGTATGAAACATTTTGTTTTAAGTTTTGTTCTCCTACAGTGATCTGAGGTTAATATTACCTTGAGGTTTATAAACAGTTTCCCCTATAATAACCCAGTGAGGTAGGGAGTACTATTTTTAGCTTTCTTTTACAGACAAGGAAAGTGAGGCTTAAAAAATGACTTTCCTATGGTTGCATATCTACTATTTGAGCCTACAGATAAAACACTTCTGGAAGAATTGTCGATAATTCAGGTTTTCCTCCTCTTCCCTTCATGATCTCCCCACCTACATACATTTGTGTTAGAATTTATGTACTTGGAATGAAAAAGAAGTGACAAAAAATACTTCACCTATTCTTTTAATTTTAAAATGCTATCTCACTTTTAAATTAAACTAACTGCTTTGTAAGGGAATGATCATTATTATTCCAGAAGGTGATTTCTGGAATTTCATTAAGTGCATTTACTGTCATGTTCTTTTGTTGTCTCGTACGTAGTACCACTTTTCCTTTTTTTCTTATCATATGTTTCTGACTTTTCTCATAAAATGTACCTTTAAAATTCTCTCGAAAATTTCCCCACACTTCTTTCTGAAAAAATTTTCTTTTAAGTATTGATTTAGAGTTGATCATCAGTGTGGAAGGCTTAGTCCCTGAGAGTGTTGTTCCCCACCCCCACTCCCAGGTTCTACAAACCAAATTTATTTCAACTCAACTTTAATTTTACAATTAAATCCATGCTTTGAAATACTTTTAGGAAAGAAGGGATGATGGTTATAAAATCAAATTAACAATGATGTTTTAAAAGTTTTATTACAAATTTAATAACCATCAACAAAATATATAATAAACAGAAAATTAAGAATAAAATATCCGTAAGCCCTGAGCATGTAAGAAAGTAAAATCAAACCAGTTAACCAAAACCAAACAAAAGTATTATTTGCAATGTGTCCACTTCCAAACCCCACTGAAGTCTTACAACCTTTGTTTTCTTTGCACTGGTGTGTTTTTAATATAGTCAGTGTATATACGGTTCCGGTTTTGCTGCTCTTAATTTGAAACTTCTGAGCATCCTGAGATCTCAGGACGGAGATGGTGGGTACCGTTGTGAAGACATGCCATCTAGTAGTTTGCTATTTTAAATAATTATTCTTACTCGTTCAGTTGTTTTTATCTGCAAGAATATAAGTATCGTTAGTACCCATTCACCAAAAATCAGAATACAACTGAGTACCCAAACTCGTGCAACCAACAATGTTTTTTTTAAACTGTAAAAGCTTTTAAAATTCTTCATTCCAGATTCTCTTCTTACCCCTAACCCTTCCCTTATCTCTTGAGAAGGCAAGAAAAACAGAACCAATTACAAATATGTATGGTCATATAAAAGAAATTTCCTTCTTAGCCGTGTTCCAAAAAATATATATTTAAAGAAAAGAAAGAGAAAAAATATGCTTCAATTCGAAATCTGAGTCAGTCAGTTCCCTAACTGGAAGAACATTTTTTCATCATGAATCCATTGGAATCATAGTCGACCATTGTATTGAACAGATCATTTTATACAGGTCTTGCAGGTTTTTCTTACACCATCCCTTTCATCCTTTCTTAAAGCAAAATGGTATTCCATCATATTCATATATCATAACTTCTTTAGCCTTTGTCCAATTACTGGTTATCCTCTGAATTCCCAATTCTTAGGTATCACAAAAAGAGCTGCTGTAAATATTTTTGTATATATGGGTCCTTTTCCTTTGATCTTTTTGGGGCGTGGATCTAGTAGTGGCATTGCTGAGTGAAAGGATAACTGTTTAACAGCTTTTGGGGAGCATAGTTCCAAATTGCTTTCCAAAATGGTTGGTCTAGTTCATAACTCTACCAGCAGTGCATCAGTGTATCTGTTTTGACATATCCCTTCTAATATTTGTCATCTTAGCCAATCTGATAGGTATGAGGTGATACCTCTGTGATTTTAAATTTGCATTTCTCCATTATTGGAACAGTTAGGAGGTACAGTGGATAGAGTGCCAGGTGTGGAGTCAGGAAGACCAGGGTTCAAATTTGGCCTCAGATACTTGCTAGCTGTGACCCTAGGCAATTCACTTAACTCTGTTTCCCTTAGTTTTCTCATCTGCAAAATGAGCTGGAGAAGGAAATGGCAAACCACCTCAGTTGCTTTGCCAAGAAAACTCCAACTGGAGTCATGAAGAATTGGACACAACTGAATAACAAATTATTCCTGATTTAGAGCAATTTTTTTTTCAAGTGGCTTTTGGTACCTTGCATTTCTTCCTTGAATACTGCTTATTCATATCCTTTGACCATTTATCAATTTGGGAATGGCTGTTATTATAAATTTCACTCAGTTCCCCCCTATTTTCTGCTTTTCTTCTAATTTTAGCTACATAGGGGGTTTTTTTGTGTGTCTAAAACCTTTTTAAATTTTGTATAATTAAAATTTCCTATTTTACTTCATGTGAACCTCTGTATTATTTGTTTATTCTCCAGAGGCCTATCACATCTACCTTTTCTAACATTCTATTCATCTCCTTAAATTCTTTCTTATTTATTTGTAGTTAGGTTTAAAAATTGGGACCCCCCTGCTAGTACAGTTTTGCTTTCTATTTGCTCTTATAACTCATTTAACTTTTCCTTTAGCCATGCTGTTTGGTACATAGGTGTTTAATATTGATATCAATTCATTGTGGTACATTTTAGCAAAATGTAGTTTCCCTATTTGTCTCTTAATTAGATTATACTTTGTCTGACATAATGATACCCTTTACTTTTTTACTTCAGCTAAAGGAAGCATAATAGATTCTGCTCTAGCCCTTCATTTTAACATTGTGTATATTTTTCTGCTTCAAGTGTGTTTCTTGTAAGCAACATGTTGTTGGATTTTGGTTTCCAATCATTTTGCTATCCTCTTATGTTATTTGGTCTATCTCTTCTAAGGTCATGAACTTTTTCCCTGTCTATAGACATGACAAGTAATTTCTTCCCTGCTCCACTAGTTTCCTTAGGGAAATCACTCCATGTCTAAATTATGTACCTATTTTTAGCTTATCTTGGTATATGGTGTGAGATATTGGTCTATGCCTAGTTCCTGTCAGACTTTTTTACAAGTTTTTCAACAGTTTTTGCCAGTTCTTGTCCCAAAGATGAGATTTTTTTTTTATCAAATACAAGGTTACTGTGCCAAATTACTTCTGTATATCGTATACATAATCTGTTCCACTGATCAACTACTCTATTTCTTACCTAATACCAAATTGTTATGATGATTATAGCTTTGTAATACTGATAGGCCTCATTCCTTTCCCTCTTCCTCCACTTTAAAAAAAAAATCAATTCCTTTGATATTTTTGACATTTTGTTCCTCCAGATGAATTTTATTATTTTAGTTTTATGAAATAATTCCTTGATAGTTTGATTCATATGTACTGAATAAGTAAATTAATTTAGTATTGTTATGTTATTATTATTTTTAAAGAAAAGTTCCATTTATTCTTGTACTTTCTAATGTCTTTTAATAGGAATGAGTATTGTATTTCTTCAAAAACTTTTTCTGCAGCTGTTGAAATAATCATATTCATTATTTTTATTATTGTTATGGTCAATTACATTTAACATTTTCTTAATATTGAACCAGTAGTGTATTCCTGGTAGAAATCTAGCCTGGTCATAGTGTATGATCTTTGTGATTAATTGCTGTAATTTCCTTGCTAGCATTTTATTTTAAAAAATTTTCCATCAATATTCATTAGGAAAATTGGTTTAAAGTTTTCTTTCTCTGTTTTCAGTCTCTTCCCTGGTTTAGGTATCAAGACCATATTTGTGTCATAGAAGGAATTCGGCAGGACCCCTTGACCTATTTTTTCCGGATAATTTAAATAGTATTAGAATATATTGTTCTTTAAATGTTTGATAGAATTTTCATTTAAATCCATCTGGTCCTGGGAATTTTTTTCTTAGGGAACTCATTTATAGCTTGTTCAATTTCTTTTTCTAAGATAGGGTTATTTAAGCATTTTATTTCCTGTTCTGTCAATATGGACAATTTATATTTTTTGGTAAATATTCATCCATTTCAATTAGATTGTCAGTTTTATTGGCACATATAATTGAGCAAAATGGCTCCTAATTATTGCTTTCATTTCTTTTTCACTGGTTGTAAATTCTCCTTTTTCATTTTTGACACCAGTAACTTGGTTTTCTTTTGTAAATTCAAATTGTCTAATAGTTTATCTATTTTTCAAAGAAATAGTTTCTAGGTTTATTTATTTATTTGGTGGTTTTTCTTGTCTGTTAATCTCTCATTTGGTTTTCAGGGTGTCTATTTTGGTGTTTAATTGGATGTTTTAATTTTGTTGTTTTTTCTATATTTTTTTTTTTAGTTGTATGCCCAAATCATCGATCTGTTCTATCTCTCTTTTACTAATGTGAATGTTTAGAGATAAACAGTTCCCCTGAAATAAAGCTTTGGTAACATCCCATAAATTTTGGTATCTCATTGTTGTCATATCTTTAATTAAATTACTGATTATTTCTGTGATTTGTTCTTTGAGCCACCATTCTTTAGGATCATGTTATTTAGTTTCAATTAGTTTTTAATCTATACTTCAAAGAATATTTATTGAATGTAATTTTTACTGTATTACGATAAAAATACATTTCATATTTCTGCTTTTCTTCATTTGTTCATGAGGATTTTATGTCCTAATACATGATCAATTTTTGTGAAGGTGCCATGTAAAGCTCAGAAATAGGTGGGCTCCTTTCTGTTCCCATTTGCTATTCTCCAGAGGTCTGTCATATCTAACTTTTAATAAATTCTATTCATTTCCTTAAGTTTTTTCATATAGTTAAATTTATCTGGATCTTTATCTTGGGTTTCCCCACTTATGTAGTTTTATTGTCTATTTCCTCCTATAATTCATTTAATTTTTCTTTTAAGAATTTGAATGCTGAAGAGCAGTATGCTTTCAGAAAAGCCTGGGGAGAGTTACATGAACTGATGCAAAGTGAAGAGAGCAGAACCAGGAGGACATTGTATACAGTAGCAGCATTATTGTATGATTATCAACTGTGAATCACTTAGCTATTCTCAGCAATACAATGGTCTAAGACAATTCCAAAGGACGTATCCAACTCCACATAAAAAAACTGATGGAGTATAAATGCATATTGAAGCATGCTTTTTTTCCCCTTTTTTGTCCATGTTTTCTTATGTACCATGGCTAATATGGAAGTGTTTTGCATAACTACATGTATAATCTATATCAAATTGCTTGCCTTTTGAAGGAAGGAGGAGAGGAAGAAACTTTGGAATTCAAAATTTAAAAAAAAAGTTTAAAATTTTTTGTTTACATGTGATTGAGGAAAAAATAAAAATTAAATGTAAAAAAATTTGGATGCTATGTTGTTTGATGCATTTTTGTTTAATACTGACATCAATTTGTTGCCTTTGGTACATTTTAGCAAAATGTAGCTTCCTTGTTTGTTATTTATAATTAGATCTGTTTTTGCTTTTATCTGAGATAATGATACCCTTTTTTATCTTTTTTTAATGATGCCTTTTTTTCTACTTCAGCTGAAGCATAAAAGATTCTACTCCACATCCTTATTTTAACACACTATGTGTATTTTTCCTTTTTAAAGTATATTTCTTTTAAACAATGTATTGTTGGGTTGTGGTTTCTAATCCATTTCGCTATCCTTTTCCATGTTGTGGGTGTTCATCCCATTCACATTCACAGTTATTATTGTTAACTGTATATTTCCATCCAGTGGTTCTGTATCCTATTCTTGTCCTCCATTGCCTGATCCCTTATTTCCATTTCTCTCAACATTCTCCCTGATGCCCATATCCTGTTATGAAGTTATCTGCCTCTTCCAGGGACTAAACAAGGTATAGTCTTATATGAGTCACTTATGATTTCTCACTCATATTTATCTTCTTATGCTTTTCTTGAGTTCTTTGTTTGACTGTCACATGTTCTTTTTAGTTCTGCTCTGAGAGTCCCCTGTTTTATTAAATATCAATCTTTTGTCCCTTGTAGGATTATACTCATTTTTGCTGGATGGGTTATTCTTGACCATGATCCTAGATTCTTTGACTTCTGAAACATCATATTCCAAGCCCACTGTTACATTATAGTAGTGGCTGATAAATCTGACTATGGTTCCATGGTACTTGAATTCTTTTTTTCTAACTACTTGCATTATCTTCTTCTTGACCTGGGAATTCTGAATTTTGGCAATGATATTCCTTGGAGTTTTAATTTTGGGGTTTCTTTCAGGATGGATTCTTTTGATTTCTACTTTGCCTTCTGATTCTAAGATATCTGGGCAGTTTCCCATCATAATTTCTTGAAATATAATGTGTAAACATTTTTTTTTTTGGTTGGTTCATGATTTTCAGGTAGTCAAATGATTCTTAAACCTTGATTCCTTGATCTGTTTTCCAGGTCAGTTATCTTTCCTCTGAGAAAGATTTTCTTTCATTTTTTTTAGTCCTTTGACTTTGTTTTATTATTTCTGATATCTCATGGAGTCATCAGCTTCCATTTGGCCAATTCTAATTTTTAAGGAGTTATTTTCTTTAGTGAGGTTTTGAATTTTACATATTTTTAAATTCTCGTTTCATAATCTTTTTGCCTAGCTCTCATTTTTTTCATTTTTTCCTCTACTACTCTTATTTTTTAATCTTTAAAATTTTTTTTTTACTGTTTATTTATTTATTTTTTTAACATTCATTTCCACAAAATTTTGAGTTTCAAATTTTCTCCCCATCTCTCACCTCCCCCTACCCCATAACCCCTTGCATTCTGACTACCCCTTCCCTCAATATGCCCTCTCTTCTAGCACACCCCTCCCTTCCCTTATCCTCATCTTCTCTCTTTTCTTGTAGGGCAAGATTGATTTCTGTACCAAATTATTTGTATTTCTTATTTCCCAATTGTTAAAAAATTATTTAAAAATTTTCTTTAACTCTTTTAGGAATTCTTGTTGGGTTTGGAGCCAATCTGCATATTTCTTTGAGTCTGTCTGAGATGTTTTTAAGTCATTGCCTTTTTCTGTGGTTGTGTCTTGAGCTTTCTTATCACCACAGTAGCTTTTTATGTTAGTGTTCTTTTTCTGTTTGCTCATTCTTCTGGCCTAGTTCTTGATTCTGGATTTTATGTTAGTATTGGGCTCTTCTTTGTCCTTTATGTCTTTCTACTGTTTTTACATCTCAGTCTTGGACCTGCAAATTTACAGTACTTCAGTAGTGTGATATGGGAAGAAATTTGTTCACTGTCCCCCTAGTCTGAGCTCTGCAAGTTCCTAACTCAGGTTGGGGTCTGTTGGAGTTTTTGTAATTGAGTGTTAGTAGACTGCTAGTGGATTCAGTTATTGTTAGCCCACTGGGAAGTTATGTAGTTTCATGAAGGCTTATGTGTAAAGTTTAGAAATAAGTCCCACCTCTGCTGTTGGGCCCAGAGCCACACAACTAAATTTTTGAAACTTATCCCTTGCTCAGCATATAACTAGAGCTTCTTTTGCTCCTTTCACTCTTTTATGCTTGAAACTGTCCCTTAGAACTGGGTAATGGGTAACAGAGATTCCATATTGGCACCCATTCCTGTTCCTACCTCTGGTTCAGGGAGGAAAGTGTGGGAGAGAAGACGTATTAACTGCCTACTCAAATGGAGGTCTATGGAGCTGTTATGCTGATCTTATTGTGGTGTGTCTGTGAAACCTGGACAGTATACCAGCACTATGCCAGGAAACTAAATCAGTTCCATTTGAATTGTCTTAGAAAGATTCTGAAGATCACCCAGCAGGATAAGATACCAGACACTAAACTTGTTTCTTGAACTAAACTCTCAAACATTCAGACTCTACTGCAGAGAGTGTAATTCCAATGGACTGGCCACATTATTCAAATGCCAAAAGTACATTTGCCCAAAAGACTGTTTTATAGAGAACTCACAGAAAGCAAACACACACACAGGTTAGAAGAAGCAATTCAAGGACATTCTCAAGGTCTTAAGAACTTTGGAATTGATTGTGTGACATGGGAGACACTGGCAGAGAACTGCCCAACATGTCATGCCTTCATCAAAGAAGGCACTATGCTCCATGAGTGAAGCAGAGTTGTAGTCACTCAAAAGAATGTGAAATGTGCACATTTAGAGATATCTCCATTCCCAATGTTTGTGTGGATTATTTGTGCCTGACCTGTGGGAGAGTCTTCTGAGCTCATATTGATCTAATCAACCATATAGCAACCATACAATGGGCACATTGTACCTTGACCTCATCATAGTGATGTCATTTTGCTCCTCTTCAAGAACAGAAGACAAGAACCAACCAATGTAGTTCTGATGGTAAGAGTGCCTGTTCAGCAGCTGTAACTGCATTGTTCTTTTGAGAGAATCAAAGCCGTAGGGTCACACAACACATCTGAGAGGAGGGGTCCCTCTGGGAAAGCGGGACTTGCTAAAAAAGAAGACAAATGTGATGATGATTTATGGGCTATTTGAGTCCTTAGTATTTCTTTTCTTTATTTGTTTATATGATTCTATGAATCCTTATTATCTTCTGCATGTTCTGTGGGTGAAATAAAGGTTGTTAGATGTCTGATATACATTTGTTATTTTAGGTCCTTTTATGAGAGCTAGATGCTCTGTTACCTGCATATATGTAAACCTAGACATGAGCTGTATACTAACTCTCTTCAGATATTTCCCAGAGTAAGCTTTGGGTGGGGACAATAATGAACCAAGAGATTATGACCTTTTGGGGAAGTTCAAGATTGAACTCAATCTATATGAGATTAGTATTTGGGGGATGGAGGGAGGAACCTGAGCCATAAATCACATATATTTTGATTTGGCAGACCCAGTGAATTCACTTTGAAGTCATTCACAATGAAGACCCAGGCTTCACTACTGAGTCTAGCAATAAGAGATTAATAAAGACACAGAAGAGCTGGGGTAAGTAGGTCTATGTATAGAAGCAATTCTTGGGCCTTAGGACCCAGCATCTGAAAATCCGTCTATTGTTCGGCCTAGAGGCCGAAGGGCTACCCGAGCCTTCTTACCTTTCGTCCAGGTCTTCGGTGATCAGACGGATAAACGTGTTGAGAGAAGAGACTTTCCAGAGTCAAACAAGGGTTAGGCTTTATTCAGGGTCTTAGTTACATATGCAGGGTGAATTCTTCCTCAGGAGAGAGGAATCCTCCTCCTCCCAAGGGGCAAGGATCATACAGCAAGAGGATGGGAGTGGAAGAGGGGAGGGACCCTCTTCCCTACAAGGGCCCCTCATCGCGAAGAGTGCCTTCAGGCTTTCCTGTCCCTACTTAAGCTCTCCCGCCACATAGTTTGCACGTGAATACCCTGCGTGTTCTCAGCCCCTAGCTAATCAACAACAGGTGTGCTTAGACCATGGGCCAATCTCAAGGGGGGGATGCTCTCCCCAGCAAGTTTCCCACTGAGAAGAAGTGGAAATGCACGAAATAGCCTGTGTTTCACGCCTCAATCCCCAACTGTTCCCTGGGGGGCCTCGTGAGAACTCTGAGGTTTAGAAGTCCTCACCTTTACCTGCCTGAGACTGTCCACGTGAAAACTGAGCTTACACCCCCAACAATCTATGAGTACTTTGTTCATTCAATGAATATTTATTAAACATATACCATGTGCAGAACATTGTGCTAGACACTGAATGACATAGAGATTTTATATATGATAAATTCCTTCCCTTCTGGACCTCAAATCTATACCTTGTTCTTGTATAATTGGAGCTCTTCATGTCTGATCCTTTGCCTTCAATTCCCTCCAATTGCCACCAATTTCCCACCTTTCTCCCTTGTTAGAAATTCCAGCAGTTCTATTCCTTTATTTTCCTGCACTTTTGTCTTTTTTTTTTACATGACTAAACTTTAAGGACATTTGAGGACCATCTGGCCCTTCCCCTGGGGAAGTAGAGATAAAGTCTTAAGTGTATGGAAAAAGTGGGGTGGACACATTGGAAAAAAAATTTTAAAGGAAGATGTTTAGAGTCCACAGTGGGCCTGCATTATACTGAGGGACAATATAGTAGATCAGTTGTGGGTAGCCATAGCTGTGTTTGAGGATGATTATTCTGGTGACAATAAAAATAGTTTGAAGTAGACTAGACACAGGTATTCATAATCTGGACTTTAAAATTTTTTTTTATTTGTATCAGTTTATTTTATTTTTTTCTTTTGTTCTCTTGGAACTTGTTTTTAAAAAATACTTTGATAACTTTGTTTCATTATAATTGCTTTCCTTTTTAGTCCTATGCATTTTATTTTATGCATTTAGAGACATTATTCTGAGAAGGGATTCATAGATTCCACCAGACTGCCAAAGGGGTCTATGACATAAAAAAGGTTAAGAACTCCTGGTCACTAGAGGCAAACTCAGTTGCCATTTGTCATGAATGAATGAATGAGTATGAAAAAATGTTTATTAAGAGTTTCCTATATACTAAGCAACATAAATAGAAATTCCAGATAGTTCTTGGTCTTAATGAGTTCACATTATAATAGGAGGAGACAATGTATGTAAGAAACTTTAGGACAGATGGGAAGGCCATCATTAGGTGGTCTTTTCCAAGATGGAAAGTGATTTTGAGGGTATAAGATGAAAGCTGATGGTAATGAATTTTCTTTTTGATTTGGGCGTAAATTGGATTTAACTGAGGTAGAGTTGCATGAAGTCATCAGCCTCACTCTCTCCTCCAGAGTCATCCTAGTCTAGTGGCAGGACAGAGTCAAGATGGCTGGCGATGGCTCAGGATATAGTGGATGACCTTGGTGTCTTTGGTGTCTAACCAAGCTCTAAGCACTCCATATCACCTGCTTCATCTGCCTTCATGGTCGTTGGAACAAATTGTTCTCATCCACCCATTCCACCAGATGAAGTCTTCACATGCTTGGGGTAGATACCCCCCCAACTCACCAATGGGTTTGAGAACCCTTGGTTACCCTCAACCTGGTTTGATCTCTCTGCTGAAACAGTTTAGCGGGGTGTGGCAGCTGTGCATGCTGCAGCTTCTTGGAGCCACAGGTGAGAGATGGAACAGGTGGACACCAAAGGTGGAAAGAGCCCCTTAAAGGGCTTGGCAGCCATCACGCCAAAGGTATTGGTCCTCCCTGAACACACCCTGCACCCTGATGAATTTTCTTTAATGTTTATCATTAAGACCATATCTGTTTTTAATGGTGAGCCATTTGAGAGCAGCAAGACATTGGTGATAAGAACTCTGTTGTTTAGAGCCAGTTACCAGACTGCTTCTCCACTAGTCATGACATTCCCTACATGATTTCTGTGTCAGCCAGGCTGGAAGCAGGACTAGTGATATTGGGGACACTGCTAATCCTGTGGTGGTTGGGTTTAACCTTCTGTCAGTGGTAAATGTTTGCTGGTTGGTATTGACGGGAATAGGAGAGAGTTCCACACTTTTATACTATCATGTTTCTTCAAAATTCTTGAAGCTAGTCCTGCTTACTCACCCATGTTTTCATTTTTCTACTGGTCTTAGAGAATATTCTTTCCATTGTGAGCTTGATTGTGAATCCTAGGAGAATTTTAGAATGGATTATTTAAGAGATGATTAGAGTTACAGAGGATCAAGAAAAGGAAGTAGATTAATTCTTTTTGTGATAGGTTTAGTAAACCAAAGGGAATGCCATTGGTCATCCAGATTTTAGCAAACCATTTGATAAATTATCTCATGTTATCCTTGGGGGAAATGTGGGAGATAGAAGCTAGATAATAGTAGAATTAGGCAGATTTAGAACTGGTTGAACAGCCAGAGTTGAAGAGTCATCACTGATGGTTCAGTGCCAAAAAGGTAGGAGCTCTTCAGGGGAGTTGCCCCAGGAATCTGTGCATGTTCTTCTGCAGTTTAACATTTTTCTTAATGATTTGTATAAAGGAATAGATGGCATACTTATCAAATTTTCATCTGACACAAAACTGGGGTGGGGATAGTTAATATATTGGATGACAGTATTCAAAAAGAACTTGACAGGGTAGAACATTGGGCTGAATCAAGTAATATGGAATTTATTAAGGATCATGGTAAAGTCTTCCATTTGTGAAACTAATTTCTTAAATCCAAATACAAGATGGAGGAGTTAGGCAAAAGTATGCTTGAAAAAGAACTATAAGTTTTAGTGGATTGTCTGTAGTATCATCTAGCAGCCAAAAAGCCCTAATTTTGTATTGGGCTGGACTAAAAAAGGCATAGCATCCAGGAAAAAGGAACTGATGGTCTTCCGTATACTGCCCTGGTCAGACCACACTGGAATATTGAGTTCAGTTCTGCGGACCCCATTTGAGAAAAGATATTGATTAGCTGGAGAATATTCAAAAGGAAGGGCAGCTAAGATGGGGAAGGTTCTCAAATCCATGGATCCGAGAACTGGACAGAGGGCCTGAGGAGACTTGGAGCTATGTAGCTTGGCAATAAGGAGGCTGAAAAAGGACAAAATGACATCTGTCTTCAAGTATCTGAAGAACTGTGCAATGGGAAACTGCTTCTACCAGTGCATATTGGCAACTTTTCTGAACTTAAAAGCTTATGGTACTATAGACTAATTAGCTGTTGACTACATAAATCAAGGCTGTGTGGGGAAATAGAAATCATGACTTTAATTCTTATTGCAAACTATCCCTACCAGCTTCTGTGATTTCTTTATGCTTAGGTTAAAAACTGGCAGGTACAAACTTTGTTGCTCCTCTGCTATTCATCTACTTAGATTCTTCATGTTACTAAGAGGAAATATCATTTAACTTTGAGAACCCATGGGCCACCGTGTGGAAAGCGGAGGGGTTTTTTAGATTCCTTGGTGGCTTCTCACTTTTTATTTATATGTGGCTATTACATGTTTCAGCTGGTGAAAGTGATATCTCTCTCTCTCTCTCGCTCTCTCTCTCTCTCTTTCTCTCTCTCTCTCTCTCCCTCTCCCTTTCCCTCTCTCTTCTCTCTTCTCTCTTTTTCTCTCTATCTCTGTCCCTGTCTCTCTTTCTCTCTCTGTCTCTCTCTCCTTTCTCTCTATTTTCTCCTCTCTCTCTTCTCTGACTCTCTATCTCCTCTGTCTCTCTCTCTCCTCTCTTTCTCTCCTCTCCCCTCTCTCTCTCTCTCCTCTCCCCCCACCTCAGAATTTTTCCTAGCACTTTGCTTAAACCTCTTCTTTGTGTTTTTCTCATTTGCCTTACATCATATGTCAAATCTGGAGGCGTCCCTGAACTCACACAGTGGATCCGTGAGAGAGTGCTACCTCAGGCTTATGAAACCTTATGGGTCTAAATCCACTGAAAAAACTAAGTCACAAGCTAAGTGACTAAGCTAAGTCACAAGCTCTTACTGATGTTTACTCTTTCTGGTTAGCCAGAGGACACAATTAATTCAAAGCAGACATTTAAGGAAAATGTATAGTAAGAAAAATAGTAATAAAACATTTGCCCTATAAATTTGGGACATGGTCTCCCATTAATACTATATATACCAGCAATGGATAAAGGGAACACAGGTGGAAAACATGTGAAAAGGCACATTGTGCAGAAAACATGATTAGGGTACATGTATAGATAGGTATACAATTAAGGAACGTGTGTCATGGGTATGTAATAATGATAATAGCTAATATTCATATAGTGCCAACTATGTGGTGCTAAGTGCTTTACACATTTCATTTGATCCTTACAATAATCCTGGGAGGTAGGGCAATTGTTATCACCATTTTATACGTGAAGGAACTGAGAGAAACAGGTTCGGTGACTTGCCCAAGGACCCACAACTGTTGTGTAGAGAGGCAACTCACACTTGACACTATGTCAACTCCAATGTCTTCTGGTGATGCTGACATGCTGTTCCCATTGGTCCTGCTCCTTACTCGTGTTAGCTGGCATGAAGTCTCTCCTGGACGTGTAAAGTCTCTGACATCTTATATAGGCATGGTGTACGGTATCTGTAATATGTCTCTGCTGTGTGCATACATAGTGATGATTTAGCCTGGCTTCCCTGGACCCATGGTTGCTACCAAGGGCAGCTCCACTAGGCACTCTCTCTGCTTCCACGCTCCATCTGCATGTGGAGCTCTCTTAAGGTGTGTACCCTCTTCCTCACTGGAGGAGTCGGCTCTATTCTTGCCCTTATAGTTTCAGTCCTTTTAGCAGACAAAAACCATGACAAAACTTAACCACTTCATTGGGAAAACCCTTCAGTGCCTTTTCTCCCTTAGGAAAGGGTCTGTCTTTTCTTGGACCTTGGCTGAAATGGGATTTTTCCTTTCCAAGGAAGAGATTCCTTGCCTCAGATGCCAAGTTTTTTGGGACACAGAGCAGGGTTATCTAGTTACTAAGCTTAATTTTCTTTAAAAATCTGCATTTTCTAGCCATGAAGGCAGGTGAGAGAATAAGATAGCAAACTCTAGCTTGAGGCTAGAGAGGAGATATTTGTTGTTCAGTCATTTCAGTCACGTCTGACCCTTTGTGACTCCGCTTGACATTTTCTTGGCAAAGATACTGAAGTGGTTTACCAGTTCCTTCTCCAGCTCGTTTTATAGATGAGGAACTGAGGCAAACAGGGTGAAGTGGCTTGCCCAGGGTCACACACGGTCTCAGGAAGATGAGCCTTCCTGATTCCAGGTCTGGCACTCTATCCACTACACCACCTAGCTGCCCCAGAGAGGAGATGGGCAAATGCAAAAGAGACAGTTGTCAAGAAATACCGTAGTTTAAATGATCTCTTTTGCTTTTATCTCCTAGAAATGGTGATAGGTTTTATTTCTGATTGGCTTTATTTGATTTAAAGATTGATGACAATATTAGGTCTCCATAGTAATAGGAGGGCAGATTTTTTTAAAAGTAGAAACTTATCTGTAGAGATAGGAACAGTCAGTATTGTAACAAGGGAAACAGCACAGCATTTGGGAACAGGTAAACTGAAGTGGGTGACCCAGTGAGTAGAGCAATGGGCCTCAAGTCAATCTGAGTTCAGATTCAGCCTCAGACCCTGGGCAAGTCACTTAACCTTTGTTTGCCTTAGTCCACTGGAGAAGGAAATGGCAAACCACTCCACTATCATTGCCAAGAAAACCCCACGAACAGAATTGGTGTGCTGTGGTGCATGTGATTACAAACAGTTGGATATGATTAAACAACAATAAATTGTGTTGAAAATAAGTTCAAATTTTTTATGTATTTATTTTATTTTTAATTTAATTTAGTTATATCCACTTTCCAGTGTATATGCAGTGCTTAGCTGGAGTGGTTAAGGAGAAAGTGGGATGGTGATTATTTCTGGTGGGTGTAAGACTGCTTGCACTCCTATTGTGCTTGGTCAGAATTGCTTATCACTGTAGAGGAGCTGAATTAGGCCTTTTGGGCCTTGGGAAATTTGTGAGTGCATATCCCTGCAGTAAATATAGTGCAGTCTTCTCTTACATGGTTCCTGGGGTGCTAACTTGCTGAAAAGGCAGCACCAGGTCAATTGTGGTATGTCTGCCTCTCTTTGCTCAGGCATCAAGTGTATTAAACTGAATTCATTATCATTCCAGCTGACTGCTCCCCTCTCCCAAATTTCCCTATTACTGTAGAGGGCTTCACTTCTCTCCCAGTCACCCTGTCTCATGACCTACATATCATCTTCAACTCCTCACTCTTTCTCATACTCCATATTCAATGAATTATCAAGCACTGTCATTCCTGCCTTAGTAATATCTGTTATATAAACACATTCTCTCATATGATGCTGCTACCATCAAGGAAGAAACTCTCATCAATTTCCCCTTGGACTATTGCAATAGCTTGATGGTTGGTTTTCCTGCCTTAAATCTGTCCACTCCAATCCATCTTTTACTCAGATATTAAAGTGATCTTCCACAGGTTTGACCATGTCCCTCCCTTATTCAGTAAACTCCAGTGCCTCTCTATTATCTTCAGAATCAAATATAAAATTTGTTTGGCTTTTCAAACCCTTTATAACTTAATGCCTTTCTACTTTTCCAGTCATCTTACACCTTATTCCTTCCAAGTACTATACAATTTGGTGACTGGCTTTCGTGCTATTCCTTGAATAAGATGCTACATCTCCCAACCATGCATTTTTACCAATTGTTCTCCATGTCTGAAATGCTCTCCTTCCCTGTCTCTGCTTCTTGGCCCCCTTTATCTTGGCTAAAATCCTACCTTTGCCAAGAATCCTTTCCTATGAAATTATCTCCAATTTATCCTGCATATATCTTCTTTGTACATAATTGTTTACATATTGTCTTCCCTGTTAGTTTGTAAGTTCCTTGAGAGCAGAGACTTTTTTTTTCCTTTTTGTATCCCTAGTATTTAGCATAGTACCTGGCACACTGTAGATGTTTAATAAATGTTTCTTGACAACTTCTGGGTATTACCCTGTAGTGTGTTTTGGGGAAAGGTATTCACAGGTAGGGTTAGTTTGTGATGGCATGATAGAGTAGAGTGTTTTCTTGTTTTTGAGAGCTAGGGAAGAGAAAAAAGATGTTGGGGGAGTTAGAAGGTCACGCACTGGCACAGTCCTGTGTCTTGGTCCCCTGCACTGATGTTGTCATTGTATTGACAAGCATGCTGGGCTTAGCATTGCTCCAGAGTCAACATGTTTCCTACATTAATAATAGAAGTAAATGATGATGGAGTTGTGAAATCAGATCCAGTTTAGCGTTGCCTAATTGAATCATACAAGCTGAACTTGCTCGTAGAGGAGCGTAACTTAGGCAACCCAAGTTTAAATGTACATCTAGTTCCTCTTCTTAATTTTAGAACCTTGATAGCACTAAATCATTGATCTTAAGTTTGGACTTTTCAGTATCTCATAATAGGTGACTGTCCTTTGATTACGAATGACTGAAAAAAACCCTGTAGTATATAGACATAATGGAATATTGTTGTGTAGTAGGGAGTGAAATGTGAGAAATTTAGGGAAACATGAGAAGATTTGGATAGGCTAATGTAGGGCAAAAAAAAAAGCAGAACCAAAAGAACAGTGACCATGATGCCTCCAAAAATGCAAATGAAAAGATCATTAAAGAGAAGTCAAACTTGGAGAAGTAATAACGAGATAGATCTGCTTCCTCACATCAGAGAAATGGGGGCCTACCAGAGGGGTGTGTTGTATATGTTGTTAAATTAGATTATGTATTGAATGTTTTTTGATTTTTTTATTACTTGCTTTGCTTTTTCACAAGGGTGGGATCAATCGGGTGTGTGTGCATCTGCACATGCATGCGCATGTATGTGTGTGTTTGTGTGTGTGTAGGTCTACCTGGTATGTCTCTGGAATAAACATAAAAACATAAATACAAAATTATTTTTAAAACACATAAGAAAGTTGTACCATTACCAAATACAGTAGTCTGATTATGTGAATCCAAAGAATCAGTCAAACATCCATGTTTTTTTTAGTGTTTTTATTGATAATCATGCCAGTAAAATACTGGTTAGTAGAAAATCCTGATTTAATAGCATAATTCACCACACACTTGATTTTATTCAAACCCCTCATTTTTTTTCTGAGTATTGTTCATCATTTTCAAAATTGGTAAGGATAAAATGAATGTTAGATAGAAATAGCCTGTCCCCAAATCTATAACTTACATTTACTATAACTTAAAGCAGATGATAAAATTATGTTTTTACCCTCTCAATTTATTCCATCATTAAATATATTAAATTTTTACTCAAAAAGTAGATAAGGTATAAATTCTTGTATTCTTTTTAATTAATTATCACTTGAATTATCTCCCTGATACATCTTCTTGTATGTTTTTTGTGTTCCAGCTACTGACCATCTACTTAACCTAGTTGAAAAGGCATATATCTATACATCTCTATCTCTGTCTGCATCTATTTCTACATATTCATCTCATTCTAGAATTCCAGAACCTGGTAGTACTTCATCCCTTTAAGGGATAAGATGAGCTGGGTTAGGGTTCCTCAAATCACTGTTAAGAGCACAGAGGTGCATGCATAGCAGACTGATTCTTTGATTTCTTTTCTGTTTTCATTTCTGAGCGCTTGTTCGTCTTGCCCCAGTCCTACCCCGGCCCTCCTCTTCCCGCCCGTATTTGCTTTTTCTATCGACTCCCACATCTCTGGTGTCTTATCTGGCCCTGGATTCTTATGTTACAGACTCTGCTGTTCTGACAGCTTGCTGCTTTGGAATTCCTTTCTTCTTTGAAATCCTGATTCAGGAGGGTAGGATAACAACCCATCCCAGGTATCAGCATGCTTTGGTAAAGTGTTAGTCCTTTACCCCCTGCTTCCCAGGAGCAAGCTATGAAACTAGTGCAGGGCCTTCAGAACTGGTGGATTCGATGTCCTCTGTTCTCTTCAGGCAAACTTATTTAATTCTCTGTTCTGCAATTTATCAACTCCTGTCCTTCAGCTTTCAGGTAGCATCTTGAATCATGGAATCATACACTCTCTGTCCAGCCAAACCTGTTCACTGTTTCCTAGCATTCCATGTCCTGCTTTCACATCTTGGCCATAGTTTTCCCTCTTGCCTGTGATTTTCTTCCTCTTTTCAGCCTCTGAGAATCCCTCACTTCCTCCACATCCTACATCCTGTGACAAGTCTTTATTCCCCATAGTTGTTAATGTGCTCTTCCGATGTGTAGGCTTATCTGTTTACATATTAAACCTCCCTCCCCCACCTCCCACCCCCATTTTGTCTTTGAATCTCATTTGCCTGTCTGGCACATAATATGTGCATGTTGGATTCTGTTAGAATCGTGGGCTTATATCATGCCCATCCTGTAGAATCATAGACTATAAGAAATGAAAAGTACTTTAAAGAAGAGATCATCTAGTCCAGCTCTTTTGTTTACAAATGAGAAAATGGAGACTAGAGAAGTTAAGTGACTTGCCCAAGGTCACACAGAGAGAAAGTCAAGTTCAGAATTCAGGTCCCCATGACTCCTGGTGATGTCCTGATTCACTAAGTCCTCAATCAATCTAGGCATAAATAATTGAGAGGGGTGACCTGGTTGCTGTGATTATATCAGATAGTATATTAATTTTTGTCAGTGTGCCATGTAATTCCCTAGTGCTAATGACTGGTCCCCAAAGTGCCATTTATGCCCAGAATCACAGACCTTTAGAATTGGAAGGAACCTCAGAAGTCACTTAATCGTAACCACACCCGAAAAGGAATCCCCATTATAATGTAGTTGCAGTCTTAAATCATGTTAGCTTTTTGAGATGTCATTTCAAACTTCTGAGTCATATTGAGCTTTCAGTTCACTAAAACCCCCAGATCTTTTTCAGAACTATTGCTGCCAAACTTGGGGTCCCCATCCTGTACTTGTGAAGTTGATTTTCTTGAGTGTAAAACATTACATTTGCCCATATTAAATTTCATCTTATGAAATGTTCTGGCAATTTTGGGAGGTTTATCCAGTGTGTTAGTTATCCTTCACAAATAAAAACAATTTATTTCCCACTTGATCAGATTGAGCCCAATTCATATGACAATTGATTTTCTTTTTAAGGACTGAAAAACTCAGGACTATGGAGTCCTATGAGAGCACAAGTATTTTAAATTATAACATAGTTGTAGACATAACTACAACACGATGGGTCTTTATAACCCACTTTGTCCGATATGAGACCTCATTATTAAATTTATGTGCTTTTCAGTATTGGAGAGAATTGGGCCAATATTAATGTGAACCATATGACTTGTTGTTCATAAACTTGCTAAGTTTTAAAAAAGCAGCTGTTCTGTATCAATGAATATTTTAAAACATCTCTAGGGCAGTTAGGTGGTGCAGTGGATAGAGCACCAGTATAGGAGTCAGGAGGACCTGAGTTCAAATCTCACCTCAGATACTTGACACTCACTGACTATGTGACCTTGGGCAAGTCACTTAACCCCAATTGCCTCATCCTGGGTCATCTCCAGTCATCCTGATGAACATCTGGTCACTGGATTCAGATGGCTCTGGAGGAGAAGTGAGGCTGGTGACCTGCACAGCTTTCCCTCACTCAAAACAAAGTCAAGTGCAAGTTGTCATTATTTCTCTGATGGCGTGGTCTTCTTTGGCAATGAAGGCTAAACACATGCACAAAACATCTCCAAATGTCTTTCTGCATCCCTCCACACTACAAGCAAAACTATTCTAAACCATTATTGAGTGATTGATGGCTACAACCTTCCCTTGGCCTTCTAATGTACATACAATGTTAGAGGTGAAAAAGACTTTAGTGATTATGTAGTCCAACTCCCTGATTTTACAGATGAAAAGAGTTGGCATCACCAAGCCAAAGTCATGTAACAGGTGGAGCTCTGACAAGAAGTCAAGTCTTGGGCTTTCAGGCAAGTGACAGAAACACTTCACTTGGGGTCCGAAGGCCTTGATTAAAAATCCCACTCCCTTGACTCACTAGCTGGGTAATATTGGCTAAGGTCTCTGGGTCTCATTTTACTCATTCATAAACTGAGTGTTATAATACTACCTATGCCCAAATGTTTTGGGGAGGAAAGTGGGCTAGGAACTGAGGCTTTTTCTGACTCCAAGCCCATTACTACCCCTCAATCTCATAGTATATACTACTACTAACTAATTCTTTAAAGATAGTGTAATAATGGAAAGTTCAGTCTTTTAGAAGGAAGGAGAAGAGAAAAGAAGAGAAGGGAAGAGGTCTTTATGATACAAAGACAAAAAGCATCAATACAAAAGTATTTTAAAAATAGACTTAGGTGGTAATCCTATTTCTAGCACTAGAGATGACTATTAATAGTTAAGAAGTAAAAGAAGGCCTTATTTCTTTATAAAAATGTCAAAAATCAACCAGAAATAGAATTATATCTTGCAAAGCATGTGTTTGTGGATAAACGTATGGTGATATCCAACAAATTTCCTATCACAGTGTTGATCAATTGTAATAACTATAAGAACTGTAGCAGTGTTTCTAAAACCGATGATGTTTTTCCATGGCTAGGTAGAATAGATATGAAGAGGAGTTCTGGGTCTAGTCTGGGTTAAAAAGCCATCCTTGTAATTTAATTCATTCTTTTAAATCATGGAAAGCCTCCTCAGTATCTGAAGGAAAAAAAGGTTAAAGAGAATAAATATAGAAGAAAGGGTTCAAGGCCTTTCTTTAATTTATTTGGCATGCCAGTAAATAGCTGAATAGATAGGTTTCATATTTACAGATAAATGAATGAATTTGTGAACTGAAAGGATCTCACCTTTTAGAAAGTGATGATGATATTAAACAACAGGGATAGACCAAGGCTTAAAGGTCTTTGCATCGTCAATCGGGATCTAAGAAAGAGAACATGTAACATTATTTATTAATACTGTAGTGATATTACATGGACAGTAACTTACCATGAAAAGAATGTCAATATATCTTTAATTTAAAAAAAATTAAATGGGACAAACTTAGGCCTTGGGAGAAGAGGCAGATCAACTAAGAGATCAATTCTTTCTATGCTTATCATAAAAGGAGAGTTGCTTGGCCCTGGTTGAATTTGATGCTCTAAAGAGGTTGACTTTGCCCATCTGGGAGGTATAAAGGTTGTAGAAGAAATTATTAAATGAATGTGACTCTACAGTTCTGATGGTAAGCTGCTATAATGGTAACATCAGTGCTTGATAAGAGTACTGGGTACTGGGGCAAAGTGTGGAGATAGCTTTCATGGCTGCTTATCGGAGTTTACTTAGTTAGAGGTTGCCCATTTTCATGGTAGCGCCAAGTACCATCTTCCCCAGGATAGTGGTGGGTACCATAGAGGGAGGTATCATAGTGTAGTGAACTGAGTTCTAGATTTAGCGACCATTTAAAATCCTGTCTCTGACACTTACTAGTTATGAGACCACGGGCAATTCACGTAACCCTATAAGTCTTGATTTTCTCATCTGGAAAATGAAGATAACAAAAAATACAGTACTGGCTTCATAAGGGAGAGATTCAAATGAAATAATTCATATAAAGTACCTTCAGTCTCCAAAAAACCATAGAAATGTCAGTTCTTTTTATTTAAAATTTCAGCATTGGTGAAGTAGGCATTGTAAGGAACATTTATCCATATTGTCCCAAAATCCTTGTTGCTGTCACTCTCCTTTCTTTCCCAAGACATGGAGAACTTGGCCCACAGTCTTCTCTGTTTTATCTCCTGTTCTCATCCTTGGTACCGTGATATGAACATTGCTATTCCTTCAAACATCTCCCATACCTACACCTATATTCTACTTCATCCACCCAAAACTTTCCATGATCTTGAAGTATGAATTATAATTAGAATCTTCTGCCCTTTCATCCCTCCCTCTGCCTGATTCCTCCTGAACCTCTGCTTCATTCTCTTCCTCTTTAGTTGTGGCATCCTTCCTTGTTTTCCAAGTCCATCACTCTTGTCCTGGTCTCATTGTTCTTCCCTCACAGTCTTGATTCTGTAATTTATAGTTGCACACTGTGCTGTGCTCCAGTCATTGTCCTGTAATGATGTGGGCTTATGGGGCCTTAGAGCATGTACAATATTCTCTGCCTGCTGCTATCCACTGCTAGGTAAGCCTCTTTCTGGAAATCCTGAGGGAAGGGTTGGGAAAGGGGAGATAATTCAGAACATTATGCTGTTTCCTGTTGGTTTACAACATGGTTACAAAAAACCAGTTAGTTGGCTGGAATTGAGTAGGCATTAAAAAAGTCAAGAACAGATCAAATCTTTCTTCCTCATGGCTTTTGAATGAAGAGGAAGAAATGCTTTAGACCTTCTTGTGGGAAGAGAGGTAGAGGTAGTGGCAGGTGCTATTGTGGCTGCCCTATCTCTCTATCTGGGCTACCATGTTGTCATGAACACATGGCACCTTTGTTTCTTCTTTTCCTTTTTGGTCTATTTTTTCCTGATCTTAAGTGAATGAACACTAGAAATGGAATGGATCAGATTAAGAACTATTAAATGTTTAAAGAACCACCAGAGGTCCAGCCACAGCAGTTCATGGTATAATCTGTTGGTAGCTGCAACAGTCAAACCTGGTGAAAAACCGGTTCTGAGGAATAACTTGTGGTGGTTGTTGTTCAGTCATTTCAGTCCTGTCCAAGTCTTTGGGACCCCATTTGGGATTTCTTGGCAAAGATACTAGAGTGGTTTGCCATTTCCTTCTCTAGCTCATTTTACAGATGAGTCAAACAGGGTTAAGTGAATTGCCCAAGGTTACACAGCTAATAAGTATGTGAGTCAAATTTGATCTCAGGTCTTCCTGACTCCAGGCTTGATGCTCTAGTCACCATTCCACTTAGCTTCCTTGAGAAACAACCTACTTTACCCTAACCAGCAGTGAATCAACCCAGAAGTCCTACAAATGAGGAAGCATCTCATCCACTAACTAGGCCACACCCAGAAGTGAACTTGGTTGGGGGAACACTTTATAGTTTCTACTTTATTTATTTGAAATGAGTTGAATTATACTTCCACCATTCACATACTCTGCCAGTGCTAGAATCAAATAATACATCTACCTTCTTAATGCCTAGTCCTAAATTACTGAGGAGTAGTAGGAGTAGTTGGGGTTTGGGGGTGGAGATGGGGAGGTACAGGAAGTACAGGAAATTAGATGGTAGTGGATAGAGTGCTGGGCCTGGAGTCAGGAAGACCTGAGTTCAAACCTGACCTCAGATACTTAATAGCTATATGATTCTGGGCAAGTCACTTAACTTTGTTTGCCTCAATTTCTCATCTGTAAAATGAACCAGAGAATGAAATGACAAACCACTCTAGTATTTTTGCTGAGAAAATCCCCAAAGGGTCGGAAGAGTTGGATACAACTGAACAACCACAAAAGTAGGTGAAGGAACTTATGAAACTGGGCCAATTTGATCATGTTATTGTTGAAGGTAGAACAAGAAGGCCTTATCAACTTAATGAAGTTCAGCGGATGAGGACATTACTGTTCCCAATCCCTTTTAGTTCTAATGTCTTTCCTTTGTTAATTATTTCTTCTTTATCTTGTGTATACCTTGTTTTGTACATATTTGTTTGTTTTCTCTTCCATTAAATTGTGAGGTCTGGGAGGGCAAGGGATTGTCTTTAGCATCCTTTCATGCCCCTAGCACTTATCAAAATGTCTGACAGTACTAGACATTTAGTAAATTTTGATTGATTCATTGACTGGATAAAAAGAATTAAGTACTTACTAAGTGCCAAGTACTGTGTTAAGCCCTGGAGTTATAAATACAAATAAAATGAGCTGGAGAAGGAAATGGCAAACCATTCCAGTATCTCTGCCAAGGAAACCCCAAAAGGCGTCACGCAGAGTCAGACATGACTTAACAACAACAAAAGTGATGGGGTGGTATCTAGGGAAGTGTGTTTTGGTCCGAGAAGTCAAAGGGATGGTAAATTGAACAGTAGGGCAGTCCATTAACACATCCTTTCCAAAAGATGCAAGAAGTAGACACAGCAGTTGGAAAATGGCAAAAATGAGGTCACACTGTCCCAGGGAGTTGAGATTTTTGTTTTTTTTAAAAATTCTTCCAGGTCATAGTATGTGCAGGGGAGGTTTGGAGGTGTGAATGGGTCAAGAAGTACCCATTGACATCTTCTATCAGGAAAATGCAAATAAAAATTCTTTAACCTAACCAATGAATTCAAGAGGATATTCACACCTATCTGCATAGTCCTTCCTACATATTTAAAGACCTATACAGACAATGGCCATTTAACCTCATCAAGTTCAACAGGTCTATGGGCTCAGTCCTCTACACGGTGTCATTATTTAGTACTGTCCAACTCTTTGTGAGCCTTTTTGGTGTTTTCTTAGCAAAGACACTGGAAAGGCTTGCCATTTCCTTCTCCAGTTCATTTTATATATGAGGAAACTGAGGCAAACAAGGTTAAGTGATTTATTCAGGGTTACACAGCTAGCAAGTATCCGAGGCCAGATTTGAACTCATGAAGATGAGCCTTCCTGACTCCAGGTCCAGCACTCTGTGCACTATGATGCCACCTAGCTGCCCCTCTCTATACTAGTGTCAAACTCAAATGGAAAGTGGGGGGTGTGGAAAGGTTGGGGGGAGGTTCAGGGAAGAAGAGGTGGTGGCATTAAACCTTATATAAGGATCCCTGCTGGTGCATATTGACATAGAAAACCACATTAACATTAGCTATGTTCTGTTGTATTTCTGTTTTTTAAAAATATTTCTCAATTACATTTTAATCTGGTTCAGATGCACTAGGGAGTGTTTTGTCATTTTATACCTCTGCTCTACACATTTGATCTCTCAACTGGGCTCTCATTGCCTCATGGCAATCCTTTTATTTTTCCCTATTTGACTCTACATTACACTCCCTTTCACTTTTGTGGAGAGGAGATATAGATGGGGAAAGGGAAAACAACATTTTTAAAGCACCTACTATTTGCTGAGCACTGTGCTAAGCTCTTTACAAATGAGTGCAGGCCATTCCAAATGTCTCCTTGGGAAGAGGAGGGAAGCCATTCTAATCTCCTGCCTTTGAAGTAAGGGGAGAAGACAGAGCACTCCACTCCATCCCACCACTCTTCCCATCTTTGTGGTGAGGGATGAGGGTGCTGATCCATCATACATCTCCTGTGTGATCTCCAGTCTCTTTCAGAAAAAGGAGAAACACCTTTCAATCAAGAACCAGACTCCTTTTTCTCCAGAGAAGAAGAGAAAGGCCATTCCATTGAGTCTTCAGAGTGGTGTTTGGCCTTGGGGGAGAGAGACTAGTACTTCAACTACTTATCCCCTAGCTTGAATTGCCTAAATTCCAGATATCTTTGTTGTTGTTCAGTCATGTCCAACTTTTCAGTGACCCCATTTGGAGTTTTCTTGGCAAAGATACTGAAGTGGTTTGTCATTTGCTTCTCTAGCTTACTTTACAGGTGAGGAAACTGAGGCAAACAGGGTTACGTGACTTGCCCACAGTTGCACAGCTAGTGTCTGAAACTAGATTTGAACTCAGGAAGATGAGTCTTCCTGACTTCAGGTCTAGTGCTTTATCCATTGGGCTATCTAGCTGCTCTGAGAGGACTTTACCCCTGAAGGTGAACCCCTGACAATGAAATCTACCCAAATTTAATGATTACTGAACTCCTCTTTATTCACACTCTGCTCATTCAGTGATTCTGAACCCCATTTCTGAGTCCCACTGTCTGATCCTTTATTCCCATTCCCCTCAACACTAGCCCCACCATTCCCCTTATCCCACTCTAAACCTCTTCCCTTGTGTTCTCTGGAATGTCTGCTCCATAGACAACAAACTTGCTTTCATCTTAAATCTTTTCCTTTCCCACTTCTTCCACATACTGGCTGTCACTGAGACCTGGTCCCCTCTTGATCACACATCCTCCCTGGCTTTTTCCAACATTGGCTGCACTAGCACTCATTCCTCTGGTGAAGTTGGGGGAGTTAGAATAAATACTCCTTGCTCCCCCATGGCCACTTCCCAGTTCTCCTTTGACCACTATCACTTGGTAAGTTTCCTCATTTGAGATTCACTCACTACATGTCTATCACCTAATCAAAATTTTGGTGTAGCTATTTATTGTCTGTTGACCTCCAGGACACAGCCCTACTTTCCTTAATGAGTTCAGTGCCTGGCTTGCTGTCCTCTTCCTCCCAACTCCTGCTCTCATACGTGGGGACTTCACCATATCTATTAATGCTTCCTCAAGTCCTCTGTCCTCACAGTTTTTCAACTTACTGATTTCACGTGATCTATTCCTCTTCACTGCATCAATCATACACAAAGACAGTCATACCTTGATCTTTCCATCAACCACAAATATTCCATTTGCATGTTCATGAACTCTGAAATTTGCTTATCTGACAATCTATTGACAGTCTGCCTCTTCTTCTGCCTTGTAACCCTAAACCCTGTTCTTTATCCAAACCACAACTTCCAATTCTTTAACTCCCTCAGTTTTCTTCCAGATCATCAGCCCTGTCCTAGCCACACTCTCCCATTCCTCATTTTTAAAAAAAAATTATTTTTTATTAATTTTAAGTTTTCAAGATTCATTTCCACAAAATTTTGAGTTCTAAAATTTCTCCCCATCTCTCCTCTCCCCCCACCCCAAAATGCCTTACATTCTGATTGCCCCTTCTATCAGTGTGCCCTCCCTTCCCTTATCCCCCTCTACTCTCTTGTCCTGTAGGGCAAGATAAATTTCTATACCCCATTACCTGTATTTCTTATTTCCCAGTTGTACGTAAAAACAATTCTCAATGTTTGTTCCTAAAACTTTGAGTTCCAACTTCTCTTTCTTCCTCCCTCCCCACCCATCCCCACCGAGAAGCAATTCAATATAGGCTATATATGTGTCATTTTGCAAATGACTTCCATAATAGTCATGTTGTATAATACTAACTTATTTCCCTCCATCCTATCCTGCCCCCCATTTCTTCTATTCTCTCTTTTAACCTTGTCTCTCCCCAAGTGTTTACTCCCTTCTCCCATTTGACCTCCCTTCCATCATCCCCCTCACCCTGCTTATCCCCTTCTCCTCTACTTTCCTGTAGCATAAGATAGATTTTCATACCAAATTGAGTGTGCATATTATTCCTTCCTTGAGCCAAATGTGATGAGAGTGAGCTTCACTTTTTCCCTCTCACCTACCCCCTTTTCCCCTCCATTGGAAAAGCTTTTTCTTGCTTCTTCTATGAGAGATAATTTGCCCCATTCCATTTCTCCCTTTCTCCTCCCTATATATTCCTCTCTCACCCTTTAATTTTATTTTTTTAGATATGATCCCTTCCTATTCAACTCACTCTGTGCTCTCTGTCTCTGTCTGTCTCCCTCTGTGTGTGTGTGTGTGTGTGTGTGTGTGTGTATGTGTGTGTAATCCCTCCAACTACCCAGATACTGAGAAATGTTTCAGGAGTTACAAATATTATCTTTCCATGTAGGAATGTAAACAGTTCAACTTTAGTAAGTCCCTTATGACTTCTCTTTGCTGTTTCCCTCTTCATGCTTCTCTTGATTCTTGTGTTTGAAGGTCAAATTTTCTTCTCAGCTCTGGTCTTTACATCAAGAATGCTTGAAAGTCCTCTATTTCACTGAATGACCATTTTTTCCCCTGAAGTATTATACTCAGTTTTGCTGGGTAGGTGATTCTTGGTTTTAGTCCTAGTTCCTTTGACTTCTAGAATATCATATTCCATGCCCTTTGATCCCTTAATGTAGAAGCTGCTAAATCTTGTGTTATCCTGATTGTATTTCCACAATACTTGAATTGTTTCTTTCTAGCTGCTTACAATATTTTCTCCTACACTTCTCATTTTGATTGCATGGTGAACCAGTTCAGCTCAATACTGTCTTCTTTTCTTGAGTCCCTTGCCCTCTTCTCCTATTGCCAATTTTACCCTGCTAAGCATTTATGTTAGATTACTCCCAATATCTGCTGCCTTCATTTCTACACACATACTAATGAACACAGAGAAAATAATGAGACCTTGTTGACTGGGTCTACTGCGAATTTATGAAACATTACTTCCACTGGGCTCTCACTGTTGCTAGGTAGTCCTACTATAATTCCCTAAATAACTCACCATCCCATGCACCACTGTCTCTTTCAGAGAGACAATCAATGACTTATACAAACTAATACAGAGTGAAGTGAGTAGAACCAGAAGAATAATTTATACTATTAACATCAATATTATAAAAATGAGCAATTTCAAAGACATATAAACTGATGAAGGATGGAATGACTAGGAACAGGAAAACAATTTATATCGTAACAAAAATGCTGTAAAAACAAATGACTTTGCAGTCTCTAAAAACTCTGACCAATGAATTCAAGCTTCCAGAGGACCTACGATGAAGCTGGATTCAAGGTACAGAATGAAAAATATTTTTTGAACACAGACAACAAAGAAATTTGTTTTGATTGACTATGCCTATTTGTTACAAAGAGTAGAGAGTGGGAGGGAGAGAAAATGGATTTCTATCATTTAATCAAAACAAATTTTAATATAAAAAAAGAGAGCCAAATCCTATCTTCTACAAGATGTCTTTCCTGAACCAATTCCCAGCCCACCTGCCCAATGCTTCTTCTGAGATTACTCTGTATACATTATATATGTACATATAAGAACAAGGATCCTTCATAAATTTAACATATAAACTATATAAGATCCATTTCTGGGGAAAAGAGTTGTGAAAAACTTAAGCTGAGTCTGGACCTCTGTGGTAGCATTTACATATTACATGTGTAATATAAAAAATTGTCATTTTGGGGGTGGTAAATTGGGATTAGTATTTCTTCACTTGTTTTGATTAGAGCCCTCAAGGGCCTTAATTTAATTTTTCATCCTTTGGAATGTGAAGACTGAAAAAAAATAGTCCTGAGCCCTAATAAGCCAAATACCTATATTTAATTATATATTCTAATTGTGTTTCAAAATCTAGAGTTTGTCTAAACATGTCAATATATTATTCTTCATCTTCTCTAAGCACCCATAATGACTGATGTAGTTTGAGGACCACAGGATTAGTACATATCATATGATCCATATGTTCTGGGTTGGCTTATTGCATCGCTGTCCATAATCTGCCATGGTCAGATTTCACCAGACTGTGTGGGAAGAAAAATGGGTGGTCCTAACATGTAGCAGTTCCAAGACAGTCTGTAAGACATGAACCGATATCTTTTAGGGCTGACAAAAGATTCCTTACAGCCAAGAAAAGTTCAAGACTGTGGGCTCTGACACTGCTGAATGAGCTCTGATTGGATAGTTATGGCCTTTGGTTTTGGAGCAGGCAAGCAAGACTTGAGTATCTTGGCAAATCAGGCCATGTGCCATATGTATTCAGTTTGGTTAATGGACCTGAAATGGGGTCTACTCAAGTTTCTTGATCCCTTTTGCAGGACCTTTCCTTCAGAGAGCAGCAAGAAATACATAAGGGATGGTCACTGTTCATTCTTCTATCATTTCTCAATGTTTTTGGATCCACACATATAGAATCAGGGAGAGAAAATATGGGTTTTGAGCATCAAGCTGCTCTGAAGCTGTGAATGGCCACAGTGAGAGCAATGGTTGCATATATCCAGGGCCTAGCACATAGTAGGTGCTTAATAAATATTTGTTGATTGATATACTCTGATAAGTTAGCACTTTTTTTTACTCCAATAACTTACCAAGAGTGAGTTAGAAAGTTGTGTTCTATTTAAATCTTTTGATGGAGATAGGCAGACAAATAAAACAAACTTAGCCAAGATTAGAAGGAAAGCAAAAAATTGAGAAAAAGTTCTTATGGACAGATAGATAAAGGTCTCATATCTCAAATATATAAAGAATTTTGTCAAATCTATAAGAATATGAGTCATTCCACAATTGATAAATGGTCAAAGGATACGAATAGGCAGTTTTCCAAGGAAGAAATCTAAACAATTTATAGTCATATAAAAAAATGCTCTAAATCATTATTGATTAGAGAAATTCAGAGCAGAACAACCTTGAGACATCATTTCACATCTAGCAGATTGGCTAAAACGATGGAAGGGGAAAGCAACAAATGCTGGAAGGGATGTGGAAAAGTTGAGATGCTAATTTCACTGTTGGTGGAACTGTGAACTGATCTAACCATTTTGGAGAACAATCTGGAATTATACCCGAAGAATTACTAAGCTGCCTATATCCTTTGACCCGATAATACCACTATTTCCAAAGATCTATTTCCAAAGATGATAAGGGAAAAAGAACAAGAACCTATATGTTCCAGAATATTTATAGTAGCTCTATTTGTCATGACAAAGATCTGGAAATTTGGGGGATGTCCATCAATTGGGGAATGGCTAAACAATTTATGATATATGATCATGACAGAATACTACTGTGCAATAGGAAATGATGAGTTCATTGATTTTAGAAAAACAGGAATAGATTTGCATGAAATAATGAAGAGCAAAATGAGCAGAACCAAGAGAATATTGTATTTAGTAACAGCCGTGTTGTTTAAAGAACAACTATGAGTCACTAAGTCATTTTGACTGATAAACACTCAAACTACAAAAGACATATGAAGGAAGATGCTGTCTGCAACCAGAGAAAGATTTCTTATACATACTTATAAACATAAGTAGCTATAGATTAATTTTACATATATATGTGTACACATACACATATATACACACATACATATATATATATATCACATATTTTTGACTAATGGTAGCTACCTCTAGGCTGAGGGGGAGGGAAGAAAAAAAGAAATTGACATGATAACTTTATTATGTATTTAAAAGGAATAACAAGTTGTACATAATAGATTTTCAGTTTCATGTGCAATTTTTTTTAAAAATTCTACCATGTTATGGAAATGTTTTATTTCATAAATTAAAAATGAAATAAATTAAATTTTAAATATTATGTCATCTGATCCTTACAACAATCTGGGGAAGTAGGTACTACTATTATCTCCATTTTACAGTTGAAGAAACTGAGGCAGGCAGAAGTTAAGTGACTTTCCCAGGGTCACAAAGCTAGAAAGCTAAGACCGAACCTAGGTCTCCCTGACTCCTAGCCAGGCACTCTATTATGCCACCTAATGCCTGGCACTTAAAATACTTGCCCCCTTCCCCTCTCACCAGTGGAAACTGTTTAGTTTTACCCTGATTTGCCTTGCCTGTGAGAGCAAGTAGAATTCCAGTTCACAGTTTTTTCTCTTCTCTGGCTTCCTCAGCTTTGTTGTGGAAGGTACTGCTAATTTTAAACTCTGAATAATTTTTTTCCTTCCATTCTCCTCAGCTTAGCTGGGAAGAGTAGAAATGAACCTGCTATTGGAAGCATTGTCTTTATTGTCTGTTTGAGTTTCTTAAATATGATCTGATTGTGTTAATAAGTCATGGCCATTAACAATGAATAATTCTATGACTTCTGAAGGCTGTGATTGAGGAGGGTGAGGCTAACCCATGGGGGGAAATAGGGGTCCAGCTAGAGGTGGTCAGAATTACTGCAAAGCGAATCTCTTTAGCATCATATCTGCCACCACTGACGATACACTTTCTTATGTTTACAAATTATGCACACAGGTCTTTTAATAGAGTTCTACTTTTGTGGAGAAAGCAATTTAATGGGAAAGAATGTTAACTTTGCTCAGTTATTCACATTAGTGGGCAACAGTATAGTGCAGGAGGAAAATACTGGATTTGGAGTCAGGGGAACTGGATTTGAATCCTGATCTGTTACTTACTATCTATGTTACCTTGGACAAAACCCTAACCTCTCTGGACCTGCTTCCTAATTTATTAAGTAAGACTAAATGACCTCTGAACTCCTTGCCAGTTTAAATTCTATAATCTTTGATGCTGTGAAGCTTAATAGTTTGTGCTGTGAAGACAATGCCTAAGGAGAGCTTCTGACAGGTAGAAGCTACATGAATTGGAGGCCTCGAGGGAAACAATACGCAGTCATGGCTCCTACCTTGCAAATGCCACTGACCTAGCTCCTGTGGTAACTGCCAGGTATTTGGGATGCTTTCTTCAGCAGTTGTTGAATTCAGGCTCAGAGGAACGTATAGGACAGCTGAAACCTCAATGCACACCACAGTAAGTGGATTTTTAACCTCCAGAAAATAAGGAACTGGTAGGTTCTTTTTGTTGATGTGTTTATTTGAGGTTTATATTTTCACCTACTTGCAAAAGGATTTGAGGAAACATATAAGTAAGCAGCACTTGTTAAGAATAAAACCAGAACAAAGACCCACCAAAAGGAAAAGAGGAATGGATCTTACTAGGAATCATCTGAGATGAGCTAATTCCTATAGCTGATCTTTGAAGTTAGTTCTAAGTTTCCTGGCAGCTAAGGCAAAAAGGGAAACAATTAGATTCCATGACTCCCTTGTCTAACAAAAGAAAGTAAACAAATTTGTCTGTGAAGATTTTTTTTTGTATAGCACTAAATCAGCTTTGACATTTACTAGTGGTGTGACAATGAACCAGTTACTTAATTCTCTGAAGCTCGGTTTCCTCTGTAAAATGAGAATTTTCCTTACCAGTCTGTCTCTAAGGATTTTTAGGGAAAAAAAGTACTTTGTAAACCTGAAAGCACTTTATAAGTGTGACATTATTATTTATTACATGCATCCTTATATAAAGAATGTTGATTAGTAGTGGGCAGTGTCAATGAATCACAGACTGTTACAATTGGAAGGGACCTCAGAGTTCAGCTCATAGAACTGTTACTGGAATAGACTCCTCGAAGAGATCACCCAGACTTTATAAAAAGACTTAGTAAAAGAACCCTGACCTCCTGAGGTAACCTATTCCACTTTTGAACAACTCTAATAGTTAGACAGTTTTTCCTTACATTGAGCCAAAATTATGTCTCTGTTACTTCCACCCATTGTTTCTAATTCTGCCCTCAGGGGCCAAGCAAAATAAATTTACACCAAATTTAATCCTTCTGAGTGGCAATCCTTCAGATACTAAAACAGCTATGACGTACACTCTAAGTCTACTCTTCTTCAGGCTAAACATCCCAGTTTTTCTTAGTGGATTCTCTGATGGTCCATCTCGTGTTCTTCATCTCCTCTGGATATGATCTACTCATCAATGACCTCCCTAAAAAGTGATATCCAGAACTGAACATAATACTGAATTTGGTTATAGCAATATACACCAGAACTATTTACCTCCCTATATCCTGGACACTGGGCCTCTCTTTGTGTAGTTTAAGATTGCCTGAGCTTTTTTTTTTTTTTTTTTTTTTTGTCAACCAAATCAGACAATTCCTATTGAGCTTGCAATCCTCTAGTGTTGCCTCCCCTATTTTGTACTGGTGAGATTGATGTTTTTGAACCTAAGTGAATGACTTTACCTTTTGTTATCAGTTCAGGGAATTCTTGGTGTGGAAATTCCTTATTGCAATGCTGATTAGAAAAGTCTGTAACTTACTGAGGTGCTGGGGCTACTGAGGTGTTAAGTGATTCACACAGCTAACCAGTGTGGGAGGCAATGTGACCTAAGTCTTCCTCACTCTTAAGGCCTATACTCCATGCTCCCTATTTATCCAGGATAATATCATCTTAGTAGATGTAGCCAATATTCTAGCCTACAATATTTTTGGATCCTGATTCAGCCACTCAGCATATTTAGCTCTTTCTTTCAGTTCCATGTCACCCGAAAATTTGATAAACAAGTTGTTTATGCTTTTATCTAAGTCATGGATAAAAATGTTGAACAACACAGAGCCAAGTCAGATCCTCAGAGAGACTATACTGGATATGTTACATTGTTGAGCCATCAATATCTACTAACTGGGTCAAGTTCTTCAACCAGTTGGAAGTCCACCTATTTTGTCTGACCCACATCTTTGTCTTTTTCACAATAGGATGAGAGACTTTGTAAAATGGCTTGCTAAAATCTAGGCAAACTCTATAACATTTTCCTGTTATACTATTTGCTCTATCCATAAAGGAAATTAGGTTAGCCTGGCATGACCATGTTCTTGATGAAATGACCTAGTTCTTTGTGATCAGTACTTTCTTTTCTAGATATTCACTAACGCTCCTTTAGTAATATATTGAATCTTGCCAGTAATTGAATCAACCTTCATAGCCTATGATTTGCAGACTCCTTTCTTTGTCCTTCTCTCATCCTGCAATACCTTTCTCACAATCTATGATTATTCAAAGTTCTGTAATAGTGGCTGATCACATCTGCCAGTATTTTTTTTTTAGTACAGAAGGATGTAAATCACTTGGTCCTGGTGACTTGAATTCATTAAGGGCAGCTACATGTTCTCTTCCTATTTCCTTACTTATCTTGAGTCTCAGCTCCCTTATAAACCATCTTTTTTCTTTTCTTTTCCTTTCAAGATCACTTTTTGCAGCAGAAAAAACAGTAGAAGCAGAGGTGAGTCCCAGTCTTTTCCTTTCCCCATGGTGAGTTTTCATCATTTCATCCATTCTTATCAATGAGTAGTTCTACCCTTCTTTTGGCATTCCTCTATTTTTGATATAGCTAAACAACAACAAAAACTGAACCCTTTAAGTAATCTATTCAAGTCTTCAATTAAAGTGTTGTAAGAGTTACAGAGCACATTTCTTGTATCAATATCATATAAGGGTGAGTGAAAACATGGGAACATAATTCAGTGTTGCATCATGTGAAATAACAAATATGAGGAAATCAGAGAACATGGTAAAGTTTGTGAAAACTTATGTAGGATGATGAAAGCAAAACCAGAAAAATGGTATATGTAATCTTGGTAGCTGTTGTCTACAGACCCCCAGGTCACTCCTCTTCCTTCCTCAATAATTTTGCTACATGGCTCACAGTCTTTCTCCCCTCCTCAATTCTTGCCCTCATACCACTGGACTTTAGCATACATACTGACTCACCCTCAAACACCATGATCATGCAGTTCCTTGACCTCAATTCTCATGGCTTATACCTCTACCCCACCACACACAAACCCCTGATCTTTCTGTCACCCACAATTGTACCACCTTCTTTTCAAGAATTCCCAAATCCCCTTATTTGACCATAATTTATTGGCTTTTCACCTCTTCTTCTGCCTTCCCTTATCAAACCCTACTCTTTGTCTACATTGAGTCCTCCAACTCCTTGATGCCTTCCCTGCACTAACTACTCTCTCTTCTTTTTCCCATCTAGACCCCTTGGTGAATCAATTCAACTCTACAATGTCCTTCTCCTAAATCCCTAGCCCCCTTATCATTTCACCATTTGTGCCTTGCCAAGCCTTGGTCTTGGATGTCCCATCATTTGCTACCTTTGCTCTTACACATGTGCTGCTAAACATAAGTGGAGAAAGTCATGTAACCATTTTGACTGGGTCCACTACAAGTTTATGTTACGCAGTCTCACTGTACTGTCATATTCTCCACAGTGGCTTTTCCAAATCTTTTCATCCCTCTTCAAATCTCCCATTGCTTCCCCTCCTTTTCCCCTGTCAGCTAAAAGATTTGCCACATATTTTGTAGGAAAATTGAGGCCATTTGCCATGAGTTCCTTCTTCCTTACCTTATATCACTCATATGCCTTCTACCACTATTTTCTTCACCTCTGTCTCACATGATGAAGTGACTTTACTCCTTACCAGTGCTAACCACTGTACCTACTCACAAGCACTCCCGTTTCATCCATTCTCCTTCAACAAATTTCTCCTTCTCTCATCCCTGCACTTTTACTTATTTTCAGTCTCTCCCCATCTACTAGCTCCTTCCCTACTGCCTTACAAACATGCCCGTGTCTCTCCCATCCTGAAAATACCCTCACTTCATCCATCTGTCCCCGCTATCATCCTGTCTTCTCTTCTGCCATTTGTGGCCAGACTCCTTGAAGAGACCTTTTACAATAGGTACCTTCATTTTCTTTCTTCTCTGTCTCTTCTTAACCCTTTATAACACTGGTTTCTGAATTTATCATTCCATTGAAACTACTGTATTCAAAGTTACTAGTAATCTCTTAATTGATAAAACCAATGGCCTTTTCTCAATCCTCATTTTCCTTGACCTCACTGTTGATCACTCTCTTCTCTGATATCCTTCTCTCTCTCCTTACCTCACCCCACCCCCATCTCTTTCAGTTCTCCTTCTACCTCTCTGACTACTTCTTGTGTTTTTTTCTGGATCTTCATCCAGATCATGCCATCTTCTCTTTTTATTCTATACCACTTCACTTGATCTCATCAGCTGCCATGGACTTCATTACCATCTCTGTGTTGACAGTTCTCAAATCTACCTATCCCGTTCTAATTTTCCTGCTGACCTCTAATGTGGCATCTCCAATAGCCTTTCAGACATCTTGAACTGGATGACCAATAGACATCTTAAACTCAACATGTCCAAAATGGAACTTATTATTTTTCTCTCTAAATTTTCCCTGTCCTACACTTCCTCTGTTACTATTGAGGACAACACCACCTTTCCAATCCCTCGGGCTCATCACATAGGTGTCAACCTTGATTCTTCACTATCTCTATCCCTTTCCCCTTCTCCATAGCCAGTGTGTTTTAAAGGCCTGTTGACTTCATCTTTGCCACATCTTTCAAATATGCCCCATTTTCTTCTATGATATTGTCGCTACTCTGGTATAGATCTTCATCACCTCACACCTGAACTATTGGGATAGCCTGCTGGTGGGTTTGCCTGCCTCAAATCTCCCCATTCTAATCCATCCTCCATTCAGCCAGCAAAGGGGCTTTCCTAAATTGCAGTCTGACAATGTCACTCCCTTACTCAATAAACTGCAGTGGCTCCTGGTAGCCTCCAGGATCAAATAGAAAATGTTCTATTTGGGATTCAAAGACCTTCAGAACCTAGCCCCTTCTATCTTTCCAGTCTTCTTTTACCTTACTCACCAACATAAACTCTTTAATCCATTGACACTAGCCTCCTGGCTGTTACACTTACCAAGACATTTCCATCTCTCAGCCCTGAGCATTTTCTCTGGCTATCCTTCATGCCTGGAATACACTCCCTCTTCATCTCCTCTTACTAGCTTCCTTGGCTTCCTTTAAGTCCCAACTAAAATCTCACCTTTTACAGGACCTCTTTCCCAACTATAGTTACCCCTTCCACATCTTGACTTTTCCCATCGAGGTTTTGATACATCATGGGTTGGCATAAAAAATTAAATGGAGAATTTTATGGGAATTTTGTGAAAGCTGCAAATGACACTTGCAGGCCAGCAGATGACACAGAAAAAGTTTAGAAATTCAGAAATGCTTAAAATATGTATATAGCATTGTATAGTATCAACTCAAATTTTACAATAAGGTACTGTAAACATCCCACATAAGGAAATGAAAAAATTCAGACTTCTTCACTGATACAAAAGGCGAGCCAAAAAATAATATGCAGATTTTCCAGATTGCAGGGTGCCATGCCCTTAACCCCTGTGATGTAGAAGGGATCACTGTACCTTAATTCTAGTACCTTCCCTCAGTTGATTATTTCCAGTGTATCCTGCTTATAGCTCGCTTGTACATAGCAGTTTGCTATGTACATTAGAGTGTGAGGTCCTTGAATGTCTTGAGTACTTTTGTCTAGTCTAGTCTAGATGTCTAGTACCTTTGACTGCTACTAATTCACATTTGACTCATGATTGAATTAACTAACAACCTGTAGTGCAGATTATCTATATTATGTGTAAAAGTGAAACCACAGACTTTAAATGCCAGATGTGAAGGAGACAAAGCTATTATTCAACTGTGAAAGTTTAAGACCCTGATTTGTTTTCTCACCTACACAGATGGTCAGCTGATTTCATCATGGAGGTAGGCAACAGGATTATATGCAGAGGGAGCCCAATTTTTTCCTTAAAAAAGAACTCCACAATCTTAAGCTTTTGTGTACATATTTGGGAAAGACCCTGGAGTTCTATGCCATTTATTACAGGGGAAAGCTGGCTATGGCAAGCAAGAATTTTAGGGAAGGTTCTATTATCAAATCCCCTCATCCATAAAAAAACCCTGTAAACTGTATAATTCTATGTGGCCTTAGGAAAGTGACTTCACCTCTCTAGTCCTTAAACAGATGACTTTCCTTATCCAGCAAATGGAAGGGTTTTCCCCTGTATTGCAAAATATTCATAGCAGCACCTTTTGTGGTACCAAAGACCTGGACTCATTGTGTGTGGAGTGGTTGAACAAACTGTAGTAAATGAATGTAATGGAATACTAAGGTGCAGCAAGAAATGATAATTATGAGAAACTGAGAAAAACATGAAAAGACTTGCATAAACGAATTCAGAAGGAACTAAGCAAGATGAGAACATTATATACACGACTACAACAATGCAAATGACAAGAATACTCAAAGGAAGTTGAACCTTGATTATCACGCCCAATTTTGGCCCCCAGGCAACAGACAACAAACCTACTCCTAGCGGGGTAGAGAACGTTGCCTGTACTGTCAGATGTGGTTCACAGAGTCCATGGTTAGTTGGTTGGTTTTGTTTAACTGTTTTAATTTGTTAAAAGGAGGTGTTCAATGCAGGGGTGGAGGTGGGGATAGATTGTATTTGGGAATGAATGTAATGTGAAAATAAGCACTATCAATAAAACCACTTCTTTTTAAATGGAGGGGTTGGACTAGACTATTTCTAAGGGTCCTTTTAGTTCTAAGTTCTGTACCTGCTAGGGTGAGTAAGATAAATTTACTTTTTAGGTGGAAGATTATCCTCTTAAATGCTGTAAAATGCATATAAAATATCGTATTTAGTTTTAGTGAGATAGATGTTGAGCTGTTCCTTCTGACAGTAACTAACTAGTCAACAAGTCCGAGTGAGTCCTAAAACAGCTCCCAGAGATAAGGTCAGACTCAAAATGGCGAACTTTATATGCTTTTTATGCACTTGTCACATTCTGATTTATGTATATTTATTTATGTGCATGTGATATTTCTTGCTACTACATTATAGGGTCTTTGAAGGTAGCAATTCATATTTTATATTTATTAAATATATTAACATATATTTATATATTATGTGATATGTAAATATATTACATATGATAAATATATATTATATAAATGTATATATTGTGTGTGTACATATATGTATATACATATATATACATATATACACACACACATATATATATAGTACCTATCACAGTATATTGTTTAAATAGGTGCTCACTAAATACTTTTCGATAAAACAAATACATTTTATATTCTCTGTCAGGATATGAACACATTTCACTTAGCAGCAGTACCAAGTTGGTTGAGATATAAATTGAGAAGATGGGAGGCTGGGGCATAGTCCTGCATGACACCATTCAAGACTGGGATTCCATCTGTCATGAGACCATTCCTCCCAACTCTTAGTTTCTCAACAGTCCGGTACTGTGGTCTGTATACTAGTTATATGGTTTGGTCTATAGATAGTTCTTGTCTGTTTAGTCCAAGTTTTATGACAGATTGTTGGATCTTGCAGATAGCCTATAATGAATGATCTTACCTAAGTTCTCAGTCACTTAGTTAACATACCTCACTCTCTCTTGCAGAGTCATCAAAGTCTAGTGGCGAGACAAGGTCAAGACAACATACAAGATACAGAATAGATGGAAGATATTCTTAGAGGCTGAGGCATTAGCAGCTGAGGTGACTGGAAAAGGCTTCTTATAGAAAGTGGATTTGAGCTTAACCTCAGAAGCCAGGGATTTTTAAATGAAAAGGAAGAACATTTTAGGCTTGGAAGACAGCCAAAGGCATGGAGATGGGAGATAAAGCCTGATATGTGAGGAAGAACAAGTAAGCAGGTATGGCTGGAGAAAGTAGGCAGGTAATGCATGGAGAAGATGAATATGTTAAAGATTGAAAGGACAGTAAAGGGTTAGGTTGGGAAGAGATTTAAATGCTCAATAAAAATTTATATCTGATCTTGGAGGTAATAGGTAACTACTGGAGTTCATTGAATATGGGAAGATAGGGTGGAGGTGAGGGAGAAATATTCTTAGATTTATGCCTTGGGAAAACCACTTTGTTGGCTTTGAGGAGGATGGATTGGAATGGGGAGAGGTTTGAGGCAGAGAGAACAAATAGTTCAGGAGTTAAAGGAGGATGGCAGCTGTGTGAATAGAATGAAGGGAAACGTGCAAGAGATGTTGTAGAGCTAAAGAAATCACAAGATTGGCTGCCGATTGGATGTATAGGGTGAGGCAGATTTAGGAACTGAGGATAACTCTGGGCAGTGAATGTAGGTGCCCTGATGACTGGGCTTTAGTCCTGTCTGCTCCTTATCCCACTTCTTAGCTTAGAAAACAGAATCCTGCTGTTTTTTGAAAAGATAGTAGACACAGAGTTTTGACATAATGTTCAACATACTGATCAGTGCATAACATAGGGGGAGACAAAAGATTTTCCTTGTCAAATATGGGGTATGCTACAGTTTGGTCCCACTTTGAGGGAACTCTAACTTTGGAGGTAATTAGGATTAAATGATTTGGCAAGGATTGAGGCATATAAACTATGCAATTCTGATAAGAAGAGATCTCCCAGAGAACTTTAAAAATTTGAAGTATTTGATCATAAACATTTAGATAGGACTACTGCATTGTGGCAGGGAAACTCAGGTGTAATCTGCAAAATATGGAAAGACTATCCTAAGAAATTCTTCAAGAAAACTTTTCAGAATGACCAAAAAGAGATGACAGTATCTAAATAGAAGGAACTCACAGGACCCTAACATGAAAACACTAAAAATTCAAGTCTTCTAGATATAATATAGTCAAGACATCACCCTTGGGATGTCATTGGTCCTCTTTGAGAAAGGATGAGCAACAGCAAGGAATTCCAGCAATTCTACAAGGAATAAATTTAGAAATTTTACAAAAACAGCAATGATATATACACACACATACACAGTCATCAATGAGGACTACAGTAGATTTCTTAAGGAAGATTAGAAATGATTAAAGAAATAAGAATATAAAAGATTTAATATTAAGAAACATTAGCGGGGGGAGGAGAGCCAAGATGGCGGAGTAAAAAGATACACATATGCTAGCTCCAGACCCACAGCCCATAAAATACCTGTAAAGAAGAACTCCCAATAAATTCTGGAGCAGCAGAAGCCACAGAACAACGGAGCAGAGGAGATTTCTGTTCCAAAGAGACCTGAAAAACTTACCCAAGAGGTTCATCACGCACCGGACCCGGAGCGGAACCCAGCCCTGCCTTGGCCGTGTGGCACTGAGAGGAGGAGATCCAAGCAGGCTTCAGGGACAGCATCTCCAGCAGCTGTGCAGGTCCCTCCACCCACAGGCACCAAAGGTCAGTGAGATGGTCTTTTCAGGGTGCTGAGAGGGGAGCGGGTTGTCTCCATAACTCAGGCCCCCTCAGGAGGCAGCAGCAGAGGCAGCAGCAGACAGGGGCTCCCAAAGCAGGCAGGAGCTCAGATCCATTGTTGAAGGTCTCCTCATAAACCCCCTGAGGGTACTAAGCCCCAAGTGGTGGCCCTGCCCCCACCTGAGCAGCTGAACTTAATCTCACACTGAATAGCAGCCCCGCCCCACCAAAAGCCCTGAGGCTGGGAAGCAGCATTTGAATCTCAGACCCCAAGCTCTGGCTGGGCGGATCTGGAGGCAAGGTGGGTGTGGAGAGGACACTCAGAAGTCAAGTCACTGGCTGGGAAAATGCCCAGAAAAGGGGGAAAAAAATAAGACCATAGAAGGTTACTTTCTTGATGAACAGATATCTCTTCCCTTCCTTTCAGGTGAGGAAGAACAATGCTTACCATCAGAGAAAGACATAGAAATCAAGGCTTCTGTATCCCAAACATCCAAAATAAATATTCCATGGGCTCAGGCCATGGAAAAGCTCAAAAAGGATTTTGAAAATCAAGTTAGAGAAGTTGAGGAAAACAAGGGGAGAGAAATGAGAGAGATGAAAGAAAAGCATGAAAAGCAGGTCAACACCTTGCTAAAGGAGACCCAAAAAAATGCTGAAGAAAATAACACCTTGAAAAATAAGCTAACTCAATTGGCAAAAGAGGTTCAAAAAGCCAATGAGGAGAAGGATGCTTTCAAAAGCAGAATTAGCCAAATGGAAAAGGAGGTTCAAAAGCTCACTAAGAAAATAGTTCTTTCAAAATTAGAATGGAACAGATGGAGGCTAATGACTTTATGAGAAACCAAGAAATCACAAAACAAAACCAAAAGAATGACAAAATGGAAGAGAATGTGAAATATCTCATTGGAAAAACAACTGACCTGGAAAATAGATCCAGGAGAGACAATTTAAAAATTATGGGACTGCCTGAAAGCCATGATCAAAAAAAGAGCCTAGACATCATCTTTCATGAAATTATCAAGGAAAACTGCCCTAAGATTCTAGAACCAGAGGGAAAAATAAGTGTTCAAGGAATCCACCAATCACCTCCTGAAAGAGATCCAAAAAGAGAAACTCCAAGGAACATTGTGGCCAAATTCCAGAGTTCCCTGGTCAAGGAGAAAATATTGCAAGCAGCTAGAAAGAAACAATTCAAGTATTGTGGAAATACAATCAGGATAACACAAGATCTAGCAGCTTCTACGATAAGGGATAGAAGGGCGTGGAATAGGATATTCCAGAAGTCAAAGGAATTAGGACTAAAACCAAGAATCACCTACCCAGCAAAACTGAGTATAATACTTCAGGGGAAAAAAATGGTTTTTCAATGAAATAGAGGACTTTCAAGCATTCTTGATGAAAAGACCAGAGCTGAAAAGAAAATTTGACTTTCAAACACAAGAATGAAGAGAAGCATGAAAAGGTGAACAGCAAAGAGAAGTCATAAAGGACTTACTAAAGTTGAACTGTTTACATTCCTACATGGAAAGACAATATTTGTAACTCTTGAAACTTTTCAGTATCTGGGTAGTTGGTGGGATTACACATACACACACACACACACACGCACACGCACACATACACAGCACAGAGTGAATTGAATAGGATGGGATCATATCTTAAAAAAATGAAATTAAGTAGTGAGAGAGAAATATATTGGGAGGAGAAAGGGAGAAATGGAATGGGGCAAATTATCTCTCATAAAAGAAGCAAGCAAAAGACTTTTTAGTGGAGGGAAAAAGAGGGGAGGTGAGAGAAAAACATGAAGTTTACTCTCATCACATTCCACTAAAGGAAGGAATAAAATGCACACTCATTTTGGTATGAAAACCTATCTTACAATACAGGAAAGTGGTGGAGAAGGGGACAAGCAGGGTGGGGGGGATGATGGAAGGGAGGGCAATGGGAGGAGGGAGCAATTTGAAGTCAACACTCCTGGGGAGGGACAGGATCAAAAGAGAGAATAGAAGCAATGGGGGGCAGGATAGGATGGAGGGAAATATAGTTAGTTCTTACACAACACTACCATTATGGAAGTCATTTGTAAAACTACACAGATATGGCCTATATTGAATTGCTTGCCTTCCAAAGGGAATGGGTGGGGAGGGAGGGATGAAGAGAAGTTGGAACTCAAAATTTTAGGAACAACTGTCGAGTTCTGTTCTTGCTACTAGGAAATAAGAAATACAGGTATAGAGGTATAGAAAGTTATCTGGCCCTACGGGACAAAAGAGAAGATGGGGACAAGGGAAGGGAGGGATGATAGAAGAGAGGGCAGATTGGTGATAGGGGTAATTAGAATGCTCGGTGTTTTGGGGTGGGGGAGGGGACAAATGGGGAGAAAATTTGGAACCCAAAGTTTTGTGAAAATGAATGTTACAAGTTAAATAAATTTTAAAAAAAGAAACATTAGCACTAAACCTATACTTGTCTCTCCAAGAAAATTGAACTTGCCACATGAAAGTAAAAGGAGGTCATTTAAGAAGCATTTAGACTTCAAAAAACTCATAGAGAGCCATTTGTATTTCAAAGAAATTTTGAAGACAGTTCTTCTAGCCCCAAAGATAAGTACTTAAAATGATTCACACTTTTCAAATCAAGATTAAGCAATAACAGATTAAATATAAAAACCTTCAGGATATTATATTGCCTAAATCACTAAAAATTTCAAAAACATTTAAAATAAAGCTATTTTTTTTATAAAGGCAAGAATTAAAGAAATCTATGTAGTTAGTAGTATAATGCATAGGAATTTAGTTTCAGTTTGTTAATAGTAATAATATTATAATGATAAATGTAATAATACAGAATGGTAGAAAAAATATTACTAAATAATCACAGTGCTAATTGGTCTAACTTCTTAAACAAAAGGAAAAAATTAAAGAATTGATTAAAAGGCAAAACCCAACATGTTATTTATATGAAAACATATTTGCTGAAAATATACTTAGAGAAAACATTTAACCTTTTGAATTTAGATAGCTGTAGAACTAAGGTAGTTTACCCTAGTGGCAGAAGGTCAGCTCTGGAGTTAGGAGGAGCTGAGTTGAACTGTTGCCTCTCACATATACTGTTTGCCTGACTCTGGACAAGTAATCTAATCTCTCAATGCCCCTGCATCACAAAGAAGATTCAGGTAAATATAAAAAAGCAGAACTTCTATATACTACATTTATGAATCACAATGAAATAAAATTAGTCATAGTCACTCAACCTATCTTTGCTTCAGTATTCTTATTAGTAAAATGAGGATAATAATAGCTCCTACCTCACAGCGTTGTTGAGAATGTCAAATGAGATGAAGGTATGAAAAATATTTGGTAAACCTTAAAGCAAGTTATTTTTTACCGTGGTAAACGATGCAATGAATAAAAGGTGAGTAAACTCACATGGAAACCAATAAGTGATCTACTAAGTAATACATGAAGGAGAGAGGAAATTATCAAAATAATAGAATATCATATATTCTATGTTTTGAAATCTATGGGATGCAGCCAAAACAATACTTGGAGACATAGTCATGATGCTAAATGCCTGTATTAATAAAAAAGAGGAACTTAGCAAAAGAAATTTGCACTGGAATGAAAAGATGCTAAAAACAGATTGGGGAAATAATGATTCATAGTGTTGAATGCCTATATTAATAAGAAAGAGAATCTTAGCAAGACAGTGTTCACTAGAATGAAAAGATGCTAAAAATAAATAGTGGAAATAAAGGTAGAAAAGGAACAAAGTCCTACACCAACGGAAAGCAGAGATAAATAACCAAAAGGTTGAAATTAATGTAATGGAAGATAAGAGAAACAATTGAAGTGACATAAAATCTATTCTTTGAAAAGGCTTACAGAACTGAGAAACAATTAACAAACGTGATCTTTAAAAAAAGAGAGCCCAATGCAGAATGAAGCAGACTATTTTCTCTTTTATGTTGTGTTTTTTTTCCTCATGGTTTCTCCTATTCGTTTTAATTCTTCTATGCAACATGACTAATGTGAAAATGTGTTTATGAGAATGTATACATAGAACTCATATACAGTTACATACCATCTTGGGGAGGGAGGGCAAGGAAGGGGTAGAAAATTTAAAACATATGGGAGTGATAGTTGAAAACTGAAAACAAATTAATTAATTAAAAAAAGAGAGAGACCAAGTTTTGAAACGAGAAAGGGAAGGTCACAACTAAGACAAAAGAAGGGATGATTATTTATAAAAAAGATTAAATGCTTATTTTATATTTTGAGGCAATGAGGTGGTACAATAGCTGGAGCACTGGGTCCAGAGTCAGAAAGACCTGCACTTAAACCTAGCCTCAGACCCTTATTAGCCATGTGACACTGGGCAAGTCACAGCCTGAAAAAAAAAATTCCCCAAACACTAGGATATAGGAATGGAAAGATTTTTCCTTAATATGACAAAAATCTGTTTGAAATCATGAGCTAATATCATGTATAATGGAGAGCCATTAGAAACACTCCTCCCAAAAAGAAGTAGGAGGCATGATCATCTACCTTATATTTTGACACCTCTATTTGATACCTTAAAAATGTTAGTAATAAGGCATAAAATATAATAAATTATGGGACTAGGCATTGATATTGAAAAATTTAAAATTTGGAAGATAGGAAAGCAAATGGTGTATCACTAGAGAACCCAACATATAGGTAGTAAACACTGGAGATGAGATTTGAACCCACGTCTTCTTAAGGCAGAGTTAATACTCCATCAATTTTACCATGCTGTTCTTGTATAGAGCAGGTAACTTAGAGGCCAACCTTCTGTTGTTAGCTAAAATGAGAATGATCAGTCCACTCTTAAGTTACTTCACTGGGTGACTGGATGAAAAAGGGTTTGAAATCTTGGACACTGAATAATGAGTTTTCTGGTTGGGCTTTAGTTTAAATCTTGCCTCAGAGAAGGAAAGTCATTTACCTTCTCTCAGCCTCAGTTTCCTCATCTATAAAATAGGGATGATGGTAATAATAGCGCATATGGTAAAGGATTGTTTTGTGGATCAAATGAGACAACCTATGGAAAACACTTGATAGGCATTAAAGTACAGGAAAAATACTAGCTATTATCATTACATTATTGTAACCAGACCACTTATAAATAGATGGTGTTAAAACAAGATGGGGGGGTGTAAGTTCTGGATCTTTCCATTTGCAATCCCATCCTACTATATTACAGTAGATTATTTAGTGACTATGAAATTGAATCAAGAATATCTTCACTATGCATCCATTTGTTTTAGGGAATGCTATGTAGATCAGAAAAAGTGTTTCTCATTTATAATAGGAAATAGTAAAATAAAACCCCAATATTATAGGAGGGGGAAGGATAATTCCATACCATCTCTGTGAATTTGTCTACACAGGCCATTCGAATTCGTTCTGGAGTCGCTGGGCTGTTCAGCACAAAGTCTTCCATTAAACCCCTTTCTTTTCGAGCTGCTGTCACTGCATCACTTATAGCAAAGAACACAGAACATCCCAGGAACATACCTGACTCACCCAAGCCCTATGTGAAAGGAGAAATTTAGAAATTTCTTTATAATTCAATTTCTATACATTTTAATTTTTATAATTACAATTCTTTTTTATTTACTTATAATTAATTTTGTTTTCAACATTTACTTCCATAAGTTTAAAATTTTCTCCACCTCCTTCCCCTACATCCTCTCCAAGACAGTGTGCAATCTGATTAGCAACTCTACATACACATTCTTATTAAGCATATTTTCACATGAGTCATGTTGTAGAGAAGAATTAGAATGAATGGGAGGAACCGTGAGAAAGGAAAAACGAAACTAAACAAAACAAAAAAGAGAGCAATATAGTTTGCTTCCATCTGCATTCAGACTCTATGGTTCTTTCTCTGGATGTAGATGGCATTTTCCATCATGAGTCTTTTGGAGCTGTCTTGGGTCCTTGCGTTGCTGAGAAGAGCCAAGTCTATCAAAGTCAGTCATTGTACAATGTGGCTGTTACTGTGCACGATGTTCTCCTGGTTCTGCTCACTTCACTCAGCATCAGTTCATTAGGAATAGATTTCTTTAGAAATTTCTCTTGAGGAATTCATATGCCTTTAAGAATTCCCAATGCTTTGGTTCACTCCTCCCATGTTAAAATTATCATGGTTCTGTTCTTGGTAAAATACCAGTAAGCTGGGGAATAGGAACTATGTAAATATGGGTTGAAGGGAGGGGTAGGGTCCATTCTTTCATGAATGGTAAGAAAGAAAATCTATCAGTGTATGATGTAGTCTAAATGTATACAACCCTAGGGGCCGTGTAACAGTATGAGGAGTGACTATCTATTACTTTCTTGATGGGTGTATACCATACATAATTATTGGCAGGTTAAGAAGAGATTAGAGTTTACATATAATAAAATAACATGCTTCCCTCTCTTCCTTGGGCAGGTTATGTGCACTTGAAAATTAATATGCTAAAAACCAAGATGAAATACACTGTGTTGTGTAATGGAAAAGGAAGCCCTAGGTGTCAGAAAACTTGTGCTCTAGTCCTCTACTTATTAGCAGGGTGACCAACCTTACCTCTCTAAGTTTTGGCTTCCTCATGCATAAGCTTCTGTGCTACCTAACTACAGGCTTATTGCAGTGAAAGCATTTTGTAAATCTTAAAATAATAGATAAATATAACTTGTTCTATTATGTGGTATGGTCTTTGGAATCAGAAGACCTGGGATCATATTCCTCCTCTGACACTGACTTTGGGCAAAGTTACTTAGCCTGTTAGCCTCAGTTTCCTTACCTATAAAAATAAGGGTTGGCTTAAATGACCTCTAGAGGTCCCTGCTAGCTCTAGGTCTACAATCTTAGATTATAAAATATGCACATAATGACTGGGCTCTTGAGTTTCAGTTGACCATCTGGTTATATGACAAATATTTATTTCATGCTTTTTGCCTTGCAAAGACTTCTAATGCACCAGGTTCCTTAAGAATTTAAAGGCATGATCTTTCTTTCTTCCTTTGGGAACCTCCATTGTCTTAGTACCCCATATATAGGGAAAACTGATGAACAGAAAGTGAGAGGACACGTAAAAAGGACTAAATCCCTGTGGTTTCATCAGTTGCTAAATACTTCTGGATTTGCAAAGTAAGGGGAATTGGAAGGCTTCATTTATATCCTATTCCAGACTCCTGTTACAGAGAAGACTTATCCCACCCCCAAAACCCTAAGTATAGCTTCTGCTCTGAATGAGGGTTCATTGTAACCTAATTTGCCATCTGTACATTGCAGATCTTAAATCTTCGGTTTTACTTTCTTATGGATCATCGTGAGAGTTTACATTTTGAAGAAAAACCTGAATAACCCTCTATATTCAATTCCCTATGAGAAGAAGCAAGGGCCTCTGCTTAGCTTTTGAAGATTATTTATAAAACAAGGTTTTTTAATGGAATTTGGAGGCCTTGGGGAATCCTAGGATCATGGTTCTAACAACGATTAGGTTCATGTCATTTAGCCAATCTAGGCCTGAGTTTGGTTGTCTACAAAAAAGAGGATGTTGGGACAGATGCTTTCTAAGGACCTAGCCCCCAATGTTTTATAGATTTATGAACCCAATAACAACTGATTTTTATATCTATTTTGGCCTCCAGCTGTCATCCCTACACTATTTTAGCTACAGGGGACTATTTCCATTGCATCTTAGAACATGTCATAGGTGCTTACTTTAATCAGGAGAACATGGTATACAGTAACATTGTACACAGTAGGCAGTACACAGCAATCTAAAAGGTTCATCGAGGACAATGCTATCCACATCTAGAGAAAGAGCAGACGGAGTCTGAATGCAGATTGAAGCATACTGTTTTACTTTTTTGGGGTCTTTTTTTTTTTTTTGCTCTGTTCCTTCTTTCAAAACATGACTAATATAGAAATATGTTTTACATGATTGTGTGTATATATATATATATATATATATATCCTATATCAAATTACTTTGAGAGGAGGGAGGAAAAAAATTAGAATTCAAAATTTTATAAAAAAGTGAATGTTAAAAATTATTTTTACATGTAATTGGAAAAAAACAAAATACTATTTAAAAGAAGAAAAAGAACATGTCATACATGCTTACTTTAGATGAATAGATTGCCATTGGGTTCTCTGATGATGCCAGTAAAGAAACATTAAACTCTTCTGGGATGTCTGTGGCTGTAGGAATTTTGTACTCATCAGGGCCCTGAGAATGCAATACTCCTTCAGGAGAATATTTCAGTTCTTCCATTGTGTAAAGTCCCAAGCCCTGAATGAATGAGCCTTCAATCTGCATAGGGACAATTTCAAGATTTTTGAAGTAATATTTTGAGAACACAGTCATAGCAACAATCACTTTTAAGATAACTTACAGATCTAAATACTTTGGTATTTACCTGTCCTATATCTATGGCTGGATTTATGCTGCAACTTGCATCCATGACTATGTCAGTTCTTATGTTCTAGAAAAAAAAATCAAAAGCTATATTTAAAAAAATATTACATTTTAAAAGATGCTTTTCTTTGGAAGAGCTCCATTTCCTCCCAGAGCCATGCCCTAAAGACATTGCACTTACTGTTCTCTTGTTTTTGTGTCTCTAGTACTTAGCACAGTGCCTGGCACTTAATAAATGCAGGAAAAGGACTGAAAAGGCCCACCCTGACAGAAGTTAAACCTGAAGTCAAAGCCAGCTTTGTTGCTTTGTGGATTTGTTGCTCTAGCCCCCATGAGGAGATGTAGATTATTCCTGGAGTGGGCTTTAAAACCTAGGACTTAATAATATACTCAGGTTTGCACCACTGCTAGATCAAAAAGCTTCCTGGAAGATTTTAAGGTTCGTAAAGGGAGGGACCTACCTTATTTGCCTCCATATCTCCTTCAGGTGTTATCATAGTGCTTTATACAGAACAAATATTGAATACAATTTTGTTGAATGGAATGGGAGTGGTTAGTAGGTTGAAAAAAATAAGCGATAACAATTAGCAACAGTTTTAAGCAGAAAATGATAGTATAATTCTTTGGGTAAACTAAATTTGAAAGTGATTTTTGTCAACTTGATGTGTCTAGTTATAAGAATGTGGAAGCTGACAAGAGTGTGTGACCAAATGCCTGGGAACAGAGTAAATTACTGAAGTTGGCTGGAAAAAATATCTTATGAGAGACTGTGTAGGTCCATGAGAATACAGAAAATTACCCAAGCTGACCAAGGATGTTAGAATGTCAGCTCCCAGAGAGCACAGATTATTCCATTTTTCTTGTCTTTCTATCACCAGTGACTAGCATTGCCACCAGCCTGCAACCATTCATAGTAGGTGCTTAATAAATGACTGTTGTTGGATTGATTCAAGACTGGAATTACAAAACAATAATCTAAAGTGCAGTAGATCACTGATTTCATCAGCTCCCACACATACATATCTGTCCATCCTGGACAACTCTCACCCATGTCCTCCTATTAGTTGGCAATAGAGGGATCCAGTCAGTTTGTTTGGGGCCCTTATTGCCTTCTTTCAAAATGTGGATTCCAGTGGAGGATATAAGTTGTCAGTAACCCCTTAAGCTATGTTACCCCCTTTCCAGTTAAATATTTCTGTAACTACATCTTGTATGCTGATACTCTTGTCTAATTCCTTAATTTTTAGTATTTTGCAGTCTGCTTACACTCTCTTCATATATCAAAATATCAGGGTGATGTATAATGTAGGTCTAATTATCCTGGCATAACAATTAGAAATCAGACAATATTATTTATAAAACGACCTCCTTGAATATTCTAGCAAAGCAGTCACATCTAAGAGATTGATCTTGCAGGAGGTCTCAAAGAGTCATTCTACTGAAACAAAGACCAAGCTTATGGGTACAAATTGACCTCCTTCATCAGGGGCTGGTCACCTTGAAAACCTTAGTAGCTATGAAAATATATCTATAACTAAGTTATGATTACTGACACTGTCACTAATTCAAATCAATTCAATTAACATTAAATGCCTAGTATATGTGAAAATACAAAATGAGAAAATAACCCAGTCTCAGGGCTCAAAGAGTTTGCAGTTTAATAGAGGGAATAAGATTCATAAATAAACATGATACAAGGTAGAATTTGATAAGTGAGATAAGTAAGAGGATGAGACAAAGTACTATGGGAGGTCTGAGGGAGGAAAAATCACCTTCATCGAGGGGTTTCAGGAAAGGCTGGAACCTAAGTCGTGAGGTGAATTTGTGTAATCAGACCACCAACTTTTTGGAGCAAAGAATAGCAAATCTGAAGAAATCATAAAAATGGGATAGGGCATACAATCAAAACATCTCTAACCCGACTAGTTAAAATAAGCCATTGATGTTGAAAATATATAATCCAATGGGTAAAAGAAGAGATGTTAACAGATTATTATGATTTTCTAAAAAAAAAAAAATTGAGCTGATGGAAACTAATAATCCAATGAAGAGCATGAAAGAGCTCCTAATTTATTTCAGCCAACAATTTGATCTCTTTGCCAAGGAAAGAGAGAGATGGCTGCCAAGAATAACACTGGCTAAAAATATGAACTAATTTGTAAAATCTCATGGAGATATATGATGGATAATAAGACAGTAGGAAGAAAACAAGTTTATGAAAAGCTTAGCAAAGTCTCCACAAATCCAGAATATCCTCAGGGCATTTAAGGATAAACTTGGAAGGAAGATGATGAAGGCATGAAAAATAGGAAAGGTATGTAAAGATTATCTTAAAGTTTTCTACATCAATGAAAGTGGAACCATCACATTGAGACTCTATTATAGTCCCTGATACGTTGCCAGACAAAATTGGAATGGCACTAAGGAAAAGAAGGATAATGAAAGAGCAGGTAGGTGTTCATAGAGGAGGCTCATGCTACTATAGGCAGTGCAGTTTTGAAGGCAATGAAGGATTGATTCACAAGATATTTGGAAGATTGTTGGGGGTGGGGAAGGAAAGTACCAACCTCCCAAAAAGATTGAGAAATACTCTAGATTACTAACCCATATGCCTACTTCTACATTGTTACAAAGTGTTTGAGAATAATCTGCACATGCATTGAGATCATCCTTAATGAACGTACAAGGAAAGAACAGGCAGTCTTTCACAAATAAAATTCTGCAGCAGATCACATTTTTTCAATCTTGTAATTGATTTAAAAGTGCCAAGAATATTGTTTATTGTCTATGAAAAAATACTTGGTTCAGTAGAAAAAATACTACCTTAAAGGCTCTTCTCCAACAAAGTATTTTCGATTCAAATAACAAAATCATATAAATGATGTGATAATAAAGATAACCTATGATGAAGTGAGGTATAAAACAGCTTGCCAAGAGTGTTTGCTGCAGTCAGATGCTTATGTAGCATGGAGTACAAATGAAGAAGGATTCCCAATAGATAATGAGGTCCTCCAAATGTTCTTTGCAGATGATCTAATGATTGAACCAATTCCTGGAACATTGCAGATCTTCTTAAATGAGATTAATAATAACTTAAAAGAGTTTTGCCTGAATATGTTCCAAGGGAAAACTAAATGGATGAAGAATGCCTATTGTAAAGATTATGATATGCTATTGTTCGCACAAGCCATACTACTACTTGTAATATCTATGTCTTGGACAATTCCTGTGGATAGACAATGAACTGAGTCTAGAGTTGAAGAGCAGAAAAGAGGATTGGATTGCCTTTAGGAAACTTTTTAAATGACCCAAAGTTTTTCTGTGACACAAATACCTATATTTTAATGTGGATAGTCTTCTGGTGATCTTATAAGACTAAGACAGAGAATAACACAATTTCAAAATAATTAAGGTTGTAGTTCACTAAAAGGACAATGGAAAAACATATGGTGGGTGTGAGTAGGCTATAACATTTTATACTGTGTAAAGAATGTTTTCAGAAAGAGAGATGACTGGAAAAGATCTCTCTCCTGAGTAGAGAAAGGAATAGTTAATGTTCAATCATTGAAAAGCATAGAATCTAGATTTTAAAGGAAGATCCATAGCACATTGGGTAGACTCTTTCTGGATGATTTATGAGAAGACATAGGTAAGAGATACATAGGATGAAAAGGTGTGGGTGAGTTGCAATCTACACAGTTAGAAATAGTCCCCCCATTGATGACATTACAGATCTATCAAATACAGAAATACTCAAAAGATGCTTTAATATCCTCATTATAATCCTTTCCCCCCTTTTTAGAAAAGAAGTTTTTTGGACACTTTTCATTTTTGTATAATTTTCGCTTCTGGCCACACCCCTTTGGTTGAACCTTCCTCTCACCTTATAATAAAGAAAAACAATTAAGCAAAAGCATGCAAATACAGGGAGTGCACCTGATGACATGTGCAACATTCTGCCATCTTAGTCCCTTGCTTCTCTGGCAGGAAGAAAAGCAAGATATGTTTCATTTGGATCATTTCTTTTTGAGGGAAGTTGGCTGAAGATGACCTTGGCATGAGTTCTAATTTGGTTTTCTGTAATTTTCTATAGCACACTGTAATGTTATGCCAGATTAAATAAGAGCATCTGGTGGACTGCCATGAATCCATGAGCTCATTACATTAACATGGGTGCTCTTTTCGGCAGTGCAGGTCACACCTCATTCCTGTCTGCCCAGCCTGTGTAGCCCTTTTTCATATCCGTCTATAAATCTGCTACAGTTCTGTAACTGCCTTCCATAAATCTGTCCACCCAATGTCCTAGGGGTCTTCCGCTGGTTCTCTGGACATTGCATGGACACCAGTGGAGTCTGTGTGATTTCCATAGTATATTTTATTCCAAAATCTCTTTTAGTATTATAGGTCTAAAGTTTCTTCATATTCATTTGTGAAATCTGAATTTTCTTTTGGTTAAATACTGATAATTCCCATTAAAGTCCAATGCTGAGGCTTCATAGTGGCATGGAAATAAAGCTGGATTTTTCAAGACTATGCTAGTGGGGTATAAACCCTGGTAATTTCTAATAATAAGAAAAAGCTCCTAATATAGACCTGGTAATGGGTCATATATCTCTTGTCCAAGGACCAGTCTCCCTAGATTTGGGGAGGCTTGTTACTGGCCACAGTAATTGGCCACAAGGCGATGAATGTTTTTGGTTATAACCCCTCTCAAAATTATGGTAGAATTGTGATCTGCATCAGGGGAGGGACTTCCTACTGAAGAAATCGCAGAACCCTGAAGTACCTCACTTACGGTTGCCAACAACCAACTTTGTTTTGTAACAGCATTGTTAATGGCTCACAGCTAAAAGCGGTGGTTGAATTAGAAAAATCCACTGAAATCTTGGCCAGTTGATTTCCTATTTAAAACATTGTTCCTGTGAGAAAATTTCTTGTAATTTTTTTTCACCTAATATTTTTTCTGAGGCATAACTAATTAATGATATTTGAAGGGGTATGCCTGTGTATATAACCAAAAATGTTTGCCAGTAATTATTTTTTTAACTGATAATTCCCCATAGAGGTCTTTGGAAAGGATCTTTGCAGAACTATCATTTCAGAATGCTTTCTTAAGATCATTTGCTAAGTTACCTATCTATTCTTTAACACGAGATATATACAATATTCAATACTCATAGTGCCTGGGTTTTGGAAAACCCTTTCTCAACTCGTCCCCAGTGTCAAGCTTCTTGGTCATTGTTATTTTCATTTACATCCGTCAGATGTGTGCTGGTATATGTTTAACAACTACCTCTCCAAAAAAGAAAAAAAATGTACATATACTTAACAACAACAGAAGTCTCTGAAGCATCCAGTCTGGAATTTTCAATAGGCTATTAGTGAGGGGAAATATCACTTTCTTAAGTGTTTCTTACATTTCTCCTTTCTCTAGGAACAAAGTAGCTTTGGGGAACTTGTTTTTAGTTTCCTGGAATAAACTGTGCACACAGCTGACAGTGAAGACTATATATAGTAAGCATTAAAATTTGACTTTTAGGGGCATATGTGGAAATTTAGGAAAGGATTGGACATTGAGACATTCCTGTGTAACTTAAAGGATCTTGGTCTTATCTTTTCAATAACTCATAAACTATAAATTACCTCAGTAAAAGAAAACTTTCAATACAACCAAAGGGACAAAATGTAATCATTTGTGAAAGTTATAGTCACCTTATGAGCTCCTGTCAGGCAGTCAATTTCAACTTCAGAACAAGCCGCTCCTTCAACGTAGTATGGAAATGGGTCTCCTTCCCCTTTCTCCCAGTCCATATTTGCCTTATAGCCTCTGGTGAAAGCAATAAAACCTGTGACATTAGCTTTAGTGTGAGAATAAGATGATATCATTTTTATTTTGAAGCCTTTTATTGATATATTTTTTGATATAACTTTCATTTACAACTGAGAGCTGTAATTCCTCCCTTCTCCCCACCTAGTGAGTCACCCATGATAATAATAAAAAAAAAAAAGAAAAAAGTTTAGTAAAATGAGTACATCAGTCTGACAGTATATAGTTTTCAATACCCATAGTCCCTTGACCTTTGCAAAGAAGGAAGAGGGGTGTGTTTTCTCAACTCTTTCCCAGGATCAAGTTCTTGATCATTAAAATTATACCTCTTTTTTGTTTCCTTTTTTTTTGTTATTTACATTTCCATCATTGTCAGAGGTGTGCTGGTAAACGTTTGACAACTGTCTCTCCATCAAAAAGCACACAAACTTTTAAATTTAATCTGCACTATTAACATTTTCTCCACCACTTTCTTAAATCTAGACAATCAACAAAACAATAAATCAAGGCCTAATTTGTTACATTTGTTGACTTCTGAAATGCAAACATTCGTACTATTAACTTAGCAGTCGGCTCTTTGTAACCATTGTGTGTTGTTTTCCTCATTCTGCATCAGTTCATGTCTTAATGCTTTTCTGAATTCTTCATAACCATTATTTCTTATGACAGTAATATTCTGTTATATTTATCTGCTACAACTTATTTAGCTACTTTGCTTCGATAAACAGCTACTTTATTTCTAGTTTTTTTACTAACAAAAAGAAGTGTTGCTATCAATACTTTGATGTAGATGTGACCTTTCTCTCTTTGTCCTCTTTGTGGGTTGTACTTTATGGAGGGATCTCTGAATCAAAGGATAAGGATATTTTCATAACTTAAAAAATATAATTACAAATTGACTTCTGGAATGGTTGGATCAATTCATAGCTTCAGCAACAATTATTAGGATACCAGCTTTTCTGTAGCCCCTCTGACACTGATCTTCATCTTTTGTCATCTTTGCCAGTTTTCTAGCTGAAACTTCAGAATAATCTTAATTTGCATTTCTCTTATTGATTAATGATCTGCAGCAATCTTTCATATTTTATCCTGCAAGATATTCTCTTCTCTCTGGATTTTTGTGACACTGTGCTTTTGGTTCTCCTCCTACCCGTCTAAGTGCTCTGCAGTCTCATGACCCAACTGTGGGTATACCCCAAGGCATGGCCTAGGACCTCTTTCTTTCCCTCCCTTCCTTCCTCTCTTTCTCTTTCTTCCTTCCTTTTCTCCTTCTTTCCTTCACTCTTCTTTTTCTTCCTTCTTCTTCTTCCTCCTCCTCTTTCTTCTTCCTTTTTTCTTCCCTCTTCTTCTTCCTTCTTCTTTCCCTCTCACTTCATCATCTCTCATGGCATATCATCTCCATGAAGATGACTCACAGATTTATAGACTCAGTTCTAATGTCTCTTGAGCTCCAGCCCCATAGGACCATAGATGTATAGTTGGAAGGGACCTTAGAGGTCATTTACTTCAATTGCATCATTTTACAAATGAGGAAACTGAGAACTAGAGAGGTTAAATGACTTGTCCAAGGCCAGATTAAGTAAGTAGTAAGGGGCAAAGTAGAGATTTGAACCTAGGTCCTCTGACCCCAAAATCAGTGCTGTGCCTCTATACCATGATATTTTCCTTCACTAATGGCCTATTGAACATTTCAAATTGGATGCCTCAGAGATACCTCAAATTCAATGGAATTAAAACATGACACATCTTTCCTCCAAAACATATCCCTCTATCAAACTTTCCTACTTCTATAATTGTTGTTATTGTTTAGTAATTTTCCAGCTGTGTCTTATTCTTCTTGACCCTATTTGGGGTATTCTTGTCAAAGATACTGGAGTGGATTGTCATTCCCTTTTCCTGCTCATTTTGCAGAAGAGGAAACTGAGGCAAACAGAGCTAAATGACTTACCCAGAGCCATAGTTCTATAGAAGGCACCATTATTCTTCTACTCTCCCAGCTCCATAACCTCAGCATTATTCTAATCTCCCCACTCTCCCTCATCTTAAAATCCAATCCAATGTCAAAACTTGGAATAAGTATTTCTGCCTCCACAAGTTGGATTTTTTTTCCTATTTGTTACACATGGCATCTGATTTCCTGTCTTGGTGCCTTTTTCACTGGATGCCCTGCTCTCCCCTTTGCCTGGGTATTCCCTCCTCACCTCTGCTTCTCCCAGAAACCTCACTTTCTTCAACTCCTTCAGGCTCAAGTGCCCCTTTCTATATGATGCCTTTCCTGGTCTCCCAACTGGCAGTTCCCTCCCTAAGTCCTTTACATCTATTTTGTATTTATTTGTTCTCTATATATGTGTTGGATGTATGTTCTGTCCTTTGATAGAATGTAAGCTCCTTAATATCAGGGACTATTTGATTTTTGTCTTTATATTCTAGAGCCAAGCGTGCCTGGTACACAGAAGACACAAAAAAATGCTTACTGGTGGCATCACTGATATTATAATGATCAAATAAGACTGAATGGACCATGCATCATTTGAGTGATGGTGTTATTTCAGATGTCCTTTAGCCTGGTGTTGGACCTATTTAGGCTTTTAACTATATTCACCCTAGACACCTAAACTTTCCCTTTTGTTTCTCCTAATTTACACATCACTTTAGGATTTACAAAGTGTTTTCTTCATAATAATTCTATGAGTAAAGGAAGTATACGTGTGATTATTCCCATATTGTGTGTAAGAAAACTGAGACTGAGAAAGCCTGGTGGAAATAATTCTAGACTTAAAGTCAGAAGACACGACTTCAAGTTCCTGTTAAATAACTATGTGGTGCATGACTAATATGGAAATATGTTTTGCATAACTGCTCATTTATTACCTTTATCAAATTTCTTGCCTTCCCAATGAGGGAGAAGGGATGGGAGGGTGAGAAAGAATTTAGGACTCAAAATTGTAAAAAATAAAGGTTAAAAACTAGTTTTTATATGTAATTGAAAAAAATGACTTGTGACCTTGGTCATGCTTATAGGTTGTTACTAAATATTCTATCTTCTTACTACTTAGCAAACCTATAATTGCAATAAGAAATGCGGTGAAATAATCAGATGTTGCAATCTAGCCTTTTCTTGCCTGATGTGGTTCTGTCAGTCTTTATTTTTCATAGGATGCACCTCCAAGCCAACCTGGGATTATTCATAACAGTTTTCATTTACATGAAATTTTATGAGCTTATAGATTTAGATCTAGAAGGGACCTTAAAGATCATCTAGTTTAATCCTTTCATTTTATATACGGAGAAACTGAGTCCCAGGGAGTTGAAGTGACTTGCTTGAGGTTATGTGTTAAATGGTAGAGCAAGAATTGAAACCCAAGATCCAAATTCAGCACTTTCTGATTTAAGTATTTTTACATCCCATTTGAGTCTCATTTGAGTCCCACAAGAACCCTGTAACAGATAAGGAAATGAAGCCTTGAAGAGGCTAGCCTGATATATTGAGCACCAGAGATAGGACCCAAACCTAGGTCCTCATCTTTGGACTAAAAAGTTCCAGGCCCTTTCCACTAAACTACCAAATCTTAGAGCACCTTGGTGAGCAGCATTTCTCAAAATGTGGTTCTTGGTCCCTTGAGGGTCTTTGAGAAACTTTCAGGGGGTCTTTGAGGTCAATTTTTTCATAATATTAAGACATTATTTGCCCCTGAAAATACTCCTTCCTGTTCCAGTTATATGTCTCTGTGAGGTCATATTTTCTTTATATACTTCAACTGAAACAAAGTATCACAGCATGTTGAATACAAAAGCAGATATGAGAAATTTAGCTGTCTTTTGTTAAGCTAAATATTAAAGAGATTTGCAAAAATACGTAAAGCAATGCATTTGTAATTACTTTTTCATTTCAGAAGATATAAAAAAATTCAAAAAATGTTTTCTATTTTTGAGAAAATGTGAAAATTTATTTTTCATAAAATTTTACTTAATATGGAGTGAATTTACAATGAATTAATGACAGACATTTTAAAAATTATTGGTTTTGATTTCAAATATGGCAAATATTAATAGATATGACTCAAGTGAACAAAAGCTCTCCTGGGCCCTAGATAATTTTTAAAAGTGCTTAGGGGTCCTGAGACCACCAAAAAGTTTGAGAACTGTTGATCTAGATTAATTCTCCATATTGTATAGATAAGGAAATGGACTCAGAAGTCAAGTAGCATCTCTAGATAGGCACAGTCCTGAAATTTACAAAAAAGAGGAAAAAACTTCTTTTACCTGAAATATCCTGTAGCTGAAAGGCTGATTCTTTTTTCAAATGCTGTTTCAACCTGCAGAATGGGCATATTTATTCAAGACAAGCTTCTGTTGGAGGAGATATAAAAACTTGCAAAGCTCAATGCCCAGGGTGTGACTTTCTGAACTTGGGAATATAGGAGGTTATTGAAATTGGGAGGTCCTGACACTTCACCCTCTAGACCAGAGACTAAGCTGGTGGGTACTTAACTCTTCCCACTCTGGAATTCCTGCTCTGGGACCTACACAGTTATGATTGTGCGAGTGCCTCCCAGGGACTACTAGCTATCCCCAACCATGCTTCATTCATCATACCCAGCCACCTTCTTGCATGCCTTCTCTCTATCTCCCCACCCATTATCCAGTTCTAGAATTCTTTTCAAATCAATACTGTCATTGCTCCTGGAAAGGGTGTCAATCTACCCCTCTGTGGCTCCACTCACCAACCCTGTGGTTTTGTTTCCTTCCTTCCTTCCTTTCTTCCTCCCTCCCTTTCCTTCCTTTCTTCTCCCTTCCTTTCTCTCTCTCTCTCTATTTCTTGATATTGGTAAATTTTATTTTTTATTGTGAATTTAATTGTGCACAGAGGTTTGTATCAGAAATAGTGAAATTTTGTTACTCATGGTTTATTTTTTTAGGACATGTAATTGAATATATATGCGTTTAAAAAAGCCCAGAAATTATAACTGTCTGATTTTTTTAAACAAAAACAACTGGCACATCTCTATGTGTTGTTTTATCGTTAGAATGAAAACTCCTTGAGGTTAAAGACTCACTTTTGCATTTATATCACCAGAGCTTAACACTGTGCTTGGCTCATAGTAAGTGTTTAATGAGTGTTTTCATTCATTCATTCATTCATTCATTCATTCATTCATTCATTCATTCATATATGGAAGTGAAATCAGATGTCCAGTTTAGGCTATGCACCCTGATGTTCTAAGCCCACACAGGCCATGAAGTCATGTTTGTCATAAAATGACCATGTTCAACTTCTTATCCTGTCTAGAAGATCAGCCCAAGTACTATTTGGGATAAAGCAGGAGAATCCCCTTTGTGCCAGCTGACTAGTGGCTTTTTTGAAGCTGGGGAAAGACAGAGAAGTTTTTCTAATGTCTAAAATCATTTCTCAGAGTGTATTTTTCCAGAGAAGTCATTTTAGAAATGATACTTATGTTCCAGCTAGTTCATAGAAGCATGAGGGGGTACACTGGCAGAAACCTTATGAGCCACGTCAGGCATCATTTGACCCCTTCCCCCACTTCATCAAGGGTTGGCAATCCTCAATAGATAGGTACATGTACATATATTTTATAAACATATATGTATGTATATGCATATGTGTATATATGCACATGTGTCTATAAACACAGATGTGTGTGTATTCATTATCTTATCTATCTATCTATCTATCTATCTATCTATCTAAAGTATGTATTATATTTCTGTTGGGCCTTTGCTGTAACAAGAAAAGATCCATCGTAAAGTTTCCTTTCAACTCTGACTTACACATTCAGAAGTCTGAGTTCTGGAGATTGAAGTAGGGTAGAGTCACATCAGTTAGGCTAGGCATACATGATGTAATTCATGAGTTGATTGTGGCTAGCTTTTCTATAAAATTTCTAGAAATTTTTGGATGAGGAATTCTTGAGAGGTGAATACGTTCCAATGAAGTTAAATGTCACATTATGAGTCGGACTAAGATATCAGAGTTATTTTCATGGGCACATATTCCATATTAATTTAATCTTTTGTCTCTCTCCTGCTTTCAAGCCTTGGTGGAAACTCAGCTTAGTGGATGAAAAAGAGAAACAGAGACAGAGTGTTTAGTCTAAAGAAGACAAGACTTAGAAGTAGCACGCTGGCAGTGTTGATGTAGCTGAAGAGTTACCACAAGGAAGATGGCTTAAGGCTTGTCCTTAGCCCCAAAGGACAGGATTAAAAGCAGTAAGTATAAATGGCAAAGAGGCAGTTTGAGACCACCAAACATCCAACTTTTATTTTGGTTTCAGCTGTCCTTTTTATTAAAGCATGTCAGGGGAGTGAGTTTGTAATGATATATATTGTATGAGCTATGTTCTTTCCTTTCCCTGACGTGTACAGATGAATGCTGTATGCAAGCATACATGCATTTAGGGACAGTTTGTTTAATCTTTCACTTAGAACCCAGCTGGGGAAAAAGAATAGGGCATCCAGCATTTCCTACATTAGAACACTTGTCTTCACCCTCTCTAAGGCAAGTAGCAATTTGTGCCAGTCTTCCTGGATTTATTTCTTTTTCTCAGAAGCAAATGGGAATAGTACACTCACCCAATTTTCCCATGTGCCATCAGGATTTTTCTTAATGATGGGCTCAAGGCGTTTCAGGAGAATCTGACAGGCATTCTTGTGGGGTTAAAGATGGGAAAAAATCACATTGGAAAAAAACATTAATTCATTTAATTTTGAATGAAGAACTAGTTAAAATTAATTCATATTTATTTGGTGGTATAATTAGTTACATTAGGAACTTTTAGAAATAGGAACATAGATTTAGATGGGACCTTAGAGGTCATTGAGTTCAACTCCCCTATTTGACAGAGGATGAAACTGAGACTCAGAGAATGACTTGTCTAGGATCACATAGCTAGAAAGTTTCTGAAGTGAAATTTGAACTCAGGTTTTCCTGATTTCAAGCTGAGTTCTATCCACTACACCAGATTATCTCATTCTTTTCTTTCTTGCTTAATCCCTCTACAAATGTACCTTCACTTAGATCCTTGCTTTCAGGTTCTAATTTGAGAACCCTCAGGCTTTTTCCATCTTTTCCTCCATTTTTTTGTGTCTGTCCTTTCTTATACCTCCTTCCATTCCACTATTCCTAGCATTATCTTCTACTTCTCATGGATCAAACCTTTCCATATCTTATCACATTTCCCCTGCACTTTTAATAATACCAACTATCTTACTGTCAATATCTGCCATCCTTCAGATCTAAAATGGTAACAATGTCTGATACTTGCTGGCTTTAATCACTGAGAGAAGCATTTGCTCTAGACATGAAATGAAGAATGAAGAGGATGTTAAGTTTTCTATTGGATTGTCTATGATAATACTAAATGTGGTAGATATTACTAGTTCTAATAAGAATCCCCAAATGGGCCCTGATTGTTGACTTCTTTCTCTTCTTCACTACAAGCTCTGACCCTCTAGAATGAGTTAGATCTTTGTTTGTTCCCATGGTGTTCCCCATGCTTTGAGTTGGCTCTCTACTGGACCCAGTCATGGCCAGAGATAGATCTCATAGGTTTTTGATTCCCTCCTAATTTCATTCTGAAGAACATGTTAAGACACGGAATCTCAGAGCCATTTAATTGAAGCTATCCCTGAGCAAAAATCCCCTCTCTAAAACAACAAATGAGTGATCATCCAGCCTTTGTTTGAAGACCTTTTAGTAAGTGGCACCATGCTGCCATCTATGTTAGTTGATTCCTCTTTTGGATAGCTTTAATTGTTAGAAAGTTTTCCTTGACACAGGCATGCTATCTGATGGAACATGCATGGGATGGACCTGTGCCTTGGCCCCTTCGAGTGGGCCATCTATGTCTAGTCTGTTGCTACTGGACATGTATAACCAGCAGCTCCTGATTCCTTCATCCCCATGACAGGGAGCTATGTTAAACATGACTGGTGATTAAGCCAGGAGGAGCAACATACTCAGGAGATTATGAGAGGAAATGAGTATTTTTGAAAATGTTGCTCGTGATTCTGCCTGCTTTCCTTTGGTCCCTAGGGGATCAACCTGGCCACACATATCTTTTAGCAGGTGGGCCAGAGTCTATGTACTTCACCAGAAGAGATCATATATATTCCATGGTATGGCCCCCATTACATTGATATCAAGTCTCAAATGGCCTCTTTACAATTTATACCTATTGCTTTAAATTTTGTCCTGTAGGGCTAAGGACAAGTCTTAAGCCCTCTTCCTTGTGATAGGACATCAACACTGTTATCATGTCACTTGTACATCTTGTCTTCTTTAGACTAAACATTCTCTATACCCTTCTCATTTTCATCCTGTAAAGCTATGTTTCCACCAAGACTTGAAAGCAGTTTCTCCTAGATATCAACTCTAGGACCGGTACTTACCACCTTTTACATGACACTGTGGCTGGCAACAAATCTAGAGTTTAAGCACCCTACGCACCCCTATTTAGTTAAAGGGAAGCCACAGACAAAGAAAAATTACACAAAGGAAAAATGGTAATAGCTGTAACCTGCACGGCCTTCCCGTTGACATCAGCACCAATGGATGCAGCAGTCGCAATAGTGTTAGGCACTGTGGCTGTATTTGTTTCACAGAAGTGCATATATGACATTGGTATCTTTAATTCACGACTGGCAATCTATCAGGAAAATAAACATTTTCAAGGAGTAAGATTTATGGTGAACAGTCAACATAAAAAATAATTTTATTAAGTTATCTATACAATGTTATCACTGCTCAATAAATTGACATTTATTAAGGACCTACTGTGTGTCAGACACTGTACTAGGTGTGTGTGTGGGGATATAAAGAGAAAAGCAAAACAGTCTGTGATCTCAAGAAAATTAGAAACTATATACACATATAGGTCTATCCAAATTTTTTGTTGTTCAGTTGTTCAGTCAAGTGTGACTCTTCATGATCCTGAGGACCATACTGTCCATTGGGTTTTCTTGGCAAAAATGTTGGAATGGTATGTCACTTCCTCTGTCAGTTGACTAAGGCAAACAGAAGTTAAGTGTATAAAGTAGATATAAGGTGTTTTTGGAGGGGAAGGTATTAGTAGTTGGGAGGACCAGGGAAAACTTCTTGCAGATTTATTTTATTTATTTATACACAATTTATAATTGTTATATATTTACATTTATTTATATGTGATTTAATTAATTAATTTGTTTAAACTTAGTCTTGAAGGAAACTGAGGCAGAGGTGAAAGAGCATTATGGGTATAGGGGATAGCTAGTGCAAAGGTATGGACATGGGAGAGTAGCCAGTGTAAGAAATAGCCAGTAGGTCAATATGGATGAATGATAGAGAATGTATGGGGAAGAGCAATGTGAAAGAAGGCTGGAAAGGTAGAAAAAAGCCAAATTGGGAAGACTTTTAAATGCCAGAAGCAGGAGTTTATATTTGATGCTAGGAAGACACTGGAATTTATCAAGTAAAGGTGTGAAGTTGTTAGGCATGTACTTAAGGAAAACCACTTTGACAGCTGGATGGATTGGATTGGAGACAGATTTGAGGCAGGGAGATTAGAAGACTTTTTCAACAGTCTAAGAAAGAGGTGCTAAGGACCTGATCTAAGGTAGAGGCTGAGTGAGAGGAGAGAAGGGAACTTTCCCTTCTCTATATATTGTGGACATAGAGACCAGAAGATTTAGTAGTTTACTGGACGTGTGGGGTGAGAGTGAGGAAGACACAGACTTTGTGAATCTGGGTAACTAGAATATTGGGGGTACTCTTGATAGTACAGGAAAGTAGGTTTTGGAGAAATGACTGTTCTGTTCTGCTCATGTTGATTTTGACATGTCTATAGTACATCTCTTTTGCAATGTCCAGTAGGCATTTTATGACGTTGGCCTGGAAAGAGGCTTAGAATAGATGTATAAACAAGAGGACCCAAGACTGAAGCTTGGAGTACATGCACTGTTAGTGGCTATGGCATGGATGAAGACAAGGCAAAAGAAAATGAGAAACAGTGGTCAGATAGGTAGGAGGAGGCTCATGAAAACCTAGAAAGGAGAGGGACATCACCAACAGAAAAATACAGTGGAAAGGTCATCAAAGATGAAGATTCAGGTAAGTCCACTTTGCCTGGTAACATCTAATTTGATGTTTGTTAAGTACCAGGGTCTCTTAGCAAGAAGACAAGTTTTGATGTCACCATTGTATTACCAGTTGGTGGTTCCTCCTTTCAGATGTTTTGTGGTTTAGTTGTTCAGTTGAGTCTGACTCTTCATGATCCTGTAGACCATACTGTCCATGGGATTTTCTTGGCAAAGATATTGGAGTGGTTTACCATTTCCTTCTCCAGTTGATTAAGGCAAACAAAGGTTAAGTGATTTGCCCAGGGTCACATAGCTAGTAAGAGTCTGAGACCAATTTCAGATTTGAGCTGGGTGCTTTGTTTATGTGATGGTCTGAGAAATTCATTACATTATATTTCAACATATATCCTTGCAATGTACGTACATTCATCCTAGGGCTGTCCAGGCAGAGATTTTCAAATTTCTTTGGGGCCCACAGTGAGGAGGGAGAGACCAATATCCTTCAAAACCATAATCATAAGCATAATTATGTGTCTACTATATGTCAGTACTGTGCTTTACAAATATTATAATTTGATTCTCACAACAACCCTGAGCAGTAGATATTATTATCTTCACTTTATAGATGAGGAAACTGAAGTAAAGAGAGAATAAGTGACTTGTCCAGGCTCACACAGCTAGTGTCTGAGGCTGGAATCGACCCAAGGTCTTCCTGACTCTAGACTGGTGCTCCTTCCAGTGCTCCACTGAACTACCTTTCAACAGAGGAAATTTCTGGAAATGTCATGGGGTGTCAGGAAGCAGGGGACCGAGTCAATGCCAAAGCCTTTTTTCATTTTTCACTTTTTCTTTTCCTCACTCCCTACCATTTCAAGACTTCCAGCTTCTCAAAGCTTCCTTTCCTGTTATACTGGCTTCTCCTTATCTCCACTGCTCACTGTCCTCTGAAGTTACTCATTCATTTCCCAGATCAGCCTTTCTTCTTTTTTTTAAAATCCCCTAGAAAGTGCTAATGAAAACTGACACAACTTAAAAAAAAGAAAGAAAATGGAAAACCCAATCATCATTATCTGTCTCCATCTCTTTCTCTCGCCCTCCACCTTGCTTCTTATTTTATGTTCCATGAGGAAAATGCCAGGTCCTTAATTAATGGATACCTGACCAAATCCCATGTATATAGTAAAGGGAATGTTTGATAGGTGTTCTCACCTGGATTAATGCCATCATCTGCATTTCATGCTTATTTATACACAAACATCACATCCACCTACCCAGCCACTGAAGTGACTCTATTTGACTCTATCTGAGAAGTCATTTGCAGTAACATTCAAAAACCCAGTTATTAAAAACAGAAAGTCATGTTTAATCAGAAGTTAACAAACATGAAAGAAAAAAGATAAAGCTAAAAATTAACAGCACAAATAACATCACTATAATTGACATTTATAGCATATGATTTCTGCTTGTTATTTTAATTTTTTTTACCTGTAACATTTTGGTGTGAATACCTTGCCCCAGCTCACTTCCTCCATGAGTTACCAATACGGACCCATCTGTGTATATATGAACCAGTGCAGCTGCCTAGAAAAACAAATATTCCAAAAACTGTTTATTTAATCAGAGTAAAGTTTGATATTAAACATGAAAGCAGTCAAAGTTTTCAACCATGGGCAAGGAGAAGAAGCACATGAGGAGAGGAGAGGCAATGGGAAAGATAACTGGATCTAGAATCAAAGGCCCTGGGCTTGTATGTCACTTCTGTCAACACCTGTGGGACCCTGGTAAATCTCCTTAACATTTCTAAGCCTCACTAGCAAAAGACTTATTAGTGGAGGGATAAAGAGGGGAGGCGAGAGAAAAACATGAGGTCTACTCTCATCACATTCCACTAAAGGAAAGAATAAAATGCACACTCATTTTGGTAGGAAAACCTATCTCATAATACAGGAGAGTGGGGGACAGGGGCACAAGCAGGGTGGGGGGGAGGATAGAGGGGAGGGCATGGGGAGGAGAATGCAATCCGAGGTTGACACTCATGGGGAGGGAAAGGATCATAAGAGAATAGAAGTAATGGGGGACAGGATAGGATGGAGGGAAATATAGTTAGTCCTATACAACACAACTAGTATGGAAATCATTTGCAAAACTACACAGATTTGGCCTATATTGAATTGCTTGTCTTCCAAAGGGAAGGGGTGGAGAGGGAGGGAGCTAAAGAAGTTGGAACTCAAAGTGTTAGGATCAACTGTAATGTTCTTACCACTAGGAAATAAGAAATACAGGTTAAGGGGTAAAGAAAGCTATCTGGCCCTACAGGACAAAAGAGAAGATGGAGACAAGGGCAGAGAGGGAGGATAGAAGAGAGAGCAGATTGGTCACAGGGGCAATTAGAATGCTTGGGTTTGGGGGGGGAGGGGAGAAAAGGGGAGAAAATTTGTAACCCAAAACTTTGTGAAAATAAATGTTAAAAGTTAAATAAAAACAAACAAACAAACAAACAAAAAAAAAACATTTCTAAGCCTCAGTGGCCTCATCTGTAAATTGAGGGAGATTGGTTAGGTCGTCTCTAAACCTATGATCTGCTAATAATAAAAAAGGGGAAGTTGCAGGTTTGGCAAATTTTAGGCAGATACCATACTTTTTTTTAGCTTCATTCACACCTTTGGTACTCTAATGATTGAGTATATTGGTTTCAACCAGCTAAAAAATGTTGCATTTTGCCATTTAGTGGGGAAGTGGGGGAGGGGGAAGGAAGAAGCCTCTGGGCTTTCTTTCAGTCAGAATTTAGAGAGGCAGGGAGGCAGCACTGCCTAGATTCTGACAAGTTAGTACTTGGACAGACTAATAATAGTCCAGATTTGCTGCCAAGAGCCTCCAAGAATGGTGCTTCCCAACCTGAGACTGCAGCATCAGCATTCTAGTGGGATTGATGAGTCACTGTCATTCCCTGATCTGAAATAGCTCAAGTTTCAATCCTAACCTTATTATTCTGAGATACATAAATTTGGAAGTATGTAGGGACTTTAGAAACTTCTCAAATGGAGATGTAAAATCCTTGTTTATTTTTGTATGGGTTTGTTGAATAGGAAGAAAAAGATGACTCCTGTAACCTTGGATAAATTACCAAGATTTGACTCAGAAAGATGACATGACTCCATGAATAGCCATAGGACAGGACAAATGGCCTTGGTAATCAGGACATACAACTACAACTTCTCATGCCAGCTCAGTCATTGACTCACTGTGTCTCACGTGAGGTACTGAAATTCCTTTATGCCTTAGTTTCCTGTTTTATAAAATAGATATGCTGGCCAGGAGTGTGTTGTTGTTCAGTTGTTTCTGACTCTTCGTGAACTCTTTTAGGGTTTTCTTTGCAAAGATATTGGAATGGTTTGCCATTTTCTTTTCCAGTTCACTTTACAGATGAGGAATTGGGGCAAACGAATTGCAGGTCTGACTTGTTAGATATAATAAAGCTAGATATAATAATTCTGTCCCCCAGCAAAGAGGGGATTCCATCTGTATAAATCTAGGCTAGATGGTCAGCATGAGCTTATGTGGACAGTGGTAACTCTATACCTTCTCTAGGTAAAGGCGGAGCAGCTTTATATGTTTGGAATCGGGGGTAGAGGTAGCCAGAATAAATAGCCAGTCTATTTGTACATGGTTCAGTTTAACAGTCCTGAGACACAGGAAGTAGCTAAAGTGTCCTGGGGAGCATGATCAGTAATTGCATATAAATAATTTTCCTACCCATCACAGGACCTGGAAGAGGTCTCAGAGGTCAGTTAGTCCAATATCCTTATTTTACTAGAAAAGAACTAAGTTCCAGAAATGTTCAGTGGTTTGCCCGAGGTCATGCAGGTAGTAATCCATAGAGCTAGGAGCTGAACCCTGGTCCTCTGAGTTTATGGGTAATACTTGTTCCACTTTTTCCACTGTGCTGCTGATCTTTATTTATTTATTTTAGCATGAATACAATGCATACCATCCTTTCATACAGCTTTCTTGTCTTTTCTTCTCTCCATGTCTACATCAATAATAATTGCCTACCTGATGGTAACTTGTGGCACCAAAACCAACTGAGAACTTCATGGGGACAATGGCAATGCCTTTCTTTTTCCAGTAATTCTTTGAATTAAAATTTTCCACTTTTGCTCTCCTGATGTGATAGGAAGATTTGTCCAGACACTCATTCCAACATCTTATCAGCTTGTCCGGACTGTATGCTTGCTTGTAGATTGTTTTGTCAACTCGTTTGTACATATTTTTCTCCCGAATCTGAAATGTAGTGAAACTGGATGAACACATACCATTGAGATGGAACTGATCACATCAAATCAGTCAATCATCATTTGTTAAATCAGGTACCGTGATCAGTACTTCAAACAGAAAGGAAAAGTCAAAACAGAGCCTGGGACAATTTCCCAACTAGATCATTAACTTTTTGAATACTATGCTATTCCTTATCATGCAACTCCAAATTGTAACTGAAGTGGTATGATTGGGGTTTTATCCCAGGGGGCTAAATTTAGAAAATGCCAGTGATATTTATGTCTTTTAACAGCATAGAAAAGCCAAGCTTAGCATCTAGTTAGCAATCTAGTTGACTAAAATAGGAAGCTACTAGATGGTGGCCTGGGATGAACTTCCTTTCTCTGATTCTACCCCCTCTTTCTCAGCAGTGGCCTCATGAGGCCTTTGTCTTCACACACAGAATGGGATCTTATCTCCCCACTCAACTGAGGGCACTTTGTGGCCAACAGCCCCCAGGCATGGTATTTGTCTCAGGCTAAAGAATTCCAGATTATGGTTTAGCAGCCCCTTCTCCCCAACCTCTTTAGTACTCTAGTTCAATGATAGTTGAAGTGACCTTGAATATTTGAAGACTGTCAGTTGAGTGCCAGCCCTGGTTGATCCTACCAAACTGGAAAGGCTTTAAATGTGGAATTGGTGACAGACCTCATGTTTCTCATACTAGGACTATACCATTTAAGTACAGAACGACATCTCTCAGAAGGCTGGCCATAAAGTGATGATTCGTTTCTTCAATTCAATAAATATTTATTAAGCTTGCGCCAGGCACTGTGTTAAGTGCTGGGGATACACACAAGAAAAAGGAAGACAGTCTTGCCTCAAGGAGCTTACAACTAATGGAGAAAGCCAATTCTCAAAAGGAAGCTGGACTCAGTATAGGAATATCTTGTAGTGTGGAACTGAAACCAGGGAGAGCTGCAGATGCAAAATGGAGTGACCTGGAATTCTAAGTTCTGTACTCTGCAAAGGAAGGATATAGAGGGGATGCAATCTGTCAGTGAAAGAGTGTCCACAATGATGGAAGTCATGGATCATTTCCAGTGATCAAGGAAAAATCCACACTATACTTTGTGAGTGTTTACAAAGTGCTTTGGATAAATAAATGAGTGAATGACTATATGTATATGCATATAGAATCCAAAAAGTAAATTTCTCTTATTATATTAATGTAGTTTCCTGATTTCCTTTTCACTGGAAATAAGTAGTGAGGAAAGGCATGGAGTTGTAGAAAGAAGGGTAAAGAGACTTCTTTTCTCTCCTTCTGTAGCAATGGCATTGAACTTGAAATTATAATAATTATGGCCTCTCATGGTCTAAGGGTCCTTTGAATCTTCTTGACAAAGATGAATTCTTTGATAAAAAGGAACTTGCCTTTTGTTCTGGCAATGACGACCTACAAATGATGACGTTTTCTGCTCTGGAGTTATTGGAGCAATGTTGACCAAGGACCAGTCACCTAGACTATACCCTAGGCTTTCCCTTAAAAAAAGAAAGGTCTTCTTGAGGGAGAGGGAACAGAGACATGCAGAGAAGAAAAACAAGCTGTAGAGGCATACATCATTGAAAAGTCTTCAAGACTGAATCTGGGTGCACGTTAGTGCAGAGCTAGTAACAGGCCACAAATCACTTTGATAATAAGAACTGACCTTTGGACAGGTCAGAGGTATGCCTTTCACTGGCATTCACCCGCAACAGATATGACCCCTCCTTTTTGTAGATCGAGATATACATCCCGAGTCTTACATTTGTTGTCACTTAGTCATTTGTTCTGAAGGTGAGTAGTGATGTAGATAATTCTGAATGCCAGATAACACATTTTAACAATTTGCATTATGTCTGTGCCATGCTCTGTGAGCTTTTGGTATTTTAAGCAGAATACTGTAGTCCCACTGAGATCTAAGAAGATGGGAAACTCTACCACCATCGGACGTCATTTCAGCACCTTGCTTAACTCCTATTAGGAAATTACACCATTACCTCTCAACAAGGATCATATTTCTCTGCATCCTTCAGTCAATTGTGTGACCTTGAGGGTATGGTCTGCTTTGTAAAAGTCTGTCAGTTATGTTCTCTTATTTTCTCTGTGTGTGTGTGTATAAAATTTATATATACATATATATATAATTTTCATCAAGATTTCATAGAAGTCAAAAGTAGATACATGGATCGGTAATTAATGATAGATACTAGATTGTCTTTTTATTAGAAATAATAATATAATAACATCTAGCATTTATATGGGGCATCTAGCTGGCACAGTGGATAGAGGGCCAGGCCTGGAGTTAGGAAGACTCTACTTTCTGAGCTCAAATCTGGCCTTAGACACTTACTAGCTACGTGATGCTGGGTAAGGCACTCAACCCTGTTTGCCTCAGTTTCCTCTTCTGTTAAATGAGCTGGACTTTGCTAATAAAACCCCAAATGGGGTCACAAAGAGAATGCCATGACTAAAAAAAGGACTAAACAACGCAGTATTTATATAGCACTTTTAAAGTTTGCAAATAACTTTATAAATATTATCATTTTTGATACTATTCTATTGAATACTCATAACAACCCTGGAAGGTATTTACTATTATTATCTCTGTTCTATAGAGAAGTAAACTGAGGCAAACAGAGATTAGGTGACTTGATCAGTGTCACGTAACTATTAAAGTATCTGAGGCAGGATTCAGATTCAGGTCCTGTGACTCCAAATCAGTACTCCATCAAGTGAAGTATTCTTTACTATGCCAGGCTTACTTTTTTGGAATTTTTTAATTGAATTACTTTGAACTAGTGCTCTTAAGGTATGTAAACTCCCTTTCCATACTATTTCATTTAAGCCTCATAATTAACCCTGTGAGGTGGGTACTAGAGATATTTCATCACATTTTACAGATGAGGAAACTGAGGCACAATTGTGTTAAATGACCTGCTCATGTCATCCTAACAAATGATAGAGCTGGGGTTTTAACCTATCTCTTCCTGATTCCAAGAGCAATACTCTTTTTTACCATGTCATGCTTCCTTTTTGGAGTTTTTTTCTCCCCCAATTTTCCAATATTTTCTCTTCTTTCAGGTGCTTTGAGAATCAATCCATTAATCTTTTCAAAATTACATTGCCTCTAGCACAGATTTCTTCTTTATATACTTGGTCTGTTCTGTTCTTTGCTTATAGCACCTTTTCATATTGGGGAATGGGATGATAAGAGTTCAAAAACTATGATTCCTCTGGGTTTTACTTCACTAAAATTATTTCTAAAAATTATAAAATACAAAGTTTTTAAAAGTTTTTTTTTTAACATAAAATAGTCAATGTGGTATTTGGAAATGTAATAATTATAATTCTTAGTCCATGTTGTCAGGCTGTTCCAGAAGGTACCAATATAACACTTAATGATAAGCAGTACAGTAATTCTCAAATGTGATTTATTTCTGCCTGTAGAAGACTGAAGTCTATTTCTAACTCAAAGAAGAAAAAAAAGACATATGGAAGAAAAAGGGAGTATCTTATAGTTGTCAGACAACACGCTTTTGAAATCCTGTAGAACCAATATTTGAAGGTAGAGATGTAAAAATGATGAGAGCTCTGCACTGGCTTGATTTACAAAGCAAATGGCACCCTTTGGACTCAGGGTTCTAAAGGAACTTTCAAATGTTGCAGTTCTTTGGAGGCTGTTCTCAGAATGTGACCCAGGGATTCTGGGAAATATTTTCTTCTTGTTCCAGGGCAGATGGGTCTTAGTACAATACAGTTTTTCTGATTCCTTGTGCTTATCTCCTGTTGGGCTCAGAACGTATGACAAACTGGTCTTTGAAAAAAATAGAAAACAACAAAAAAACCTCTACACCAAATCAAGAAACAAATTAACACGTAAAAGGTAAAGAAACTTATCTTGATTCAAGAAAATTTGTCTGTGGACAGTAATAAAAAAAAAAAGCAAGAACACTTGATCACTTAGAAAATGACACTTGTCAGACCAAATTCCATGTAGCCAAAGTTATATTTGTCTCCTTTACTTTCCTTAGATCCCTTTCTAACATTATCACTTAATCAACAAGCATTTATTAAACACCTACTGCATGACAGGCAACTGAGTGAGAGCCTGGGTATACAAAGACAAAAAGCCCACCATGAACTTATACTCTAAGTTCAGAAACTGTATTACTCTATTTTTGATAATTTCTTTTATTTTCAAATCTTTTCCTGCTTCCCAGAAACAAATAAAAACTAAATTATAATTGATTAATTCTTAAAGATCTCAGACTAGGATAAATACTGTATATTCTAAAAAAAAAAAGGATGTAATGAGGATTAAAACAAGTTACTAAAGTAATAGGGAAATAATCTCACATGTAACACTTAGGAGATTAGAATATCATCTCTAAGCAAATAGAGGGAGAAGAAATTCCTGGGAATTTTAAGTTTGGAGGTAAAGTGGAAATTGTAAAGTCTCTTCTGTATGTCCTGACCAAAGATCAGGAAGAACTTTCCAACAGTCTGTGTTGCTTTTTACCATTTCAATCTCAGCAGAAGGTGATCTCTCTCTCTCTCTCTCTCTCTCTCTCTCTCTCTCTCTCTCTCTCTCTCTCTCTCTCTCTCTCTGTGCTTGTCTCTGTTTGGTCTTGGCAGAGAACCGGAAATCTGTGCTTTTGGTATATTCACTCTGGCACTCAGTACTGCTTATTCCTTCCATGTGGAGTTGGGCTCCCAAGTTCTATTCCTCTCCTGTTTCTGGAACTACTATATGGTGTATGTGGTAGGCATCCTTGCTTAGCAGACTGAGGATGGACCAGGTCATGTCTCTGCTCTAACAAACTTAGGCACTGGCCAGCACTCCTAGATGCTGTGTCCAGTCATTTTTTGATGAGACTGGGCTTTCTCTGACTCCTTTTCTATCTCTGCTGGCCCCATAATAAAATCTTTCCAAACATGGAAATATATCACATGAGATTTCAGTCTTGGGAACTTTAATCAGAGACCTCCTTGAATGAGGACTGGTTCCTCATGGAAAATGTAGTTGTTTCAATCAAATGGATCTCAATTACGTTATTATATCGCGCTCAAAGTCCTCCCCCAAAGCATGACTTCAAATTTCAAAGACATGTTACTAATGAGGTGGTAGTGAGAGATGTATTTGGTGATGGAAGAGGGTAGTATTCCATGACTGGAGGAGTGAGTGTAGGAAAGAGGGATGGAGGAGGGAGGGAGGGAGGGAGAGGGAGAAAGAGAGAGAGAGAGAAAAGAAGAGGAAGAAGAAGAAGGAGAAGGAGGAGAAGAAGGAGGAAAAGAGAGGGAGAGAAAGGGGAGAGAGGAACAAGAAGGTGAGAAATTATTGAATTCATTATGAAGATCTCATGAATGTTTAGTGCAACTTTACCACTTGTTTGGCCTATAAGATTATTTTGCTAATACATATTTTCAGCAGTTCTTCTCCTCATTGCCAATAACATAGTAAAGACGTATTAAGTGCTGTCAAATTTCAGTGGTTTTGAAAAATCCCATTTATGTCTCCTCTCCATCTACTGAGAACTTTCTCTTCCTTCTAGGTCAGGTGCCACTTCCTCTGTGAAGCCTTCCCTGATTTCCACCCTGTTCCCCAACATCTGGAATTGATCTTTCTTTTCTTAAATCCTGCATGGCATTTGATCTGAGCTCTCCTTAGGCACTTTATCATTTTCTAACCTATACTATAGTTATATAGATAGAAGAGTAGTTAATGGCTAGAGAGCAGGTCTTGGACCTTAGAGCAAGATGAGTTCAAGTCCTCCCCCAGACAGATGCTAGATAACTAATGATCTTGTGACCCTGGGGCAAATCACTTAATCTTTTCCTGTCCTAGGCCACCCTGAAACACTATATGCTGAAGAAGAGTTATTGGTCTGCCTTGGTAGAAGGGGTTTCTTCACTTGGAGTTCCCTACACAGATGAAATGAAAGGTCTGGATTAAAACAATAAAACTGGGAAGACTCAGATATATGGAGACTCCATCCAAGAACCTGCTTCATAAGGGTCTTGTGAGGAAGCCATTTCGTGAACCATAAGATGCTACTAGAAGTGTGCGTGTGGACTGATGCCATTCCCCTTGGTTACCTTTTCTGGTGGTAAGCAACATTTGGCCGCTACGGCTGTGATGCAAGACTCCATTAACAATCCACCCTGTGGGAAACCAAATCCACGGAAGGCTGTATTGGAAGGTAAGTTGGTTTTGCAGGCCCGGCCCCAGAATCGGAGATTATTAATTTTATAAGCATTCTCCAGTTTGAGTAGAAGGTATTCTATCACCTAAAGTATAAGTGACGTTAAAGATTATTAGTTACAACATTCTTTTTTCTTTAAGATTAATCACAGATTTGAATTTTGAGAAGGTAATTATGATTTTTCATATTGGTCAGTATATGTGTAATGAATATATTAATAGATTAGATTCTCAGAATTGCCTCTTTTAGCTTGTGAGTTAGGTTTAGAATGGAGCTTGAAATGATCAATCAAACCCTTGACAACACTGCCACAATTGCTGGCATTCTTGTGCCTGTGGACCTTAAGTGAAGCAAGTTCAAAATTGTAGAACCTGTTTCCGACCCAGAACTCCAGTTCTGTGTCTTGGGGGGTGGTCATGACTCCCCAAATTTGAAATAATCAAAGAATTATTGTGTTGTGGGACTTGTAGGTTTTTCCTGGGAAACCACTCAGACCCAGGAAAATGATTGCTTGTAATCCACCTTCCTGCCATTTTCCCCAACTCTGCTCACTCTGAAACTGATTAATTAAATTACTAATTGATTACTGGCAGTCCCATATCTAGACCTGCTTTGTGTTGCTCCGAGTACTCTCAGGTTAGAGACTGACTTGGTAAAAATCCTGTTAACAATGTCTTAAGACATTTGAACTCAGCTTAGTGGTTTAATTTCCTGGAATGAAGAGTCTTTTTAAGAAGGATTAATTTCCCTAACTACGATCCGTCTAGAATTTTTACATTCTACTTCGTAATCAATGAAGTTACTCTTTTTTTGTATGTGCTTACCAGTTCAGAGTCATCCAGGGTACACCCTCCATTGATATAACATTCAACATCCATAGCCTTGATTCTCCCATTGTTCATGAATCCAACCTATGATAAAATGATAGGCATTTCTCAGATCCATTCTGCATCTTATATGAAGGATACAAGCTCCAACACAGCCTTACTCTGGGGGTTATTAACCAAAGATAAAATATGCTTCTTGGTGTGTGGTATCTGCATAATAAGGAGTTATTAGCTTGTGCTAATAGCTCATTTCTTGCTTGTTAACTGACAGGGACTCCCTGGATTCACAGAACCATATCATTATATGTCAGAGCTGGAAGGGATTATCTAATCCAACTCCCCTCATTACACAGATGAGGAAACACAGGAAGGGAAGTGACTTGGCCGAGGTATTTTAACTGTGGTATAGCTAGTGTTTCCTGACTTTCACACTTGTGTTTTTCGCCCTCTCTACATTTACTTTGGCTAATTCTTTTTCTTTTGGTATGTTTCTCTCTTTACGTTATAGTCGATGTGACGTCTACACCTTTCCCAATATGCTGGAAAACCTTGAATTTTTCTCCCCCAAGATGATAGCTGGTCTCTTCTGTGGCTCTTTATACTTTCTCCTGTATTCATGCCACATTTACTGAAAAGTGACAAAACTGTAGTTCTTTTAAAAATTCCCACAAATCAGAACTTATAATAATGAGTTGGGAGAACAGGGCAAATCCTCCAACATCTTTCTCATTGGTCAGAATTAAGGAAACAACAACAATAAGTACTGAAGTATTAAGAATAACAATGGCAAAGTAGTCTATCTTGCATTTATTATGTTAATTGTAATATAATACAATTAAGTTAATTGTAAATCTCCCTTTCAACTTGAATTTGGAGTCTGGGAGTGGAGAGGGCAGGGATAAGACAAAAAAATCTCCTTAGCTGTGTTCTTGACATTGGAAAGTAAAGTTGCTGAGAATTTTTCTTTACCTGTGCTTGAGGATAGAGATCAATGCATGAGCTTAATTCTTTTTCTCTGGAATTGCATGAACCATTATTGTCAGAGGACAATATAATATAAACCTAAATATCCTGAGTGACTGAATGTCTTGGCCTTGGGGAATAATATAATGATCCACCACAAATATACAACCTAGGTTGCATATAAGCTCAAAGATATTTTTTTCAAATAAAGCATCTCTTTAGAGGAGTTTATTAGTTAGTGTGGGACAGTGGAGAGAGCACTTTACTGGGACCCCAAGAAACATGGGATTTATTCCCGGCTCTTGCCACTAATCAGCTTTGCCATTTTGGATTTTGTTTCACCCTTGTGGGCTGCAGTTTCCTCATCTGTAAAATGAGGGAGCTGTATTAGAAGTCCTTTACAACTCTAATGGTCTATGATTCTATTTTATTTATTTGCATGGCTCAGATGACGAGCATCATTTTACATAGCACAAGTATGATTTCAGCAAAATATCCTCATGAGAGCATCCTCGTTTAATAGTTGCAGGAAGACAAATTCCAGTAAGATGACCAAAAGGTCTTCTGATGATGTCCATCCAGCTTGTGGCTTTTCATATATCTTTCTGGGAGTTTTCTCAATGGGAAAAAATATTTTGCGAGGCTCTCAGTGCTAGAAGGTAGCGATGATAGGGGAAATGATTTTGCCACTAGGGTAGCTTCACTGTTTTCATGACATTTATTCTGCCCCTCCGAAATTCTTATAGTCAAGATGATTCTATATCCAAATGTGTATGCCTCCTTTCAGTGGATTTCGTGTTGATGAAGAATCAATAACATAGATACTTTAAAGCTTATTCTTCTACATAGTTTCCCCTTTGCGATGACTTTTAAAAAATTAAATTTCAATTTTAAAAAATCAATTAGGAATTATTTTATTATTAAACAATTTAAAATCCTCATGTAATGGCATCAGGTTTCAAAAAGTGTCTTCATTAAATAGCATAAAATTAGAGAATCCTGAAGTTAGATCATCTATTCCTAATCCTTCAACCACATCTCTTTCTACAACTTCCCAGGGAGATTTTGCTGAAACTTTTCTGTACCTGAAATCCACTCCACTCCCCTCTGTCAACTGTTGGACTTCTTTTCATCCTTTAAAATTAACCTGAAATGCTGCCTCCTCCCCTGATACTGTAGCACCTCTTTCTTTTGCCCTCATCACTTTCTGCAGCTTTTCCTTTTTCTTCTTCTTCATTTACACCCAAGGCTCCAGGCTGTTAATGAAGTGGAGGAGGGTAGATAGGACAAGAGAGGCACTACACCTATAATATGGTATATTAGAGTTATCTACATGTGTGTCCCATTTCTTGGAAGGATATACGCTCTATGAAAGCAGGGACAGTGTCTTGCATAAATTTTGTCTCTGATCTAGTGCCTAGCAGAGTGTTCTGGACAATCAGGAATTAAATGAATTTTTGTTAAATGAAATGACAGTCTAGTCCTTACTTGAAGACTTTCACTGACAGGGAACTCACTACTTTAGGGAATTATGAGGAAATTGCTTTGTAAGCCACACAGTACTATAAATGGGGGCTACTGTTATTTTTTGTAAGCTCCAAATATTAGAAAAATTTTTTTTATATGAAGCTAAAATCTCCCTCCCATTAACTTCTAATTATCATAATTCTGTCCTGTGGCAAAGCAGAAAACATTTGAAATAGGCTATAATGTATAGTCATTATACATTTTTTAAAAGGTCCATGTGTTTTTGGACTCTTTCATGGCCCAAGACTGTGATTCATGTCCATGATGGTGAACCTTAATGTTTGGAAAAGGTCATGGAATACTGCCATATATTTAGGCTATGGACCTACTTATTAACACTCATTGCTCATCAAGAAGTGATTGGTGAAAATTTGGAATGATAGATAACGTAATTCTTTTCCTCTGTATCTTATTTTATAGCAACATCTGGTTTCCTCTATCTTCATATATATATATATATATACACACACACACACATATATACATGCATATTTTATTCTTCAGCTAGTTTCTATATTTCATTATATCTGGCTTATATATGGATATTTTACATGTACTTTCCAGCTTTTTACATATGCATATCCTATTATTCATATGCATATGTATATATCCATTCATATATATTCATATGCATACATGCATATATTCATTCATATATATATTGCATATTATACATATTTCATTATTCCTATTAATCTATGTATATGCCTAATTGGTTGACCAGAACAGAGAGGGGAAGATATCTACCCTTCCTATAATCTAGGGATTATTATTGTATGTTCTAGACACAGATCTAAGATACTGATACATTCATCATCATGGGATATGTAGCTCAGGATTGGGGGCCCTTGGAGACTGACCAGTCATTACTGAAATGAATTCTGTGGACAAATTCATGCTGCCCTCATGAAGACTTCTTCCTCTGTTAAGACTATAATGGTGGTGAGCAGTAAAGGGAGAGTGGGTGCTCAATCCTAGCCCTCTGGCTTAATAGGCAGATTATCACTCTGGTCGGATGATCTTGCTGTGTACTGCAGAGCCAAGAAACCTGGAGAGTTGAAATGTCTTCAAATGCTGTGTGTCCTTTCTTGCTTATTATTAATCACGTGACATCTGTGGCAAATTTCTTAGAAACAGCTTTCTCTTCCATTCGTTGAAAGAATGTTGCCAACTGAATCAATGCAATGCTAAAATAGTAGGAAATTATGACCCCAAATGTACATAGAAAATGAGATACTTTAATATCAGGGTCCCCAATACTTACTTTGTATTTTGCAAAAAGTGGATGCCTTCCTCCTTTTATTAACATATCCTCTCGTCTATCTAAAACAAGTCGAATAGGACGACCAGTTCTGAAAGAAACAAATATTTATGAGTCAGCTTTTTTAATGCCAAGATGATGACGGACTCTCTTTTAGCTTAATTGACTAGAGCATCCTCCAAAGGAGGCCAAGGTCACAGATTATTGGGTTTGTTCTATTTAGATGGTTTCTCTCTTATTTTTACCATCTCCTTTTATGCTCTTGGCCCTTTCCAAGAATTTATCACTTCTATGCAGATCATTCCCCAGTCTAGATTCCAGCCCCAAGTTCTCCTTCCAAATTTCTACCTGTCTTCTCATCATCCCTGTGGATGTCTTACTGTAACCTAAAACTCAATGCATACTCCTGGCTCAGTACCCCAAACCTGTTGTTACTACAACCTACAAACCCCAATTTCTGTTGTTACTACAATCTACTCTCTCAGGACTAAGGCTCAGAATTTGAGTCATCTTTGCTTCAAATAATTATAGATTTAGAGCTGGGTAGGGTTATAGAGATTGCCTCGTCCCACTGCCTTATTTTGTAGATGGTCTAACTTTGGCATAGTGAGGGAAAGTACCCTAGAATCACAGAGTTGTACATCATTTTTGTTGTTCTCAGACCTTTCGGTCATTTCTGACTCTGCATGACCCCATTTGGGATTTTCTTGGCCGAGATACTGGAGTGGTTTGCTGCATCCTTCTCCAGCTCTTTTGACAGATGAGGAAACTGAGGCAAACAGGGTTAAGTGACTTTCCCAGGGTCACACAGCTAGTAAGTGTCTGAGGCAGGATTTGAACTCAGAAAGATAAGTCTTCCTGACTCCAGGTCTGGCTTTCTATCCACTGCTCCACCTAGCTGTTCTTGTACATCATAGGATCACAGATTTAGAGCTAAAAGGGATCTCAGAGACCAATTAGTCCAACCCCCTTATTAAGGAAACTGAGGACCAAGGAATAAGTAATTTGCCCAAGCTCACGTAGATAGTGCCAGAGGTAGGATTTGAACCCGATTTCTCTGACTCAGTCCAATGCTCTTTCTGTATCTCTGTAAGCCTTTGTTTTCCTCATCTTTGAAATGAAGAGCTTGAACAAAATGATGACTGCTTCCAATACTCACATTCTATGCCTCTATGCATTTCCTCTTCCTCTCCCCCACCCCAGTGCCCAGCACAGACAAACCCCAGAAGTGACGATCTTAGGAGTGTCAGTGTGTGGGTGTGTGGGCATGTGGGGGGAGGTGCAGAATCAAAAGAAACAGAAGAGATGATTCTGATTGGTGGAAAACATTCATGAAACACCTAGGGAAGGAAAGCAATTTAAACATAATCCACTGTAAACTATCCATAAATATGGAAGTATTCACAGGAAGGGAGTGATCCTGGCAAATAATCTTGGAAGACTTCTTAGTCTTAAAGTGACATCTGTTTCCAGGGAAGAAAAAAGGACCTCTCTTTTCTTCCCTCCCCCTTCTCTTACTTGAGAGTATGAGAGGAGGAAGGAAAGAGCAGAAAAAAATTGCTTCCCTCTTTCTACTTTAAGATTGTATAGAGCCTGGGTGTGTTCCTTCTATCTTTCCTCCTCCCTTAGTTCAGTGTGGAGTTGTACTCTAGAATTGCTTGTTACTTGACATTTGTATAGTCACATATCTGCTACAATGCCTTTTTCCTTCTGATCTACACTACAGACTTGGGAAGTAGGTTGTTATGATCACCAGTGGACCAAAGGACAAAAAGTGAAGTAATATGACTTCCCCAAGGACATATAGTCAGCTAGTCACCATGTCCAAAAAACATTTCTCAAACACCAACTAGTTTATCCTTTGCCCCACTTACTTGTTAGCAGCCACAGCAGTAATTGCACCATACACAGCTGGTTTGGAGACCTTTCCTCCAAAGCCTCCACCCACTCGTTTGACGTGGCATGTGATCCTGTTGATGGGGATGTTTAAAGTAGAGGACACTGTTTTCTGTAAAAGAGACAGGTGATTTTGTAACAGGAGAATCTTAAACTGTATTTTATGAAACACAGAATGGACTCAATGAATCCACTTTCAACAATCAGTAAAAACAGAAACAAAATTGTGTGCATTTACTGCATCAATCTCCTGAAGGTTATTTCTGGTCCAGCTGCCCAGTTGTTGGTGCCTACCCTGAAAATGATTTTGTATTTTCATTGTGTATATTCTATTTTTACTTCTTTGTGTACATTAAACAATATGCTTGGCATAGTATTTTTAATGTAGTCACTTAAATGTATGTTAAATTGAACTGTGGGGCTCATTTATGGACATTTCATTCATCTTCCTTGAACAGACTTTTGGGTGGGAAGCTGACATTTTTCAGGGAGGGGAAATTGACTCAGGTGTTGTTAGAGCCAAGGTCTTCTTTTACCCAGGGGCAGGTGCTTTCAAAGGACTTTTTAGGACATACAGGAAGGAAATAAGAATGAGTCCCCAAACATTGATGGTCTATCAAAAAAAAGTCACCTCTTCAGTTAAAATGTATACAATATGATACTTGCTTACAGTATATATTAAGGCTTTAAAATAACATGAGTAATAGTATTTTAAAAGAGGAACCAGGATGATTAACATTTTAACAATAACATGAGATTGAGTTCATGTAACAGTATTGCAAGTGAACACATCTTAAAAAAAAAAGTAAACCAGTAGATTTCCCTTTTTGAAAACTGAGCTAAAGGTCTTTAATCTTTGCTACTCTGGTGATACCCAGTAGTCTGAAATGGGGTTCCTGTAGATAAAATTTACATTATTTAAAAGGCTTATAACAACTTGGTAAAATAAGGGAAGTGTGAAAGGAGATTGGGAAGATCCTGGATCCCTTACCTGTACGTGGGATGGATCCTGAGTTGATACATAAATCTCCATCTCTTTGTCCTCAGCTTTTGGTATGACAAGCACTCTTTGTGTCTCCATGTAAAAATGTTCCTGTCCTCCAACATGCATCTCACCTGTTCAGTCCCCAAACATAAGAAACCCTTAGTGGGCAGCTACAACGTAGGGTGTGGCCAGGGAAGGGGCTACCCCTGCTTTGTAAATGTCCTGGGACATTTATTATTGACTTATTTTTATCAACTTATTTTTAATGTTATCGACTGTTATTTTTTCCCCCACAGATAATTCACATCCTATTTGTTTGTAGGTTTTCAGAACAGATGTAGCAGAAATACCCTGGGAACAAGTTATGAGGATTCTGAGGTGTGCTTTGGGCTTGGTGCCTCACTGATTTTACTCTGATATAGCTAATGTAGAATGCCTGAAGGAGAGAAGTCGGGATCAAATACTTCCAACCCTAAACTCAGGGTTTTACCATCGGGCTTTGCTTCTAACACCACAAAAAAAAACGGTCTGCATAAATGCTCTTTGTTTCTCCCAAGAAATAAGTCCAATAACATCACTCCTACTAGTTTATAGTTGGAAGTAAGATGGACAAGATAAATTTGCTAAGATGCTGTACATTCAGAAGCAGGCAGATTAGTTCTAGGAACCATCGCTTTTGTCCCCCAGGCCTGACTTTAGAGTTCTTAGTCTAAAACTGAGACCCAGAGAAGTGAAGAGATTTGACCAAGGTTATATAGTTAATAAGCAGTAGTCTGAAACAAATCTAATAATTTTCCTCTACCTGTTCCATTGTCTGTTGTTGAGGGAGGCGGGGTGCACTAGGGTAATGCCATCTTTCTAGATTCTTCACTCAATCCAGATATCCAATCAGTTGTGGATTTTCATCTTCCTTCAGAATATCTCATATATACCCCCATATCTTCTCTGACATGGTTCACCCCTTAGCTTTCTTGGTCTCCTTCAAGACGCAACTCAAATCCCATCTTCTGCAAGAAGTCTTTTCTAGTTCTCTTCTCCCCCATTCCTAGTGTCTTCTCTCAGATTACCTTTTTTTTTTTTTAACACTGTACACACACATTCACATATATATGTGTATATGTATACACACATACACATACATGTACATATAAATGCAACTGGGTTATACAGTGGATAGTGTGCTGGGCTTGGAGTGAGGAAGACTCTTTTTCCTGAGTTCAAATCTGGCCTCAGACACTTAGTAGTTGTGTGACCCTGGGCAAGTCACTTAACCCAGTTTGCCTCAGTTTTCTCATTTGTAAAATGAGCTGGAGAAGGAAATGGCAAACCATTCCATTATCTTTACCAAGAAAACCCTAAATGGAGTCATAAGGAGCCAGATACAACCGAAAAAACCAAATATAGATACAAATAGATAAAAGCTATATAGTGATGCATCTATATAGCTATATTTATGTATATTTTGTATATATGTACTATAGCTGTTTGCATGTTATCTCACCTAGTAGAATGTGAATTCTTAGAGAGCAGAGGCAGTGTTTTTGCCTTTCTTTGTATCCCCAGTGCATTGCCTTTCTTAATAAAGCCCCCTTCTAAGCATATTAAATGCTTAATAAATTCTTGTTATTGGTAATAGTGATTTAGGACTGAAAGAGACCGCAGAGGTCACCTGATCCAACTCTCTCATTTTAGGAAATGAGAAAACTGAGTCTCAGAAAAGGTCAGTGGCTTCCTAAGGTTATATATGTGGCTATAAGTGGCACAGTCAGGGCTTAGAGCCTAAATTTTCTGCTTTTAAACCCAGTTATCTTTCCAGTTCCAGGTCAGAGTCTCTAATTTTTTGTTTGTTTGTTTCTGAAAACAGTGAGACAAAGAGTCCATTAGTTCTTAGAAGGATGCATCATCACATCAGAGTATTCTCTGCCTTCATGACATATAAGTTTTAAAATGATTAAATTAAATATATTCTTATTACACAGAGCGGCTTACCCTCAAGAATTTGATCAACATCTTCAAATGCCTTCTCCACGTTTCCTTGCTCTAGTTTTTTTTCAGAAGTCAGATATGAATTGTGTCTTATTGCATCCTGAATGAAGGATAAAGCAAACAATGCAATATATTTTTACTTTGTCTTCCATTAGCATTTTCTTCTTAAAAAAATCACCAGTAACTTCCTGAAATTCTTGTCTTAGAAAAGGACTAAAAGGAGAAAGAATGAATTAGAATCACTGGAAAAACAAGCAGATGAAAGAGTACTTTTGTTTTAATGAAATATGTAAAATATGATGGGACAGAGGTATCAAGTGGAAAATACCAAGTTTGTTTCTACTCAACTCTCTGAAGAGAGAGTGTATGCCACCAGTTCTCCATCACTCTCCAATCCTTGCTCCCTCTACAAACATTGACATCTGTAACTTGGCTCCTTGTTCTAAGGATATATCTGAGTGACACAAAATAGTCAAAGAGGTCACGCTGGAGGGATTCGTTAATGTATGGTTACAGGCAGATTAATAATGGAACCACATGAGCTTTTGCCCAACTGATCTGGTATGAAAATGGTTGTCAGGATCAGGGTCCCTCCATGATCCTTGTCAATAATAATGCCAACCTATCAATTTGTGCTTTCTTCCAAAATTATGTTTTAAATTTTCTTTGTGTCTATTCTATATTTACTTATGGCGTTAGTTATCTTTCTAGTTAAGTTTTCATGATCTAACTAGAGTTGCCTAAGGTAACAGGGGTAGGAGTGGGGGTTCCTGGGGATGAAAGGTAGAGGTCAGATAGCTTTCCTAATCCTAACAGGAACCAGGCTTCATCAAGTAAGAACACTAATGAAGCAGGCAGGGCAGCACCCTAGAAACAGTCTGGAAAAAGGGTGTAGAGAGGACCTAATATCAGGACACTAGATTTTTTCCTTAGGACCACACCAGAGGGTCATGGTTATAACAGATGGCAAGTAAGTGGAGCACAGAAGTGAGAGAAACAGTAGCAATGACTATAGCAACTGGGAATCTCCAGAGAATGGGAATTTTACCTTCTCCCAATCCCAGGAGTCCTCAAAGAGAGGGCTGCTTCGTGTTAGGGTCGTTAGACTCGTTCCTCTCATTCTCTCAGCCCTTCATCTGGCAAATTTGGAAGATATTCCTCACAAAGGTTATGGCGACTTGCTGAAGGCCTCTCAGGTACTAATGAATTGCTGCCTTAAGGACTTTTCCTAGAGAAGGTCTCTTTTCATTTGAAATCCTGAGTACATTGCTAGTGACCCATATAGATCATAGAGATTCAGGTAGTTTTTAAAAAGAAAAGGGGTAGACAGGATATCCATTTCCCTCTCAAAGATGTTCACACATACCCAGGCCTACCTTCCACCATGGCACTTCCTCTGACACCAGCATCAAGCTTACATTTTGACGCTCTTATATAAGGTTGGCTCTATGTTTATCAGCTGCTGGCATTTGTGTGCCTTTGTGACCTCCTAGGCACAGATGCTCCCCCCTTGATACTATTAGTTTTAAGAGCTGTCATGTCATTATATTGATGGGAATTATATTTTTGTACTGGTCCAGAGGGAAGAAATAAGGCTTTTGAGAGAGAGTAAAAGAAAGATAGATTTCAGCTTGATAGATGGACCAAATTTCTCCTAATTAATAGCTGTCCCAAAATGGAATGGGCCCATGGGAGAGAGGGGAATTCCTAGTGACTGGAGGTTTTCAGACAGAGGCCAGATTAGAAACTGGGGAATGATGTGGTAGGAATTCTGTAACTAAATTAGATGATATATAATTCAAGATCCATCTTAACTGTGTTATCCTGTGAGTTCTATGAATCTTCTAGAGACGTCCCATTCCTTGAGGGCGCTAGCTTGAAAATAATTATACCTTTCAATAAAAACTGTCTTTGTAAAAAAGAAAAGAAAGCTGTTCATCAGTGAACTTGACTCAGAAAGAACACTGTACAAGGGTCCTTGGGAAGGTAAAACAATTCCACCGCTTTGTGGGCAAGAGACTTAGAAATGTCGGTTACCTCAATGGTGAAAATCACGGGTTCCTGGTCCTGGTAAATGATCTTCACCTTCTCAACTGCCCGCTTTGCATAAACATCTGATTCAGCAGCCACAGCACAGATAATATGACCCACACAGAGCACCTGCAGGAAGACCCAACATAATGACCAGGTGGAAAGCACTGGTTTCTTTTAATTGCTGAACTCAACCTTTCTGGTTCCTTAGATGTGATTGTTTAAGTAATAACAATAATCTAAAATAATTAGAGACTTATCGGATTATAGATCAAGAACTAGAAGTTAAAGGTCATCTAATCCAACCTATCATTTTACAGAGAAGGAAGCAGCCTCATGGAGGTAAGGTGACCTGCTCAAGGGCACATAGGTAGTAATCAGTTGCTCCTGATTATTCTTGCTTACTTACTCTAGGGTAAGGCCTTTTTTTATTTGAATCCTGGATATATTATTGGCAACCCACATCTGTAGCTCATGGAGCTTCAAGTGTTGCTTACAAAAGAATCTATAATAAATTGTTAAGCAATATTTGTAAAAACCAATCTGTCATGCTCATGTATGTAGAACAGAGGTGTCAAACATGTACCAAGGACACTGCAGAATAAAATAAAAATGTAATGGGGAAATATTTAATAAAATAAATGAAAATACAATAGAATGTAAATAATGTTAATATGTAGTTTTCTAAGTCAATATGTGACTGCAGGGATCTTTAAGTATAGTTTAGGGGGCCTATTTCTTTTTGAGATAGATACCTCTGATGTAGACACTCATCAGCACAGACAAATATGGCAAGAACATGTTGTAATGGCTTGTTAACCTTTCAGTGTGCCTTATGGATGTAAAACCATATTATTATTTTTTGGGGGGAGGGAGGAATTGGGGTTAAGTGTCTTGCCCAGGGTCACACCACTATTAAGTGTCTGAGACTAGATGAACTCAGGTTTTCCTGACTCCAAGACTGGTGCTTTATCCACTTTGCAACCTAGCTGCCCCAAAACCATATATTTCCAAAGACATTTTTTTGGGGGAAGTTTAGAGAATCCTGTATAGCCCTGGAAATCACTTTAGTATCTAACATGAGACATAGGACACAGAGAAGGCATAGATTTCTGTGCATAGGGCATCCTGGCAGAAAAAAATCTATCTTCTTTCTGGCATTATCCCATGGAATAATTGGCACAGTAGTTCTGTGACGAGGAAAACATTCTCTGCACTTGTCAGGTAAGTTTTTTAAAATTAAATTTTAATTCTTTTGATGAACAAAAATCCATTTTCTCTCTCCCATCTCCCCCTTCCATTAAAGAAAAGAAAAACAAAACCCTCACAACAAATATACACAGTCAAACAAAACAAATTCTCACAATGGTCATGTCCAAAAAATATGTCTCATTCTGTACTTTGGGTTCATCACCTCTCTGTCAGTAGGGAGTTAGTGTGATTCATCATTGACGACTGGTACATTTAAGAAAGTTTTGATGAAAGAAGACATCAGCTTGAAAAGATCAGCAAGGGGCAACTTTCACATAAAATAACCTTGTGGGTTTCCATGAAAGGATGTGAGGAATTCAAATAAGCGGGAAGTTTCAGACTTGTCCTCTCTTCTGCTGTCTACTTCTCTGACATATGTTGTCTCCACTTAAAATAGTATTTTTCATATGTATAGTCCTGTGTACTTTCCAACCTTCTTCTATATGTCATCGCATACAATCCTCCTTCATGCCTTCTTTAAGTCAAGAAAACAGGTATTATTATCTCTATTTCACAAATCATAGTAATAGCCTGCATTTACATAGCACTTTAAGTTTTGCAAAGCTTTTTATGTCTTTTATTTCATTTGATCTCCACAGCTACCATGTGAGGTAGGTATAATTATTATTTCCATTTTACAGTGGAGGAAATTGAAACTACTTGACAAGTGACTTGTCCAGGAATACAGACAGTAAGTATCCAAGATAGGATCCAAAGTCCAATTCTTCATGACTTCAAGTGTAGCATTCTATCCACTTTACTACCTAATTGCCTAATCAGGAAAATGTGAAACAAAACCATGGAATTATAAAATCAGAGACTGCAAGGGACCTCTGAGGTCATCTAATCCAACTTTTCATTTGGCATATAAGGAAACTGAGGCTTGATGAAGTTAAGAGACTTGCCCAAAATCTCACAGGTAGCAACAATTTGAATACAGATTTGATTTGAATACAGGATTTGAATACAGATCTTCTGACTTCAGATTGAGTGTCCCTGCACCACCACAGTTAGGTGTCCTACAGTTAATAAAGGAACCAAAGCTAGACTCTTCCAACTCCTGGCTGAATAACCATTTTATTTGATGTCTGCTGTGTCTAGGGTCTGAGGGACATACATAATTTAGATGAGATTTGATCTCTGCCTAGGAGAGGGATAAGATAAACATTGGCAAGGAGAATATGTAAAATTATGTTATTGATAGATGAGAAAATTGTAAAGCAAAGGACTAAGATTTTTTTCCTTTCTAAGAAAGGAACTTTGAACAGAAAAATGGAAGGGAAAAGAGGAGGCAGGAAAGTGAAGAGACTCTGACTCTTTCAAACCCAGAGATAGAATTTTCTATTATAGGAATGCACAGGTATTTGAGGGAATTTAGACTGGAGGCAGATTGTTGTTAACTTATATCCATAGTTATCCATGAAGATGTATAATACCTCATCTACAGCAAGCAGTTTCTCATCTTCAGAGCCATTGGTACCTGGAATGTCCTCGGCTGTTATCACCTCAACCACACCTGGTAGTTCAAGGGCTTCAGATGCATCAATGGATCTTGGAAAGAAAATATTAGAAATGTTTGCGGTCTTAGTGGCTACTGAGGTCCATAGTGGTTCTTTCAGTCATGACTCTAGTCCATGACTATCCCAGGTAGATGGGGATTTGAATTTGATGAGCATGGAGAAAGGAAATGAGAATATATCGCCAAATATATTGCTTTGGTAATCTCTCCTATTGCATTACTCTCATTCTTGGAAGCCTTCCTTTTATGGTTCTTGTAATTTAGGGGTTATAGAGGTTTGTCTCCCACCTGCGTCTTAGGTTCCTCACATCTATACATTTCCTGGGTTGTCTCAATCTTAGCTTCTAGTTTCTACACAATTGAGGGAGCACTGGGATAATGGACACTTTCTTGGTGGGGGGTGAACCCATGGTATTTGGATATGCTTTTTAATTGGTTTATAGAAACATTAGAGTTCACTTACAAGATTTTTGCATGAGCCCTGGTGCTGGTTACCAAAGCCAGGAAAAGTTCTTTATCTACAACAGGCAGGTCATCACAAAATATAGCTTCCCCAGTGGCATGTTTGATACCAGACTGGTGCAGAATTGGGCGTCCAACTGGATCATGGGGAGATTGTTTAGGGTTTACTCCCTGCAAAGGAAGATAAGAATGATATGATTTGTTAATAGTATGGCAGAAACTAGGCATAGACTAACATCTCACACCATATATCAAGATAAGGTCAAAACAGGTACATGATTTAAACATAAAGAGTGATGCCATAAGCAAATCAGGAGAGCAAAGAATAGTTTAACCATCAGATCTATGGAAAAGGGAAGCAAATGTGACCAAACAAGAGATAGAAAACATTATGAAATACAAAATGGATAATTTTGATTGCCTTAAATTAAACAGTTTTTGCACAAATCCAATGCAACCAAGATTAGAAGGAAATCAGAAAACTGGGAAACAATTTTTACAGCCAGTATTTCTGATAGAGGTCTCATTTCTCAAATGTATAGAGAACTGAGTCAAATTTATAAGAATATAAGTCATCTCCCATTGATAAATGGTCAAAGGATACAAACAGGCAGTTTTCAGATGAAGATATTAAAGCTATCTATAGTCATATGAAAAAATGCTCTAAGTCACTAATGACTAGAGAAATATAAATTAAAATAACTCTGAGGTGTCACCATTGACTAGAGAAAAGCAAATTAAAATAACTCTGAGGTACCACCTATCAGGTTGGCTATGACAGAAAAGGAAAATGATAAATGTTGGAGATGATGTGAGAAAATTGGAACACTAATGAATTCGTGGTGGAGTTGTGAACTGAGCCCACCATTTTGGGAAGCAATTTCAAACTATTCTATAAAATTACATACCCTTTGATTCAGCAACTCCATTACTAAGTCTATTCCAAAGAGATTATAAAAAAGGGAAAAAGACTCACATGTACAATAATATTTATAGCAGCTCTTTTTGTGGTGGCGAAGAATTGGCAATTGAGGGGATTCCCATCAATTGAGGTATGGCTGAACAAATTGTGGTATATGAATGTAATGGAATATAAGAAATTATGAGTAGGCAGATTTCAGAAAAATCTGGAAAGATTCACATGAACTGTTGCTGAGAGAAGCGAGCAGAACCAGGAAAATATTGTACATAGTAACAGCAACATTGTGTGATGATTAACTATGATAGACTTGGCTCTTCTCAGCAATGCAAGGATCTAAGGCAATTCCAAAAGACTTGTGATGGAAAATGCTGTCCATATCCAGAGAAAGAACTATGGAGTCTGTTATGGAGATCAAAGCATACTATTTTCACTTTTTTTGTTTTTTTCTTTCTTGTGATTTCCTCCCTTTGTTCAGATTCTTCTTTCACAACATGACTAATGTGGAAATATGCTTAATATGATTGTACTATATAACCTATATCAGATTGCTTGCCATCTTGGGGAGGGGGAAAAGGGGAAGGAAGAGAGAAAAAAAATTGAAATTCAAAATCTTGTAAAAGTAAATGTTGAAAAGCTATCTTTACATGGAATTGGAAAAAATAAAATACCATTACATGGGGGTAGGGGGAAAGTTCTGTTAGGTACTACCAAGCTACAAAGCTTTTGAGGGTAACAAAAAATAAAAAAATGTAAATGGTGAGAGGACTGTGGGAACATATACTGTTGGTGGAGTTATGAATTCATCCATTCATTCTGAAAACAATTTAGATTTATACTAGAAAAGTCACTAAAATGGCCATATCCTCTGACCCAATCATACCAGGCATGTAAACCAGGGAAGTTACAGGCAGAGAGAAATATAATTATATACAACATAAGTTGTATATAATACACAAATATTTATAGTGGCGCTGTGTGCAATAAAGAACTGAAAGAAAAAAAGAATATCATGATTCAGCCAAAGAAGACAACCAGTGGGGAAACTAGCATTTATTTGGCACTTACCATATGCTGGGCATTGTGCTAAGCACTGGGCATGCAACGAAGGGCAAAAACATTCAGTTCCCTCAAGAAGCTTACATTCTAATGGGCTAGACAACATGTGAACAAATAGATAAATGCAAGATACCAACAGAGTGGAAAGAATGTAGTCCTTCAGAGTAGAAAGAAGGTAAAAGGGAAGGCTCAAGTGTTGGGCGGACCAGAAAAGGCCTCTTGCACAAGGCAGGGATGAGGGTTGAATTAAAATCTTAATGGAAACTAGTGATGTCAAGAGGGGGAGGTGACAGATTTGCCCTGTATCAGGTTAACTATCAGAAATAGAATGATAGAATATAAATACAGAATGAAACACTAGTAGGGAATTCCCACATGTTCCTGTGGTTTGAGTCTCAGAACATAGACTACATGTCTTAATGTAATTATAACCAACACAATGAAAATTTAAATCCAGAGTTTCAATGCCCTTTTGCTTTTTCACAAATAGCTTAGATAAGACCAGCAAGATGAAATAGAGGAAGCTGGTCTTTGGTTCCCCTACCTTCTCCTTTCTGTGCCTTTTTCCTTTTCAGTCTACCTATTTGCTTCCTCTCCATCTCATATGTTCTTCCCCATTTCTGCCCCTTATCAAAATCTGCTTGAAGGAAAGCATCTGATAAATACATTCATACAAAGCTATAAATGACTAAGTATTATTACTTCCCATTTTATAGAGATGGAAACAGGCTCTGAGAAGTTAAGCTAGGAAAATCAATGTCTCATTCACATTTCATGGAGCTGAGTAAGGAAGATTTTTTTTGAGAGAATTAGATGGTCTCAGGAGATCCTGGTATCAAGATGTTTAGACATGGGACAGCATATCTGGCCAGTCTTGATCTTAAACTTTTGCATGTTGGTCTAAAAAAAACTTTGACTACCTTCAAAAAGCCATAAACCAGTAAGAGTTAGAGTTAAAATTTTTAAAATGAAAAGTAAGTGGACTTCCAAGGAATAAATAATAAATAAATTGCTAAATGCTCAATGGATATGAACAGACAGTTTTCCAAGGAAGAAATCAAAACAACTTATAGTCATGTGAAAAAATGCTCTAAATCATTATTGATTAGAATTGCAAATTATAACAATCTTGAGATATCATTTTACACTTATCAGTTTGGCTAAAATGATTGAAGGGGAAGGCAACAAATGTTGGAGGGGAGGTGCAAAAATTGAGACATTAATTCCACAGTTGGTGGAACTGTGAACTAAACTAACCATTTTGGAGAGAAATCTGAAATAATACCCTAAGAGTTAGTCAACTACCTATATCCAGCAATACCACTACTACGTCCATTTCCAAAGATGATTAAGAATAGAGGAAAAAAGTCTATATCATCTAAAATATTTATAACAGCTCTCTTTGTGGTGGCAAAGAATTGGAAATTTCTGAGATGCCCATCAATTGGGGAATGGCTCAACAAGTTGTGGTATATGATCATGAGGGAATACTACTGGGCTATAAGAAATGATGAGCCCATTGATTTTAGAAAAACATGGATGGACTTGCAGGAAATAAGAGCAAAATGAGCAGAACCAAGAGAGCATTGTATACAGTAACAGTCAGATTGAGAAAGCAAAGGTGGAAAATGGGGGTGAGAGTAAGGGGTTATGGATGAACCTAGATTTGAAGCCTGAGTGACTAGGAGGATGGTGGTACCCTTGATAGGAAAACTGGGAAAGGGTTTCCAGAAAAAGGTATGTTCAGTGAGGGACAGGTTAAGTTGAAGATGTCTATAAGGCATCTAGTTTGAGAATTCACTTTGAGCAACAGGAAAAACTCTGACCAACAGAGTCATTTTGACTATTATAAATACCCAAGTTAACTACAAAAGACCTGTGGAGGAAGATGCTATCTGCATCCAAAGAACTGATAAATAGAAGTATCTTTAGAATGTGTACACACATGTTTGTGGTAACCATCTGAGGGGGGAGGAAAAAATTTTAAAAAGAAAGTTGCATGCTAATTTTATTATATATTTAAAAGTATTGTACATAATAGGTTTGCAGTTTCATGTGCAATCATCTTTTTTCCCCTATTCTACTATGTTATAGAAATAAAGAAAAAAAGAGAAAATTAATAATTAAGTATTAATAAAATATTTTTAATAAAAAGAATAAATACATTTTTCTCTAGCTTTCAACACTGTTGATCACCCTCTTTTCCTTGATATTAATTATTCTTCTTTCTAGGTTTTTGTGACACTAATCTTCTCTGGGTTCTCTTCCTACCTCCTCATCACCCCTTAATTTTTGTTTTTTTCTGGATCATCATTTATCACACTCACTAACCATAGGTATTCCACAGAGTTCTGTCTGGGCTCTTTTCTCTTCTTCTTCTATTCTGTTTTTCTTGGTGATCTCATCAATCCTATGGATTCAATTATTATCTGTTCACTTGTTTCTCAGATCCACTTCTCTGTCCTAACTGCCTTCTTAACCTTCAGGCTCTCATTTCTAACGGCCTATTGGAATTCTCAAACCAGATGTCTTATAGACATTAAGCTTGACATGTCCCACACTGAACACATCTTTCTCCAGAAGCCCTTCCCCAATTTTCCTATCAAGGATGTCATCATCCTCCCAGTCACTTAGGCTTGAAATCTAGGTGTCATCTTTGACCCCTTACTCTCACCCTCCCTCCATTTTCCAATCTGTTTCCAAGCCTTATCAATTCTACCTTCTTAACATCCCTAACATATGCCTCCTTCTCTCCTCTGACTCTGTTACAATCCTACACTATCCCCTTGTCACCTCATCCCTGGATAGTCTTTTGATTGGTCTCCTCAGCTCAAGTCTGTTCCCAATTCAATCCATTCTTCACTTAGCTGCTAAAATGATCTTTCTAAAGCATAAGTCTGATCACATCACTTTCCTACTCTTTAAATTCCAGTGACTCCCTATCACCTCCAGGATCAAGTATAAATCCTCTGTTTAGAGTTCAAAGCCTTTCATAACCTGGTACCCTCCTACCTTTCCAGTCTTACTTTCCTTCTCTCTCTACATATATTCTGTGATCCAGTGACACTGGTCACCATGCTGTTTCTTGAACTAGATACTTCATCTCCTGACTCCAGGTATTTTCATTAGCTCTCTCCCATGCTAGGAATTTTCTGACTACTCATCTCTCTCTCCTGACCTCCCTTGACTTCTTTTGAGTCCCAGCTTAAAGCCTTTCATGATTTCCCTTAATGTTAGCACCTTTCTTCTTGTTGATTAGCTTTAATTTATATTGTATATATATCTTATTTGTACATAGTTATTTGGATGTTGTTTTCCCTACTAGATCGAGTAGCCTGGGGAACAAGGGTTGTCTTTTACCACCTAGCACAATGGCTAGCACATAAAAGTTACTTAATAAATGCTTGTTAACCAGTCGGTTGATTGACTGAACCACTGACTTGGAATTCTTGGACTCCTCTGGATACTGTGACAGGAAACTCTTCCAGAGCACTTAGGAACTTCTCGGAAATGTCAAGATATCGATGGTTATTCTGAAAGATAATTTAAAAAATAAAGATATTAATTATGCTCAAGTCAAGCTGTGTACCATATTACGTCTCTGTTAATTTAACAATGTATCAAAGTGCTAAATATTTGTTAGAGAAAAAAAGGAAGGAATCCATGTAATACCCAGCACAGGCAACTCTCATTCTGCCCTGATGTTCTCAAACATCTAGAATAACAGCCTTATGAATCTGACTTCTATACCTCTTCCCCCTATCCCCACTAGGAATTCATCCACTCCACTTTGGGACTCCACCTTGGGTCTAAGCCATCCTGATTAGGATGGGTGAGTTCCCTCAACCCACTATATTTGACTGGCTTCAGAACATGGTTTGGTTCCCATTAAACCATCTTCCAGGACAGCACAACATCTTTCCATCTGTTTCAATGCTGTGCATGTGTGTATACTTTTCTTCCTCCCCCATACCCTTCTACAGCTAGTTTTGGGAATGATGCACAAATCAGTATTAATTTTTCTGTTGGAAAGGCCATACAGTCAGCTGCATTATGGCTCTGCCCCAAGCTGAATACAAAAGGCATTTGCTAAAATTGCAGAGAAACTCTGCTGCCTTCTCATATTCACTCAAAGTCTCCTAGCTGACTCATCATATATACGTCATTCCAAATGGACACACTAACCCAGTGGCGTAGAGGGCCCAGGGTCCAGGAACCCCCAGTGAAGGAAGCTCACTCCAAATTCAGCAATATTTCCAGTACATTATGCCACTTCCCAACATACAAGCTTCCCTCCTGCAATGCTTCCTCCTTTTATCTCCTTTCTGTCTGTATTACATTTTCCCAGGGTCAAGGTCTCCTGGACTTCCAAGGTGACAATTAACTAATCTTATAAACTGAGTGTATTGAAGTGTTAGTGGGAGAAGGCTAACTTCTTCCTTTTGCTAGGAAGGAAGGAAGCAAGCAAGCAAGAAAGAAAGAAAGAGGAAGAAAAGAAGGAAGAAAGAAGATATTAATATTCTGAATTCCAACTAATATTGTGGACAGTCTTTCTAAAGAAAGACTACCTAGCTACTGACAAGAAGTGACAGCTCAACTCATACTTAATAAAGCTTGGGAGGTAATGGTAGGAAAGCCCGTAAGTGTATGTCTGCAAAGTACAATAACAGGCCAATGCACTTACTGTGAGAGGAATTATCTTTATGATTTTCTTTAATTCTTGTAATACTTGCAGGTAGAACTTGAAGAAGAAACTGACAATGAGGGTTCTTTTAAATTCCACCATTCCCCCTGGAGCTGAGCCTGGGGGAGAAATTTCATCTAGGATCAGCCTATAAGCTTCATCTAGCATCAATGTATTCCAGTTCCTGTTAGGGGGAAAAACAAAGAGCAACTTAAGTAGTATTTCCAAATGAAACATGTGCTATAAAATGTCAGGTAGTAAAAGAATAATTTTTTAGGTACATTTTATTTAAATTTTTTTTATAATTTAGAATCACAATTATGTTAGAACTTTTCAAAAAGAGAACATATATTTAGTCCACTAGCCCTCTTTTACTGCTTTTAATATTTAAGAGATATGTAAACATATGATTAGAGTTGATGGTATGAAATGGAGACAGGGAGAGAGATTGAGTGTATGACTTCATTAGCGTAGGATATTCCTTGATGAGGAAACTCCATTTGCCAATACAGGCTAGTACCTTCTCTCCAACTTATAGTTTTAGAAAGTTACCTAGAGAACTAAGAAGTTAAGTGACTTGCCCAGGTCGATACAGCTAGTACGTGTCAGAGACAGGGCTTGGTCTAGGACTGCCTTTCTCTATACTGAAAGAATCCAGAATTGGACATTGTGTTTGCCTCACTGTAGAATGCAGTGTAAATTCGAGATAGTAGCTGATTTTTTTATTACAAGATGTATTGAAGGAGTTCAATATAATGTGTATGTTATGGGGAGAGGAGAGGATGGGGCCCACAATATTGATGTTGATATATCCTATCCCATCTTGCCCTGTTCCCAAAAGTTGGACTGGAAATTTGTTGATTTGCTCAATAAATTAGCATTTAGTCTACTGTTGGTATAAAAGTGGTAACTCAACTAGGTAATATAGTACATTAGCATATTATATAATGTTCAGTTGTAGAATATGTAATTCCTTCATCAGAACTTCAGTAAGTGTAGTTGCTTCTTGTCATTGGAGGTAGTTACTTTCTATAAAGTTGCTGTAAACATTAATTAGCAAATATTGAACCATTGCTCCTGGGGAAATACAGGGTTAGGTTCCTGCAAGCCTCTGGTCATAATATTTACTTTAACACTTGCCAGAGTGGTCTCACATACAGATAAGCAAATTTCCTCTTCTTTTTTCCTGACTGACCCTTACCATGGGGCAGTGAGATGGCTAAGTGGCTCAAGTGCTAAGCCTAGAATTAGGAAGATCTGAGTTCAAATCTGGCCTCAAACAATTACCAGCTGTGTGACCCTATTTGCCTTAATCCACTGGAGAAGGAAATGGCAAACAACTCCAGTATTTTTGCCAAGAAACCCCATGGACAGAAAAGTCCTTGGGGTTATGAAGAATCAGACACTATTGAACAATAACAACAACCCTATTGTTGATTCATGACCACTGAACTCGTGGCCAACAGCACTACAACTCATCCCTGAATGAAACTTCTCTAACACATATACTGTCTTTGTAAATTACGTCACAGCCTTCTTGTACTCAGGAATACCGGACAGCACTTCAGCCCTCTGCTTGGGGGCCATTTTTAAACAGCAAAATCACCAACAAATAGCGCAAAAATGCAAAAAACAAAACTAAAACTAAAACCCCAAACCATGGCACTAAATAGACTCTTAAAAGATTACTTATATGCAGTAAGGAAGCTGAAGTAAAGAGCCGAACATTGGCTTAGCTTTAACCTCAGCTGGGAATGTGGCAACTCAAATTTTTTGTTGCTCTGCACAAGTTCCTGAGTGACCCTGAAAGTACCATGAGTTATGATTTTGGAGTTACAAATAAATTTTAGTGAGTAGGTGAATTCACAAATATGAAATCCTCAAATAACGAAGATCTACTAGATGTATACCTATTTTACTTATTTTTATTTTTCTAGTCCTTTACTAATAACCCTAGGTCTTTAGCTTGGTATTCAAGGACCTATCATAGTCTGGCCCTGGGGTAACATTTGTTCCAGCCAAATTAGACTTTTTTTCTTTTTTGAACACATCCCACACTTTCTCACCTACCTACAATGCTTTTTTATCCATGATGTCCTTTTTTCATCTCAGTCTGTTGAAGCAGCCATCAAAGCCCAGCTCAAATGTTACCTCTTCCCTGAAAGGCTTCCTTCATACCCCTCAATTTTCTGCGTGTGTGTGTGTGTGTGTGTGTGTGTGTGTGTGTGTATGCTCAAGTGACAAAGAGAGAGAATTTCTTTTCCTCCCTTTCCCCATAGCACTTTGTGTCTTTCCAATAATTCAAGTTTGCCGTATATCATGGTTATGTATGTATGTTTTGTTGCCTACTGGTTCCTTGAGGATGGGGACTGTCTTGATTATCTTTAATAATAATAATAATTGACAAAAATAGCTTAGCTTTAATATTTGCAAGATACTTTATTGTACAGGTGAGGAAACCAAGGCCTAGAGAGATGAAATGACTTGCTTAAGGTAGTAAGTGGCAGGGTCAGGATTTGAACCCAAAACTTTAAATGCAATACTCTTTTCCCCAAATTAGAAAATCTCCTTCCATACCTACCAGGTAAATAGTTTGGGTGTTATTTCCATTTTACAGATGGTGAAACTCAGACTCAGAAAGGGTTAAGTTACTTGACCAAAACAAATAGCTAGTAAGCATTGGTGGCCAATTTGAAACCTTGACTCTGCGTTTAATACTTCCCCCACTATACACTTTTACCCACCTTTCTTTGTCTTTGTGTCCCCTGCAGGGCTAATACATTTTTTTGTTTAGTCATGTCTGATTTTGTGACTCCATTTGGGGTTTTCTTGGCAAAGATACTGGAGTGGTCTGCCATTTCTTTCTCCAGCTCATTTTACAGGTGAGGAAACTGAGGCAAAAGTATTAAATGACTTGACCAGTTCTGAGACCTAGTAAGTGTCTGAGAGCAAATTCAAATTCAAGTCTTCTTGAGTCCAGGCCTGGCCCTCTATTCACTATAACACCTAGCTGCCCCTCCTGATATACAGTTGGTGCTAAATGAAACTGTCAAATTGAATCAAAACATCGACTCTCTATTCTCTAGAGAACTTTTATTGATACTTTGTATTTAAAAAATGGCTAAAATGTAATAGGTATATGTGTGCCACATAGAAAGGTAAGTCCATTTTCATGTTATAGTCACAAAATGACAACTTGTTGATGGAAAGAACATGGAGCAGTGGAAAGAGGGGGGTCTGGATTTGGAGTCAGAGGCACTGGGTTCAAATGTCAGTCCTGTCACTTACTACCTATGTGACCTTAGGCAAGTCACTTAACTTTCTGGGTCTCATCTGTTAAAAAAAAAAAAGTGGGAGTTGGTCTAAATGAATTCTAAGGTCTCTTCTTTATCTATAGCTATTAACCTGTGACTGTTTACATCATTTGATATTACTGAAGCTTGTCTAGTTCACACTGAGGACAGACAGACAGACACACACACGTTACCTTCCTAGCAGCTGCTGGCAAGATTTATGTGCACTAACAGTGGTGGATCCTAAGCCTCCGTAGAAGAGACTAAGGCCTGCGATGATGTCTGTGTGTTCTTTGAAAAGGACTCTCATTCCACAGTTAACATCGGGCAAGGCGTTTTGCTGACACTGGGCCTGTCTGAATGCTGCCACAAATTCCCACTGTGGAAAGAAACCAGTTGGGATGTTTAGATGTGTCAAAGCAAAGAAGTGCAGTTTAGACTTTTTAGTTCTAACACTCGCTCAGCCCCAACTAAGTGAATAAAAATAACAGCCAGCATTTCTATAGACCTTTAACATTTACAAAGCACTTCTGTTAATTCATCTGATCTTCACAACAGCCTTCAGATGTAGATGGCACACAGTAGGTGCTTGATAGATGTTTATGGATTGATTGATGTAGGTGCTATTATTATTTCCATTTTACAGTTGAAGAAATAGGCGGAGAGAAAATAGGGTTACATAACTAAGTGTCTAAGGCAAGATTTGAACTCAGGTCCACCTGATTCTAGAGAGGTTCTATTGACTTCTCTTATTTACTCAAAGAGGTGATCAACTCCTCACAAAGATACTTAGACAGTTGTACTGTACATTACAATGTGACAGGCTATGTTTTCTCAGTGGTCAATATTCCCCAGCACAGAAAGTTATTAAAATAAACCCTAGGAAACAGTTTCAATTAAGTTATTATTCCCAGGTGTCATAGACAGTATAGATGTGGTTGACAGAGAGCTGGATTCAGAGCCAGGGAGGTCCTGGGCTCAAATCTTGTCTCTGACAAATCCTGGCTTTGTGCTTCTGGGCAAGTCACTTAACTTCTCAGTGCTCTAGGCAACTTTGTAAGTTTCAGAGATGAGTGTACGTACATGGGTGGAAGGAGTTTCTTCATTTGGGAATTGATTGTACTAATGACATTACAGGTCACTTCCTTTCCCTGTTATTTCTTCTAGTTCTTCCTTCCATCAGGATAGCCAAACCCTGGCAAGACTGGTAATTTTTTAGGCAGCTTGCTTTGAGTACTGTGAAATCTGCCATATTCTTTTGTGGATAAAAATAATTTTTATTTTCCCATTATCTTAAGTGAGAGTTGGGAACAGAATGATCACATATATAGTGCCTACTGTGGTTTACAAATATTATCTCATTTGATCCTCATAACAACCCTGGGAGGTATTATTCTCCCATTTTACAGATAAGGAAGCTGACGCAAAAAAGACATTAAACAATTAGTCCAGGGTCATACAGCTAGAAAGTGTCTGAGACCAGATTTGAACTTCTGTCTCCAGATCTACACTCTTATTCACTGCACCACCTACTTTAAAAAGGAACCTATAGAAATCTGTAGCCACTGGCAGACTAAAGGAATCTAACTCTCAATGCAAGATTCCCTAGAGCTGCTATGATTGTCTCAGTTGCATCCATTCCTGACCACCCTCTGCTGATGAGAGAAGCCCAGGTCCACATAACTGGGGAGAAAGGAGGGACTCAGAAGATCAGACAATGTTAGAGGATATGAGCTATCTACATAGACAAATGTTTGACCAGGAAAGAATTTGAAAAGTTCCCATCCATTGGATCATGGATCTAAAGCTGGAAAAGACCTTAGAAGAGGTTAAGATTTATCCTTTCATTTATAGAGGAAGAAACAGAAGTTCAGAGAGGTCAAAGGACTTGTCCAGGGTCATATCCCCAATAAGTTTGGAAGATAGAGTTTGAATCCAGAGCTTCCTAATTTCATACCTATCAATCTACTTACTAGGAAATCATCTTGTTCAAAGTTCTAAATGCTTGAAAAACATGAAAAGCTTTCTCTGAGTCTTTCCTCATCTGTAAAATGAGGGAGTTGGCATGGTTCTAATACGTTCTAATATGTTTTAATTCTTTTATACAACATGACTAATGTGAAAATATGTTTAATAAGAATGTATATGTAGAGCCTAGATTCAATTGCATACTATTTTGGGGAGGGGGAAAGAATTTAAAACTTATGGAAGTGAATTTTGTAAACTAAAAATAAGTAAATTAATTTGTTAAAAAAAAATGAGGGAGTTGGACTAGATGACTTCTAAGGTCAACCAATTCTAAATCTATGATTCTAATAAAATCCTGGCTTAAGATCCTAGAAAACATAGTGAGCTCATGTGTGAATATGTATCTGGGTTATTTACCTTTGTTGTTGAGAACATGCCATCACTAAGGCTAACATGGTATATTTTTTTCTCCAGATGGACCAATTTTCACTGGGAAACCTTATTTTATAACCAGATACTATCCTCTTAATCACTGTCTCAGAAATGCAACCCTTGATCATAAGAAGAATGAGGAAAGAGTATTGGTGGATTTTTCCGGACCTATTGATCCCAAAGCAAACCTCATTGCTTCCTCTCATGACTGTGGCCATTTTACCTTGGGGCAATGATTGATGTGATATGACACGTGATTTTATTACAAGGTTGGTCTTCCTTCTGTTTAGTTTGTTTTTCAAAAAAAGTTGAGATTAAAGTTTGTTAAGAAAACTCTGTCAAAAATGCCCCCTATTTCTTACCTTTTCAGAGTGTGGTATGTGCACAGACTCCAAAATTTCCTCAGGCTTCAGGTCTGCATTTGCCAGGCCAGTGAGAAAATGTTCGTTTAAAGGAATCTGACGTCTTCCTTCTGGGGAAGAAAGCAACAAGTTAAAAGGACATGCACATGTCAACTGGAAAAGGGAACAGTAACAAGGAAAGCTTCCTTGACACCACTAATCAGTGATGATTATTTCCCATGAATTTTATTTACAGAGTACTTAATTTAAATCTTTCTGAAGCACTTAGCATATATTAAATTATCTTATATTACAGTTTTCTGTGTATTATACTACAATCTTAGATGAATCAAAATTGTATGTGATCCAAAGGACAAGAAAAGATCTAAATGTATGTGACTTATCTACTATTTAGATTGTAAGCTTCATGTTGCTCAGTCATTATCTATCTATCTATCTATCTATCTATCTATCATTTATCTATCTGTCTATCATTTATCTGTCTATCTAATCTATTTATCTATCTGTCTATCATCTATCTATCTATCTATCTATCTATCTATCTATCTATCTATCTATCTAATCTGTCTGTCTGTCTGTCTGTCTATCCCCCTGGCATGTAGGAAGACTAAGACATGGGAGGAGTGCACACTCTCTCATTTCTCCCTTTGCTGTCTTTCCTTGGGCTCAGCTCACTAGGAGCACAGACTCAGTGCATCCTGAGCATGCAGGAGAAAGCTATTCATTCACAACACTTGCTGTTGCATGTACTCTTGCCTTGTATGGAGGAGATACTTAGAACTGGACTTTACAGCTTACAGGACTTGTTCTTCCTCTTCCTCCTCCTCCTCCTCCTGTCTTTTTAAAGCTGGGACTACTGCTTTACTCGGTTTCATCATATCTTACCTTTGGACACCAGATTGAGGGTGGCATTTCCTGCAGCCAGAATTGGATTCAGATCTGAATAGCCATGTCGGCTTATGACATGTCCCCCTAAGGACTGTACAAAGGAAATTATTTTCTCAGTTTCAGTCACTTTACCTGATCATATTTTTATGTATACACCCATACAAACATGCATGCATGAGAGCAGGGTTTAATAATTGCTTATTGAAGTTGTAGCTTAAAGATTGAGTCTCTCTTGTTTACAAAAGGTTCAACAAGAGTTCAATGTAGTGAAAAGGGAACTGGATCTAAAAGTCTCAAGACTAAGACCCCTCCTTGGTCCCATTTCTTCATATGTATAATGGTCTGGACCACAGGTGGGGAACCTGCAGCCTTGGGGCCACATGTGTCCTTCTAGGTCCTGAAGTATGGCTTTCTGACTGAGTTCCAATTTTACCGAACAAATCCTTCCATTAAGGGGATTTGTTCTGTGAAACTTGGATTCGTTCAAAGGACCACACTTGAGGACCTAGAGGGCCACATGTGACCTCCAGGCCATAGGTTCCCCACTACTGATGGACTTAGGTCCTTTCTGTGTCTGAAATGCTATGATTCTTAGAGCAGCTGAGCCCTTTGCTTACTTACCATAGGAGGGTGGTATGAATACCAAGCAGTGGCAGTGTGACTTCCCTTCCTACTGCCAGTTTTGAATTTAGAGGGACCCTTTAAGGGGGTGAGAATATAGCATAGTCTCCGTACAGACCATTGCTGGCCTCAGTGCACAAAGGTTGGGGACTAGGCAGCACAGATGTCTGTCCAATTGACTTTGTACACACAAAGATCTATTACATTATTTCACATTGCCTACCAAGAATGACCAGCCCCTTTGTTTTGCTTGACTATGTCTATTCTTAGCTTTTAACTTGGGAGAGGGAGGGGAGGGTAATAGGAGTGATGGGGGGAAAAATGGTTATTGTTTAAAAATGCACAGAAGGGAAAGAAGAACATTCAGAAGGAAAAATAGACAAGCGGGATAATTTTGAAAGTGATGTGTGGAGTTGTTGTGTACTTTAAAAAAATTAAGCAAGTAGTATGAAATGGATTTCACAGTTGTATATACAACCCCCTTTTTGTGTGGAACCTACAGCCATGTTCCTGATCTGTTGTCCAGCCAAACTTCTCAAGTGCTTCAAGAGAGCCTGATATGTCCGTGTTTTTTCCTCTGGAAACTTGGAGACTTCATCGGTCAGGATCTGCTTCACCTGGTCCAGGCTGCAGGCAGCCCCTATTGTCAGCCCTGAAAGCAAATTATTTTTCATCAGCAAAATGTAAGCAATTGATTAAAAAAAATTAGACCTTAGAGGTCATCTTATTCAACCCCCTTGGTTGTTGTTATTTGTACTTCCTTCTCAAAGGGGACTATGACATCAGGAAGGTGATGCCATGACATACAGGTGAATTGGATTTAAGTGAGGGAGGGCTGTGCAAAGTCATCAGCCTCACTGTCTCCTCCGGAGCCCTCTGGGAAACCCTTGAATTTCAAATGAGGAGACTGAAGTCTAAAGAGATTGTGACTTGCTCCAGGTCACAGAGCAAGTTAGTTGCATAGTAGAGACTAGAACTCAGCTCTCCTGACTTGCAGCCCAGTCGTATTTCATTTTTCCCATGCTGTGTCATGCACAGCTGTCACCTTGTAAATATAGGGCATGAAATCAGATAGCGTTTAAATGGTAAATAAAGATCACACAGAGTGAACTTTGTGGTAACTTGTTCTAAACACAAAATGTTATGAGGCATGTTTTACAATATATGCCTAAATGGGTGTAGTTTTATTTACTGATTTTGAAGCCTCTTGTCCATTATTTTGTGCATTTTTAATAATAAGTTTTATTTTGATTTCCACTAACAAGTTCAAGTATTCAAATACACAATCAAGAAAAATGTTTGAGAGAAAAATGATTTAAATGATTAAAATGTATCTAAAGGACTACTTTTTTTAAAAAAGGTTATTTAAAAAGAAAAACAAAAAAACTAACATTAACTTTAACAAAGTTGTATCAAAATTATGCTATGTTGCAGAAATACAGCTTCTGAACTTCTTCCCAAATATTTATCTGAGTTTTGTTACTGTTAGCATTGTATTTCTTTACATTGTTGTAGTCCATCATCCTTTCTTTCACTCCCTCACTTCATGTAAGTCTTACCTTATTTCTTTATATTCTTTGGATAATAATAACCCAGCTTAACTTGGACTCTGTCCCTGGGACACTGGGCTCTCATTGGTGAGTTTTTTTTCCCCTTATCTTGCCTAGAAATAGGCAATTGTATTGCTTCTCAATCACTTTCAAACCATGTTGCCCATATTCATGCTCCCTGCCTCCTCCTTCCTTATCCTTCTTCAAATACCCACCTTGGCCCCCTCCTCCTCCCAGTTCCCCCACTTCCCAACACTAACTGCTTTTTATGGATTAGGTGGTTCCTGAGGTCCACTTGTAAATATTCTATGATTTTTTTCACTTACATTGTAACTACATTCTATGGGATCTACTTTGGTAGTGAACATTTCAAGAGAGAATCAAAGAATTGGAACACTTGATGTGTAAAATACAATAGAGAATCAATTGGAGAAAAAAAAGAAATGCCTAGTAGTAGTAAGGGCCCTGTTGTTAATGACTAACAAAAGAATTGTAGTGAGTCCATCCATTCAGAAGTTAAAAAGAGCTCAGCAAAGTTTTCTTTAAAAGCATTCATCATTTTCACACATGTATAACCTATATGTAATTGCTTGCCATCTCAGGGAGGAGGGAAGGATAGAATTTGGAATTCAAAACTTAAAAACATATTAAACTTGTTTTAACATGTAATTGGGGAAAAATAAAATATAAAAATTTTCATCATTTTATGTGAACTTTTAGGTTCACAAAAGAGAAGTATTATTTGGCAGTCTTTCAGGTAATCTGATAAACATGGATGACCAAGTTCAGCTATTCAAATGAAATAATCCATTCAGGGTCCTGAATATGTCTCTTGGTTGTCTCTACTTCCTTTTGACCTATGTAGATATGCTGCCTTACAGGTAAAATTCTGTTTGCATACATCCATATTTCATTCTTTCCCAATTACTAGAATCCATTTGATTGTGTTCTAGTGAAATTGACATTTATTTCTTGCTGGTATGACAGAAAATAGGTTTTTTCTTAATTATATAATGGGAACACTAGAGATCATTCATACTTTAATTTCGGTTACAATATACCAAAAATTGTTCCATAAAGATGACTTTCATAAAGGGATAAGGATAAAAACTCACAATAATATAGCCCTTTATGGTTTGCAATCATGGTGGGGTCTTTTAATTTAGTTTAACTTGGACCTATATGGACATAATCTAAGAAATTTATTATTATTAGTAAAATCCTAGAGAGACCCATATTCACCATTAGAGAGACTATTAATCTTTTTTATTACATTATTGGTTCCTTAAGGTCAGGGACTGGAAGCTTTCATTTAATTTTCTCTTTCTCATGGTGTCTAATACAGTGACCCACTGATGGGTGTCATGATGGATTGATAGTGTTTGCTCATTCTTGGTTTTTTGCCATGACCCTAATTTTACAAATAACAGAATATCAAGGGTTATTTCTTTCTTTAGCTCACAGCAGCCCCCAACACCCTGAGCACTGGGATGAGAATTATTATGTCTCTAGGATCATTAAACTCCAAGCCAGGAATGATCTCAGTACCTGGGCAGGGGGTGGAGTACAGGGAAAGTTTTGGGCTACCTCAGCAGCAAGCATTGGACTTGAGTAGGGTCTTTGTTGTCACTTTTGTCTTTAGGAAAGAGTCTTTAATATGTGCGGGTGTCAGGAGTGCCTTCACCAACAAGCTAACCCGGAGTCAGAGCCAAGATGACAAAATAGCAAGAAGAACAGTTAAGCCCCCTTTCACAAGACCTTTAAATATACCTAAAAATGCACCAGACCAAGTCATCATCAGAAGATCCAAGAAAAAAAAGTGAGTCACAGTGAGTCATATTTACAGGCCAGCTCTTCAAAGGGAGAGAGGCAAAGAGGTTTGTGGACAGTGAAGATGGGGGTCTAGGAGTAACAGTGTGGTGTGTTCTAGTTCAGGGACAGGACATTAAACACAGAGGGGCATGACCTTGTCTAGAGTATAGGAATAGCTTCCAAGTGGAAGCTCTGTTACTCAATACTCAGTTCTGAATCACAGGTTCTGGGTGACTGAGTGGGAGATTTTCGCCTAGAGGTGGCATTCCAGGAATAGGAGCACTGTGGCCTCTAGGCTGTGTATTGAGCATGAAGCAAGTTCAGAAGCAAGAAGCAGCTAAGTTGACTCAGTATTAACCCAAGAACAGAGTAGGTGGGATTTCAGTTCCAGCCTCCAGACCAATCTGATACCCATACAGGAATAGCCAGGGTAGAATAGCAGACCAAAGAGGAGTTTACGTTTCTGTCACTCTGAATCTGTAGAGCTTTCCAGCTAACTGATTGTGGCAGAGTCCAGCAGCACTTTACTGGTAATCTGTCTGGGACAAGCCTACAGATATGTTCCTTAGACTCAAACCCAGATCAGGGTAGAGCAAAGAACAGGAGAGCAGTGATTAGGTTTTGTACTGAATCAAACTATTTTGGGAGCCCTGGCAACTCTCTGATCCCCAGCCTCAGCTGTCTGTGAGAGCCTTAGCTGCTAGATGGCACAGTAGATAAAATGCTGGACCTGGAATCAGGAAGACCTAAGTTCCAATCTAGACTCAAACTCTAGCTGTGTGACCCTGGGGAAATCACTTGTCACTTTCCTCATCTTTAAAATGGGGGTAATAATAACATCTGCCTCCTAGGGCTGTTGTTAGGATAAAATGTAATAATATTGTGAAGTGCTTTACAAGTCTTAAAGTGCTACATAAATAGTAGTTATCCTGGAATAACACAACACTTAACATTCCAAGAAAGCAGCAGTGAGACCTTAAAGAATTCAAGCTCAGCCCAGACATTTCTTCCAAAAATTCAGAGTGTATAACAAAGTCCAAAGTCAGAAAGTAGTTTAGAAGAATCAGCAGACAAAAAGAGAATCCCACTATAAAAAAATTATTGTGATGATGGGGACACTTGAGATACAGATTCAAGAGAGTGATTCTAAAACATTTACAAACAAAGCTCAAAGAAAAAGATGTCTTGGGCACAAGTTCACCTTGAATTCCTAGAAGACATAAAATAAGAGTTTAAGAAAGTTTAAAAAATTTTACAAATGAAGTGAGAATAGTAGAGGAATAAACTGAAAGAAGTGAGTTATGGAAATAAGAATTGGAAAGGGGATTAATAACTTGGTACAATATCACTCAAGGTACAAAACATTACTCAAGCAAGAAATTTCCTGAAAATTAGAATGAACCAGATAGAAACTAATGACTCCATGAGAAAATAAGAACTTTTAAAAGAGAGTCAAAAGATTCAAAAAACAGAAGAAAATATAATGTATCTTATTAGAGAAAAACCAATTGGTCCAGAAAACAGATTGAGCAGATAGAATTTAAGAATCATTGGACTAATTGAAATATATGACCGAAAGAAAGAAAGAAAGGAAGGAAGAAGGAAAGAAAGAAAAACTAGATACCACATATTAAGAAATCACGAAAAGAAAAATGCTGAAGTCTCTCAGAACCAGAGGGTCAAATGGAAATAGAAAGAATTCACTGCTTACCTCCTGAAAGAAATTACAAAATAAAAACTTCCAGAAACACTATAGCCAAAATCCAGAGTTTCCTGCTCAAAGAAAAAATATGGCAAGCAGCCACAAAGAACTCAGATACAGAGGAGTCAGAGTCAGGATTACACAAGATTTAGCAGCAAACCATAATAAAAGAGGAGAGAGTTAGGAATATGATATTCAAGAAGGTGAAGTATATAGGCTTAAAAACCAAGAATGACTTACTCCATAAAACTGAATGTAATTCGACAGGGGAAAAATTGGGTCTTTAGTGAAATAGAGGACTTCCAAGCACTTCTGATGGAAAACCAAAGCTGAAGAACTAAACAAAATGAAGTGCTTAATGTGGGGAGAGGATATATGTGTCCCTCAGAACCCTACGATCATCAGTGGTCATAGAGGAGTCTAATTAGATAGAGAGCCTGGGAACGGTTCTGTTCTCTTTTGATTTTCTTAGAAGAATGAAAAGAGGGGAAGAGGAATATAATAGGAGGGGGAAAGGATGGAGGAAAATGTCTCACATAATTGGAAGTGTGCAAGTAGAAGTCTATACAAACAAAAAGGAAGGGGTAGGGAGAGCAAGGAACACTTGAACCTTACTCTAATCTAAAATGGTCGAAGGAGTGAAGATACACACACACACACACACACACACACACACACACACACACACAAAGGTACAGAAGTATATTTCACTTAACAAGAAAACAGAAGGGAAAGGGAAGAAGGGAGAAAAGGAAATGAGGGAGGGTAGACTAAGTTGGGGGATTTGTCTTAAACAAAACAAAGTCTAAGGATGTACAAAATATTTGTAGCAGCTATTTTTGCAAATTGGAAACCAAGGGGGGAATCTATCAATTGGGGAACAGCTGAATGAGTCATGGTATGTAAATATGACAGAATATTATTGTGCTATAAGAGATGATGAAGGGCATGGTTTTAGAGAAGCTGGGGAAGATTTTTATGAACTGATGCGGAATGAAGTGAGCAGAACCAGAACAATTTATATAGTAACAACCATATTGTAAAGACATCTTTGAAAGGCTTAGAAATTTTGATTAACCACAATTCCAGAGAACTTGTGATGAAACATGCCATCTGACCCCTGCCAGAGAGGTGATGGACTCATAGTGTAGATTGAGACTTCTTTTTGGATATAATTGATGTAATAATTTGTTTTGCTTGACTATCTGTGTTTATAGCAAGATTTTTTCTCTTTCTTTCTCATTGGAGGGAAGAGGGGAGATGGTAGAGAGAGAATTTTTATTGAAAGAAAAAAATTTTAATTAAAAAAAAACCAAAGTTAACCCTTTTCCTGATTCATGGGGATCCTGGCCCTTTATCCCTGCTTATCATCCCTGAAGAGTGGGATGAAGACTCTGATGCCTACGATACCAAAAGAGGCAGAGGAGAATCTGTTGTCCTCTCTTCCAACTACATAGAACCCCACCATGAGACCTGGTTCCTCCTGCTACCCCCTATTCCCACTCATGAGGTGGGAACAAATCTCCTTAGTCACAGTTGGGTTGACTAGGTTCCTGCCCTTACTGACCTTTTCTTCTTGCCATAAATTCCCACCCAGGGATTGGGATTAATGTCCCCCATCAGTAGACCAAGGCAAGGGGTTCTCAGGATTTTTCCTTTTTGATAAAAATAGTGAAAAGAGTAAAGGGTAGCTGGGTACAGAAAGGTGGTGAATTTCAGTCACCACCAATGTCCAACATCTGGGGACTTCCTGGACCAGCCAAACCTGAGTTGTACCTAGTTAGCAAGAAAAAATAGTTAAAACAGTAACCTATCATCCCCAAGGATGATTGTGCACCCCTACAGTTATATTGCTATCCCAATCTCTGCCTACTTTCCTTCTATTACCCTCCTTGAGTATGTCATTGATACCTATTGTCTCAAGCAAAAATTCCTATTTATGAGTAGAAGGAGCCATTTAGGTATGGTCTCATATGAAAGAAAAGAAAATTCATTCTTTACTCACTGCTAAAGTTATGCTATGAAGTTCTATTCACAATTAATAGCTTACTATGCTCAGCAATTGTAGATGACCCAAGGGACAATGGAATTATTCATGGTGATTGTAAGTAGGTTTTGGCCAATTACCAATGATAGAGAAGTGGCATACAAGACACCATCCAGGAAATGCATGATCACAAAAAAGAAGTGAGACAGTCCAGTATAAACAAAGAGAGGATAGATTGGCAATCTAAGTATCCTGGGAACATTCAAGTGGTTCTCATGAGATATTCAGAGGAAGGCCTTTAGTACATTGTCAGACTTGTGTTTGAGGAATATCACTTTAGGAGCTATGTGAGAATAGATCAAAGAAGGAATAGATTTGAAGAAAAAATAGCAATTAGTAAGATAATGCAATAGTCCAAGCAAGAGGTGATAAAGACCTAGAGTAAAATGACGTCTGTGTAAGTAGAGAGAAGCGGACAAATATGAAGGATCCTGTGGAGGGAGAATCTACAAACCTAGACAACTGACCGGATAAGGTGGATGAGTGAGAGTGAAGAGTTGATGATCATTCCAAGGTTGTGAAATGGAAGGAGGGTGGCACTATTGACTGAAATAGAGAAACTAGGTATAAGGTTGTGTTTGTGGGGAGAAGTAATGAGTTCTGCTTTTGACATGTTCACTTTGAGATGTTCTATAAACAGTTGTAAACGTCCAATAAGCAATAGGTGATGTTGGATATGTAGATCTAAGAGTCATCTGCATAGAGATGATAATTAAACCCACTGGAGTTGATGAGGTTGCCTAGAGGAGTAGTATAGAGAGAGATGAAAAGGGGTCCAGGACAGAGCCTTGGGGAACAGCCACAGTCAAGGCGGGGAATATGGATGGAAAATCAGCAAAGGAGATGGAGGAGGTGAAAGGGTAGCACTTGAACTAGGTCTTGAAAGAAGATGATTTTTGGAAGGGAGATTGTGATAGTTATTTTTTTTTAAAGGAAAGGATGCATGAAGCTACAAACACACGACTCATAGTTATTGCCAATAAGAGAGAAGGTAAAAGATTAACCATGGGAAGGCTGATATTACACATCTGACTACATCTGTAAAAAGAGAAGCAGAGTGCTCTAGAGAAGACATCCAGATGTTCTCCAGATTTCTCAAAGTCGTCTGGATGTTTTTCAGCTTTGTACCTGGTTGAGTTTATTCTGTAATCGTTACTTCTTCTTTTCTAGAGTTGCTATTGAAGTTTAGATGTCAGTTTCCTGTAATACATCTAGAAAGGTAACATATGGACTTTCCCTTAAATACCTAGTGAACATTTTTGCTGTAAAAGTTTTTTTTTGTGGGGGGGTAGAGGTGATACAATATGACCATATAAGCTGATGATAAGATAAGTGTAATTATGAAAGTAAAAAATGACGTCTCAGGACCACAATCTGATTATACTCCAATGTAGTCAGGAGGCAGAAATTCGGTGTAGTGAGTCAATGTCCCGGCAGAGAAGGAAACTGCAAATGTTGGGCCTGGTGGTGTTGAAAAGAACAGGACAGCTCTATAGGTAAATTATAACATCTTTGATCCAAAGAACAAGTGAGATAAGAAATTATGAATCATCACAGCAATACTGATTTCCAGAAGTTATAATATAGTATGATCATCATCTTGAGTAATATTCTACCAGGAAAACTAGGAACTCACCATCATTTGTATTAGTCACTATACTTAGCTCAGAAATTCTGGCTGGGGAGAGGAGCACTGGGTGAAAAAGTCCTTGGAATTTCATAGCTGGTCCTAAAGAAGGAACACATTTTAGAGAGGTTAAGGGGAGGAAAAATTCTTTTTTTAAGGTAAGATTTTGGCACAAAATGATGTAATTGAGAGACAAAACAAGCTTTTAATTCTTTTTCATTTTTTTCTTAGTTAACAATTTCATTGTCATAGACTAAGCAGTTATCAGGGATCTCAACTGCCCTTGGACTTAGGACTCCTGAGGTCACAGTTATCCCTTCCATATCATGACTTTCCCCATCACAGTTCTGATATATCATGGGTAATAAGAAATTAAATGGGAATTTTTTTGGAGTTTTGTAGAAACTGTAGACAATATACAAAGGCCATCAGAGAACATAGAAAAATTTTAGAAAGTCAGTGTTAGAAAGATACTCACTTTAAACAAAGAATGATATTTGTTGTGAAATCAGGAAAGCTTTTATTAACTTTCCTCCTGAATGAACAGGTAGTTCCTAATGAACTGCTACATTTGTTCAGATGAATGCAAGCCTTTTTATGCTGTTCCCAATTTGAATTTCCCACCTTGCTGTTCATTGGCCAGCATTCCAGGGTTCATCCCACCCCACAAAGGCCACATTTCTTATTTTCTTTATAGAATGACATGATATAAATTCTTTTAAAGGAATTCCCTTAATTGATGTACAATCTTTCCACTGTTGACCAGAAAGTTTGGTTAAAGAGGCAAGCAAATCTTAATTGATTTATTAATTGTGATATCTTAATTGATGTCTCAATTGAATAGGTGGTAAATAGAATAAGATAAAAGAGTTGGCAAAGTGTCAATTGAAATTATGACCCAGGACATCTGTGTTTTCTTTCCCTGCGTCTAAGGTCAACACTCTATCTACTATGCCACTAGTGGTTCTTGTTTAGGAGCAGCTAGGTGGTGCAGTGGATAGAGCACCAGTGCAGGAGTCAGGAGGACCTGAGTTCACATCTCACCTCAGACACTTGACACTCACTAGCTGTGTGACCTTGGGCAAGTCACAACTCCAATTGCCTCATCCTGGGTCATCTCCAGTCATCCTGATGAAAATCTGGTCACTGGATTCAGATGGCTCTGGAGGAGAAGTGAGGCTGGTGACCTGCACAGCCCTCCCTCACTCAAAAAAACAAAGTCAAGTGCAAAGTCATGTCATTATTTCTCTGATGGCATGGTCTTCTTTGGCAATGAAGGACAAACACACAACATGTCATAAAATAGTATGTGTCAATAAAATATTAAGAAAAAGTATTGTTTTTTAAGATAGTGTCTTGGGTTAAGGGTCTCATAAAGAATGCTCTTAAGTCAGCCTTGTTGACATAGGAAGAGGTGTTCTCTGAGTTTACTCAGAATACAAAGAAGCTGTTAGGTCCAGGTTCTTCTGGTTCATTAGTTCAGGCTCCAGCCTTTATTAAGGTCCAAAAATCATATTAAATGATTAACACTGCCATCACAGATATTACATATTTTTGGTGGAAACATAAGTTGAATTCATCTCTTACACTCAGAAATGCATGATATGTATATGTATATATATGTACATTTGTATATATTGTACAGTATTGTACAATAACAACACATTTTATCTTTTAAAACCATAATAATTTGGACTTCTCTGGTATGATAGGAGGGTCAAAAAATTTTATGCAGATTTTCCAGACTGTAGAGGTGCCACTCCCCTAACTGCTGTGATATAGAAGGGATGGATAGCTATAAAGCTGTCTTTTAATACTTAGGACTTCTGTGACCATGAACAAATCACTTAGTGAGCTCAGCTATAAAATGGGCATAATACCTCTACTACTTACCTCACCAGGTTGCTGTGAGGAAAGCACTATGTAAATTTTAAAGGCTATATGAACATGGAGCTCTTTGGTTGTGGTGGTCATTGTTACTATTGTGTGTTTGTCCTTTGTTGCCAAAGAAGACCATGCCATCAGAGAAATGATAACATGAGTTGCACTTGACTTTGTTTTGAGTGAGGGAGGGCTGTGCAGGTCACCAGCTTCACTTCTCCTCCAGAGCCATCTGAATCCAGTGACCAGATATTCATCAAGATGACTGGAGATGACCCAGGATGAGGCAATTGGGGTTGTGACTTGCCCAAGGTCACACAGCTAGTGAGTGTCAAGTGTCTAAGGTGAGATTTGAACTCAGGTCCTCCTGACTCCTGCACTGTATTGTTACTATTATTACTGGACTCAGTGTACTTACCCACTGAGGTGTTTCCCATGACAAGAGGAGATTTAGGATACTTTGCTTTCAGTTCCAAGAGTTCCTTTAGGGTTACAGGGGAAATCCAAGTAATCCTCTCACCATAGAAAGTTAGAGTTTCTTTACTGAGATCTTCTGTCATTCTCTGTGGGAAAACAATATGCAGTAGATAGCCTTCCAATTCGATTAGAAAGTCAGTGATCCTATGTAGAACAATTTCAAGAACTCTCCAGCCTTACGGTCCCTATGGCTGTTCTCTGAAATTCAACCTTCAGAATTTCATCCCTTGAGCTTTGAATTGACCATGGTTTTCAGAGGGCTAGATCTAAGGGGGCTGGAGTGGAAGCTACAGAGGGGACAGCAAACTGATTGATTAAGGAGGAGATAAGGGTCCTGGAGACAAGCTTTCAAGGGCTTCACAGTTTTGCTTGGGGGTATGGAGTTCAGCAAGAGTCCAAGGAGAAAATCTCTATGAATGAATGCTAAAAAATGATGCTCCTGTCAGGCAGCAAGCATTTAATTAAATGCTTACTATGTGCTAGGCACCCTACTAAGTGCTAGAGATACAGGGAAAGACAGAAATAGTACTTCCCCTCAAAGAGCTCACATTCTAATGGGGGAGACAACATGCCAGCAATTATGTCCACATAATTTATATAGGGGGCAAATTGGAGGTAATCTCTCTTTAAAAATGTTTTTTTTAAAAAAACTGAAATCAATTTTAATAGAAAAAATGAAGGTGGAAATTTATAACACAAAAGAGGCATTTATTTTCATTTGGGGAAAATCAAAGTGTTACATTTTAAGAGAAATGAAATGTTACTGCTTGCACACCAAAATTAAAAAATTAAGTTACATGTTAAATATTAAATGGTTACCAAGGTAATGCAGATCAAGAGCTCAAAGGTAGAGGATCACATATTATTAAAAAGAAATCCTAATCTGCATTATGAGCTCTAGTTAGTGTCCGGCAGTGCCTCTGTTTTGGTAAACTTGAACATTTTGGTAAATATTCAAAATAGTTGTTTCGGTGAAAAGATTTTTATATGACTTGCATTGCTGACCCCAGGATCACCTTTCTGATTGTTTTTGGCAGTCTTTCCTCTTCTAAGCATCTCCTCCTCTTCCTGTTCCTCCTTTCTCTTTACTTCTTCCTCTTTCCTTTCCTTCTCTCCTTTTCCTCTTCCCCTCCTTCTCTCCTACAGGTAATCTCCAAGGGAAGGCTCTAACATTGAGGTGTACAGGAAAAACCCTCTTACAGAAGGTAGAATTTGGGTTGAGACTTGAAGAAAGCCAAAGAATCCAAAAAGAGGAAACGAGGAGGAAAAAATATTGCAGGAATTGCAGAGGGACAGGCAGCAAAAAGACAGAGAGCCAGGAGATGGACTGGTAAATGTAAGGAACAGAAAGGAGCCCAGCGTCCATCACTGAATTGTATGTTGTGTAGTGTGTAGAAGGAAGTAAAGTGTTAAGTAAACTGGAATTATAGTGGTGGGATTGGTGGGGTTGACTGGGTATGGGCAGAAGCCGAGATCTTCGTCCCTTATCCCAAAAGAGATTTAGTCATATTTGTCTAAAGGACCCTGTGAAACCTCATCTTGTAAGCTCCTTGGATTTCTCCACTTGGTCTGATATTCTCCTGAGGCCCTAAGTTTTTTATAATCACTATGCCCAGATCTCAGTTATACTTCTCACCCTTGATCCTATCAAAAACCCATTCCCCAGGCTACTGGTCACTCCCATCAAGATCTTCCCTAGATTTGACCACTATTCTGATCATACCCATCAGTCTTTTGGTAATAAAAGATCCATCTTGTTTCCATGAAAGTGCCCAGATTCTATCTAACCTGTTTACATTAGCATTACAAAGGCTCAAGGTTCAATCTGGCCCCACAAGCATTAGCACCAACAACACAGATGCTCAGATTCCTTAAGAGTCTACCCAATTTTGAGGATCTTTAATAAACTTTGTTTTTCTTTGGCTGAAAGAAGACTTGGGTCAAATTCATTTGAGAAGGATGTCACTATTTTGGGGTCCTGAGCACCCCTAACCTCAACAGGGTGATGGGACCTGGACCCCTAAAAGGAAAAGACTGTTTTTGAAAGCAGCCAAGTCCCTGAACCTTCCCACACAACCTAGTTCCTGGTGTTTTTCTCCTGAGGCATCTGGCACAGCCCAACTCACCTAGATACTCAATAATCCTTTTAACAACTCTCTCACTGTGGCACTCCTACCACTTAACTCCTTTCATTATCTGCTCCTGGTCCATCCCAGGCTACTTATCACTCCTTAAACCCATCAAGATCTTTCTACTGACCCTTCTTCCCTTTTTTGTTTGTGAGTATCAGTCCCACCCTCATCAGATTTGCAAATTTAGTAGGAATCTGCCCTCTATACTGGTGATATAATAAACCTTGTTACTTTGACTGAAAGAAGGTTTGTGTGACTGAATTCTTTCCAGGCAGACCTCCCTATACTCTATACTCCCTATACTCAGGGTTCCTAGCACACCCAACCACAGCAGTAGGAAAGGACCAGTTTGTAAAGGATTTTTAAGGTCAAACAGAGGATTTTATATTTTATTCTGAAGGTAATAGGGAGCAATTGGAGTTTATTGAGTAGGGCAGTGAAATGGTCAGATCAGGGTTTTGGGAAGATCATTTTGGTAAATATGCTAAATTCCCTTAAAACCGCAGAGGTTCATAACCTAGTGATCATCCTATTCTCTCTCTCTCATATATATATATATATATATATATATATAATATGTAAATATATAATTGAATTTCAAAATAATTGATTTTATTTGCGTTTTATTTTATGCACTTAAAGACTTTGTTTGGAGAAGGGTTCCACAGCCTTTGCTAGGCAGCTGAAGAAGGTTAAGATACTCTGTCCTAAGGTTTCTGAATAGAGACCAAATGGAATAGCTTGCCTTTGGTGAGTTACAAAGCATGGCTATTTATAAATTGATGATATTATCAATTGCACAGGAAGGTAAATGAGGATGGTTTCATTCAACTGAATTTGCCATGGCGATAGGTAAGCAGAAAAGAGAAAAGCAACACATCTCACCAAGAGTTCAGGGGGGAAAATGAGCTCCTGCGTTGGGTCCAAGGGCTGGAACTCCTCTTTTGTGTATAGTTGGGTGCAGATCTTTAAAAAGAAAGTAAAGTTAAGGCATTTAAATCCAGTTGTATGGGAAAGAAGTTCTTACCCTAAGTAGGCAAAATGAGCATTACAAGAAATCTCCAATTTCCTTGTGAGAGAGAGTTCAAAGTCCCAGTGGGACATTGCAAAATAAACACATTTTAGTTGAGAAACTTAATAGCTAGCATTTATATAGTGTTTTAAGATTTGCAAAGCACTTTACACATCTCCTCAGATCCTCACTACAGCCCTGGGAGATAGATGCTATTATTATCCATATTGTACACATGAGGAAATTGAGGCAGATTAGTTAAGAGACTTGTCCAGGGTCATACAGCTAGGAAGAGTCTAAAATCTGATTTAAACTCAGGTCTTCTTGACTCTAGGTCCAGTGCTCTATCCATTTTACCTCCACTTTGCAAGAAACTTCCTAAACATAAAAGGGGTGAGGTTCAGAATATGAACTTGTAAGAATTAACAGAAAAATAAAAACTAACAGTGTCACATTTCAGCTATGGGTCCACCTCCTCCTCTGCCACCCACTTGTAATTGAATGGGAACAGATGTAGTGAAGACTTCTCAGGAATGTGGAGCCTTCTCCCTGGAGTGGAAGAGACCTTGGGCCCAGGTTTCCCTTCCTCCAAAGTCGGGTGATTTCCATATAAAGCTATGTATTACTTTATGATCAATCGTTGGATATGACTCACTAACTCCTCAATATAAAGACGTGTATTTTCACAGGCTTTGTAACGTCCAGGAGCGGGAAATTTGAACCGGGTTTCAAAGGGGATTGGTTAGATTTCGCACCTAGAATGTAAGACTTTGCTTCTCAGCCAATGAGAATAATGGCCAGTGGTGGGAGGGGGATTTTTGCATCAGGGTCTATATAAATTGCCATTCTTCTTCTGTGAAGCGCCTCCCTACTCCAGCTTTACTGGTGAGGGGATCGCCCGGTTTTTCACGAGAACCGAATAAAGGAGATTTTCTGTTTTTACCTTGAGACGCCTCTGAGTAGTCAATTTGAGTAAGGGGGTTCGTGCTTCCCTCCCCCCCCCCCATAACTATAAACAAATGGGGCAGTTGGTTGGTGCCATAGTGCACAGAGCCTGGGGACTAGAGTCAGGAAGACTCATACTGCTGAGTTCCAATCTGGCTTCAGACACTTACTAGTTGTGTAACCCTGGGCAAGTCACTTAGTCCTGTTTACCTCAGTTTTCTCATATGTCAAATGGCAAAATACTCCAGCATCTATCTCTGCCAAGAAAATCCCAAATAGGGTCTGATGCTGCTGAACAACAACAAAATAAACCAATGTGGAGAGGGAAGAAGCAACTCACATCATTTTTCTGATGAGTTGATGAAGTTTGATTTTCTTCTTGATTCAAGCAACACTTCCCTGTTCCCTTCATTTGACAGCAGTTTGATTCCTAAACAGAGGGAAATCCTGAGATAAAATCATTTGTGCGTGTAAATGAGAATTCATCTTTAAGAAAATCGAGCAATTTATAATACAGGAATAAATTTGCTTAGCTACTTCTTCTGTAGGAGAGCCCGTAATCAAAATGACAGCCGTGAGGGAGGAGCTTGTATTAAAAATGCAGGAAACTAGCTTTTTGTATTTCATAGAACTTTTCTTTCTCTCTCTTCCTCTCTTCCTTCCTTCCTTCCTTCCTTCCTTCCTTCCTTCCTTCCTTCCTTCCTTCCTTCCTTCCTCCCTTCCTTCCTCCCTTCAATCCTTCCTCCCTTCCATCCTTCCTTCTTTCTTTTTCTTCCTTCCTTTTTCTTTCTTTCAACAGGAAAGAGTTTTACAGATCGTTGTAAACATTTGAGGGAAACTAGTTATAGATGAGTGGCTGGGGGCAGGTTAAACATTGATAGCTACTACATTTTAACAGGCTGTCATTCCCTTCTTTTTTCTATCCTGTAAGTCCTCACCTCACACACACACTCCTGCAAAATATTCTCCTCTGAACACCTGCCTCTGCCCAGAGCTGACCACTTTGCTCAAATGCTTATTACCACCCCATTCTGAATTCTTTTCAGGGTATGACTTTTCCCCCAAACCAGCATAAACAGGACCTAATGTATTGTGTAATGTTAGTCTTCTGCAAGAGATAGTGGTATATGCAGAGTTGGGACGAATTATTCTTGAAAGAAGATTTTGATTGACTCAAAAAGTATTTTCTTTGTGGGAGCCTTTCCCTGTGTGGGAAAATTGTTTTCTGCCATTGAGACATCTTTGGGGCTTGTTAGCTGCGTGGTAAGTAGTAGAATATAAGCTCCATGATGGGAGAGCCTGATTCCTAGTCCCTTGCACATATGTTTGTGTAACTGAATGGCCAAGATTTGACGGTAGGAATGTCTAACCACATGTCGGACAGTGTCTGTTCTGCCATCATCCCCAAGTCTGACCCTAGAAGGGCTATAATATTCATGCCCAGATTTTTCTCCATAAGGAAGATAATCTTAAATTTTCTTTGTCTTTATTCCTCAGCAAGTACTCTTTTCCCACTCTGGTTCAACCCACTGTTTAGTGAGGCTCACAAACTGTAAATGTGGTTGCTCCATTTGGGGTCCTTGGCCGAGCCTAAGAAAACCTGACAGGGCTATTTGGAGTTCCCAAGGACCCTAGGCTTCTGCCTTTGTGCCAACCACCAGCCCCAGGAGCCTGTAGAGACATCCCTGCCCTGTTTTTCAGGAGCAGCATCCACTTCCTGCCACATTTGTCCCCTTGCACTAACAAAGCAACTTAATACATTAGGACCCCTTGCTATAATCACATGTCAATGTGCTATTGCATAGACCTACTGAGTTCTATTGGATCTGGAAATCCAGTTCTTGGTCCCCTTTTCAGGATTCCATTTCTCACCTGCTTCCTCTGTGTCTTTGAAGTGATCCCTGGACATGGCTTTCCTCTGCACTCAGATATGTTTCTGTTTGCTCTTGTCTATGTATTCTGGGTCTCTGACCATATACCCTATGTGAGTTCCACTCACTTCTGGCTCCCTTCATTTGAGCCTAAGCTCTTGGATAACAATGATGAACAATCTACCAAAACTTTACGTCTTTCCTTCTTCTTCTTAATTAGTCTGGTACTCAGAACCTGTCTGCCTTCTGTGTCTCATCTTACAGGAGCATAGATTCTCCTCCCGATCCTGCCCTTAACTTGTTATATGACATTGATAATTCACATCTTCTTCTGGACTTAAGTCTCTCTGGACAACGAATTGGACAAGAGATTGCCTTCCAGGTCCCATTCAGTGTTACTGGGAATCTGTTAGCTTTTACTTATAGAATATCTTATTTAATATAGTTTGGGGGCCTAACCTGGATTCAGTCTTGGGTTTCCTAATCCTGTCCCACTAACCAAGCACTAACAAGTTTGGCTAAGCCCTCCCCCATCACTGGTTATAATATGCATTCAGATTGTTTTATCTCTTTTTACGGGTCTAACATTTCCCTCTGATAAAACATGCCAACTGCCCTCAGCAAACCAGTGAAATGCTAATGAATCAACATAAGAAACTGATTTGGCTATATAAGCATCTAAATAACCCTAGGATTTTCAATCCTTTCCACATGGGTCATCTTTTTTAGACCTTGAGCAACTGATTACTGTGCGTAATCTTCAGACTATCCCCCTCCACGTTTGTCTCCCACTTACTGCACAGAAAGTTTTGCTGCTTTCTAGAATTGAACGATATCCAGTGCAGCGGCATAGGTTACCTGAAAATAGAGTAAATACAATTTGTAAGTGGACTTTATGTTGAGAGGCTTATTTAGAAACTTAGAGCTAATGTAACTTTTTACTAGGATTTTTAAAGTTAGAAAATAAGGTTTTCATTATGATTTTTATCCAATTAGTGATTTTTTTTTCTCTAATCAGAAGAAAAAAGTATTCTCTTTCTGCTTAGAATGACAGATTTAGAGTTGGAAGGGACCTTAGAGGTCATGTTGTCTAACGTGATATCATCTGTTCAAATCAGTGAATCAGTGATGATTGAATAAATGCCTGCCATGTGCAAAGCCCTGCCTGTGCTGCTGGGGATACAGAGACAAAATAATAATGATGGTAACAAGAACAAAACTAGCATTTCTATGGGCCTTTAAGGTTTGCAAGACACTTTACACATGGTATCTCATCTGGATCTTACAATGGCTTTGTAATGTAGAGGCTATTATTATAATACCCATTTTTAAATAAGGAAACTGGATCTGAGACGGATTAAGCGACAGCCCAGTCACTCAGCTGTTAAGTGTCAGAGGAAAGATTTGTGCTTAGGTTTCCCTGCATCTAAGGTCAGCACTCTATCTACCAAGCCACTAACAGTTCTTGTTAGGGGCAGCTAGGTGGTGTAGTGGATAGAGCACCAGTGGAGGAGTCAGGAGGACCTGAGTTCACATCTCACCTCAGACGCTTGACACTCACTTAGCTGTGTGACCTTGGGCTAATCACTTAATCCCAATTGCCTCATCCTAGGTCATGTCCAGTCATCCTGATGAATATCTGGTCATTGGATTCAGATGGTTCTGGAGGAGAAGTGAGGCTGGTGACCTGCACAGCCCTCCCTCATTCAAAAACAAAGTCAAGTGCAAGTCATGTCATTTTTTCTCTGATGGCATGGTCTTCTTCAGCAACGAAGGACGAACACACAACAGTTCTTGTTCTCAAGGGGCTTACTTTCCAATTGGGGAAACAATAATTACACATAAATACATAAAGAAGAATCCAGGGTTATTCTAAGATACTGAGCTCACACATGCCTAGTCCAGTCTTGGGTCTTAACTCCAAAGGCATCGATTTATCTTCTTTTGGCTTATTATCCCAACTTGGATTAATCCAGGAAAGTTTTCTAATTAAAGCATGTATAGCTAATGTCCAAGGCACCTCAAATGTGGGTAGCAGATGGATCTCCCATTTAAATTTTTTTATTGAACATTTTATTTTTCCCAAATACATGTATAAACAATTTTTAACATTTGTTTTTAAAAATTTTAAGTTCCAAATTCTTTCCCTCCCTTTCCCTTACCTTGAGAAGACAAGCAATTTGATATGTTATACATGTGGATTCATGCAAAATATATTTCTATATTAGTCATGTTGTGAAAGAAAACACAACCTCCTCTCTCCCCCCCAGAAAAACAACTCATGAAGAAGGAAGTAAGAATAGTGTGCTTCAATTTGCATTTATATTCAATCAATTCTTTCTCTGGAGGTGGATAGCATTTTTCATAACAAGTCCTTTGAAATTGTCTTGGATCATTGTGTTGCTGAGAAGTGCTAAATCACTCACAGCTGATTATCATACAATATAAGCACCTGCCAAGCTTCAGATAATACACTGGAGACACTTTAGGTTAAAAAAAGATTTTTAAAAATCTGATGAAGTTCAGAAAAAAGATAATATCAATACATAAAATGATTCAATAAAAGTATCTAGAACCCTGCATTCTGACTTTCTATTTCTTCTACTCTGTTGGTACTGCTCAAATGAGATAATATTTTTAAGCACTTAAAATGGCCTGGTACTTAGTAGGCACCATATAAATATGTATTCCTTTCCCCCTTTCCAAGATCACCAATGATTTCTCCATTCCCAAAATTTAATGATATTTTCTCAGTTCTCATTTTTCATAACTTTACTTTTAGTGAGATATACCCATTCAATGAATAGGCTTCTTTAAGTTACTCAAGGGATGGCCCTTTTAATAAAAAAAAAAAAAATCAAACTAGGAGAGGAAGATCCTCAGGGCTCCTGGGTAAAAGAGAAACAATTACTGTTATGATAAGACCTAAACCTGAAAGGGTCTTGCATTGCATTCTGGGCCATTTCCAATCATCCTGATGAGTATCAGGTCACCGGACCAGATGGTTCTGGAAGAGAAAGTAAGGCTGGTGACCTTGCACAGCCCTACCTCAGTCAAATCAAAGTCAACTGTAAGTCATGTCATCATCTTGATGTCATGGTCCTCTTTGAGAACAAAGGACAAACACAATACAGCAACAACACCCCTTCTTAACCACTCCCACCTTCTCGATAGTCTTCCATTTCTGGCTAGTTCTCAGTCATCGTTCTCTTTGATCTTTCAACAGTATTTGACATTGTTGATGATTCCCTCTTTGATATTCCTTCCTTCCTTACCTTCCATGACATTACCATCTCTTGGTTTTCCTCCTATTTATTTGAATGTGCCTTCTTAGTCTTTTTTTTTCTTTTTGGTGTGAATGTCTCACAAAACTCAGTCTTAAATCCTTTTCCTATCTCTCTATGCTCTCATTTATAGTGACCTCATTTTATCCCATTAGTTTAATTATTATCTTTTTACAGATAATTCCCAAATCTACGTATCTAGTCCCAAATTTTCACTTTCATTCCAATTCCACCTTCCCAACTGCCTGCAAGACATCCACTTGGATGACCTACCACCATTTTGTTCAGGTAACTAGGTATTTCAGTATAAAGAGTGCTAAACTTCAACACTTAAGAAAACTGAGTTCAAATCCCATCTTGGACACTTAATAGTTTGTATAATCCTAGGCAAGTCATTTAACCTCTTCCAACTTCACTTGTTCACCCCATTTGCAAAATGGGGGAATAATGATTTCTACATCCCAGAATTATTGTGAAATTAACATATGTAAAGCAATTTGGAAATTATAAAGCCTATATATAAAGTCTAACTATTACCACTAAAATTGTCTTTCCTTCCAACTAATTGATATCATCATTATCTTCTCACTTATCTAGGCTTGAAAACTTGGAATCATGTTGGACTTTTCATTGTTCTTTCTCTCATTCTTCACTTACCCCCATACAAACAGTTGTTGGGTTTCGCCAATTTTACATCTGTAATATCTCTTAAAGTTCTGCCCTTCTCTGCAGTCACAGTGCTACCACCCTTATGTGGCCTGCATTAACCCTCTCCTGGACTATTGTCTTGGTCTCCTAACTAGTATCCTTGCCTTTAGTCTCTCTCATTTAACATCTATCCTTTGCATGATGACCAAAAAAAAAAATCATTCTAATACACAGGGCTGACCATGTCTCTCCTGCTCAGGAACTTCCAAATGTTCTCTATAACCTGTAGCATAAAATACAAATGCCTTAGCCTGACTTTTACAGACCTCTATGATATGCCTCCAACCCTTTTCAAATTTATTTCCTATTTCTCCACTTTGTGTTCAGCTTAGCTAGTCCTTTATCCAGTCTTGCCCTCTCCTCCATTATTCTGTGCTTGGAAGGCACTTCCTTCACATCTTCTCCTGGAGAAAATCTTTTCTTCTTTCAAAGTTCAAGGTAGGTGCTATCTCTTTCACAAAGCATTCCCTGATCTCAGCCAGATGGGGGACTCTCTCTGTCCTCAAATTTTCTTAGGCTAATTTATCTCATTTTTCCTTATTGCGGTCTATCTTTGTTCATACTAATTTGTGTATTTGTCAGATTTCTCCTTTTGGAATGTAAGGTCCCTAAAGGCAGAGATTATTTTGATTTGTTTTTCCATGTAGTATTCCTTGGCCTTAGTTTAGTGGCTGGTTCATAGTAATTACTCGATACATGTTTTTTTGAATTGAAGAACTTTGATTACAAGATCTGAATTAAGTTTTTTTCCTTTTTAATTCCTGTGTTATTCTTTTCCCACTCTCCCACTCCCCCCAAACTCCATAGAATCTGTTCTTGTCTCATCTCCCCTAAAGTTGTACAGGATTTGATGATTTCATTCTTTCTCTCCTGATTCCCCATAAGTGAAACACTAGGTTACTACTAATAATTGATCTATTTGCCATATCTTGAGGATGATGAGTTGCTCAATAGGTTTCCCCAGATTTTCCAATTCAGTAAAGGGCAAAATATACTAATAACTGGTTGAATTCACAGGCTTAGAAAGTTTGTTCCTCAGAGCGTTAAATGTAATAGACTTTTTACTTGTCTTTCCCACCCCCTACCCCTATCCCCATTCCTTCTTTATCTAAACCTACCTCCCAGGGCTTCAGTCAGTTGCTGTGGTGAGGGTTCTGGGTGGTTCCTCAGGAGAGCATACAAGGACATCACCATCCCTGGGGTGCAGAATCCACACTGAGTGCCATGGCCTTTGGCAATCCTCTCCTGGGTTGATGCACGTATAGGCACAGGATTATAAAATGTAGAGCTGGAAGAATGCTTAGAGATTATCTAGTCTAGGGCTTCCTAACCTTCTTAGTGCCATGGACTCCTATGACCATCTTGCGATGACCCCTTATCCCCCAATGACATGTGATGCCTATATTCATAACTGAGGAAATATTAAATTTCAGTTAGAGTTTAGTGAAAATAAAGATGTAATCCCCCCCAACCCCCATTCAAGTTCTTAGATTCCCTTAAATCTATTCACAGACTCCTTGGGAGTTGGAGGACCCTAGGTTAAGAACCCCTTAACTAGTCCAGTTCCCTAGATGAAGAAACCAATGCTCAAAGAAATTACTATTTCAAGGTCATACAGGGAATAAGTTGAAACAGCTAAGTGATACAGTGGATATTTGCCTTCGAGTAAGGAAGACTTGAATTCAAATCCATCCTCAGACACTTACTAGCTGTGTGGTCCTGGGCAAATTATTTAACCTTCGTTTTTCTCAGTTTTTTCAATTGCAGAAAGGGGATGTTGTGCAGGGATATTGTGAGGACCAAATGAGATAATATTTATAGAGAGCAAAGCATAGTGCCTGGGATATAGTAAGTATTCCTTTCCCTTAGTAAGTTGACTAACCAAAATTTGGGCTAGTTGGTCTAGACCAGTTTTGAATTTGAACCAAGGCCCTCTGATTCCAAATCTAGGACTTTTCCCCCCAGTGCCATGCAGGCCTTGTCATTAATTTTTATTCAGAAAAAAAACAAAAACAAAAACCTTACTCTATGTGTGGGTTGAGCTCCTGAGGTTGGCAACCCTGCCTGATTGCCACTAACACTCTCACAAGATAGTGTTAAAGGATAAATGTTATATAATGTGTCAAAAGACTGCTTTAAAATTGTCTCATTCCTATATGCATCTAGATTTTTATAAAGTGAACTAAATGCTGGGAAAATGACTTTTTTTCAAAGTCCCCAATGCTCTGTTGAAGTCAGGAACAGAATCTACCCTTAAAGTACAAAGATAAGTGAAATTAAACATGAATTTTTACTCTAGAATTTGGAAAAGGATTAAGCCATGTTTGCTATGTGTATATTAGATGTAAATAGAAATGGCGTACATCTGTATTGTTTAATGATTTTATTTTTTTTAGAATATTCATAAAGATTATATGTTCTCTAGAAGATAGATTTTTTTCCACAGGGATTTCAGGTTGAATTCACATTACCATGCATATTTATTAGATTAATTTGTGCATGTTCATCTCCTCCCTCCCTCCTAAACTTGGCCGCAAGTTCGAGACAGAGCAGGGACTTGGTCTTACCCAAAACTTTGTATCTCATATTATTGCCTGCCTAGAACACAGGACTGTGCCAACAATAAATGCTCAGTAAATGGAGAGTTGAATCAAACCCACTCCAGTATTCCACCATTAGAGATGAAGCCTGGATTTGATCATATCAAATTGGGAGCTTCCTTGGCATAGTGCCTAACGACAGCTCCACAAAAGGAGAACAAGGATAAGAAAGAAGAAGAATACCACAATTTCAGAGAAATTTGTCACCTCGTTTTCTCTCTCTTCCGCTGATCCCTTCTAAGACATAGTCAGGCAGTGTATGGAAATCAAAATTTCCATTTATGTAGTTAGAACTTGAATGCTCAGGTAGCGTGGGGAATACAGGGTATGCAATGGGGAGAAGTTCTTAAAAATGACAGAGGCAGTGTGGTGGGTTGAAAAGACCTGGGTGATAGTTTGGACTTTGTTCTGGGACCTGTCATGTGACTGACCATAGGCTGCTGTCTCTTTTTTTCAAGCAATACAGTCTTACATTAGCTAGAGCCTTGCAACACTAAGGACAAAATGCTCAGGCCTTAAACAATGAATATCAATCAAAGAAAAGTGAACTCCAGGAATAAACTGTAATACTGAAGAACCCAAGGTGAAAGAATGAAGGGTACAGACTATGCAGGATGGCATAGTGCCCAATGGCACAGATGTAGCTGCTTATAATTTTTAACATGAAACATGAAAGGGACAACAATTTGGCATAGCACATTAGGAAAAAAACCAACAACCTTGGATAAGGCTTTGAAGTAATGTGTCTCTTTCCTTTTGAAAGTACCTACTAAAATCAGGGAGCATCTTGTTTATGATGTCAACCAATTAGGGCTCAGTTTAGAGATCAGATAGAAGGATTAATTCAGATGATCATCTCTCTCTATAAAGGTCTGAACTGGGAAAAGATTGCCACTTTTGTTCCAGGCAAGAAGCTTGGAATCTGGAGTCAGGGTGGATGGAGGCTAAAATTTCATTCATTGCCTACTATTGGGCAGATGAGATTCAACAGAGACCTATTTAATTGATTGGTTCCAAGTCTGAACTAATGCTAAAAAACCAATGATAAGAATGCCCCTGAAAAGTCATCTATCTAGGGAGGATCATGCCAAATGTTTTTGTTTTTTCTGTCCTTTTTAATTTTATTTAGTTTTTTTAAGGGTTCTATCATTTGTAAAATGAGAAGGCTGAAATAGATAACCAATAAAGCCAACAATTTCTGATTTCATAAGAAAAGCTAACATGCTCTTACCTGAACAGGATGAATCCTGGTTCTAGTGCTTCCAATACCTTCCACTGTGGTGACTGCTGCTCCATGCAGAGAGCAGATGGGAAGCAGACAAGCAGTAACTGCAGAATGTCTTCATATTTGACACACAAATATAATCAAGGTCAGTAATACAATCATGTTGGGTGGGACTATTGGAAAAGAGGGGGTGAATAGTGGAAAATCCTCATTGTTCGTGAGTCCCAGGAGGTGGGTACCTTGGAAGGGTTTGGGGTCCTTAAATATTCTTTGAGGAAAATAGAAGCTTCAAATCCTCTCTGATGACTTCGTAGTAGTTATAAAAGATCAGTAACCCCCAGAGTGAAGCTGGAATGGTACTGGCCTATTAGGAGTTTGGTTGAGAAGCAGTATTGGTTAGAGCCATAGTTAGCCATGATGGCACCTGGAGTGGAGAAACACTGGATCTTGGGACCCAAGAGTTCTTGAAGTAAATAACCTTGTAGACTATCCATAATGGAGAGATGTGTCAGGGGACACATCAGAGGCAGAGGCTGGGACAGCTTCTTCCCAGGATGGAGAAAGATGAGTCTGGACCAGAGAAGAGATCATTTGGTAGCTTCTGATTATAGTTAGTTATTTATTAACTGGGTACTAAGTCCAGTTATTTCTACCTCTTGAAAGAGTTCAAGTCCTTCAAGTTCTACCTCTTGAAAGAGTTCAAGTGTTGTCAAAGTTTTGGCACCCATAAATGAAGCCTTGATTGTCTTACTTATGGCACTCATGTGATACAGTTGAAAGAATGGACTTCTGAGTCAGACACTTACCTCTGTATTTTTATAGTGGCTCTGACACTGATTAGATAGGAGAAGTTGGGCAAGTCACTGATCATCTTTGAGTCTCCTTTTCTCTATCTGTAAAATGTGGTTAATACTACTTATACTATCTCACAGAGCTGTTGTGTGGAAAATGCTTTGTAAACTAAAAAAAAGATTTTAGATAGAAAACAATAGACCCAGAATCTGGATGTAAGGAAAATTAGTGGCAAGCAGTAAGCACTTGTGAATGTGTGGATCTATGTCAGATGTCTGCAAGTAAGACCTCTGGGAATACTTTGGTGGAGAGTTTGAGGATAATGTGGGATACTATGAGGGGACCAGGACAGTTAACTGAGGAAGGATGTGATGTAGTTAACTGACTACTTAGCTAACTGTGGTGTAGTTAAGTTGGCAACTTCTTAAGATGACCTTTATATTCCTAATTACAATTTTGCTTGGAATCAGCGCTGGGGTGAAGGAAGTGAGGGACAGAGCTATCTCATTGTGTTTCTCCCACTGCCGTTTGCCTTCTTTGTCTAAGCCATGCCTGGGGAGCCTTTGGTAAGGTACTATTAGTAATCATCAAAGGATTTGAATCTCTTGGATTCTAGTGTTTTAGGACCCATGGTGTTAGGAATTGTATTAATTAATATCTCTCCTGAGAACACAGAAGTATAAACCTAGTAAAAGGAATGCTACCATCGAACTTCATGCCAGATTTTTTCAGATCTTTAGAAAGGATACCTTATTTTCTTGGAAATGGGGTCATACTTTGATACCATCACTGTGCAGGCCCCGCAGCCTCCTCCTCCACAAGCATATTTGGTTCCTGTGAGACGGACTAGACAGGCAGCAGTCAAGGAAAAGGTTTGATTTCTCACAGTTTGTTCCTATTGTAGACACCATGGCATAATGGACAGAAAGCCAGCCTTGGAATTAGGATGACCTGGGTGCAATGTTTGCTATGATATATACGGCATGGTCAAATTCACTAATTCACTTGAGAGAATTCAACTGTCAGTCTGACCTTGAAGGATGGCTTCCAGAGCCAATGGTTTGTCATTTTCTGGACCAACCTTTCCTCTGCCTCCGTCCCCTCCCCAAAGACCTGTCAGTCTCTCCATGCCCGTTCTCCCTGCTCCCTCCCTCGCCCCTGTTCTCGTCGCCCCCCCTCCCCATACTTCCTCCCTCCATTTGTATGGTGGATGGGCCTGACCTCACTCCAGCAAACTAGGCCTGGAACCTAGATCATTTGTGAAAGTACCTGGGGCTTTTTATGCCTCTTATCATTTAACCTTTCTCCACTAATCCTGATCCCCTCCATTAGTCAGTCAACAAGCATTTATTGAACACTTACTATACATAAACCCTAGGATATAAGGGAAAGCAAAAACTATGTTCCTGCACTCAAGTAGCTCACACCCTAATGGGGGAGACAACGCAAATAACTATACACATACGTATACACACATATAGTCACACACATAGCATATAAGCACACATAGATACACATGTGTATATGTGTATCTTGCATGCATACATATATACGTACTTGGAGGAAATAAAAAAATTTTAAATACCTGTGTGCTGTAAGTTTGGAGGAAACGTCTCTCCCAAAACAGTAGTCTTAGGAGTCAAAAAAATATAGCCTGAAGGGGCACGTAAAATAAAGACACTCTCAGTGTGATTTCACCTCAAAGGGAGGTTTCCACCACTTTAGACCTTCAGTGCACAAAGACATTCTGACATTCTGATGACATTAACTACTGATGACATTAACCCTACCCTGAACAGACCTGATTTTGGGCACACTAAAGAGACTCCCTTTGCCATCTCTCCCTTAGCTGTGTAAAATCCTCTGAGCTGCCTATCACCTGACAAATGGCCATCAGCTGATGCTAATTAGGATTCTGTCTTCTAGTCCAGGGGTGGGGAACATTTGGCCTTGGGACTTGAGACCACATGTGGCCCTCAAGGTCCTTAAGTTAGGCTCTTTGAATCCAACTTCACAGAACAAATCCTGTTTTTATTCTGTAAAGTTTGAATTTAGTCAAAGGGCCACAAAATGTAAGATGGCTGCAAAAGGAGGAGGAAGTCATGTTGTGAAGGGCTTTAAAAGCCAACATTAAGAGTTTATAGTTTATCATAGGGCTAATAGGGAGCTACTAGAGTTTATTGAGGAATGGGGTAGAGTATTATGTAGTCTGATCTAAAGCACTTTTGAAGTTAAATAAAGGATGGATTAGAGGGGGAAGGGACTGGGGCTTTGGCAATCTATGCCTTGAAGACTTTTATTGTGTGAAAGAAATGCCCATGAGGAACTGGCCAACCAAGTCTTACTCTTGGAGAGGGAGCTGGTCAGTTGCTTCCCTCCTTGGGTCAGGGGACTCCTGCTTCTTTTCAATATCCTCAGTGGAAAGAAAATATTCCCCAACAATTAACCCTTTGCTCAGCTCTTTATCTTGTCCTGGGTAGCGACTGGCTTATGGGAAAGAAATTTTGCCTCAAATTAGATTTTACATGAATAAGAAACTACAGTTATCCCTTCCACATCATGATTTTGACATATCATAGGCTGGTGTAAGAAATTAAATGGAAATTTTTGAGGAGTTTTGCAGAAGCCATAGACAACACTTGAAGCCTAGCAGATGACACAGGAAAAATTTAGAAACTTAGAAATGCACAAAATGTATGTATATAATATTAACATATTTTATCTTTAAATACCATAATAATTCAGACTTCTTTTCTGATACAAAGGGAGGTCAAAAAATTTTGTGTGAATTTTCCAGATTGCAGGGGTGCTGTCCCCCCAACCCCTGTAATGTGAAAGAGATAACTGTAGTGGCATTTCTAGATAAGTAAAAGTGGTGAAGGCATTAGTGGATATGGAAAATATGTTAAAATTATGGCTATACGACATTGTAGATCAGTGCCTTTCAATGGTACTGTGTTAGGATAAATGGCTTTTTTTTGTCTTATAAAAGGAACAACCTGCAGCACAATTTTATTGAAAATACTTGAGTACAATATTAGAGGAAATAACAGGAAATTCATTTTGTAACAGTAACCTGGTCAACAGAAGCACCACAATGATACAATTCTTGGATATTAACAAAAGCTAATAAAGGAAAGGTATGATATAAATACTAATTGATCAATATGAGAAAGTTTTGGGGTGAGCAACTTTGGTATGATCATGTTTGCAGGATAAAGGGATTTTTAGCATCTACACATTCCTGAATTTCTTACCAAAGATGTACAAACTTTCTATCCGAAGGATTTAAAGGATTTTCAAAGATAATTTTAAGTCTATGTGATTTTTGCTTGTGTGCTGAGAGGTTAGAACCTAACTCCCATGTAAGATGAGAACACTGTGCCAGCTAAGTGACCCTAAATGAGTCATCCATCCTTTCAGCACTCCCAGGGAATCCTCTGAGATGATGAGTTGCCTACCTGACGTGGTAGAAGAAGCTTCCACACCAGAAATTCCCTATAGCGATGAAATTATAGATCAAGAGGAGTAAACAAATGAATGAATGAATGGAGAGATAAACAAATAAAAACAAAAGCTATTCAGAAGGGAAAGGTCCTATTTGGGGATTTGGTTTAACCCAACTCAATGTATTTGGACCTGTGGACCAAGACCTCTATACCTTGATACAGGGGATTGTCTGAAGAAATTGACATGGATACCCAGACAACACAGCAACCAAATTAGATTTTTAAAAGCTACATATAGAAGGGGAAGAAGGAGGTAACTGAGGGTGCCAAAGCAAGGCATGATCCTGCAAGAAGTGTCTATAGGGAGAAAGTTCAGAACAAGCTGAGGCTGGAAATGAGAATGAAGGAGAAAGACAACTATAATAACAACAAAGTTTTAAATTAAAAAAAAATTTATCTTTTAGGAAAGAAGAGTTTCCAGGTAAAGACAGGACAGCTATTTGGGCTGCCCTGCATGAAAACTAGTTAGAAGAAGGAAAGTATGCCTAATTCTCATTCTGTTTCTGCTTTGTTTGCCAAATAAGGTTGCTGTCAGACTAGAAAGGATAGAACAAATGTGGCTGATAGGAAATCGATATTCAAGACAAGTAAGAAGATAATAATAGGGCACTTAAGTGCTCTTTGATATGGTTTGGTACCCTGACTCAGATGACAACATCCCCGTCCTATTGGAAGAACTGGCAAATGGGACTGCTGGACCAATGGCAATCATATTTTAAAGATTTTGGAGAACAGGCGCAGGGCAAATGTCATCTTGATTTTGTTTTCTAATGGGAGAAAGTAGAATCGAGGGACCAATGAGCTTGACTTTTATTCCTAGCAAAATTCTAGGATGTAATATTTAAGATATGACTGCTGAACATCTGGAAAAGGAAGCAGTGATCCCAAAGAACCAATGTGGCAATGTCAAGGACAGGTTATGCAACAGTTAGCCCTATTTTCTTTCTTTCCTTTTTCTCTTTCTTTCTTTCTTCTCCCTTCTTTCTTTCTTCCTTCCTCCTTTCTTTCTTTTTCCTTCCTTCCTTCCTTCCTTCCTTCCTTCCTTCCTTCCTTCCTTCCTTCCTTCCTTCCTTCCTTCCTTCCTTCCTACCTTCCTCTTTCTTTCTTTCTTCCTCCCTTCTTTCTTTTCTCCCTTCTTTCTCTCTCCCTTCTTTCTTTCTTCCTTCCTCCTTTCTTTCTTTTCTTTTTTCCTTTGCTTTCCTATATTTTCTTTTCTCCTCCCTTTCCTCTTCCTCCTTCTTATTCTACAGTTTCTAAATTGGTAGGGTAAGGAAATGCAGGTTCACCTGCATTTTAGCAAAGCACTTGAGGGTGTCTTAGAAAGACTAGAGTTCTTTTGGAAAAGATGGAGCGATATGGATGACAGTATAATTAGAAGGATTCAGAACTGGTTGAATGGCTCTGACTCCAAGAATAGTCATTAATGGTTTCATTTTATCTTGGGAGGAGGTCTCTAGTGCATTTCCCTAGGCATCTGTGTTTAGCCCTGCGCTGTTAACATTTTTATTAATGACTAGGATAAAGGCATAGATGGGATACTTTTCAAGTTTGTAGATGACCTAAAGCTCGGAGGTATAGCTAACACACTGGATGGTACAGCCAGCATCCAAAGAGACCTCGACAGCTTATGCAGCCTCCACTCTACTTAAGGTCCTCATCATCGCTCATCTGGATTATTGCCATAGCCTCCATATTGGTTTCCCTGCCTCCCCTTTCCAATCCGTCTTCCACATAGAAGCCATATTGATATTCCTAAAACACAAAACTGACTCATGTCTCACCCTCTCCCCTCCCCTTCAAAATCTTTCATGATTCCTTTTTGTCTCTAGGATACATTTCCAAATCCTCAGCCTGAACTTTAAGGCCCTGCCCATGCCTAGAATAGTCTCCCTTCTTATGGCAACTCTTGGCTTCCCTGATTTCCTTCAAGACTCAGTTGAAATCCCACCTTTTGCAGGAGACGTGTTCGGGTCCTTCCCTACTGCTAGTGCCTTCTCTGGGAGATTCCTTTCCTTCTACTTTGCATATATCTTGTATGTACACAATTAATTGCATGTTGGTTCTCCCATTAGAATATGAGGTCCTAGTGGCAGGGACAGTGTATTGACTTTTCTTTATATCTGCGGGCTTAGCTCAGTGCTTGGCACATAATAAACAATGAATGCCTATTGACTGACTGAGTCCACTGTTTGTTTTCCACCTATTTATTTCATGTCTCCTCCTCTCCATCATACATCCTCTGTTTCAGTCAAATCAGCCTGCTAGATGTTCCCCATTCATGACCTTCCATTTCCCACCTCTGTGACTTTGCAGACATGGTCCTCCACATCTGAAAAGCACCCTGTCCTCATCTCTGTCTTATAGAATCCCCAGGCTTCCTTCTAAGCACAGTTCCAATATTATCTCCTATATTTTCCCTAATTCCTCCAGATTTTATTAGTCTTTCTCTCTTGAAATTACTTGGTATTAATTTCTATACATGTTGCATTTGCTTACTTCTGCACATGTTATATCATTCCAGTAGAATGCCTGCTGTATATCATTCAATTGTTCACATCAGCTTTATTATTAATAAACAGTTGACCATACACGTAGTGCTCTAAAGTTTACAAAGTGCTTTACGTACATTTTCTAATTTGAGTCTAATCACACTGCTTGATGAAGAATGAAGTACAATTTTTATGATGCACATATTACACATGAGGAAACCGAGGTTCAGAATGGCTGGACCTGGAATCACTATGACCTGAGTTCTAATCTGACCTCAGACATTTACTAATTGTGTATCCTGGGCAAGTTACTTGCCCTCTGTTTGCCTCAGTTTCCTCAACTGTAAAATGAGGATAACAAACTTGCTGGGGTTTGTGAAGATCAAATGAGATAACATTTATAAAATACTTAGCCCAGTGCTTGACTCATAGTAGGCACTATATAAATCCCTTCCAACCGAAGTGATTTGCTGAAGTTCATATTACTAGTTAAGCAATTTATCCTGGATCATAATTGTGGACTCTCACCCATCTTTTCTGACTCCAATGCCAGGGTTGTCTCTCTACTGTGTAGTCAACTGAATTGGCTGTTATGATGTCTGTAGCACTGAATGGTACAATAGACTAGTGTTAGATTTTCCCCCAAGACTTGACTGAGGATGATCTAAAAATTTCTGGTTCTTTCAAGGACAGTTCCTTACATTTACACATTATTGAATGTATATTATTTTGAAGAGTTACATAATTCAACATGGAAAGTGAAGGGGGTGAGAGTCTGTCCAGGGAAAACCTGGATGAAATGGAAGGAAACACGTGTTTTCCCAGAAGCTAATTGCAAGTTAGACAATCCATTTAGCAGTCATGTGCGAGCTAAATACAATAAGAGCTCTTTATTAGGCAATAATACTAGCAGGGCTTTGTGAAGCCCTTTAGAGAATTATTCAAGCGGAGCTAAAGTGCTTAGTTTTAATTTCATGACTATTAACTGGAGACTAGAGAACAAAGCTCTTTTGTAAGGCACTTAGCCTGGTGCCTGGCACATAGTAAGCACTGTATAAATTTTAGCTATTATTGTTATTATTTTGTAAAATAGCACATTTTCAAGGTTAGTCAAATAAACAATATTAATTCCTGTTGGGATTTTTTTTCCAGTCATGTCTGACACTTCATGACCCTACTTGGAGTTTTCTTGGCAAAGACACTGGTGTGGTTTGCCATTTCCTTCTCTAGCTCACTTCACAGATGAGGGAACTGAGGCAAACAGGGTTAAGTGACTTTAACTTAGGATCACATAGCTGGAAAGTGTCTGAGCTAGATTTGAACTCAGGAAGATTAGTCTTCCTGACTGCAGACCTGGCACTCTATACTCTGTGCTACCCAGCTGCCCAAAACAGTACTGACTAAGCACCAGGTGCCAAGTACTATGCTAAGTACCAGACTTCACCTGACTTTCTCTCAGTCAGAGTGGAGTGAGAACTGAGTGCTGAAGGAGCCAGGAGATTTTGCTGAAGGTTATGTTGCAGAGTAGGTGTTTGTAGAAACTATACACAGCAACTAAGTCGATAACCAAGTGATTCCACTCTAAGCAAGGCAGGCTACTTGGGTAGAATACACCCTCCTATCATTTAAAGTTCTTCATACCTTGCCTCTAGTCTACTTTGCACACTTATTACATATTATTTAGGCAACTAGGAGAACCACTGGATAAAGAATTGAATTAAAATGTTATCTCAGATACTTCCTATCAGGGTGACTCTGGGCAAGACATCTAACCTCTTTGCCTCTGTTTTTTCAGCTGTAAAATAGAAATAATAATAGCATGTCCCTGGAAAGGTTGTTGTAATGATCAAATGAGATAATATTTACAAACAGCTTAGCACAGTGCCTGACACATAGTAGGTACTATATAAAGGCTGCTTCCCTTCCCAATGTGTACTTATTAAGCTCTTACTAAGTGGCAAGTAAATGTGCTAAGGGCATAGAATGAAAAGCAAAGCTGTGGCATCCACATGTCCCAAGGAGCCTACATTCTAATGAAGGAAATACCTCATTAACTTGTAAATGAAAAATAAGGAGAGGGAGGACATTCCAGGCTTGAGGGAGCAGGGTAGGTTCAGCCAGTGAAAGAACAGATGGAAGATGTTGCGTTGGAGGAAATGCAAGATGGCAGGTGTTGCTGGTTTGTTGAGTAGAGGAAAGAGAATGAAGACGGGGAAGGTAGGAAGGGGCCAGGTTCTTTCCTTCAAACACTAACTGGTTTTTGTTCCCATGTTCCATCTTCTTTTTCTGATCTTTGTCCTGGAAGTCCCCCATTTCTAGAATGTTGTTCTTCTTACTTCTGCTTTTTAGACCCTCACTAATTCTTTCAAGGCTCAGACCAAGGGCCACTTCCTATATGAAGTGGTCCCCTCCCTGCTCAGGCACTCCTAGTACCCTCCTCCCCAATTACTTTGTATTTTATATATATTTGCATTTACTTATATGTGGGCATGTTTTCTCACAATAGTATGATGCTCTCTGAGAGCAGGGATAGGTTAATTTGCCTTTGTACCTGAAGAGCCTGGCACAGAGCCTGGCTTGGTTCCATTTCCACCAATAGAATCATGCATGAGGGCCTCTGCCTGGAGAGACACATTTGACAAAGAGGCTGATATCAGCTGTCCTGACAGCATGAGAAGAATGTTCTCTTAATAACAAATATTAATAAATGCTTGTTGATGGAACCTGAAAATAAATCGACCTCTCTAAGCCCATTTTCTCATTGGTGAAATGGGAATAATAATAAGGTATATTACCTACTGCAAAGGATTGTGAACAAAATGTTTTGTAGACTTTGAAGTGATATAGAAATGGGGTTGTATATTGTTATGCGGAAAGGATACGGTTCTTTCTCAGGTAGGACAACAGATTTACTTCGGGATCTGCATTCTTCTCTGTGACCTGGAGGAGAGAAAGGAGGTGAAGATTACTGATGAGTACAATTGAAGAATTCTAGTATAGCTCCTTTTGACATGTTTATTTTGGGTATGTATGGATAATATTAAGCTAGGTTTGGTTTGGCCCCACTTAACACTGTTAGACCATGAAGACACCTGGAGCTGCTGTGTTTTGTCACATTTACACCAAGATTCAAGAGAACTTTTCTTGGTGAGACACCCATGATAAAAAGGCTGACATCAGTTATCCTGACTGGGAATGAGAATATTCTAGAATCCTAGAAAAAGGAACATTGTCTCTTTTCTCAGAGTGAATGAAGAGATGACTTTCATTTTTAAAAATTAAAAACACTTATTCTGACATTAACAAACACAAAAATCAGCACCTCCATATACACTGTAGAACAACAACAAAAACAGATTTTGTACAAGAAACTGCCCATCTCTATTATATCTAGTTTGTTTTCTTTTAAAAAGTCTATACTAAATTGAATATGTAATTTTTAAAGCTGTCTTGATTCTCTGTGATCTTCTAAACTTCCCTCTGTTCTCTTCTGTGCACTAAAAGAAAAAGAATTTCATTTCTTGGTCAAATCAAGTGAGGAAAAAAGTAAAGTGCTTTGCAAACCCTAACATGCTATATAAATGTTAACTGTTATTGGTGCCGTTTTACTTGAGAATGTTCAAGATTTAGGTTTGAATTTCTTGGATCATAGCATCAAAGTGACCTTCAAAGGCAACTAATGCATCTTCTTTATTTTATGGGTAAAGATCTGAGGCTCACAAAGGGAAAGTGACTAGTCTCAGGTCATACAGGTAGTGAGAGTTGGAGGTGGGATTTATACCTAGGGTCGCTGATGCTAAACCTAGCACTTTTTCACTTGCACCACACTGCCCCCTAGTGGTTTTTGCTAAGGCCCAGGCATTCAATATTGGGTCCAGAGGCAAAATAGTACAAATCATTTGCCTAATGGGGCAAATCTCATCTGAGATCACCTAAAATCTCACCTGAGATTTCAGCAAAAATATTTTTCCTAATTAACATGTCTAATTATCTAGTAGTTAACTAACTGGTTAGGAATTCTTATTTCTTTGTTCAGGGAGTTTCCCTCAAAGAGAAACCTTAAATTATAAAAGACTAGACTTGGAATTTGTTGCAGATTTTATTCAGGTTTCTAAGAATCTTGTTCATATATACTAAATATATACTCCATCCTATATCTGAAGTAGTTAAAAAACTTACAGAGATTATATAATATGAAAGTGTGGTATTAGTTATTTGATGAGACTTTCTTCCATTTAGGGAGCTCAGAAGTTGTGTGTTACAATTAGACTAGTCTTCAAACCAGCAGTTAAAGTTTAGACTGGTATATCCTTCTAATTCACGTCTTATGACTTTGTCCCTAATTCTTATCCTTTATCTATGAGAAAAGGAAAGGGAAACATTAAGTGATAATAATAATAGCAATAATTTGACCTATTTAATGAAAGTGCCATGATTTGAAAAAAAAAAGAAGTAATTCATCTATTCTAATGATTCTTGGCAGCTAGGTAGGGAGAGGGTGCTGGACCTGGAATCAGGAAGACATGAGTTCAAAACCAGCCTTACACATTTACTAGCTATGTCACCCTCAACAAGTGACTTAGCCTTTGTCTGCCTCAGCTTTCTCATCTGTAAAATGCAGATAATAATAGCAGTTACCTTCCATGGTTGTTGTGAGTATTAAAGGAGATGTTATTTGTAAAGTACTTACTGAAAAAGTGCTACATAAATACTAGCTATTTACTCTTCTTAACTAATTCTCTTAATACCTCCTTTTCCAAAAAAACCAAAATGCTTACATTACCCCACAACCCCCAAAATATCAGTACTTCTATTTTGTTAAGAACGTTAAAATAAATGTTCTACCTTGTTTAGCTCAGAAAGGAAAGTGGTTGACTAAGAGGATTAGGAATGGGGCAACAGGGTGGGCAGAAAGGGATTATTAATTCATGTTTTTACAATTTTTTATAGATATCTTTTGTTTTTATATGATATTCATTTCTGAATATATTCCTCCTCCCCCTGCCCCAGTCATGTAATGAATAATTTTTTAAAAAATCGGTGTAGCAAAACTAAGCAAATCAGAAACTTGTGTCTGACAGTATATACAACAGTCTCCCATTTCTACAAAGATGAGATAAACTGACTTAGCATTTCTCTAGGACCAAGCTTGGTCACAATAATGAAAAATATTTGGTTTTCTTGCTTTGGTCTTTCTATTTTCATTGATGTAATTGGTTGTTAAAAAGGTGGTACAGCCAGGGAGGTTCTGGTAACAAAGTGCCCTCCTCCCATTAGTTAATTCTGAGGAGCTCTCCTTTCCATAAGAGACACTAGATTCCAGTAGCAGACTAGAAAAAATCAAGGAACAAATTAGAGTTACAGCAACACTTTATTTTTTCAAGTTTGGATGAACAGCTTAATGTCTCTGAGTTCCACTTTCTCCACCCACAAAGGAGACCATAGTGCTCTCTTTCACTCTGCCTGCTTCTTAGGAACGTTCTAAGGATGAATGAATGAAATGCTTTTTAAACTATTTAGACTTTTAAAACTGTCATATTTCAGATAGTGGCCTTATTTTAAGATTCTTATTAGTTTTAAACTACATTTTTCTCCCCATAAGGCAAGGTGGTTGTTGTTCATTCCTTTCAGTTGTATTTGACTTTTGTGACCCTATTTTTTTTTTTTGGCAAAGATACTGGAGTGGTTTGCCATTTCCTTCTCAGCTCACTTTATAGATGAGGAAACTGAGGTTAACAAGGGTAAGTGACTTGCCTAGGTTCACATAGCCAAGTAGTGTCTGAGATCAGATTTAAACTCAGGAAGATGAGTCTTCCTGACTCCAGGTCTAACTCTCTATCCAATACACCATCTAGGTGCCCATATGTTATCACTAACAACAAAACTTCCCTCCCTTTGTTGACCACTTCTGCTTGCTAAAGGAATATGAAACAAAGCCTGACTGAGTTGCAAATCAGAGGAGTGAATGACAGTCACAAATTGTGGTGACATTCAGTGCCATTACTTGGGGAAATTGACAGAAACACGGAACAGTTCCATGCTATTGAGAGTTGCTTAGACTATTGAGTGGTGACCTTGCTCTGCAGATATTCCTTTAGCCAGAGGGAGTTGATGGTGATGAAGGCAGGGGCATGAGAGGGCTCATAATCTCCCTGCATATTCATGCCCACGAGCTCTTCACTGTGCAGTGACTGAGGAGACTCTTAACCCAGGATATAGACCTGGCCCTTGAAGACCCACACCTGGACCACACCTCAGTCTCTTCCTGAGATTTGGCAACACAATGGCAGGTGAACTCACACACATGAGAAAAGGAAAGGGAGATGTTAATAACAATAATATGGTCTTTTTAAAACAAGCAACATGATTTGCAAAAAATAGCAATTCATCTGTTTTAGTAATTCTTGGGTGTCTGACCTGAAATCGGGAAGGCGAGTTAAAAACCAGCCTCATACACTTACTAACTGTGTCACCCTTGACACGTGGCTTTGCCTTTGCCAGCCTTGGCTTTCTTATCCCATGGTTATTACAAGGGCAGCTAGATGGTGCAGTGGATAGAGTGCTGGGTCTGGAGTCAAGAACACTCATCTTCATGAGTTCAAATCTGGCCTCAGACACTTACTAGCAGTATGTCCCTGGGCAAGTAACTTAACCCTGTTTGCCTCAGTTTCCTCATCTGTAAAATGAATTGGAGAAGGAAATGGCAAAACCATTTCAGTATCTTTGCCAAGACAACCCCAAGTGGAATCACAAAGAGTTGAGCATGACTGAACAACAAAATTTCAGCGTTCTCATCCCATAGCTGCTGTGAACTTTAAATGAGGCAATATTTTGAAAGCACTACATGAAGGTACTATATAAATACTAGCTATTGTTATTTTTTACTCATCTAAACTGATTCTCTTAATACCTCCCTTGTGCCAGAAACCATTCTACATCAATTCAGATAATTTCAAGCTCAGGCTGGGCTTGGTTTTGTTTACTTCCCAATCCATGGTGAAAGCCTCAGTGTTTAAATGAGCATGATAGAGGACTTGACTTCATCCCGATGAAACTGTTCTCCACAATGTCAATTCAGCTCTCCCCATGTTTGCCCACATTTCATTTACGTTGAGGTAGAGCTCTGAAGAGAAGAGCTACAAGGACATGTGATGGATGGGATGTGCCACCTTTGACAATTGGTCACCTGCATGTTTCTTGAATTGAATCTCTAAGATATCTGGGCTTTATATCTTGGGAGCCTTTATAAGGTCCTGGGTCTCTGTGTAGATGTCAGACAGTGCTTGGTTCTTGGGGTTCTCCAGAATTCTGGTTACTTAATTGATGTGCATAAGGTTATCACCTATCCTTCAGGAGCTCTTGGAGGGGGTAATTCTTAGGATACTATGTTCCTCTGCACACTCCATCAGGTTATTGCATCCTTTGAACTTGTACAATTCAGACATGCTTTAGGAAGCGATGTCTTTTATCTAAGTGGTCAAGGAATATCAGGCTAGTTAAAACTGGATGTGGTCATTCTCCTTTCCTATAGCACCATGGGACACATACTTGGCCCCATTCTAGCAGGCAAATTTCACCCATTTGTGGGTAATTCAGGATTATGCAAGGGAAGTAATCCAGAGGTAAGGGTCCTCATATGGAAGACTGACCAAAATAGCCAGACCAACTTCTCCCCAAATTCCTTACTGACATCATTGATGAAAACTGCTGTGGCCCTAAGCTTCAATGCCCAAGTTTCCTCTTAGTCCTCAAAGTCCTCCTTCTGTTCAGTATTGCCCAAGTAGGAAATAACATCATAGCACTGCTCTTTCAGCCACACTAGGAATCAGTTCTTGTAGGCAAGAACTACAGTGGTCTTGCCTGATGTCTTATCTGCATTTGGAAGAGCAGAAGGTATCACACTGGCTATAGAGCTAAGGAGAATACATTTTTAGCCAGAGAATGAAATATAAAACGTGGAAAGAAAACAAGATCCTTATAGACATTGATTGGTTAAATTCTGAAGGCAATAGTGGAAAACATGCTAGACATGGAATAAGAACACCTAAGTTCACAGTCTGTCTCTGTCTCTTACTACCCTTAGCTGTGACCTTAGGCAGTGAATTCAGCTCTCTCTGAATCTTCATTTCCTAATCTGTAAATTGAGGTGGTGGTATAGATGATTTTGCAGGCCCTTTCCAGCTCTATACGCATAGTACTTTGTCCCTCCCCTGTCTGGAGCCTGGAGCACAGAAGTCTGAGATCCTCCTCCCTAGGAGCTAAGTCACATTCAGAGGAGAAACCTGAAGGGAGACACTTGTTCTGCCATGGAGCCCCAGGAAAGGGCAATGACCAAGATTCTAAATTCCACTTGTCTTTGCTGTTTTATTTTTTTGAAGAAATATAACAGAGCAATCTATCCTCTGTTGCACTAACTCTGTTTCTGTGAGGAAGGAGCAGAGATACCATGAGCCGGAGAAAAAGAAGCCATGTGGCTCTGAGAAAGCCTTTAGATTTGAGATAACCACTATAGAGAAAGGAGCCAGGACTCTGGGAGAGAGGCTACAAAGGCTTAGGGGGGCATGCAGTATGTCCAGACAGAAGCTGTATTTCTAAAACTCATGGGCTACAGATCTCAAGTAGATAATCCTCTATCTTCTTCTCCCCCTTGAGCTCTTTTATGGGAAGATGTCCCAGAGATCTCAAACTCAATACATCCAAGTTGAACTCATTATCTTCTCCCTCCCTTCCCCAAACTTTTCTATTTCTGTTGAAGGCATCATCACCCTTCCAGCCTCCCAGGATCATAAACTTCTAATCTCAACATTATACCTGACTCTTCATTGATCTTGGCTCTCTGATCTCCATACCCTCATTTCACTCTTCCTCTTCTCAAATATCCAATCACTTGCCAAATCTTGCCATTTCTACCTCCACAGTATGTCTCAAATCTGATCCCTTTTCTCTACTTACACTGTTAATGATCATGTCTGGATATTATAGAGAAAGGAGCCTTACTTCAGACCCTCATCAACTCTTGCCTGATTATTGTAGCAGCTTCCTAATTTCTCCCCTGGCTTCAACTTTCTCCTCATTCCAGTTCATTCTATATGCCATTGCCAAAATAATTTTCTCTAGGTGCAGATCTTATCGTGTCACATTTTGCCTGTAGCAAGTCCAGTGCCACTGGACTATTGCCTCTAGGATAAAATATAAACTCTTCTGTTTAGCTTTATAACCCTTTATAACCTCTCCCCCGTGCATCTTTCCAGAATCATTAGAAATCACTCTCCTGAAAACAGTGCTCTACCCAAATGGCCTCCCCCACCTGTTGCACACACACAAACACACAATCTCTCTCTTCTCAGTGGTCAGTTGTGCCATCATTGTGTCTCCATCTATGGCGATGGATTACTCAGAACCTGAGGGTCCAGATAAACAGTTCTTATAATAATAATAATCATAAAACAATCATATTCAGTGATCCTCAGGTTAAAAAGAAATCCACTGGAAAGTAAAAGTGGATAAAAGCTGAAAGTAAGGAGATAAATAAGCATTTCAGTAAGTTAGCTAAGAAGTTCATTGGGCTTCTAGAGTTTCCAGATAGTCCTAAATCTGTCATTATATACTCTTTATCAAAAGATCTGTGGGTGGGTCCTAGATTAATCCATCTAAGGGAAAAGTGAACTCAAAAATCCCAGGTCAGCTTAGCTGAGTCTTGGCTCACAACAGCTTTGTTGGTGGTGTGGAAATGTTGGGGTAAAGTCAACCTTCTTCATTTCTATAAAAGTCCTGACCCACTACAACCACTCATGGCATTCTAGATGTTTATGGAAACCTTTAGGGCAGCAGCGGCACAATGAAAACCACACAGCTGAAGGGAAATTTTAGGATGTTGAAGACCAACAGAATGCAATGGAGAAGTACAAATGGGGTTTGTGAATTTTCAAGAAACTCTCCCAGATCAAATGAACAGGGTTTTTGGTGACCTAAATGAGCTTGGACTACTGTGACTTCCACCACAATTGGAAAAATTTAATGAACATTCATAGTTGACTATTGGAACCCAGAGTTATTCTCTTGTCTCTTGACAAAGGCCATTCAATCAAAATGGCTCCTTTGACTGGAAATGGGCTAAGGTACCCCCTAACCTCCCAGATATTAAGGACTGTGTCAACTGGATTGGAGCTGGCCTCTAACCTTTGGGTGGCTGGAACCAAACAAATGGAGCATGTTAGAGACAGGAGAGTCAGAACACAAACAGAAGTTTAATTACTTTTAGAGTGAGGAAAATGACATATGCATATGGAAGCCCCCCTCACTTCCCAAGGAAGGCTTAAGGCTGCTAAGGCTGGGGCTACGTATATACATGAAAGGGGTTGAGATAGTTCTAATGATTGCATTTCTTGGAACAATATGGGCATTCTTGGGTCCCATGGGAACAGTCATTGTTTTGGGGGTTGTGATCACCCTGCCAGGTACAGAACCAGAGCTCTGTGACAGGAACAGGAGTACAGGACCTGTCAGTGATTGTGAACATGGGATGGATGGCCCTGGGAAATAGGGGGAGCTAAATCCCTCAGTGAATATCTGATGCAAATAATACACTTCTGAGCCAAAGGATTATTGTTGTGCCAAGCTCAGAGCACAGCCTACTTGTTAGGCCTTAGCTCTGGAAAAGCAGTGTACCTCCAAAATATTTTGACATTTGCTCCCTTTGGCCAAAAGGAGGGAGTCTGAAAGAACATCTACCTTTATGACCAATAAAGGAAAGGCAGGGGTATATCATGGGATATTGCCTAGGGAGTTAGTTCTTTGAGAGGATCTATTAGGGAAATGTATCCCAGGTATAATTACTAACCATTGTTTGAATGAGGGGAGGAAGCCAAGAATGTCAGAGTAAGAAAATGCCAACACAGTTTGAATCAGGGCCTTGGTGATTGGGTATATAACAAAACGGGACACGCCAAAAACTAAGAGAGTAGGCTTCTGAATCTTGGGGTGGGGGTCCCTTCTGAATGTTGCCTGCTTCTGGGTCCATCTGCTCAGGAGCAGGGGCTTACTTTAGAGGATCCAGGATTAAACAATGCAATAAAGGTTTTCTCACAATTCTCCTAATTGCATAATTACGTTAAGTCAGGTACAGATCGGATTACCTAGAGGGCTCACAATGAACTAGTTCTGAAGAGGGAGATTTACATGTCACCAAAGTAACCAAGAACGTTAGCATCTTTATTCTCAGAGTAACTCTCAAAGGGGCTTCTCTGGGTCCAAATCTAGAAGCTTTTAGATAAATCTGACTTAATATAGTTTAGTACAATCACTTAAATTTGGTTCTCCAATTTGGAAATTTCAGAGATTTTCAGTTTATAAAATCCCGTACCTGATAGGAGTCTTTTAAAAATGTATGAGAATCTAACTGAAGATGAACTCTTTTATCCTTTAAGATCATCAGACAGATAAAACATGGGAAAATAATTTACCTTTCTGTACAGTTATGAATACAATTTTGATATAAAATCCAACGAATCCTTAATCCAATTTTGAGAACTTATTACCAAAACACATTACAAATTTAAAACTAAAACTCAAAGCCTGAATTCCCATGACAGATAACTGCTGAAACTATGATGTAAAAGAAATCTGTTGGTTTCAGTGACCACCATCTGAGGAAGCAGTTCCTAGAACAAAAAGACAGCTAACCTATGATTTCTTTCCCCTGCTCTTTCCCAGTTGAAAGTTTAACTTTAGGGGGTCCTGTTTGCTTCTCTCAAGCTGATGATTTTTTTTCCTGCCCAAGTCCATAATAAATAATAATAATAATTATGCCCAGACCTACCTTTTTTCCATTCACAAAGAAGATCAGCTCATTGGATTGCAAATGGGAAGGCATTGCTTCCAAATCAGATTTTTTTTCTTTTTTAACTCAAAGAGAGGATGCCATTAAGAACTGAAAGTATAAATCAGGGAAACTGTTTGACTCAAAGTCAGAGGGCAAACAGTAAGACAAGAGCTTTAAAGTATAAAAGGAAGAGGTGGAGAATTCCTTCCTTGACTTTTTAAGTAATTCACCAATCAGATCCTCTCTCACCTTATCATGCCATGCCTCTCTGAGCCAGCTCCTTATACAATCTCTGCCTTTCTCAGTTTTCTCTAAAGTCTACTAAAAACAAAACAAACAAAACAAAACAAAACTTGACCCTTAGCACAAGGAGCTTTGAACTGATTACTTCACAATATTTTTCTGAGGAATGTAGGACAAATGTTCTCCCCCATTTTCTAGATGTGGAAACTGATATTCAGAATGGGTTGAGACTCACCCAAGGGCCCCAAAATGCTAAATGACTACTCCCAGATTAGAACCCTGGTCTTCAGAGTCCAGGTCCAGTGATTTTATCACTGCCTCTTGATACATCTGCTAGTAGAAAGACAGGAGCCTTGCTGAAAGGGAATGTTAGGGGGACTTTACCTAAATTCCTAACCAGAAACCTGAAGATACAGGGACACTTGGGACAGGGACTGTTTCACAGCATGGAGTAGTGGCTACTGAATTTGGAGGCAGAAAGACTTAAATTCAAATCCTCCCTCAGACTCTTAATAGCTGTGTGACCTTGGATAAATCATTCAACCTTGCTTCAGTTTCCTGAGATAAGCCTGTCTTAACATTATTATTGTATGTTATACATTTAATATATATAATGTATATTATTATATATATCTTAACATTATTATCAGAGAGTCATTACATAACTTAATTTCTATTATTATATCTTTCAAGGAATTGAAAGTATGCGATATGTATGATACTGACATGAGCATGAGGGATACATTGTTGAATGAGACAAGACTTAAGGCAGGATTTTGCTCTCCCGTTAATTTTTTTTATAGTCAGTAAACAGTAAGTACAGGGAAATTTTGTATTCTTTGAACTGTTCAGTCAATTGTGTCGTTGTAAAGATATGATCTACTGACTGTTTGCAAAAGCCTACCTATTTCTTCTTCATACCTTCCTTCATTAAGGAATCCCCACATGCATATGTAGATGGGATCTCATATAAATTTTGTAGAGATGGGAAGGTGGTCATATGGGTCAGGAGTTATTAATGTTCTCAGTCATTTATTTTGGTAACATTAGTTCATAAATTCTGAGATTTCTCCTAACACTTTGGAATTATCCCCTCCCCCCCCCTTTTTTAAACATAGCTTGAATTTGGTGAATGAGTCAATATACAATCTGAATTTTTTCCAAAATAAGGAATATACTTACTGAATGTTTACAATTAAGGTATCCAAAACTGGAATAATATTTTCACCAAATACCCTTATCTTAAAATAAATGACAGGTTAGTTACCAAAGTGATCACTAGACCAACCTGGACGTTGCAAGTGGTAGGATTTTATCTGCTTTCAAACTTAGTGACAGTCAAGCTATATTTCTGTGACAGTGAGGCAATTTGGTAGAAAAAACAAATCAGTCAAACCAGTTGTCTCTTTTTGGAAAGTTGATCAGGTAGTTTTCTCTTCCTCCCTCCTACCTTTTGAGCTATTTGTTTTGTGGAGTTTGTTTTGGATTCAATAGAAACTTAGAAAACTGGACCAGGTGTTTGTTTCAAAGGTCTTGTGATATAACCCCCAAGCTCCTGCTTCTTATTTTAGGATTAGTATCCAAGCTGATCTGCACTGCCAGTCAATCCAGTTTTATTTTTGTTTTTTCCTGAGAAACTGATCTTACAATTCAATGTGAAAACATTGGACCATGAGATTAGTGGAAAAGCAATCATTCCTGGTCTAGTTTCACTAAAGAAATTGTTTTTGGTAAGGACCCTAAAACCACAGGTGTTTTATGCAGGACTATTTTAGCGCTTTTGGCTGTTTGGATTTGTTTAAGTATTTCCATGCTCAAATGAGGGATTGCATTTATTTAAATTTTTTTTCTTTCTTATTTTGAATTTAACAATCATCAAAAAACCCTCAAACATTCCAAAATACAAGTGACAACAAAGAAGATAATTGTATATGAAACCATGTACTTTTATTTTGTCTTTTTTTAAAGCCTTCTTTAAGGTGGGAACTAAAAACAAGAGGAAAAAAGAAATGTACATAACTTTGCTGGTAGATTTGCAGTTTCATGTGCAATCATTTTTTTTTTTACTTGTACTGTGTTATGGAAATGTTTGCTTTGTTCCCTGAATTGAAAATAAAATAAGTTTTTAAAAGTACATACATACTGAATTTGGCAAATTGTCACTTTTGTTCCTTTGTGAAATGTAAGAAGTGGGTAAGATGGAAGAATCAATTATAAATATTCATTTAATATGAACTTATTAGATCATCAAGGTTTTGGAGGTAGTACCTTTGTGTTTCCTTTGACAGGTGATGAAACTAGAAGTAGAAGGAGGTTATGGGGAAAATATAGTAAGCAATGTTTTGGACATTTGGAATTGGGAGAGCATTCAAATAGAGGTCGATTTTGGAGAAGCCAGTCTGGAACTCAGAAGAGAGCTCAGGATTGGAGATTTAGGATCATAGGATCATAGATTTAGTTCAACCCTCCCATTTTATTTTTTATTTTATTTTTTACTTCTTTTATATTTTTGAACTATATAAACATTAAAAAGCATGGATATCTCCCTATGCAAAGAATGACAGAACAAGAGGACTGTGAATGAAATCAATGGTCTCTTTTTTGGAAAGTTTGTTGACTTGGTAGTTATGGACTTATTGTCAGGAAAATATCGGATCGTGCAATAGACTATAGAGATGGAAGGGAACTTAGAATTCATCTGGTCCAACCCTCTCATTTTAGAGATGAGAAGACTGAAACACAGAAAAGTTTAAGTGAGTTGCCTAAGTTCTACAGGTGTTAGGCATCAGAAGTGGTATTTGAATTTGGGTCTTCTGACTCTTTCTACTGTGACATGCTCCCTCCCTGATGATCCAGATGGTGAGTGCTGGTCTAAGTTCTTCTGTGTGATCAACACTTTGGAAACACCATGCTTTATTGAACACTTGAACACTGTGACATTTTAAACAAGTTTACTTACCTGAACTTCATTACTGTCCGAAGAACACATCTCAGGTCAGAAACGTTGGTTTGATATTTTCATTTGTTATTAACATCAATCAAATCCAGCTAAATAAAAAAAAGAGAGCTTGGTGCTCTTTCAAAAATATTGTGGGCAAGCTTTAAGGAATTTCATTTTAGTTAAAAAAAAAAACAAAAATGAAACTGACCCTCTCCCAGTTGTGAAGAAACAATATAGATCTTAACTGTTTCCCAGTCACTATGAGACAAGATCTGAGATCCTGTGGCTGCTGCATAGACTCATAAACTCACTGACCGTAAGGATTGAAAGGACTTGAGAAGTCATTTTATGCATCACATTCATTGTGCAGATGAAGATTGAGGCTAAAAGAGGTTAGCTAATAAGCCCAAGGTCACACAGTTGCTAAGTTGTGGAACTTGCTAAGTTTGGAACCAGTAGAGATTCAGACTTTTAGATCATACTAAAGTCCAATCTATATAATAAAAAATATTACTATCAGTAATATATTTATGTAACTTTAAAGTTTTAGATGCACTTGACAAATATCACACTTTATCCTCAAAACAATCCTAGGAGGTAGGTACTTTTATTACCTTCATTTTACAAGTGGGGAAAATGAAACACACAGAGGCTTAAGTGATTTGCCCAGTGTCAAATAGCTAGTAAATATCTGAAGTCAAATTTGGATTCAGTTCTTTGTGAGTTCAAATACAGCCTCAGACACTAGCTGCCTACAAATGAAAAGTGGTATGGATAATCGAAACTCCTGGAATCTGGGGTCTGTGTGCTTCTTCTATAGTATGTGTGGATCTGACCTGGGGTAAAAACATAAAACTTTTCTTCAATCAAAATTGCAAAAGAGTTTTGCAAATGGAGATGTGAATTTTCATTGTAAAATAGACTGTAATCAGAATGCTAAGCATAGATTGAGTCTTAGTTTCTAAATATGTTGTGCATTTGGGTGGAAACTCTGCATCCCTCACCTCAAGGAAGAGAAAAATTATAATATACGAAACACCCATCTGGAAGTTTAGAAGTAAGCATGCATTTTGGTTTTGTTTGAGACTTATAAAATCAAGCATAGATATAACCCATTTCCATTCTTTCTCATTTTAGGAAATGTGGATAGACCACAGTTTGCTAGTTGAAGGATCATTTCTGGGATTCTAAATGAAAGGGCAAAAATGAAAAATGAGAACATAATTGTTAATGGATCATGTAATTACTCAACTGGATCTGTGACCTCATTGTTTTGAATATTCCCTTCAATGATGCAAATCCCAACCAATTCATGCCTGCCTATCCTATGAGATTGCCTTTTGCCCAGGTCTTCCCATAAGTTTGGAACAGTGGGGTACACTTAGTGTTCTGGGCACCATCCTTATATTCATTGATTCCAAGAGGATACCAGTGGAACACTTGGGTGTATCCACCTGCTACCACTTCCCCTCATCATATGACCAGTCCACTTTTTCTTCCTGTTTTACCTTTCCCAGGTGACTTATTTTATACCTAGTCTTCAATTTTTTTCAGTGGTTATAGGTTACAGCCTGCTCATATCTACCACGGGTATTTCCATTGTGCTATCCATTATAAATCCTTTGGAAACTATTGTGTTCCATATCCCACAGTGATAAATCAACAACAGAAAAAAAAAATGGCATTTTTAAAGACAAAAAGACCTTTGTTTATAACAGAAACTTGTTATCTTTAAAAGGACTTTGAAAGTTCCTGAAGGTGATCCAGCCTGCCCTCCTTCTCCTATTTCTTTTCCACCTCTTTGCCAGCAGCTTTTGCCCATGTGTAGGTACCCTTCCTTGCCCATTCCTCCCCTTTATATATTATCTTCTCTCATTGTCTTGTCTGCCTATATTTGCATACCCTGCACTTGGCACAATGCCTACCCCATACCAAGTGCTTAATAAATTCTATAGGCTATTTCTATTTGTCTGTCTGTCTGTCTGTCTATCTATCTACCTACCTATCTCTATCATCTGTCTCTTTAAATCTAAATTAAAAAGGAAGAAGACCCAGAACCTGAACATGGGCATTATAGAATAACAATCTCCTCTCTTTCCTATCCTCTAAACCTGACCAGCAAATTGATCCATACATGTCATTCTAATCAGCTCAGATGTCACTACACTCTTCTCTCCCTGTGAGCTACAGCCACAGCAGACACTATATCAAGAACCCAGATGATCCTGTGAGCATTCTAACCTCGTCTGGTCCCTGACAGCAGAGGAGGAAGGAATCAGAAAGGTCTTCTTTCTTTAAGATTGACATACAGGCACATTCGGACATGAGATCATCTGCTGTGGATCTTTTGAAGGATGCAGATGTTCACTTTCCTTACAATAGCCCCTTTCATCCTCCATAACCCAGGTAATTATATAAAGAGTTGGATAAATGCTAGACTAGGAAACCAGGCCACTAGCCAGGATGGCTGATCAGTTCTGTTCCCTCTTTTATATTGTAAAAGTATAAAAGGTATGGATAGATTATCTTTCCTCAAAACCACAGACCAAACTACTCACAAAGGAAACGCAATCTTTACAGCAGGAGTTTAAAGACATAATTATGTACCAGTCATATAATAATAAAAGCAGAGAATGTTCGAGGTGGTGAGAACTTTAGAGGCCATCTAATCCACTCTTTATTTTAAAGATTGAGAGACTGAAGTGAAATGACTTAAGCAAAGTCTCATAATTTGTTAATGAGATCAAAACCCAGGGTTTCTCTCCCCCTGCCCCTGTTTTCTTTTTCTTTTTGGTGGAGAAGAAGCACTCTGATGCAGTAGACTGGACATCTTCACCATAGATGAGTACATGGCTATTGACTTTGAGGAATGCATTGAAGTGACACAGAATTCAGATTTCCAGTGACTATAGGGATTTTATAATCATCTGGGCTACAAAAGGAAAGAATACCTTTTGGAGAGTATTTCAGTTCTTCTGTTACATACAATCCCAACTCTTCAATAAAAGCTCTTTCAGTTTGCATTCAAAAAAGTGCATCATTTATGAAAATTAAAATATGCTGAATTTTCATGTTTTGGTATAAAAGAAAATGAGTTCTTAACTAATTTTGGGTTAAAAGTGATCATTTGGAAGGATATAAAATATCCCAGGCACTAGGGATAAAATACCAAGTTACTCAATTTGTGATCAATTTGTATAGTCTTTCTAAAATGAGGCAGATCTTGACTCATTGGATGCCTGTGCCACTCCTCTATGTCTTCCTATATGTGTGTTACAAGGGGATCACCCAAGGTGCTGGTGTTCTTCCTCACTTTCCCCTGAAATCTCTAGGATATCAGTGCAGCATTCAGGCTGTCTTCCTAATATCCTTCATTTTGACTGCATGACCAGCTATCTTCTTTCTCATTCCTTTTCCCCCATAACATCTTTTATCTCAGATCTTCCTGGTTCTGTATGTTACAACCTGTTCGGATCACCACTCTGTTTCTCTATTGCTCTCTGCTCCCTTTCTTTTTATTTACAGAATCATAGATGTTTTCCCCAGAATCATAGAACCCAATTCAACTCATATTTGAAAAGGAATCTTTATTATGACATACCAACCCATTTAGTCTCCCACTGAAGACTTCTAATGAGAGAGACCCACCAAGGGACCTCCCATTTATGGATAATTCTTACTGCTAGGAAGTTTTTCCTGATATTAAATTCAAATTTGCCTCTTTGTTATTTTTATCTATTGCTTCTCTGCCCTCTGGGAATAAAAGAGTAAGATTCATTTCTCTTCCTTATAACAACCCTTCAAATACTTAAAGATAGCTGTCATGACCCTTTGGAATTTTCTTTTCATGTTATAAAGTATCCCCAGTTTCTTTAATCAGGCTTTGTAGACTAGAACTCAATGTCCTTTGTCATCAAGGTTGCCTTTTACTGGATGCTCTTCAGGTTATCAATGGTCTCCTTAAACTGTAGTACCCAGAACTAAATCCAATACTCCAGATGTGACCTGATTGGGACAGAGTATAGGGGGACTTATCAATCACCTCATTAATGTAGCCCCAAATCATATTAGCCTTTTTTTGTCTGCCATATTACAAGCTGACTCACACTCAGCTTGTGGTTCACTAAAATCTCCAGATCTTTTTCAGAAAAACTGCTATCTAACCATGCATTACATTTTGTCTTGTACTTGTGAAGTTTATTTTTGAAACTCAAGTGTAATGTTTTAAATTTATTTATCTCTTGTTTAATTCCCACCTATTACTGGTTTGGTTTTGCCCTTTGGGACCAAAAAGAATAAGTCTGATCTCTCTTCTACAATGAAGACATCTGTCATATCACATTCTTATTATGCAAACTCTATCCCTGTTAGTTTTCAGCGCTCAGACCTTAACAAATGACATGGAGAGACTCAATCCTGTGGAGAACCCCTTAGGTTTTGGTTATTCAGGTTCTCACTTCTATATTGATCCTATTTTAAAATCAAGTTTTCAATAAATGCAATTTTGCTTTTTGTTCACCTTGAATCAGAAATTACTTAGTCTTAATATTCCTTTGAATCTAGACTAATAATTTCATTCACATAGGGGAATTCTGGTAAGGAAATCCCCTTTACCGCTGCAAATTAGCAACGTGTTCTCCAATTTATAGTCTTAGAGTTGCCTCGGTCAGAACACACATAAAAATACATGAGTGACAGGCTGCTATGGAATGGGTTCTGCTGCATTCCAGATAAATTTTTGGAAAGTGATGATTATTTTAACCATCAGAAGACTCCTTTCTTTGAAAAGCTCACTGCCAAATGTTGACTGTCTTCCTAATTCTTAATTTTCTTCCTTAGGGGTTTTAGAAATGAAGTCTTTGTAGTATAGTGATTAAACTTTAGAGATGAACATTATTTTGTTGTTGAAGAAGGAAATGGGGAACACATTTAGGTTTGTATTTTTTTTTTTTTAACTAAAGGAAGCCAGGAACATCTCTATCAAATGTTAGCCTTGTTGGCATTTTTAAATGAATTTGCATTCAAGTCTGGTTTTGAATGTGATTCCATCCTATTTATTGATGGTACTTGGTAAAAGATTTTGATTGCAAGCATCCCACCTTCTGCTAAAATTTAGCTTGCTATCTAAGCAGATATACATTTTAAACTGCCACCAGGTGGAGCCATAGCTCCTTAACTCTAGATCTAGGATAGTGGAATCTGCCAAGCTTTTAAAAGGAGTTTTCCTCTGTGCTTTCTAAGAACTTTACCAGAGAAGAAATGTTTTCCTGGTGGAACTTAGCAGGAATTGAGGTTAAAAATGAGCTGAACCATTTTTATAGATGAGGAAATGGAGGCCCTGAGAGTGAAGAAATTTGTTCAAGATTTGTTCACATGTCTGGGATCAGTCCAGACTATAGTTATCCCTTCCACATCTTGACTTTTCTCATTGTGGTTTTGATATATTGTGGTTTTGATGTATCACAGGTTGGCATAAGAAATTAAATTGGAATTTTTGGGAGTTTAGTGGAAGCCACAGACAATACAGAAAAAGCTTTGAAACTCAGAAATCCATATTATATGTGTATGTATACGTATATATAATTGTATAATATTAACACATTTTATCTTTTAATGCTGTAATAATTCAGACTTCTTCTCTGATATAAAAGTACGGTAAAAAAATTTTACCTGGATTTTTCAGATACAGGGGGAACCATACCCCTAATCCATCATGTTGTGAAAGGGATAACTGTATAACACTTTCTGGTTTGGAAAAATCCCTAACTTTTAGTTTTTTAAGGGATTTTTAATAGTACGTAGATTTATGCAGGCATTCTTAATCTGAGGTCCATGAACTTTTAAAAAATGTTTTGGTAACTATTTCAAATGTAATTAGTTTCCTTTGTATGTACATTTAAAAACTGTTTAAGAAGGGATCCATAGGCATTGCCCAACTACCAAAAAGGTTCGTACACAAAAAACATTAAGAGCTTAGAGGCAAGAAGAAACCTGTATAAACTATGAGTCTGTAATACCACTATACCTCATCTGCTTGTTTTATTGGCTTTATACCAAATAATTATTTTCTTGATTTTGATTCAAATTATCATATTAGTTTGAATTTTTAAATACTTTTATTCCCAACAAATCTGACTTATGCAAAGTCAGAATAGAACCTTATAACTGATACTATGTGTACACAAAGTTTTAAAAGAGATCTCATTTTGAGGATATAGTCTTTATTAAGAGCAACTTATATTTGGATGAGTAAATTAGTCATGCTGTGTAGGAACAGGAGTTTTCCTGAGGAGATCAGGGGAAGTAAATGAAAGGAAGAATTGGTAATTAATTTTGGAGCATGAGACATTTCCAGAGAAGGCAAACCTGGGGTGACATAGCTAGAGAATAAATACCAAAAGGATATTGGGTGTCTGGGGCGGAGCGTCATGTAGGAAAGAGGAGTCTAGAAAAGGAAGCAAAATAGCAAACCTTACTTCCTCTGCAGTTCTATTTTAAGGCCATGTATATAGTGATCTGCCAAGGACTCTTAACTTCAAAGCTTCCCAACCAGCAAAATTCCCTTTTGCAGCCTTCTGCCAATGCGTGGAAACCTACAAACACACAATACACTGATCATATAATGCAAAATGTATTTGTATTTATCAGAGAGAGGGTCCTAGGAATACCACCAGTGGGGGCTCAAGCTGATGGTTGGGGAGAAGTGATTTTCTTCCCAAAATCCCATGTCCTTTAGGGTAACCTAGAACTCTGATGGGCAGCTATAGCCATCTGGCTGTGGGAGAGTACTTGATACACTTAAAATGTATTGAAACCATCCTCAAGATTTGATAATCTCAAGGGACCAACACCTTATGCTATGCACATTGCTTCTTGGTTGTCTGAGTACAAAACAGCCATTAACGAGCACTAGGAGCTCTCTCTAATATTTGACTGGTGGAAAACACTGGTGAAGTGAAGTAAGGAGTTTTATGTAGCTGAATTCACTTGAGGTGTCCTTCATGTACATTCTTGTTGAAGATTTTCTCCTGTTATAGCTAAGGAAATCTCTTTCTGTTGACTATTGAATGACCTACATTTTTGTTCTAATAATGAACATAAACTACTAAAGCACTGGCCTGGGTTATATCTAACCCAGAACAAGTTTAAATGTAGCATCACTGCTAGATGAATCCTTATCTGAGTTATTACTAGACTGGGTTCTGATAATTGCTTCTTGCTCCACTCATGGATGCTGGACTGGCCACAAACCCTGCACAGCCTTGACTCCCAAACCTCAGCTGCCTAGCTCTCTTGACTTTCAAACTCACAGTCATAGGCTCAAATCTCCTTCACCTAAAATGAAAGAACAAATGCAGAAGCCACAAGTTGACTTCAGTTTTGAGAGGGTCTAATGCCTCCTTCTTACTACATAGAATTCCTTCTCTCATCAGAATGCTGACAAGGAAGAGAAAGACTGAGGTTCTGATAAGTGAGCATGTTTTGAATGAACCCCAAACAATAAAATTCTACACCATATGGTTAGCAGACCAGAGTTAGTTAAAGTCTACCCATACTCTAAGTCTTTCCAAGGAATTTTCATTACACATGGAAGTCCATCACAAATATTCATGAAGCTTATTTCATAGCCTCTCTCATGTGGCAGATGTATCTGCAGCATTTTGGGAATACTTATAAGGACAGGGCTCAGTGGCCAGTCCCCTATTAAATACATAATTACAAAACAAAAGCCCTGCGGATTTGAACAGCTGTAATAATAGCAAGACAGTCACATGAAATAGACTTAAAGGCCTAACAGTGTCACATCTGTCCTAACTAGCAGTAGGATGCTACTTATCCCGTTGGAAAAAAAAACTTGCTGACAAATGTGTCTCATTTAAAGAAAGTCATTGTTTAGAGTAATTGAAATGTCTCAACCTGTTTTAGTTTCTTGGCAGTAGGCTGAAGTCAATGTAGTCCTTCTCTTGCCCTACTAAGAATGCCAAATAGTGGATTTTGACTCAGTCTGTACATTTTTATTGTTTCAGACAACTCTGTCTCTTTCTCCAACTTTCTTCCACAGGGAAGAACGTAATTGTCTTAATGAAAATTAAGATTATATAATGTTAGCAATCTCTCCAAATAAAATATTCCTTAAAAGGTGTGCATCTTCTGCTGTTTCTTTTGAAAGTTTAGAAATGTAGCCTGGGCATAGAGAGCACCAAGTTCCAGCTTTCCTCAGACTTCTCCTTTTCTTTACTTTTTTCTCAGCAGTAAATCCTAATAGAGAGTACAGTATATTTTCTCTTTATTCTTTTCTGAATCATCACAGTAGATGATCACAGTATTCTCTCAATTTCTTCTTTTTTTTTTCCAGTAGCAGGTGGTAATGGAGAGCACTTCATTCAGCATTCATCTTCCTGTAGGAGAGGAGCTAAACACACACTCACACACACACTCACACACACACACCCCCTCACTCACACACACACTCATACACACACACTCACACACACTCACACACACACCCCCTCACACACACTTACACACACTCACACACACACACACACTCACACACACACTCACACACACACTCACACACACCCTCACACACACACTCACACACACTCACACACACACACACACACACTGCTTCATGGAATAAAAGTGGAGCATATACTCTGTGAACTCTGATTATCTAGGGATGTTATATAGAAGGAAAGATTCAGTTTGTTCTTCTTGTCCCCAGGTGGTAAAAAGTAGTAGCAAGGAGGCTCAGAAGAATTTTAAAAAGCTTTTAAAGAATTAGACTGTCTGAAAGTGGAGTAGTCTGCTTTTATGGGGTAGTGGGCTGTCTGTCACTAGATGAGCACGTCAAGTTGGATGACCACTTGTTGGATGTATTGCTTAACTATCAATTGCACTTGATGGTCACTAGCACACCTTCCACCTCTGAGATTCTGTGGTTTCTCTTTTTAGCATGGAGAAGAAGAGACTTAGGGAAATGGAAGATGTCTTCAGGTAATTGAATGGTTCTTATGTGGAAGACAGATCATACTTTTTTTCTGTTCAAGATAAGGGAAAAGAGCTGTTCAAAATTGAATGAACTTCTTTGAGACTTTCCAGTAACTGGAGGTCTGCAGTTAGAGGCTGATTAATCACTTGTTTGGTTATTTGTTTTTGTTGTTGTTTTTTTTATCCATACTTTATTTTATTTTATTTTTTAATTAATTAATTAATTAAACATTTAACATTCATTTTCACAAAATTTTGGGTTCCAAATTTTCTCCCCTTTTGTCCCCTCCCCCACCCCAAAACACTGAGCCTTCTAATTGCCCCTGTGTGCCAATCTGCCCTCTCTTCTATCATCCCTCCCTTCCCTTGTCCCCATCTTCTATTTTGTCCCGTAGGGCCAGATAACTTTCCGTATCCCTTTACCTGTATTTCTTATTTCCTAGTAGCAAGAACAGAACTCGACAGTTGTTCCTAACACTTTGAGTTCCATCTTCTCTTCATCCCTCCCTCCCTCCCCATTCCCTTTGGAAGAGCAGTTCAATATAGGCCATATCTGTGTAGTAAGCAAATGGCTTCCATAATAGTCGTGTTGTGTAAGACTAACTAAATTTCCCTCCATCCTATCCTGCCCCCCATTGCTTCTATTCTCTCTTTGGATCCTGTCCCTCCCCAAGAGTCTTGACTTCAAATTGCTCCCTCCTCCCACCGCCCTCCCTTCCATCATCCCCCGCACCCTGCTTATCCCCTTCTCCCCCACTTTCCTGTATTGTAAGATAGGTTTTCATACCAAAATGAGTGTGCATTGTATTCCTTCCTTTAGTGGAATGTGATGAGAGTAAACTTCATGTTTTTCTCTTACTTCCCCTCTTTTTCTCTCCAATAAAAAGTTTTTTGCTTGCCTCTTTTTTTTTTAAAATTAATTCATTTAACTTTTAACATTCATTTTCACAAAATTTTTGGTTCCACATTTTCTCCCCTTTTGTCCCCTCCCCCCACCCCAAAACACCGAACATTCTAATTGCCCCTGTCTGCCAATCTGCCCTCCCTCCCTCCCCACCCCTTCCCTTTGGAAGGCAAGCAATTCAATATAGGCCAGATCTGTGTAGTTTTGCAAATGACTTCCACAATAGTAGTGTTGTGTAAGAACAAATTATATTTCCCTCCATCCTATCCTGTCCCCCATTACTTCTGTTCTCTCTTTTGATCCTGTCCCTCCCCATGAGTGTTGACCTCAAATTGCTCCCTCCTCCCCGTGCCCTCCCTTCCATCATCCCCCCCACCCTGCTTGTCCCCTTATCCCCCACTTTCCTGTATTGTAAGATAGGTTTTCATACCAAAATGACTGTGCATTTTATTCTTTCCTTTAGTGGAATGTGATGAGAGTAAACTTCATGTTTTTCTCTCACCTCCCCTCTTTTTCCCTTCACTAAAAAGTCTTTTGCTTGCCTCTTTTATGAACGATAATTTGCCCCATTCCATTTCTCCCTTTCTCCTCCTGATATATTTCTCTCTCACTGCTTAATTTCATTTTTTTAAGATATGATCCCATCCTATTCAATTCACTCTGTGCTCTCTCTCTCTGTGTGTGTGTGTGTGTGTGTGTGTGTGTGTGTGTGTGCGTGTAATCCCACCCAGTACCCAGATACTGAATAGTTTCAAGAGTTACAAATATTGTCTTTCCATGCAGGAATGTAAACAGTTCAACTTTAGTAAGTCCCTTGTGACCTCTCTTTGCTGTTTACCTTTTCATGCTTCTCTTGATTCTTGTGTTTGAAAGTCAAATTTTCTTTTCAGTTCTGGTCTTTTCATCAAGAATGCATGAAAGTCCTCTATTTCATTGAAAGACCATTTTTTCCCCTAAAGTATTATATTCAATTTTGCTGGGTAGGTGATTCTTGGTTTTAGTCCTAGTTCCTTTGACTTCTGGAATATTGTATTCCAGGCCCTTTGATCCCTTAATATAGACGCTGCTAGATCTTGTGTTATCCTGATTGTATTTCCACAATGCTTGAATTGCTTCTTTCTAGCTGCTTGCAGTATTTTCTCCTTGACCAGGGAACTCTAGAATTTGGCCACAATGTTCCTTGGAGTTTCTCTTTTTGGATCTCTTTCAGGTGGTGATCTGTGGATTCTTTCAATATTTATTTTGTCCCCTGGTTCTAGAATCTCAGGGCAGTTTTCCTTGATAATTTCATGAAAGATGATGTGTAGGCTCTTTTTTGGATCATGACTTTCAGACAGTCCCATAATTTTTAAATTGTGTCTCCTGGATCTATTTTCCAGGTCACTTGTTTTTCCAATGAGATATTTCACATTATTTTCCATTTTGTCATTCTTTTGGTTTTGTTTTGTGATTTCTTGGTTTCTCATAAAGTCATTAGCCTCCATCTGTTCCATTCTAATTTTGAAAGAACTGTTTTCTTCAGTGAGCTTTTGAATCTCCTTTTCCATTTGGCTAATTCTGCTTTTGAAAGCATTCTTCTCCTCACTGGCTTTTTGAACCTGTTTTGCCAGTTGAGTTAGCCTATTTTTCAAGGTGTTATTTTCTTGAGGATTTTTTTAGGTCTCCTTTAGCAAGGTGTTGACCTGCTTCTCATACTTTTCTTCCATCTCTCTCATTTCTCTTCCCAGTTTTTCCTCCACCTCTCTAACTTGATTTTCAAAATCCTTTTTGAGCTCTTCCATGGCCTGAGCCCACTGAATATTTATTTTTGGTGTTTGGGATACAGAAGCCTTGATTTCTATGTCTTTCCCTGATGGTAAGCATTGTTCTTCCTCATCTGAAAGGAAGGGAGGAGATTTCTGTTCACCAAGAAAGTAACCTTCTATGGTCTTATTTTTTTTCCTTTTTCTGGGCATTTTCCCAGCCAGTGACTTGACTTCTGAGTTTCCTCTCCACTCCCACCTCACCTCCAGATCTGCCCAGCTAGTGCTTGTGGTCTGAGATTCAAATGCTACTTTCCAGCCTCAGGGCTTTGGGTGGGGGCGGGGCTGCTATTCAGTGTGAGATTAAGTTCAGGTCTTCAGGTGGGGGCAGGGCCACCTCACGGGGCTCAGTTCCCTCAGGGGGTTTACGTGGAGACCTTCAACTATGGATCTGAGCTCTTGCCTGCTTTGGGAGCCCTTGTCTGCTGCTGCCTCTGCTGCTGCCTCCTGAGGGGGCCTGAATTATGGGGACACCCTGCTCCCCTCTCAGCTGGCTGAAAAGACCCTCTCACTGACCTGTGGGTGGAGGAACCTGCTGGGCTGCTGGAGATTCTGTTCCTGAAGCCTGCTTGGATCTGCTCCTTTCGGTGCTACAGGGCCAAGACAGGGCTGGGCTCTGCTCTGGGTCTGGTGCATGACGGACCTTTTGTGTCGGTTTTTCAGGTCTCTCTGGAACAGAAATCTCCTCCACTCCATTGTTCTGTGGCTTCTGCTCCTCCTGAATTTGTTGGGAGTTCTTCTTTACAGGTATTTTATGGGCTGTGGGTTTGGAGCTAGCATATGTGTATCTTTCTATTCCGCCATCTTGGCTCCTCCTTATTTATATTTTCTTAAAGATTCTTGGTTTATGTAGGAGTTGGAATAGATGGCCTCTGAGGAATCTATTTGATTCTCCCGCTCTTAGGATTTGGACAATAGAAGTAACATTCTTTCCTTCTGGTACCCTCTTGAAACTATGGTTGACTTGAGGGAAAAGGATATTAGACAAAGCAGCAACACCCTTCTCAGAATGGTTTCATGTATTAGGACTCTGGGAATCTTAAATATGTTATGGAAGAAGACATTATTGATATAAATGAACAAAACAATTGTAAATTCTCTTAACATTAATTTAGCTTGGAAAACAATGAGGAAAAAGTTAACAGTCCAAATATGTGATAGGTTCTTCTACAGAGATTAGATTATCTTTGACCTTCACCTTACTTTTGATTAAACTATATTAATAGATTTTTATTAAGCATTAATATGCGCTCTAAACTGATGTTTCTCAGTCCTTGTGCAATAGGTTTACACTCCTGGGAGGGACAAGGGAGCAGGGTTGGTAAATCCCTTCTAAGAACTCTACTCAATTTCACAACAATTCTAGGGAAACACACAGATGCTCAGTAAGAGATGATCTTGACCCAAGATAGTTTCTTGTTTGTTTCAGACATTCTGACCCTTGTGCCTTGAAGGACCTGGCATGCATTGGAATACTTCTGACTTCTCTGGCTCATTATTTCCACATAGATAATCTAAGGACTTCAGCATATGACACTGTACCTATACCTGAGGTTTAGTTCACACTTTCTTTTACAAGCACATAGTTCACAAGGTTCAAAGAATGAACAGATTTACCTATGGGTCTGCAGAAACAGAATTCAGACCAGAATTGATAGAAAACAAGAGTACAAGCCAGTGAGCAGTCCTCCTCCAGAGACCTATTATATTATCTCAGTTACCTTGGCTAGGAGTCCTGAAGGAGGTGGCCAGGGATTCCTCTTGCAAGTCTGTATATTCCTGTCCATAGTTTGTGATGCCAAGTGCAGCACTCTTTTAACTACACCGCATTGACTCCAGACCACTTTTTTCTCCACTCTTGTTTCAATGCTCAAGGGTGTTGAGAAAAGATTTGGCTAAAAATTCTTGCATACACACTTAACCTAAAATATTTTTAGATGATTGAAACAGCTGATTGGTTCTTTATTAAGCAGAAAGTAGACTTGTCTACTGTAATACAATATCTACACAGCAAAAATCCCTTTTGCTCTAAATTAGGATCCTAGACGGAATAAAATGGGAAAAAAATTCTCTATTAACTTAGAAAAGTTTGCAGCACCACCTGCCCCAACCCTTCCCCTACCCTTCTCCCCAGGGATCTGGAGCCTTCTTGCAAGTATTTTCATCTTTGGAGTAGCAAAACAAACAAAAAATAGATTTATTATAACCACATGAGGCAACCATTGAAAAGCATATAGAAAGACAACTTTTGAGTTAGGAAGACCTGGATTTAAGTTCCTTCTTTGACATATACTAGCTGTCTGACCCAGCTAATTAATTCATTAACTAAATTAATTCATTTAACCTCCCAGTACCCCAAGAGACTCATTAAGACAAAAAAATTATAGAACAGATGCTGGTCTCCATTGGTAGAGGGAGTTTTCTATACTAATGAAATGGCAGGTCCAGTTCCCCAAAACACTGACAAAAAACATGCACTGTATATACATACATGTGTGTATGTATTTATACACATGTATATATAATATGTATACATATGCATATATAATACATATACACATAGATATATAGACATATGTACCACACACTGTATATACGTACACACATATAATACATATGTACATAGATATATAGACATGTATATGTATATTTATGTGTATGTACATATACATATATGTGTGTATATATAAATATATATGTTAAAGAAGCATGACTCTTTTTATTAATGATATCAGGTTTTTTTTTTTTTGGTAACGTGGTCATTTCTTCATATATGGCCCTCCACAGCGTAATCCCTTGCTAGAAGAAAAACAACAGTTAAGCAAAACCAACCACCTTAGGGAGGGTGTCTGCCAGTGTATACCACATTCCAAACCCTTAGCCGCCCAACCCTCTCCCAAGCGCAGAGAAGTGTGCTTCATCATCTCGACTTCGGGACCAAGATTGGTTATTGCATTTAGTTGGAGTTCAAATGCCCTTCAATCTATTTTTTGCTTGTTTGTTTTTTGTAACAATTGTATCTATTGTTGTTCTAGATCTAGTCTCTTCATTCTGCATCAGATCCTAAAAGAAATAACTATTTGTCAGCATAGTTTCACAATATGTTTACTTCACCCACCCCATATGTACATGACTTGATCACCTGAGATCCTTGAATGAAAATCTATAAAGATAATTCATAGCAATACACTGAGAAGAAGCTGAATAATTGACTGCCAGTGAAAAATTAGAATAAACCCCAATAGTTCAGAAATAAAGATAGATATCCATGAAAATCTAGCAAACTGTCTTAAAAATTGCTGCTTCTATCTTGCCTGATCCCAGTAAACTCATTCCCTAAAGCTAGTAAACATTTGTATCTCAGGAGTATTACACATTACCATCTTTTTTATACTTTAGACACATTTCAAGACAGATGGAATCTTTTTAAAGGTTTCTATGTTTCTTCAAATCTTGGAAAGAATATTAGACAGTTCCCATTTTCACATTGTTTACATGCAATCTGGAAAAGATTGGGGACTCAGTAAGCTGAAAAAATATGGACCAATGAATTAGTGAAGAAGATACCACCACAATCTGTTACTTGGAAGGGAATGAAGAGCATATGCTGTTCCAATTCATTCTTCAAGGCCTATCTCAATTCTCACATGTTCTATGTAATTTTCTCTGACTGTGGCAGTTTGTATTGATCTCTCCTTTGAACAATATAGGACATTTATTGGTGCTATTTGAATGGTACTTACCACACATAGCAATTAGAGCCTCTGATCTCTCTTCAGTCTCTCCCCAACTACTAACCTCTTCCCTGTTGCATATAAATGGACCCAAATCTTCCCTATCCTTAAACATCATCCCCTCAAGAAATTATCCTATATCTCCTTCTTTCTGCCAAACTCCTAGACAAAGCTATCTTATACTTGTTGTCTCTATGTCTTCTTCTCTTACTGACTCCTCTACCTTTTGCTTTCTCAAAAATTACTATTTTTTTTGGCCATAAGGTGGTGATGGAGGTGTCTGGGTGGGCAAAGGAGCACCAGTTAGATTTAACCACTCATTCTAGCTGGTCTTCCTTCTTGATGCTGCAGGAATGAGAAGAACCCTTGGTAGTGTTCATGAGCATGTCCACTGCATACTCAGTTATGGTCTTGATGTTCTGGAAAGTGCAAAGCAGCCACATTACCTGGTGGAAGGAGAATATGTCTACAGATTGCTGTAGTGTTGTAGGAGTAATATCTTAACCCTTGCTCCCACACAAGTTAAGCTGTTGTTATTCAGTCATTTTCAATCATGTTCTACTCTTTGAGACCCCATTTAGGGTTTTCTTGATAAAGATACTGGAATGGTCTGCCATTTCCTTCTCCAATTCATTTTACAGATGAGGAAACTGAGGCCAACAGGGTGAAGTGACTTGCCCAGGGTCACACAGTTAGTAAGTATCTGTTGTTAGATTTGAATTTAGGAAGATGAGTCTTCCTGACTCCAGGCCCAGTGCTTTGCCCCGTGGTGCACCTAGCTGCTCATAAGTCAAATTAGTTTTCCTTAAAAGATATCGAGTCAGAGAACTAAGGGCTCATTCAGTTTACATCACTCTCTGGTTAAGTATCTCCTTTTTGTTCATTGTTGAATAATCAACAAGTGTTTCATTTTGTTCCTATATTAAATGAAATGACCATGAGACTGACCTGAACACTGCTTCAATATAATTTTGGGCAGTTGATCTCTCCTCAAAATAATCAAACCAATTAATATCAAATAGTTTTTACAAAGACATAGCAAGAACTGAAGTATAACACCCTCCCAAATCTAGGAGTTTACTCTCTTTTACCATCCATTTAGTCCTTGGGCAGAGTGAGCTCAAACTTAAAATAGTGACTACTTAATAACCTGCCCTTTCACCAAGTTCATGTCTGAGAGCAGCATGGATGATGGGTGAGTTGCACCCTCACTTGCAGGTCTCAGATCCTGCCTGGTAGATTCTCTAGTGGTTTGGGTTAACTCTCAAGGCTAAATCCTCATTGCACTTAACTACTGTGGTAGACTCTGCGAAGGACTCCAGTTGCTATATTTCTTGGGGCTCTTCTGAGTTTTTGAAGCTAATCACATCATATGTCTTCCATTCATTTCTGATACTCATTCGCCTAAGATCAGGAAAGAATAAACATGACAGAGATAGAATAAACAAGGGGTGGCATGGGTTCATGGCCACATGGTGGTGTAGGTAGGAAGATAAAGAAGGAGGGAAATAATGGTCTTTTCAAGCATTTATTAAGTGCCTTTTGTGAGTCTGGGACCATGACAAGCACCTCCTCTCTACAATCCTTGGAGGTAGGTGCAATTTATCACCCCCATTTTATATTTGAGGAAAGTGAAGCAGAAAGAGGTTAAGTCATTTGGCCAGGGTCAAATAGTAAGTATCTGAGATCATATTGGACCTTAGGTCTTCTGACTCCAGGCCCAAGGCTCTATCCAGTACCCTCTAGGGAGCTAGAGAAAGGCAAGCCACTGAGCCTTTTTGCCACTTCAACCTTTTTCCTTACCCAAGGACTTAAAGAAATTCTTTTTCCTTCTCATGCAAAAGCTGCCAAAGGAGAGAATTGACTTGTGACTTTTGCATGCTCACACCTTTCTGGCTCAATGTCTGATTAAAAGGTTTTTAGTCACCATACAGTAAACATCGGGAAACAGAGAGAAAACATACTTTATGTTCTCAATCAGAGAGGGAAAATGCCCTTCCATCAGGGATTTTTGGAAGCAGCCTAGCTAACACTCCATGAGATTATATGGCAGTAAAGACATATCTGGCCTGCTCTAAGGACTGAACCCTCATTAAACAGTTCCTCCATTACACATTAAGAGAAGTATATTGAACAAACCAGATTATAAATTTAATTACCATGGATAATATTGACCTCCCTTCTTATGTACAATCGCAAGCTGTTATATATGCTACTCAACACCAGAGGGAGCTCCTGACTAACGTGAATCTAGGACAATTGTCCCTTTCTCTGAAACCATTCTCCATCATCATTCATCTCCATAGTCTAGATGTTTTAGTGTGGATTCATCTAATCAGATTTTTGGCTTCTGTTGACCACACCCATTTTCATTCTTCCCATCCTTTGTTTTGATTGAGATCATAGGCAACGCATACTACTTACAGTTCTTTAATTATGCAATTATAAGGAGATAAAAATCAAAGTACATTAATGCAAGTAGTAGAAGATGGAAGCCAGATAACCGTTCCCTGATCAGGCAGCCTACAATCCCCTTTGTCTAGACACAAGCCAAAAACTCAAGAGCTCAGTCCCTCCTCTCAGCCTCTCCCTTGGGAAGCTAGCAGATGTCCACCCTGGGGTTTTCCCACTCATGGCAAAACCTCCTGAAGGGTCTGGCCAAAGAAGGGGACTCAGGATCTAGGACCACACCTTCTGCTCTTCTCTTCAAAGGCAGCACATTTAAATACATAGGGTACCACTAAGCAAACTGGAAGGGCGTGGATAGTAATCATAACTATAAATATCTAGCATTTTTATAACACTTTAAGGTGTGCAAAGTGCTTTTCATGTTATTTCATTTGATCCTGACATCTACTGTGTGAAGGAGGCGCTATTGCTATCCCCATTTTACAGATGAGAGCATCAAAACAGAGATGCTAAGTGATTTGTCCTGGGTCATGGTTAGTAAATATCTGTTACAGTATTTGAATTCAGGTCTTCATGATTTCAAGTCCAACATTCTACTCCTGGACCACTCAGCTGCCCTTGATCTCATATCATGTGTATTTCGTCTCCACAACTGGTCTAGTTGTATTTCTCCTTCAGCAAATGTGAAAGATACTATTGTATAAAGGGCATAAATAGCCCACTTCTCTGAGTCCTATCTTATTAGCTAATACATTAGAAAGAATGTATTTACTAGTGATGTTAGTCCATTACCATTTTCTTAATTTCTCCATAGTCCATGCCATCCGATAAATTTTTCTCTCCCCCTCCTCTCCTTGTAACACGTCCTTTATTTCATTGCTTCGGCTCCAAAGCTTTTGTGGGAGGGTGTCTGCACCTGTTCCCTTTTAATTTCTGCCCCAGTTCCCTGGTCCTACTTGACCAAAGACTTATACACAACCTGTGTGGTGAAATGAGAAAGATCAATGATTAGTTCCGTAAGTGCTTTACTTTGCTTTGCTAGTCATTTATTAGCCACAATCGTTTTGGTAGAATAAGAAATATGGTCCTGGGTAAAAACCTGTGTAACTAAAGCTAAGATGTGAGGTGAACACCTGTGTTCGCTAACCCTAGAAGTGTCGCTAAATCATTATAAAGTGTGTATCTTAAGTGCGTGACCATAATAACCATACCTATATATTTACCTTTATATTAAAATGATGAAGCAAGAAAGCCCTGTGAAGGGCTGATTGAGACATCATGGAAAGAGCAAAGCTAGGACATTGAAAAATTAGGATATAAATACCTGAAAAATACAGTATTGCCCCATACATGCATCAGCTTCTAGAGGATTTTGTTGCACCATACATGAATCAAGAGACCGATAAATAACTCTGCATTTTGTATCCCAGGATCTCAGATCATCCAGGGTGGGCTGTAGACCCCACTTTTGTTTCTCTTGGTTTCTTTGCCCAGAAAGGCTCCCTGGTTTCTTTCTTACAGCAGGCATGACAATGTGGAAGGGGTGGGACACAGCAAAGAGGAGTGTTACATCAGTTCTTGAAGCTCATGAAGTAAGTCATATGTTTTTGTATACCTTTTAGCATCGAGAACAGTGCTGGGCACATGACGGATGTTCAATTAATATTTGTTGAAAGAATGGATCATCAGGGGGGTGGATGCACAAATGGATACCTGGATGCATGTATAGATGGATGAATGGAGAAAGTTGAAAAACCTTGCCATAATTAAAAGCACCATAGTTTCCTCGCTGTTGAGCAAATAGATGGGGACCATCTTAGGAATGGGCCATCCTTGTAGGAAGGAGCTCTGTCCTTTCCTGTACCCCAAATCACAGAGTAAAACAACAACAAAATGCTTTTTGGAATGACCCACCAAGAGCCATTTAGTTTTCTAGATCTGTCAGTAAGTAGCCCTTTTGTGTGGGGATCCTTTATTGTTACTCTTCTTGGATCAGTAGGGGATCAAAAGACATCTGTTTCTTGCTGTATGTAAGCAGAGGAAAGGAAAGATGGAGAACTTTTGGGTAGGACTAAAGACTTTGCTACTTATTCTTGAGGTCAGAGTTATAGGTCTGGAGCTGGAAAAGACCTTAGTTATCATTTATTCCAATCTTCTTATGTCAAAGATGGGGAAAGTGAGTCTTAGAGTGGTTATGACTTGCCTAAGGTCACATAGGTAATATGTGACAGGTGGGATTCTGACTTCAAATCCACTGTACTCTTTCACTTTATCATGTTTCCTCAACCAATTAATACTCAGAAGAGTTGGGGTTGGTGCCCATTTTCCCTGAAGCAGTTCAGGGGCATGGAATTGACATAAAAACCTTGTGAAGTATTCCATGAAGGGGGAAAGGGAGGCAGGAACAAGATCATTCTTTAGCTTCCTCCAGGGGCTTGGGCAGCATAGCAAGTAGGGACACCCCAGCAGCTTACTTTCCATTTTTGGTTCTTGACTACAGGGTTCAAAGCCCCTTCTCTCTGGCTATGAGGGTGGTCAGCATCACCTTCCACATATAAGTGAAAGAAAAGAAATATTTAGAAGTTGTTCTCTGTATAATTGGCTCCAAATTTCAAGGCATATTACCATTTACTAATCAGTATCTGACCACTGGCCCCAGATAATTGTGGAGGAGAAAGTGAGGCTGGTGATCTTGCACAACCCTCCATCACTTAAATCCAATTCATATGCATGTCATGGCATCACCTCCCTGTTGTCATGGTCCTCTTTGAAAACAAAGGACAAATAACACACAATGCTTTTAACGAAACAAAGACCCATATTTAAACATTTTTATTTTATTTATTTTTAATAAACCATTTTCCTTTTTTTGTGATCTTTGTGATTAGGTGCTCATGAAGTTAAGTTTAGACAGGGGCCCTTCTGGGGGAGCTTTGGGCCATATGAGGGCATAGAGAGCCTGAGACTGGGATCTAGTGATAAGGGAAACTGAAAGAGCTGTGGAAGAGGCTTAGAAACTAGGGAATGTAAGAAGGCACTGAAGACCAACTATTTTGCAATTCAACCAGGCTAGAGTAGGTCAGTTAGAATAATGGACAATCCATCTATGTTTTCACTAGTCTTTGGTTCTTCTCCTACATGGCAAACTTGTTTTTATTTATTTTCTTTATTTTATCCAGAAACACCAGGGCTTTGCTGTGGACTATTCACATTATCCCAGAGAGGTGCCTTTGCCATGAATAAACATAGGAGATGAGGTGTGAGAAGAAAAAACAATGTTCAATTACAGACCTTCAAACCCTACCAAGATTATGCAGCTTTAATGGCTGAATGAGTTTGAAAGGGAAGCAGATAAATTGAGTTCTAATGCCTTTCTGGCTGCACTCATAATAAAATACTGTTAAATTAATTGTCTCTTCAAGTGCTTTCACAGCAACAACATTGAGCCACCTTAGAAACAGAGCTGGACAGGAATGAAAATCTCATTAACCTTTTACACACTGTCTTTTCCTTCAGTGTGAAATGAAAGCAAGACCATTATTATTTAGGGTCATAACCTGTTATCGTCAATGCTCCAATGTGGATGAGGGCAAAGAGTTGGTATTTCTTTAAGAGTCCATATTCCTATGGCAATCCAATGCTATAGACAACCTAGAGAATAAACATTCAGATTCATTGGCCCCCAGGGATGTTTTTAAATAAAATGAACCTACTAGTTGGCTCTTACCTCCTGGTGTGGCGACTCCCCCCTGCCTTTTTGGAAAGAAAATAATAGATTTCAATAAGCAAACAAGTGAAGAAGAACACCAGCCCCCAACTCCCTGGAGTCATTATGCCCAAGATTTAATATTGAAGTTTGGCTTCCTTCCCACCCATCTTTCTGGCTTTTAAATTTTATTCATAGAGTCATAGATCCAAAGCTGGCAGAGATTGTAGAGTTTATCTACTCTAACTTCCTCTTTTTTTTCAAATGAGGAAACTGAGACTCAAAGAGATGAAAAGTCCAAGACTTAGTACACAGGTAATATGGAGCAGAACAAAGATAAAAAACAAAACAAAACATAAACCTGACAAAAAACAAAAGACTCTCACACTCCAAATCCTGCTCTCTAAAAGCATGCCAAAAAACAAATCCAACATCCTTTCCTTGGCATGATGTTGCTAAATGAGTTAGAATCAAGAGATCTGGAAAGAAGGGGTTTCCTCAAGGTCACACAGTAATAAGTCTTCATTCCTCTAAACCAATTATTGATTTTCTCTTTCATTCTTTCCATCCAGCTCTGTCCATGCTCAGTCATAGACTCAGTCAACAAGCATTTATCAAGCGCTTACTATGTTCCAAGTACTGAGGAAAAGGAAAAACAGTCCCTGCTCTCAAGGAGCCCACATTCTGGTGGGGGAGATGGCATCTAAATAATTAGGTACATGTTAGACCTATTGAGACAGAGTAGATGGAAGGTAAGCTTCCTTTTGGGAAAGGAATGGGTGGGCAAACAGATGTATAGATTCTAGGATGGGGGAAATATTGAAGCCTTGAAGTTTAAGTGATACAAAATCAAGAGAACTCAATTTATCTGCTTCCCTTTCAAACTCATTCAGCCATTAATTCAAGATAATTTCTAATTATGTCTTCTCTTCTTTCTCTCTCTTGGTGGCCTCAATGACTTCCATTGATATTATAATAGAGATGGGAGGAGGTGGGGGGGATTGACCAATGAAGGTCAAGACATTCTCTATTTGCTGCCAATCCAACATGTGGAGCTATGGAAACTGGTAAAGGCTATGATGACTCAGGACTTCCTAAAAAGTAATAAAATGCAAATAGTAATAAAAAGCCTCCTAACTGGTTTCTTAGACAGAGGGACCAGTAACTCAAGGTAGGATGCTGGAAGTGAGATCAAGTACAAAAGACTGATATGCCTGTCACTTAGCCCTTTTCATTCCTGGCCATGAGTGTGACCAGGACAAGAACTGCTGTCATTTTCTAAGAGGGAGAGATTTCCCATATAGCAGCTATGTGTCCAAGAATAAATAGATGGCACCTTGGTTTCTTCAGTATTTATTCTTTTCTGAGGATAGTATTTTGAGTATTTTGTATTTTGAGAAGAAAATGCTACAGTAACCAAGTGACCAGTGAGACCTCAGGATCAATCAAAGTCATCAGATATTTCCAATCAGCAGCCAGAGATCATATCAGCAGAAACTGAGAAGCCAGGCTGGCAACCAAGTGTGACCTGCTTGGCCCAATCTAGCAGTGGATTGATCCATTAGCTGAGAAAATGGTAAATCTTACCCAAGAAAAAAGATTCTGTGAAAATTAAAATAGAACGACTCCACAAGACAGCAAGAAATATTAGAACAAAATCAAAAGATGAAAAGAGTAGAAGAAGGTGTAACTAACCTGTGTAGTTATTCATTTTTCTATCCCTAGTCTTCCAGTCCTCATGTTGGGTAAGATTCCTCCTTGGACATTCATGGAACCCAGGGTGGAGAACTCCCAAACAATTGTTTCCTTTCATCTAACAAATCTTTTCCTTTACATTTCAATATCTGTTTTTACACCTTCAGACCCTCAGGCATTTCCCGGGGTCAGACTATTACATGGAAAACAATTTTAATTTCATTTAACAAATTTTCTAGCTCACCTATCAGATTACTTCATCAAGTTTAGAGGTATGCTTCTAGTTTGGGGTGGAGAACCTGTGGCCTGGAGGCTATTTGTGACTTTCTAGGTCCTTGGACATGGCCTTTTGACTGAGTCCAAGTTTTATAGAACAAATCCTTTTATTAAGGGGATTTGTTCTGTGAAGTTTGGATTCAGTCAAACAACCCCTCACTTGAAGACCTAGAGGGTCACATGTAGCTTCCAGGCTACAAGTTCCCTACCCCTGTTCTAGATCATAGATAGGATCATAGCTCTAAAACTGGAAGGGGACTAAGATACAATTTTGTCCAACCCTCTTATCTTAGAAATGAGGAAATTGAGACCCAGAGAGCCCAAATAATTTGCCTGAAGTCATACAATTAGTAAGCAGTAGAACTAGGATATGAACTCAGCTCCTTTGGCCCTGAATCCAGCACTCTTTCTATTATGTTTAGTATATTTATTATTATTATGCTTCTCATAGGTAATAGAAGTAAGGACATTGCTTTTAACCCTACCAGGTTAAAATGGATTAAAATTCTACTTAAGAGTAAACTTATATATATATGTACATATATATTTATAATACGTATATTTATATATATAAATTAAAGAGGAAGAAGAAGAAGAGGAAGAAGAGGAAAATACATACATATATTTATAATATATAGTATATATGTATATGTATATAATTGTTATTTTTGTTCCTTTTTGAAATATAAGAAGTGGGTAAGATAGAAGAGTCAAATATAAATATTTTTTTAATAAGGACTTACTAGATCATTAAAGTTTTATAGGTGAATGCTTTCATGTTTCCTATGACATATATATTATACATACACACATATGCATGTTTGCGTGTATATATGCACATGTATATAATATATAAGCATATGTGTGTATGTATATAATATACATCTGTATATGGAATATATAATACGTGTGTGTCTATGGAATATGAGGGGCAGGTAAGTAGTGTAGTAGATAGAGCACCGGCCTTGGAGTCGGCAATACCTGAGTTCACATCTGGTCTCAGATACTTACTAGTTCTGTGACCCTGGGTAAGTTACTTAACCCCATTTGTCTCAGTTTCCTCATCTCTAAAGTGACCTGGAGGAAGAAATGGCAAACCACTCTAGCATCCTTGCCAAGAAAACCCTGAATTGGGTCATGGAGGTCAGACATGACTGAAATGACTAAACAACAAAATATTACATATAATATGTACTATATATGTGTGTTTACCTAGCTAAAGTTGCATTTTTTGCCATTACATCTATCACGCTAGAGTTGCCTTTGGGCAATTTTGACAGTTCTCTTTAAATACCATTTTACTATTCATCAGGGACATGAAAAAGAAGCATAGTTCTCCCCAACAGAAATGCAAAATAGTATTTTTTCCTGCCATCTCATAAAGTACCAAGCCAAATGAAAAAGCTTATACAGTGGCAATGAATGACTTTGAAATACTCCTTTACAGACAGTGACATCGGAGAACGGCTCTCCTATTCAAGACATGAGAGAGCTTTGGATGGAAAACCAGAGCACTAGAGTCTCTTCCTACCTCTCATCCTTAATAGTCCTGTGACCTTGTTAGTAGTAGTGAGACCTCTGGATCTCAGTTTCCCCACATATAAACCATGGGTAATAATTTTAACATTACTTGTTTCCTATGGATGTTATAAGGATCAAGTTCAATAATGTATTTGAGGAAACTAGGGAGCACCGTAGTCTACAAAGCACTGGGCCTACAGTCCAGAAGACCTGGTTGAAATCTGGCCTCAGATACTTAATAGCTGTGCTACACTGGGCAAGTCACTTAACCTCTGTCTGTCTCAGTTTCCTCATCTGTAAAGTGGAGATAATGATGGTACCTCTTGAGGTTATTGTGAGAACAAAATAAGATATTTGTAAAGCACTTTGCCCACCTTAAAGTGCAATGTAAATACTGACTATTACTATAGACATAGACAACTCCTCAAATTTATCTTCTACCAGGTGAATATGCTACAATGATTTGGGATCACAGGAGTTCCATGAAATCTTGGAGTATTTTTCTTCTATTCACCTAAAAATTCTCACAGTTACTTAGATAATTATCTTAATAATAGTATTTTCTTCATTTGTAGATGTGGAAAGATACCGATATACTAACATGAAGCAGTAACATGATCAGTTTTCACAAACACATAGGAGTTACAAGAGGTGTTAGTTTAGCCCAGGGATGGGGAACATGCAGCTTCAAGGCCAAATGTGGCCCTGTAGGTCCTCAAGTGCAGCCCTTTGACCAAATTCAATTTGTTCTGTGAAGTTTAGATTTGGTCACCGGGCTACACTTGAGGATCTAGAGGGCCACATGTGGTCTCAAGGCTGCAGGTTCCTCACTCCTGGCTAGCCTCATCTAGCCTCCTCTTCAATTCAAGAATGCCTTCTATACTAGCCCTAACAAATGACCATTTGAATTCTGCTAAAATACTTCTAGTGAGGGTAAGCTTATATGTAATAACTCAGCTGCCTTTTTAATAGCTCTAATTGTTAAGAAGGTTTTTATGGTTGAATTCATGTCATTTCCTTATAGCTCCCATGCATGTGTTCTTAATTCTGTCCATGGGAGGAAACTTGAGTGAATCTAGTCCTTCTGCATCAGAATCCTTCACATGTTTGAAGATAGGGATTAGACCTTCCTTCTATCTTGTTTTCTTCTTCCTCTTCCTCCTCTTCCTCCTCTTCTTCCTCTTCTTCCTTTTCCTCTTCTTCTTTCTCTTCTTCCTCTTCCTCTTCTTTCTCTTCTTCTTCTCTTGCTTTCTCTTCTTCTCCTCCTCTTCCTTTTTCTCCTTTTTCTTCTACTCTTCCTTTTTTTAAAGCAAGTATACTTCAATATTTAAATGAGTTAACGATTTCTTCCATGTGGACATGGTCATGTGTGTCTTTGATGATATCTTCGATATTACTTTTCATGTAAAGATCAATCCTGGCAGTTTGCATCACCTGCTTATTCCCACCATGAATTTTTCATTGTTTCCTGAGGTGCTTGATATTTAATTCTTCTGCGATAATGACATTACATGATTCACAGGCACACAGCATCAGAAGGAAGGATCAGAAAGGATCATTGAAGCACTGTTCAGTTTCCCAAATACAGTTCCATCCCCACTAAGTTCTCAGTTGAGCTCATTGTCTATCTACAGTAGCTTTCCAAGATATATGCACTAATAGACTAACTCAATGGACTGCCTACCCATGTAATATAACCTGGACAATAGGAATTCTTCAACTATTTTTTAAAAATTTGTGGATTGCTAGTCCAACTTCTTTTTGATGAATTTCATTGATAAATGTTCAGCATGCTGCTAGAGTGAGGCTACCAAAAGACTGGCATGCTAGTATACTATTACATTCTAATATGTTATTGGTGGATCTTAGGATTAGTACAACCAGACTTGAAAACAGTCTGAAATAATGATTTTTAAAAAGTAACTAACATGTCCAGACCCTTTGCCTCAGACTTTCCATTAGGTGGTGAAAGACAGAAAGTTTCCATGAACAAAATATTTGCAGCAGCATTTTTCTTGCGATAGCAAGGAACTGGAAAGGAAGGAGATGTCCATTGCTTGAGGAATGGCTAAAAAAATGACCTTAGAGATTCTGCACTTACTTTAATTATGCTGGCATCACTCAGACATTTTTGCAGCAAGTTGTCTGCCTCTAGAATCTGTGACACATTCTTTTGAATATTCTCAGCCTTGGCAAATCTTCTTCCTTTATCCTAGATTTAATTTTTGGAAAAAAAGTCAAGAGCCATTTAGAGCCAAGTGTGGTGAATAAATCTTTCTCACATGAGCTACTGCCAAGCTAGACCTCTCCCATCTTGTACTAATGCAATTAACTTTTAAAATCTAAATGTACTACTAACTCTAGTTTAACTTATATGTGGTATCTTATCTTTATCCTGTTAAATTTAATCTTTTCAGAATCTCAGAGTTGGAAGGGTCTTCAGTGGCTAGTCCACACCTGGACAAAAATTCCCATCATTATCACAATTAACATTTAGATAGTGTTTACTACGTACCAAGCATTGTGTTAAACACTTTATACTATACATGAGAAGTAGTCACCCAGCCTTGGCTTGAAGAGATTCACAGAGGAAGAGCTTACTATCCCTAGAGATATCCCATTCCAGTTTTGGATAGCTCTAATCAGAGCTACAACTAGGAATTTTTGTACCTTGGTCAAGCACCACAAGCCATCTGGGCCATGAAAGCCATCCTTAACTGGGGAGGATTGTGCTAACCTGTGGGAGATGGCAAAGAATTCAGGATACCATGAGCCACTGGGGTGGCTACCTAACCCTGAGTCTACCTCTTACCCACAGAGGAAGCAGGATATTTGGATATCTTCTTTTTTTATTATTATTATTTATTTTAAACACAGTTTACAACAGACAAAGCAATTCAAACTTTTGGTCAGGTGATACATCTTTTGAAAGCATTTAAAATATGGACCACAAAAGAATTTTTTTGTTTTGAAACATTACCAACTGAGACACAAATAATATTTATGTTGCTAACTTCACAAGCTCTTGACCTAATTGTCTCCACAGTATTACTAAGGATTAAAGGACCCTAACTTATTGTTGTTGGTCTAAAGTTCTATAGCTTAATTTTAGACAACCTCGGATGTTCCCCTACCCATAATCTATAATTGAATAGATCTGGTATTAAGCTTATAAACCTTTTGTCTATAGGAAATTGCCACCAATAGTAAGGACATTGCAGGGATACAATATCTCCCCAACTTCATGTCAGTTCCAGGCAGGATTAGATTATTCACTTGCATTCAGTAGGGCTTAAAGTCTGCCAGGTGTCAGTGGGGAAATTGAGTCAGGAGAATCCTACCTCAGCCCATGCTGAGCAGCCGCTCTCCCACCCTCCCCTTGAGATCACCTATGCAGTTCATACCAGCATCTCATCAGCTTACTGGCATCATGGACTGGAGGCTCAGACCACCTTTCTTGCTCCCCATACCTGGAGTTAGACTCAGAAGAACAGTCACTTAACAGTCCCATAGTATCTAAAAATGGCAAGTTCCAATAACCAGGTTTCAAATATGATTATAGTTTCACTTTGGCTAAGGAGCATCTTTTGAGGCAAGTGGATATCTTCTTAGTTTAACTACTTATTCTTCACACTTAGGAGCTAAGGTATGTTTGGCATTTTAAAAGTCTGATTACTAGAAGATGGAAGTGGAATGGCACCTTTATAGTAAACTAGGTATAAACCTTTGGGGGAGGGATTAAAACCATCTCTCCCTACTCACTGCTATACATACAAAAAAATTCCTCAAAGTATCATGTTAAAGATGGAGGTAACCTTAAAGATCACTGAGTCCAGGGGTGTCAAACACACAGTCTGCTGGCCCCATCCAACAAAACTCCTCAGTGTGGCCAGAACCAGATTAAGATGTAGTTGGGAAATATTTAGCAAAATAAATAAAACTATCATATAACATAGATAATGTAAGTATGTGGTTTTCTAAGTCAACATGTGATTTACAGGGATCCTTATATATGGTGTAGTTGTTCCCATTTCTATTTGAATTTGACACCACTGACCTAGTTCTGCACTTTCATTTCACAGAGAAGGAAGCTGTAGCCTCACAGATAAAGGACCAAGGTTACAGAGGGAGTCTCAGTCAGCTCTTATTGATAATGACCCTGAGCTAGAGCACAGTCAGAAGGAGCTCAGATGTCATAGAGCAGGGGTGGGGAACCTGCGACCTCAAGGCCACATGTGGCCTTTTTCTAGGTCCTTGGGTGTGGCCTTTTGACTGAGTCCAAGTTTCACAGAACAAATTCCTGTAATAAAAAGATTTGTTTTGTAAAACTTGGAGTTAAAAGGCTGCATTTGAGGACCTAGAAGGACACATATGGCCTCAAGGCCCCAGGTTCCCCACTCTTGTCATAGACTCATGGATTATTAAGAGTTGGAAGCAATCTTAGAGACCACCTTGACAAATTCATTCATTTTATTTTTTTATCTTTTGTAAGTGGTAATGAATGTTAGTTACAATTTCACTGAAGAAGGTATCACAAGTGATACCTTAAAAAGAACATAAAAACAGCTTAGGAAATTGAAATACCTGTAGAAATCTTCAAGAGCTTCTGACTTTCAGACATTTACTTAGACAATGTTGACCTCTAGCTCTAGCCTAAGGAAGAATCTCACATTTCTTTCTCTAGTCTCATCTAATTTAATTTAGTTTTAACATTTAAAAATGTTTTTCCAACTTCATCATTTTACAAATGAGGGAACACAGACCCTAGACTTGGTGTTAAAGCAGGAATTAGAGCCCAGGTATTTTGACTGCTAATTAAATACACTTTTAGCCTTCTTAAGGAGCACTGGGCACCAGCCTTTTCAGAAAAGTTACTCCTGGTTTTATGATTCAGGACAAGCAGCTAAGGAGAGGAGGGACTGGCCCTTAATACTTGCATGTACACTCTGGTCCCCAAAGTCACCCACTCTTCTGGCTCCCTGGGAAGATTTGAGCAGCATAGAGGTGTTGAGGCAAAGGTTTTATGGCAAGAAAAGATCCCTCGAATGGAAGATAGAGGCGTTTCCAGGAAGCCCTGGCTTTTCAGCAGTGGCTGAGTTGTCTTCTCCTAGGGCATAAGCCTAGGCATCATGACACCCCACCCCTAGAGTAGTTAACTACACTTCAATTCCACTATTTTCCCCAAATCCAAGTTCCTCTTAGTTTCAAAAGCCTCAAAGGGCAAAACTTTGACAGAAAGGAAAGGTCCCTGCTACCAGAAGGGCAGAGCTGATTCCAGGGAGACATGGCCCTCCAGTAGAAGCCTGGGAGCTCTCCTCCATCCTTCATTTTGCCTGCCTCCTGAAGCGCCTCCTAGTAAGTCAAGTGTTTTATATCTGTGAATACATACATATACATATATATGTATATGTGACATGCATATATATACATATATACACATAAATGCATGTATATATGTGAATGTGTAGCTATAAATATATCTACAAATACATTTTATTTTTTCGATAGACATAAATCTCTTTTCTCTCCCTCAACCTACCCTCCTCCATTGAAAAGAAAAGGAAAATCTTTGTCATGCAAAGTGAAGCAAAACTAATTTCTTTACAAGCAATGTTCAATAAATGTTTCATTCTGCACTCTGAGTTCATCATCTCTCTGTCAGGAGCTAGGTAGCAAAATGCTTCATAATTGCTTCTCTGGAATCATGGATGGCCATCGCAACCAGTTGAGTTCTTGGGTTTTTTTGAAGCTGTTTGCCTTCACAATGTTGTTGTTGTTATACTAATTGTTCTCCTTCGATCTGTGTCATTTCATCCAAGTCTTCTCAGGTTTCTCTGAAACCATCCCTTGCATTGTTTCTTATAGCAAAATAATATTCCATCACATTCATGTTGTTTTTGAGTCTTTTCAGTAACATCTGACTCTTCGTGACTCCATTTAGAGTTTTCTTGGCAATGGTACTGGAGAAGTTTGTCATTTTCTTCTCCAGCTCATTTGACAGATGAGGAAACTGAGGCAATAAGGATTAAGTAACTTGCCCAGGGTCACATAGCTAGTAAGTGTCTCAGGTTGGATTTGAACTCAGGTCTTCCTGACTCCATTCACCGCACCACCTAACATTGATGGGCACTCTCATAATTTTTTTTTCTAATGCAAAAAGCTGTCATAAATATTTTTGTATGAGTCCTTTTCTTCTTTCTTTGACCTCTTTAGGGTTATAGTTTCTTTTTATTTATTTATTAATTTTTAATTATTTTCAGTGTTCTACAGTCACTACCATATAACTCAGATTTTTTTTCTCTCCCTCCCCCCTACCTTCCTCCTCCTTCTCTGAGATGGAATACAATTTTATATAGGTTCTACACATACATTCCCATTAAACACATTTTCACTATAGTCATGCTGCATAGAAGAATTAAAATGAATGGGAGAAATCATATAACAAGACAAGACGTAATACAAAAGAAAATGATCTGCTGCATTCTGCGATTGAATTCCATAGTTCTTTCTCTGGATGTGGAAGGCGCTTTGACTTAAAAGACCGTTGGGAATTTTTTTAAGTCCTTGCATTGCAATGAAGTTCCAAGTCTAACAGAAAAAACTCTTGCACACTGTGGTCGTTGCTGTGTACAAAGTTGTTCTGGTTCTGCTCCTTTCACTCAGCATCGAATCATATATGTCTTTCCAGGCCTCTCTGAAGTCTTCCTGTTCATCATTTCTTATAGCACCATAGTATTCCATTACATTCATGTACCATAATTTATTCAGCCATTCCCCAGTTGATGGACACCCGCTTGATTTCCAGTTTTTGGCCACCGCAAAGAGTGCTGCTATATATATTTTTGTACATGTGGGGCCCTTTCCCATTTTTATGATCTCTTGGGGATAGGGTTATAGTTTCTTAAACCACTTATGGGCAAGACCATTTTCCAGCCCTTAGTGGTCTCTCAACTCCCTTTTAGCTCTAAATCTGTGATCTTAAGAATAAAGAACAGTTATTGATGGCCAGGGAAGTGATTTCTGCCATGCTTTTGGAGCTGAAAGGTCTTAATGAGTCACAAAGTTATTCTTTTCCATTCAGTTAGATTCACATTTTAAAAAATTTATTTATTTATTTTTTGTTTTCAACATTCATTTCCACAAGATTTTGCGTTCCAAATTTTCTCCCCTCCCCAAGAAAGTATGCATTCTGATTACCCCTTCCCCCAATCTGCCCTCCCTTCTATCACACCCTTCCCTTCCCTTATCCCCTTTTTCTCTCTTTTCTTGTAGGGCAAGATAGATTTCTATACCCCATTACCTGTATTTCTTATTTCCCAGTTGCATGCAAAAACAATTCTCAACATTTGTTCCTAAAACTTTGAGTTCCAACTTTTCTCCCTTCCTCCCTCCCCACCCATCCCCACTGAGAAGGCAAGCTATTCAATATATGTTATACATGTGTGGTTATGCAAAAGACTTCCATAATAGTCATGTTGTGAAAGACTAACTATGTTTCCTTCCATCCTATCCTGCCCCCCATTTATTCTGTTCTCTTTTGATCTTGTCCCTCCCCTCAAGTGTTTACTTCTAATTACTCCCTCCTCCCTTTTGCCCTCCCTTCTATCATCCTCTCCACACCCCACATATCCCCTTCTCCCCTACTTTCCTGTGGTGTAAGATAGATTTTCTTTTTGTTTCTTTAATAATTATTTTATTTGTTTTCAGTGTTCTATAATCACTTCCATATATCTTAGATTTCCCCCCTCCATCTCTCTCCCTCCCCACTCCCTCCCTGACGTGGCAAACAATTTTATATAAGTTCTACACATACATTGCTATTAAATACATTTTCACCTTAGTCATGTTGCATAGAACAATTAAAATGAATGGGAGAAATCATAAAACAAAACAAAACAATACAGAAGAAAATGATCTGCTTCATTCTGCAATCGAATTCCATAATTCTTTCTCTGGATGTGGAAGGCATTTTGCCTTGAGTCCATTGGGAATTTTTTAAGTCCTTACATTGCAATGAAGTACTGAGTCTACCAGAAAAATTCCTTGCATACTGTGCTTGTTGCTGTGTACAAAGTTCTCCTGGTTCTGCTCCTTTCACTCAGCATCGAATCATATATGTCTTTCCAGGCCTCTCTGAAGTCTTCCTGTTCATCATTTCTTATAGCACCATAGTATTCCATTACATTCATATACCTTATGAATTCAACCATTCCCCATTTGATGGACATCCCCTTGATTTCCAGTTTTTGGCCACCTATAAATAAATTAACATTTACAAAAATTTATTTGTTTATTTTTAGTTTTCAACATTCATTTCCACAAGATTTTGAGTTTCAAATTTTCTCCCCATCTTTTCCCTCCCCCCTCCCCAAGAAACTATGTATTATGGTTACCTCTTCCCCCAATCTGCTGCTACAAAGAGAGCTGCTATATTTTTGTGCATATGGGACCCTTTCCTATTTTTATGATCTCTTTTGGATACAGTCCTAGAAACGATATTTCTGGGTTAAAGGGTATGCACACTTTTTTATCCCTTTGGGCATAGCTCCAAATTGCTCTCCAGAATGGTTGGATCAGCTCACAGCTCCACCAACAATGAATTAGTGTTGTAAGGTAGATTTTCATATCAAATTGAGTGTGCATGTTATTCTCTCCTTAAACCAAATGTGATGAAATTTTTGTGATTTTTCCCTCTCACCTCTCCTTTTCCCCCTCCATTGAAAAACCTTTTTCTTATCTCTTTTATGAGAGATAATTTGCCCCATTCCACTTCTCCCTTTCTCCTCCAAATATATTCCTCTCTCACCTCTTAATTTTATTTTTTTAGACATCGTCCCTTCCTATTCAACTCACCCTGTGCCCTCTGTCTATATGTGTGTGTGTGTGTGTGTGTGTGTGTGTGTGTATGTATGTATGTATGTAATCCCTTCAACTACCCAAATACTGAGAAAAGTTTTAAGAGTTACAAATATTATCTTTCCATGCAGGAATGTAAACAATTCAACTTTAGTAAGTGCCTTATGATTTCTCTTTCCTGCTTACCTTTTCATGCTTGTCTTGATTCTTGTGTTTGAAAGTCAAATTTTCTTTTCAGCTCTGGTCTTTTCATCAAGAATGCTTGAAAGTCTTCTATTTCATCAATGACCATTTTTTTCCCTTGAAGTATTATACTCAGTTTTTCTGGATAAGTGATTCTTGGTTTTAATCCTAGTTCCTTTGACTTCTGGAATATCATATTCTAAGCCCTTTGATCCCTTAATGTAGAAGCTGCCAGATCCTGTATTATCCTGATTGTATTTCCACAGTACTCAAATTGTTTCTTTCTGGCTGCTTGCAATATTTTCTCCTTGACCTGGGAACTCTGGAATTTGGCTGCAATATTCCTAGGAGTTTTTCTTTTCAGATCTCTTTCAGGAGGTGATAAGTGGATTCTTTCAATATTTATTTTACCCTCTGGTTCTAGAACATCAGGGCAGTTTTCCTTGATAATTTCATGAAGGATGATGTCTAGGTTCTTTTTTTGATTATGGCTTTCACGTAGTCCCATAATTTTTAAATTGTCTCTCCTGGATCTATTTTCCAGGTCAGTTGTTTTTCCAATGAGATATTTCCTTTTGTCTTCTATTTTTTCATTCCTTTGGTTTTGTTTTGTAATTTCTTGGTTTCTCATAATGTCATTAGTTTCCAACTGCTCCATCCTAATTTTTAAAGAACTATCTTCTTCAATGAGCTTTTGAACCTCCTTTTTCATTTGGCTAATTCTGCTTTTTAAAGCATTCTTCTCCTCATTGGCTTTTTGGACCTCTTTTGCCATTTGAGTTAGTCTCTTTTTAAAGGTGTTATTTTCTTCAACATTTTTTGGGGTCTCCTTTTGCAAGCTGTTGACTTCACTTTTGATGATTTTCTTTCATTGCTCTCATTTCTCTTCCCAATTTTTCCTCCACCTCTCTTACTTGATTTTCAAAATCCTTTTTGAGCTCTTCCAAGGTCTGAGACCACTGCATATTTATTTTGGAGGTTTTGGATGCAAAAGCCTTGACTTTTATATCTTCCTCTGATGGTATACATTGTTCTTCCTCATCTGAAAAGATGGAGGAAAATACCTGTTCTCCAAGAAAGTAACCTTCTATAGTCTTATTTTTTCCCCTTTTTTGGGCGTTGTCCCAGCCTGTTATTTGACTTTTGAGTCCTTTATCAAGTGGAGGGTATACTTTAGGATCTGTAAGTTCTCAGTTCCTCCAAGGTGGCACAATCAAGGGAGAAGAGTAAACTCCTGTGCTGTGGTCTGGAAGCAACCACAAGCTTTTCTGCCCAGGATCTGCGAGTAAGGATTCCCTCTCTAGAGCCTCCACCAGCTCTACTACACCAGCCCTCTTCCTCATCCCAAGACTGCCACTCAGGGCTAAGATTCAGATCGACTGCTTGATTCCCCCAGTGTCTTTAGGCCAAGGGCTCCAAAAATGGATGCTACTGCAGTGGCTGCCACCACCCTGGCTGCTGCCATCCTGGGGTTAAGTCTAGGGCTGGACCCTGCTCCCTTCTGACCCAGATGAAAGAGCTATCTCACTGACCTTTGAAGCTGTCTTTGGCATTTGTGGGTGGAGAAATCTGGGAACCACAGCTGTTGCCCATGATTCTGCATCCTGAAGCCTACTCTATTGCTGTCCCTGCCCCGCCGTGTCACCAAGGCTGGGCTGTGCTCCACTCTGAGTCCAGTGTGATAGACCTTTCCTGTCAGCCTTCCAGGCTGTGTTGGTTTGGAAATCTGCTTCACTCCTTCATTTTGTGGCTTCTGCTGCTCTAGAATTTGTTTAGAGTCATTTTTTTACAGGTGTTTTATGAGGTATGGGGCGGGGAGAGCTACAGCTTCTACTTGCCATCTTGGCTCTGCCCCCCTAGATTCACCTTTATTAAGCACCTACTTTTTCTAGACCAGGGCTTCTTAGCCTTTGTTTGTGTCACAGATGCCTTTGGCAGTATGGCAAAATCTTTGGACCCATTCTGAAGAAAAAGTGTTTTTTTAAAACTGAAGGACATGCTAATTTTAAAACTGAAGGACATGCTAAATTTCAGTTAGAGGTTGGTTAAAAATAAAGATAAGTTTCTTCCCCCATCTAAGTTCACCTATCCCTCACAATCTATCTCTAGATCCTTGGTGGGGCATCTTGGACTCCAAGTTAAGTTCTAGCCAATAGAGATATAAAGATAGATAAGACTCTAACTTTGCTCTCAAGGAGCTAGCAATTTAATGGAGGGAAGGACAAGTATATAAATAATTGTGATTCAAAGGAGAGTGTGACAAGTGTAAAAGAAAAGTCCAGGCAATGTAATATGAAAAATTTTGGTTAGGGAGAGATCATTTTTACCTTGGGGGATGGCTGTGGAGGTGATCAGTGAGAACTTCATGGAGATGTGGCATCTGAGTTGGGCATTGAAGGAAGGGAGGAGGAAATGGACATTAGCAGGCTGCAGAGCTATCACTGTTGTTATTTGTTCTTTGATTTCAAAGAGGATCAATGACATCTTGGGGTGATGTCATGACTTGTGCATGAATTGGATTTAAGTGAGGTAAAGTTGCACAGAGTTGTCAGTCTTACTATCTCTTCCAGAGTTATCAAAGTCCAGTGTCAAGACATAAGTCAAATGACTGGCAATGGCCTGTGATGCATTGAATGACCTTGATGTCTTTGATGTCTGACCAAGCTCTAAGCTCCCCTCAGTGCCTGCTTCAGTCCCTTCATCGCCATTGAAGCAAATTGTTCTCATTTGCCCATTCTGTTGGGGGAAGTCTTCACATGTATGGGGTAAATATTTCCCTCAGTCACTGATGGATTTGATGCTGTTACCCTTAACTATACTATATAACTATATATATATATATGTATAAAACTATATAGCTATACTATATAACAACTTATTCTATACCAGTATAGCCCATCTGCCAAGATGGCGTTACTGGGGTGTGCCTGCTGTGCATGCTATAGCTTCTTGGAGTCACAGGTGAGAGTAGAAAGCCAGAGAGACACCAAAGGTAGATGAACAGCTCTGTAAAGGGCTCATCAAGCCATCACACCAGAGGTGCTAGTAAGCCCTACTACCCTATTCATCTCTAGTTGAGCTAGTACCCAAATGAAGACTTGACTCTAAGTCTAGTGCTCCTTCCCCTTCACTAGATTGTCACTCTTGATGTCAACCATTCCCTGTGCCATATCAACAACTTTCTGAATCTAATCTCTGACTCAACATATTAATTCTCCCTGTTAACTTCTAGTTATCTGTAGAATTGACAAGGATGCCCCTCATTTATGTCTTTGTCTAAGTCATTGATAAATGCAACCTGGTGTAGATACTACTAACCTAGTGTAGGCACAACAGTAGGAAGATCTCTTTGGGTTGATACAGATTTATTGGTCAATATTATCTGGGTACAATTGTTCAACAGTATTTTACTGCTAGTACTATTGCCCCTTTTCTCTACCTTCTTTCTCCTCTCCTTCTTTCTCCTAAAAGCAACAGAGAGAGCAGTGGACTTGGAGCCAAAGGACTGAGGTTAAAAAATCTGTCCACTGAGTTGGACAAGTCACTTTATGTCTCTGGGTCTCAGTTTCCTCATCTGCAAAAAGGGAAGTTTGGAATAGACAATCACTGAGGTCCTTTCCAGTTCCAAATTCTGTGGCTAAGGAAAAGAATTGTCATTCAACTGCTACTTTCTAACTCTGAGCTTCACAACCAGAGTATTGACTTAACTATTCAAAATGGAGCTGTTGAGATGATACCAACAGAATACACACCATCCTTGTCCTCTCTTTAGAGAAGCTTGTGTTGATCGACTGAGTCACTACTGTGAAATCACAAGTGGCATTACATTTTAACCACTGTGTAAAGAAGACTCTTTCATAATCAATGATCAGGGCATTGGACCCTCAGCTTTGCTCAGTTTATTTTCATTTTGTTCAAAAGCCTGTTGAGATGAAGCTTTATATCCTGGGATTGCTTTTAGCTATTGTCTGGCAGGAGCAGCATGTCATCGCCTTTCAGAGGTAACTGAATAGAACCTGGACTGTGGTGAGAAGTTTGCCCCTCTCCCTTCCAGTTTGCCCTATACTGAATCAAACTAGTGCATAGGACTAAGGAATCTGATACTAAAATCCAGGCAGGTTCCTAACTATGCATATTAATTGCCCCCAAAGTTGTAACAAGAAATTCTTAAGCTTAGGACAAGGACCACAAACCATCTCCTAGGGCAAACTGACCTCAGTTGACAAGACGACTACTACTGTTCAGAAGGCCACTAAGAGGGTTGGACAACAGCCCAGGAACTACTTACTATTTAGCAGCTTCATATTTTATTATTACTGCTAATTAGGTGTTAAGTTTTACTGTTTCCATAATGCACAAAGACTATAAATTCTGTCAGTGCTCTCTAAATTTATCTCCCCCTAAATCAAAACCCCAGTCACCTACCTTGGCTCTGGTTACCATGAGTGAAGCAATAGGATTTAATCTAATCTGGTGCCTAGATTCAATGTTCTCATTGTGGTTTTAGTTCCAATTTAGAAGATGAGACAAATACTCTGAGAAAATATGGAGATTACAGAGATATAGTATTTAAAGGAAAAAGAAAATAATTGAAGCTCCCAAACTTCTCATGCTGTGACATGAATGTTTCCCCAGTATCATATTTAAATGGAGATAGTTTAAAAATGGACTGCTGAAGTAGGGGAAAAGGGAATATTGGAGGAGGCAGGTAATTATAATAATATTTCACATTTGCATAATCCTTTAAAGTTTCTAAAGCACTTTCTTTACAACAGCATTGTGAGGTGGGTAGTAGACATTTTATTAACCTCCTTTTAGAGTTAAAGAAATAGCCTCCAAGAGTTTAAATGATTTTTCCCAGATTCGCACAGCAAAAAGGTATTGAAACCTGGGTCTTCTGATCAGAAGCTCTGTGTTTTTCCCTCTGTGTAGTACAGATTTGGATTGTGTAATGAGGAAAGCATTGTGTTGGGTCTCAGGAGACCAAAGTTTCAGTCTTGGCTCTGCTACTAATTAGTTAGCTGTATGATCCCAGGTAAACCACTTAACTTGTTAGATCCTCTGTAAATGTAAATGAGGGTGTTCATTTTGACATGAGGTTTCTATTAGATAATCTCCAATGTCCTTTCCCAGTCCTAAAAGCATGATTTATACCATATGAGATCAATATTTACCTACATCTAATTCACTGCTGTTTTAAGAACTAGAGTCATGAGGGTTTTCACAAGTGCCATGATGAGATGTATTGACAATTCTGAGACCCATGTTTTTGCTTCTTCTAATTATTTGTGGCATTAGTACATTCATTTTGTGTATAAGAATATGCCACATTTTCAAAAAACTTTTTAATTTGAAATTTTATTACTAGCATTAGTAATGCAAGTAAAAGTAAGTTCTTGTCCCAATTTGTTGGGTCTTTGGGTTTATTGGACACTATACCAATGTATGCCAACTTTAAGTTTGATACCTAATATGTTCTTTTGATCAGTCTCTCTATTTCTCAATCACTAAGTCATTTGGATATTTATTGTTTTTATTATATTTTCATATCTATATTATATTTTCACATCTGTTACTGCTAGGCTTCCTTCCTTCCTGCTTTCCCTCCATGATTTCCCTTGAGATTCTTGATCTTTGTTCCTCCAAATGAATTTCATTATTATTTTTTCTCATGCTATAAAGTAATCCTATAATAGTTTAATTGGTATGGCACTGAATAAATTGTTGTATTGTCAATTTTATCATATTCACTCAATCCACCCATTAACAATCGATATTTTTCCAACTTATTTTTAGTTATTTTTAATTTCCATAAGGAATGTTTGGTATTTGTATTCATATAAATTTTGAGTGTGACTTCACAATAGGTCATTATTGTTAGCATTTTGTTTCTTATTCTCCAATCTTAATTCCTAATTTAGGACTTTGTATTAAATCAGGTTCTGCACATTTCTAAAGGGAATGTTACAGCCTTGTATGGTCCTGGTCTGCATTATCTAGGATAGTGGCACTGTATTTTCTGGGTTTTGAGTGCTGTTTTCTGTGATGGGTGAAATCTGATTCAAATAACTGAGACAAAGGTTTGAACTTCTGAGCACATCGATTTATTAAGCAATACATGCCAATTGCATAAGAAATTAGGACCAGGGCACCTCAAGCTGGCACTGTAGCGGGAATACACTAGGAGACAGATTTTTTTAATGCATTAAAAGAAAACAATTAACAGGATATAAACTAAGATATAAGATTAGGTAATTTGATTTCTAATTGGAAAAAGATTAGGGGCTTTCCAAGTTGAGAGAGCAAATAGATGCAATACTCTGATTTCAGGACAAAATGTTCCACTCCCTCCTGCCCCATGTCTGAATTCAATTAAAGGAACATGGAAACAATAACTGATTGACCAGTATGGGGCCAGTTTTCAGATAAGACATGTTAATTGCTTGAGGTTTATAATTGTGAGGAAACTCCTTGTTTCAATCTTTAGACCTGACTGGGTTTCTGATCAGCATAACCTAGGTCCCTATTTAAGGGTCTCTAAGCAACAGGTGGAGGTAATCCAGTTTCCCAGCCAATCAGGGATGCGTTCAAACAATACAGTAAACTTCTCACAATTCCTATAATTTAACAAAATTTTCTCACAAGATGGAAATTGGTCTAGACCTATAATTGAATAGGAAGGGAACTGAGCTAGATCCAGAATTGAGTCACAAGATGGAGTCAGTGTCGTTCACTCAATTCCCACAATTTCCACAGTTCTTCAAGGAACTCAGGGTTGACTCAGGTTAGTGAGTTGCACATTTTCAGTTGACCCTAAACCAGGGGTGAGGAATTGTAGCATCAATGTGATATTCACAGCACCTATAGCAGCAATGAATATGCCAGCACAGTTCTGAATAGCAAAATATTTCAGACTCTCCACATGGAAGGCAGAACCAAAATATTTATTTAAACATCAGAAGGCTGAATCCCAACACCAGAAAGCCAAATCCATCATAGCAACAAAGAAATCTATACACAATAACAATGAGGGGGGAATACCATTCCCAAGCCTTCCCTCTGTTAGGCTTCCCACAAACCAGCTCCCTTAAACAAAGCTATCCCTCTCACTTTAGTTGCTGCCTTCTCTCTGTTTCCTAACTCTGATTGCTCTGATTCACTTCGTGCTCCACCCCTTTCTGTTCCACCTGTTCAGCAAACCCCTCTCACTACAGGCTCCATGTGACTCAGACTTCCATGTGACTCAGGAAGGTCACATGGGTCTATTAATGTATGGGAAAGATCTTCCCATTTAAATTACCATTACAGGAACTGAGGTCTTAAAGGATTTGTTCTGTAAAATTTGGATTCAGCCAAAAAACTGCACTTGAGTACCTAGAAGGTCCATGTGGTCTTAAGGCCACAGGTTCCCCCCCTTACCCTAAACAGTCTGATTTAGGACATGATATCAGTGTTGCCCACCTTGCGTGAGCCTTGAAAGTCTTGATTCTGTGCAACCCAACAGACTTGTATTTAGGTGGAGATCCAATAGATAGATGATGGCCACAACTAGTTGTTGGTTCCCTAAAAGACTCTGCTGTTTCATTCCTTTCTGCAACCTTTGCCTTAGTCACCCACCTTTCATCTGAAATTTTGATCCCTCTCTGGGGTCAGTACCCCTTTTCTAAGTGTTCTGTTGGATAAAGTAGCTTCTCTAGTATGCTTAGACCACTGAAGCAGGGTTAGCTCTTTTAGGTAACAGTAGCCCTAAGCCTGGGATTTACAGAGCTTTCCAGCTCTATTGGCTAGGCTCTGAGGCAACAAAATATTTTCAGTAAAAAGTAGACCCTTTTAATCCTGATACCTTCAAAGCTATTTAGGTCTTGTTCTCCATGGACACTGAGAGTTTCTTCCCCCTCTCTATTCATAGAGGGTGATAAAAGACAACATAGGGAAGCCTTTAAGAGGTTTCTCCTTTCTCAATTTATAGTGTCAGATTCAAATAGAAATGGAGTAAGATACATATTCCCTTAGAAAATTAACACAAATTAACCTGATCTGTGTCATATTGTATTTTTATTTATTTTGTAAAACATTTCACAATTACATTTTAGTCCGATTACCTCCTCACTTAGCCTCTTAGAGCCAGCTAGTCATGAGTTTGACATCTCTGAGCAAGATAGCCTTTTTCCAGCCAGCTTTCACCCACCACAGAACTTTCCTCCAATTAGATCAACTCTCTGAATCAGCAGCAGAGCTTCTAGTTAGCTTCTACAAGTTTTGTGTGGTATCTGCTTTTCTCAGCTTTTCCGTGTCTTCTCAACATGGCTTCTGATCTTTTTATTTGTTTATTTAAATTATGACAAATAGACTTTTTGGATTTTTGTTTCTTTCTTTTGTTTTTAGTTATCAACTACATTTTCCTTTTCATCTATCCCCCCCTTCCAGAAAGTTGTCCTTTATATTAAAGAATTTTTTTAAGAGAAGAAGAGAAAAAAATTAAGCAAAACCAATGAAGCCAAACACAAAAGATCAGCTAGGTCTCTTTTTTTATCTCTTCTTTCAAGGTCAAGCTTGGTCTTATAATTTTCAAATATTCAATTTTGATTATTTTGTGGTAGTTATTCTATCCATTTAAATTGTTGTAGTCATTGTGTATATTCCTTTCCTTGCTTTTTTTACTTCATGTAATGAATACAAACAATGAAAAGACTTATATGAACAAATGCATGTCAAAGAAGTGTCCTGATCTCCTTTCTTGTTCTGGGTCCTAATGCCTCAAATCAGGAATTCTTCATATGTAGTGACCTATTTCTGATGTACGTTGAGAAACTCCAAATTTATATTTCTCTCATATGGGAAACACAATCCATATACTATAATCCCAGAGTCCCAAACTTTTGATTCAAAGTTTCCTGGCAATAAACTTTAAAGTCCTGAAACTAATCATATTAAAATTAATTGTTGGGAAACAATATACTACCATCTCTAACATTAGTCAATATTTTAGTTTCTGTACTGCTTCCGCTCAGGTCATCTCAGTACTCTGATCTGAGAGGCTGTTTTCTCTCTTGGGTCCTCAGAACTGTTTTCCTCCTCAGGTTGCTTTTCTCTGTTTCACACAAAATGTCCTTTTGCTGCTGCTTTAAATAAATAAAATGGCCACTTATGAAAGGGTCGGTAGGAAAATGTCTCATCAAAATATACTTTGAGATCTTGTCTTTGGCAATGAACAACGGTGAATTGTTGTGTAGCATTGCTCAGCTGAATTTCAGTTACCTTTCCTTCAAAAGGAAACCCTGCTTGTAAATGAGACTACAAATTCTTCCTCCTTAAAGTGAAAAATCAACTTTTTACTGAATTCTGCTGAATGCATCTTTTACAAAAAGCAAAGATAAATAAAAAATTTTAACATCTCTTATTTTATTAAGAACAAGAAGATTCAATTAGTTACTTCTTAGAGAAAGATTATAAAACCCGCTGGAAAGAGCTAACAGCCTGGCTTCTTCCTAAGGCTTTTTTTTTTGGTTATCTTTCCTGCTGTGATCATTTTCCTAATAACCTTTAGGAACTGGTGTAGTCTCTTAGTGGCTGATTTGTTGCATTTTGACAAATGTTTTTTTTCTGTGAGATGCCCTGGAACAAGAACAGAAGAAAGTTTTAAAGACATCTATATACCATATGCCAAGAAGAAGACAGCCAAAGAGCTCATATGTTCAAATAGTCATTTGCTTTTAAAACTCCAAATGCTGCAATGAGTGGAGATAAAATGCTAACGAGAACCTTGTAAACAAAGTCATTAATTGTACTGGGAAATGGTTGCCCAAGTGCTGGCTGGCAGCTGCGGCAGCTCACACAGTTAAATAGAAAGAAGGAAGGGGGAGGGGAGGAGAGACTGAGATGGGAGAGAGGGAAGGAGAGAAAGGGATGGAGAGAAAAATAAAGGGAAAGAAAGGGAAGAAATGCATAGAGTTCATAAGATTCAGAGCTGGAAGGGATCTTAGAGATCATCTTTTTGCTTTGCAGATGAGGAAACTGAGGCCCTGAGAGGGTAAATGTCCTGTCCAAGGTCACATAGGCAGTGTTAATGATGAATTTGGAACAAGGTGATCTTTCCTCTAAATCAGACCCCATTGTCTTTTCTGGCAGCACAGATTCTAGGCATGTTAAATTTTTATGTGACTACTGAAAATAAGACCATGTAAAGACCAGCTTATCCTCTTCACTTAGTTCCTACAGTACCAAGCTCTTCTTTTTTAAATTTATTTTTTAAATTATGAATTTAAATAGCATTAACCCATAAATCTTTATTTCATACCACTTAATTTTTTTAAAAAGTATATATTATGAAATCCTATGCATTACTTTCAAAACTGTCTTGCTCTACACTTTCTTCTTCTCTTCTGTGCGTTTTTAAAAAATATTGCATAAATCATCTTTTTATTGGCATTGCTATTACTAATTCCTCTGTCTCCCATTTCCCATCCCAGTTAAAAACTGAGAAAGAAAGAAAAAGAATCTTGTCACAAATAAGTATAGCCAAGAAAAACAAATCCACACAGACATATTTAGAAATGTGTATGTCTTTCTCCATGTTGCGTCCATGACCTCTTTCTGTCAGCTGGGTAATTTGCTTCATTACAGATGCTTCAGAGACCGACCGGTCATTGGTTCCATCAGAGTTCTTAATTCTTTCCAAGTTGTTTTTCTTTACAATGTCATTGCCCTTATATTAGTTTCCTCATTGTGCTCATCACTCTATGTCAGTTCATACTATCCAGGATTCTTTGAACTCATGTTTTCACTTGTCACAGACCAAAATATTCCATTATATTCATAGATCACAATTTGTTTAATGATTTCCCAATTATTTAAAATGAAACTTAAGGTATCCTCTTAGATTGAGTCTAATTATTTTCTTCCTTCTCCTCTTTTAATTTCCCTTTCAGGATCAGGAAATTTGTTTTGCTTACCTCTAATCATTCCTCAGCATTATCCTTTCTCTTAACCCTCATCCTATACCCTCATTTGTCTTCTTGTTGAGTTTGATTTATTAATAAACCACACTGTTTACACATGTGTATTCACCCTCTGTTCATTTCAGATAATAGTGAGGTTCATCTGATGTCATTTCCTCCCACCCCTTCTTCTCTTTGTATGTTCTTTCTTTCATTCACCCTAATTATGAGAAATAGCAAATCTCATCCCATTCTTCTTAATCCTTTCTATAATAGTGTATTACTTTTACCTTCCTTTCTCTTTCTCCTCTTAAAAATTCTCTTATCAGAACTAATCTACCCCAGGACTCCTTTTTCTTTTCTTTTTTCTTATTGCACTCTCTCAGTATGCTTTGGATATCTTGCAATATCCCTCCATCATGCTAGCCCCTTTCTCTCATTGGTGAAATCCTTTCCAAGCCACCATTTTCATGATGTGTCCAGCCTAACTGCTGTGGGCTGCCTGGGTCCTCTTACCTGATCTTCGGTGGCCAGCCAGATAAACAAATGAGAGAAGAGACCTCCAGAGTCAAACAGAGGTGTAGGCTTTATTCCAGATACAAGCTACATGTCAGCATGCAGGGCTAGTGCTCCCCGTGGGAGCCCCCTTCTCTCTCCCGAGGAGCAAGGAAGAACAACAATCCCCTCTCAGGCTTTCCTGTCCCCATTTAAGCTCTCCCCCTGCTAGTTCCCTCGTGGACTGAATGCTCTCAGCCCCTTAGCCAATTAACAAAAGGTGTACTCAGACCACGGACCAATCTCAAGGGTGGGATGCTCTCCCCAGCAAGTTTCCACTGAGAAGAGGTAGAAAACGAGATAACTCGTGTCTCACTCCTCAATTCCCAGCTGTTCTCTGGGGGGGCCTCGTACCTGACCCAAGACAGTTCACGTGAGAACTGAGCTTACCTTAACAATGATGGTCCCAGACAGGTCATATTCTATTTCTCTCTAAGCTGTGCTTCTGACTCTAACTAGGAGCTTTGCCATCATGACTCAACTACTTTCTCACTCTGGAACTTCCTTTAGTTCTTGGGACCTTTTCTTCCGCAATATCCTTCTACCATGCTGACCCTGTTATGCCACTGATGAGCTCCTTTTAGAGCTTTCATTTTGAGGACAGACTCAGTCTGGCCTTGTTTTATTCCAGTCCTGTCTATGCTTCTGAAAAGCATAAGCATAAATATTATCAAAACTTCAAAGTCATTTACTACCTGTGTGGCCTTGGGAAAGTCAATTTCACCTCTATGAATATTGCCTTCCTAATTTGTAAAATAATGTAATTGGACTAAATTAATTCTAATATTCCCTCCAGATTTGACTCCTAAAGTCCTAATTCAGAGGGACTCAGAGGGTCCTTCTCCACTGGAGATCTATTGATTTTGCAAAGAAAGTATTAAGGAAGTCCTTTTGATTCGATTTTGCTTAGAAGACCAGAAAGAGAGAACAGTGTGAAGTTTCCTTTTTCATTGAGCCAGTCAGTTAATAAACATTTTTGAAGTGCCAACTATGTGCCAGGCACCATGCTAAGCACTGGTTTTCAGAGAGATGCTTCTTTGCTCAGATTCTTTCTCTCCTTTCTTTTTTTCCCTCTTACCCTTTGTCCCCTTTCCCCCCCTCTGAACATTAATGAACCATTAATAAATGTTAGACACTTTGTGCATAGCACTGTGTTGTTCAGTCATGTCTGACTCCTTGTGTTTCTGTGGATCATATCATCTATGGGGTTTTCTTGGCAAAGATATTGGAGTGACTTGCTATTTCCTTTTCCAATAGATTAAGGCAAACAGAGGTCAAGTGACTTGCCCAAAGTGACACAGTTAGTAAATGTCTGAGGTTAGATTTGAACTTAGGTCTTCTTGCCTTCAGGCTTAGTGCTTTCTCCACTGAGCCATCTAGCAACCTGTTAAGTGCTTAAGAAGATGCAAAGGTAGGTAGGTAGGTGCCAGAACTGTGGAAGCCCTTAAAGAAAAGGCAGGATACTACGAGATAGAAAGTGTATAGGGAAGGATATTCTAGGTATCTGTAATAACCCTAGCAAAAGGGGAAAAATCAAGGAATGTGCTTGGAGAACCCTAAGCAGTCCTGATTAGAGGGTATATAGTGTACTGATGAAAGAGAATGGTGTGAGATAAAAGTGGAAAGAGATAAAATCATAGACTCATAGAATTTTAGACCTAGGTGAGATGGAGGTCAACTAGTCTAACCTCTTCATTTTATGGCTGAGGATACTAAGGCCCAGAGAAGCAAATGATTTCTTCAGACTTCATAGTTAGTGGTAAAGTTAGACTAGAAGATATGTCTTCTAAATGCCAGGTAGGTCTTCATTCCCAAGATGGTGCCAAATTATGAATGATGTCAGGCTAATTCAAATTAACTGGTATCAACAAACATTTGTCAGTTAGGGGATACAAAGAAAAAAACCCTAGAGTTCTTGCCCTCAAGGGGCTTACATTCTCCTGGATTATATGACACATAGACATAAAATTAAATAGAGGATAATTTAGTAAAAGAAAAAGCACTGACAAGGGAGTGCAACAAAGCAAGAGGGAGTTAGGGAAGGCCTCACAGAGAAAGAACATCTGATCTAGGCTTTGAAGGAAGATAAAAATTTTGAAAGCCTGAGTTGAGGAGAAAATGTAGTCCTGACTCCCTCTACTTTTTATGTCTTCTTACACCCTGTACTCTTCATTCCAGTGAGATTGGCTTCCTTGCAGTTCCTTGAACAAATCGATAGAAGTAAGGTGATCTCTTGGCTTTGGGCCTTTTTATTGACTGCTTCCCATGGCTAGAATGGTCTTCTTCCTCCCCTCCCTCTCCTGGCTTCCCTCGATTCCCTCAATACCTTTTACACCTTTTCAACCCTTTACCAACTTCTCTTAATTCTAACGTCTTTCTTCTCTTGTGTATTTCCTATGTTATCCTGTATGTCTTTTTTTTGTTCACAGTTTTTTCATATTGTCTCTTGTTTGTACATTAATTGTTTGCATATTATCTGCCCCATTAGAGTGTGGGTTTCTTGAAGGCAAGGGGTGTCTTTTGCCTTTCTTTGTAGCCATTGGAACAGGACTTTGAATGCCAAAAGTGTAGAGAGGAGAAATTGGAAGCAAGGACACCAATTAGGAGATTATTACAGTAGTCTAAGTGAATGAATATGAGGGCCTGAACAAAGATGGAGTCCATTTAAGTGTAGAAAGTTATTGTGGTTATAGAATTGGATATAGGGATCACAAAATAGGAAAGAATCTGAGGATGATGGTACCATCAATAGAAATAGGAAAGTTTTAAGGAATGTATTTAGGGGAGAAGAAGACTTCAATTTTGAACATGTTGAATTTGAAGTTAACAATGGTTCGTTCAAAGATGGAAATGTCCAATGGAAAACTGGCAATGAAGAATCCAAGTTCTGAAGACTTTGGGGTTGAATATATAGGTTAATCAATTTTAATTTTGGTAGACATTAGAGATGACTGAATGATGTGATTTTAGTGGTGCACAGTAAGATTATCTGGAAGTAAGGTATAGGATGGATTAGAGAGAGGCTAAAGAGGAAATGGAAAAAATCTATTAGGAAACTACTATGATAATCCAGGTGAAAAGTAAGGAGGGTCTGAACTAGGGTGATGAGAAGGAGAAGATAAGTGTCCAGTAGCTTATGGATATATCTATAGGATTTGGTAATTGTTTGGGTTTGGGGGAGAAAAGAGAAGAAGAAATCAAAGATAACATAAATTTTGAGTTTAGTTGACTGGGAGACCTGAAGAAGAATGGAAAAAAACAGTAGTTATCTTGTGAAAGATGATGAGTTCAACTTTGGATGATTTGGATTTAAGGTGTCACAGGGACAATGAAATTCCCTTTCAATATTTTTCTTAATCCTGTTTTTCTTTCCAGTGGCCAGGTTTTAGCTGCTCTCCCTCGAACAACTAAACAAGTTAGAACTCTCCAGAACATGACAATGACATTTGAGGTAATTCCACTCACAATAGCCATTACATCAATTGTCTTTGACAAGTTTCATGTTTAGTGTTTTCCCTATATAATATGTGGTGTATCTACACTTAGTTTTTCCCTTACCTGTCTCCTGCTTGAGACAGATTCTGTCTGTGTGACCCTGGGTAAGTCTATGAACCTCTCAGTGCTCTAGGAAATTCTCCAAGACTATAAGTTTCAGAGAAAGTGCCAACGTGAATTGATAGGTCTTCCCTGGGTCATTGTTATTGCCATGAAATCATAGGTGCAATCTCTCTCCCTGTTTACATCCCCTTGATTTATTTGTTCAGAAAGAAAAGGAACATTTTATTGTATATTGGCATACACATCAATTTTGCACTGAGTTGGAATTCAGGCCTTCAGAGAAATGCCATCAGACCCTCACAGTCCAAATCACTCACATTAGTTCCAGGGAGCATCTTGAGATTTTAGTTCTTTACTGCTTCAAGGGACAGATGAGTAAATTGCTTCATTTTCCAAGGGGTATACTGCTCAGGAACCCCATATCTATCTCAAAAGGGCTTGGTTCCAGGACCACATAGCTTAGCAGAAAATGTCCTTTTTCCTCTAACAAGAAGTTGGGGTGTGGGAAAATAGGGTGCATGTTCTCCAAAATCTGTCCTCTCAGATATGAGAGAACATTAAATTTTCATGTTTTTTTTCCAGACCAGCCTTTAATGACTATATGTGGGCAAAATTGTACCTATGCATAGATTAGTACCCCACTCCGGAAGCAAGGTCCTCTCTGCTAAACCCTGGTATGTCTTCAAAAAGCAAAATAGTTAAAAAGAAAAAAGATACTACACGTAAGTCAGTGATGAAAAGAAAGTTCCTATATACATCAAAATATTTATAGCAGCATTTTTTTGTAGTAGTAAATTAGGGAGGAGATTTGACTAAGCTTTCTCTGGCACAGGAACTCACTAGTAAGGAAATTCCCTCTACTTCCTCTGCAATTTAGAGAACTCTCTTACAGTCATCTAAACACAATGCTTCTTAAACTGACCTACAGTTTAGGAAACACTGAAGGGGTCGTGAGTGGAAAAAGTTTAAGAAGCCCTGAATTCTAAGACACTGAAAAGTTGAGTGACTTGTCCACAGACTGTATTCATAGCAGGAATGTGAGCCGTCTTTCTGGCTCCAAGGTTAGCTCTCTCTTCACTACTCCAGATTGCTTCTTACAGTATCAAAGAACTGGAAACAAAGTAAATATTCAGTGATCTGAAAATGGCTAAAGAAATTGTGACAGGTGAATTATGGCTCTATAAGAGAAAGTGATATGATGAATACAAAGTTGCATGAGAAGATTTATATGCACTGATGCAAAGTGAAGTAAATAGAACCAGGAAAATTATGTACAGAATAACCCAATAGTATTAATGGAAATAACAAAAAATAAAATGAAGCTAAATCCTGTGAAATTATAATGACCACCTTGCACTTCCCTTCCTTTGTAGAGGAGTGGAGATGGAGATACTATGGAAATAGAACAACACATAAGATTTGGTCAATGTGGCGGTTGGTTTTGACGAACTGATTTTCTTTTTTATTATATTTTACAAGGGGTTTCCCTAGGAGGGGAAAGAGAAAGGATATATTGGGAAAGATAGGTAATATAAATTTAAAAGTAGCTGAGAGCAGTTTGTCCACTCCTCCATAAGCCAGAACAGAGGGGTGGTTCCTCAGAGAAAGTCTATCATCCCAAACATTAACAAGCATTATGGTCTGACTGACTTTGGAGTCAGAAAAATCCTAGACTAAGTCTTGCCTGTCTCACTTACTAGCTGTGTGATGTGAGTGTGAGAATAAGTGGCAATGACTTATTCTATGGCCCACAGTTTCTTTAAATGCAAAGTAAGGGGATTGAATCGAGGGAAGGGATTTTGAAACCCCTTGTATTTTAAAATCAAGGAATCCTTCATCTTAAGAGCAGGCCCAATCACTGAGATTTAATCAGAAACTTTTTTGTCCTCCTTACATGGAGTTAATAGACACATCTCACAGAGAAAGGCATGGACAACCAGATATTTTAAACAAAGGCTCACCTCCTGGTAAGCTCATCAAAATGACTAGAGTGAAACAACTCTGCCCTCTCATATTTATAGGAACTCTGCCTGTATTAAAGTTTTACCTTTCCTCTTCATTTGACATCATTCTCTTGGTTCTTACACCATGAGAATATATTTGGATATTGACCAATCTTGCAGAGCCATAACTAGGGTAGGAGGATCAAGGATTTATCCCAAGATATTAAAATTAAAGGATGTCAGTTTTGAAAAATAAGTGACAAAAGAGCTCACAGAGCTTTATACCAACTTTATACTGTTAATTCTGAAAAATAAAATAAAATAGAATATCAATACAGAGGTTATAAGTAAAAAGTCTTCTTTATTCCATTAGAGGAGGGAAACTAGACACACATTCTGGGGTCTTGTATAAGTCCAAGGAGACCCAACGCAGCGAGGCTTAAGCCTTGATACGTATCAAGGTGGCAAGACAAAGAATCAAGCAGTGAGGTGTAATGGCAGTAGTGAGATTTAAAGGCAATGCTGTAGCAAGTTTGCCTAGTGACAAAAAGTCTGTTCATAGCAGGGCTTCATCCTGCAGATGCTTGCCCAAGCTCAGGGGTCACCAGGGGCTGGTTTGAGTCAATTCTGTGATTTAGCTGCTACAGAATTCATCCAGAGGGTGAGCACAAAGGATTGCTGTTATTCCAAGCTCAGAGCACAAGTTTGCTTGCTGGGCCTTAACTCTGGAAAACAAGGCATCTCCTAATAAGAAGAAAAGAGATAAGTGAAAATAGAGGTGTGGTCTTGGTGTGCAGGTCCTGACAAGAGCAATGATGACACATTCATTTTTTTAACAGCTTAGTAATAGCAGAATAATTAGTTAAAATGGTCAAATACCAATATGCTTTCTTTCCTTTCCCTGCCATGGCCACAACCTAGTGAGTTTTTCCCCACTGAGATTGCTGTGCTTCCCTTCTCCACCACCCAGTCTCACTTCCTGAGGTTTCCTCAGGCTGCCTGCCCTGGATTTGGTTTGTACTGCTTGTCCTAAGTTACTGCTTTAATATCTTGTGACTCTTGTCAATTTATCTACTGGAGAGTGACAAAGTATGTATCTCTCTTTTGTTGTTGAAAAATGGCAGGTTGTTCTCTGGAAGCCAGAAGATATGGAGTTCATTAAAAAGTCAGAAGAAGTCCATTTCTATGTCAATGATTCTTATGTGGACAGAGTGAAAACCTTTTTAAGACAGAGCAATATCATATTCAGGTAGGGTCACCATTCTCTATTGGAAAAGCAGAAGCACCATAGCAAACTCCTGTTGAACTCGCTGAATCTACTGTGAAACCTTGGGTGGGAAAGTCACTTAGCTTTTCTAGTCCCCAGATCTTCATCTGAAAAAGGAGGATATTCACATCAGCTGATCTCTAAGGCCTCTCCTGGTTAGACATTTTAAGATTCTAAGTTCAAGCTGAGGAGACAGTCTTTTCTTTTTTTCACCTCAGCGTGTACGTTTCCAAAAAGAAATCAAAGGCTGAAGGGATTTGGGTTTTACTCTGTCATCATATCTTAAGATCAACCAATTCTCCTGAAAGTGTTGCCCTAGAATCATGTGAGACCTTTCTTTGTGTACTCTTAACCCCATCTGGCATCCCTCTCTGCGCTCCTCCAGCCTTTGCCCTGGACGCCCAATGTCCTCATCCCATCCTCAGGCTGGCCAGTTCAATGCTCCAAGCAGGAATGCTCTACTCCATTAAACCTCACCTGATTGTGGCCTATTTTCTTGGAATCCTGCTATATGCTGTTTGACAATGGTGGGAAAGGCTTACCATGTAAACCCAGTTACAATGTATATACTTCATAAAAAAGTCCCTTACTTACAGAGTGTCTTTATTGGAAGGAAAAATTTTGGTGGGAGAGTGACTATCAGATTTTAAGTGGCTGTCAAATCCTACCACAGAGAAGAGGGATTTTGAAAATTTTCTGTGTATAAGAGGTCCCTTTGGCAGTCTGCTGAAACCTATGGATAACTTTCTTTGAATAAAATGCATAAAATACATAGGATCACAAAGGAAACCAATTATATTGAAATATTGGTGTCAAAATTTAAAAACAAATCAGCAACCAAGTTCATGGACCCCAGGTAAAGAAACCTAGGGATGATCTAGGGAAATGCTTTCTGTTTATGTCCAGGTAAATGGCTAAAAGGCTATGTGAATTCCTGCTTATAATATTATTCATTTAATAATCATTTATTAGATGCCTGCTTTGGACAACAGCACTATGTTAGTTACTGAGGGGCAATGAAACTTATGCCCCAATGAACCTTAATTCCTCTTCTTGTTGGCTTTATTTTGAGAAACTTTTCTGTTACCATTGGACTTTCTTGAACTCAAGTTGTCCTATCTGGAAAATAGGGCTAATAATTGCTATTTTGTCTACTTAACAGGGTTGCTATGAGCCTAAGAGTTAATATTTATTAAAGTACTACTCTTAGGCTGTAAAGCATATGACAAATGTGTGGAACTACTGGTCATAGGAATAGTAGTGATAGTAGACATCACCATAGCAGTAATCATACTAGTTAGTGGTGGTGGTGATAGTTAATGTACCACTAATAATAGTCATACTAGTGGTAGTAGTCATGGCTAACATTGATAGAGTGCTTAAAGGTTTGTAAAGTATTTAGCAAATATTATCTCATTTCATTTTCTTGACAACTTTGGAAAGGGAAGGCTATTATTAACCACGTTTTATAGATAAGGAAATTGAAGCAGCAGAGTTTAAGTGACTTGTCCAGGGTCACATAGCTAGGAAATGTCTATGGTCACATATGAACTCAGGAATCAAGTGATTGTAATCAAAGTAAAAGTAGTCATACCAGTAGTGGCTGGGTGGTAGTGGTAATGGTGGTAATAGTAGTGGCTGGGTGGTAGTGGTAATGAGGGTAGTAGTCTTAGCCATCATGATGGTCTTTTCTAGGAAAAGCACACCTGTTTTGCCTTCCCTCGGCACAGCAAATTGCCTTTGGAAACCAACTAATAATTTGTTTTTTGTAACTTAGGGTACTGGTAGAAGATGTTGAAGACCTTGTTGGAAAGCACACCATCAATGACACATTTGACTCTGAGAAAACCACCAATGGTACATTCAGTCCCCGGGCCTCTTCATCATACTACCATCATTATCATTCACTACATGAAGTAAGTCCCTTCTTTTCCTTTAAAAGATAAGACGATCATTATATCAAGCACAGCAATTCCCCCAGAAGGATAATTTCACATGACCAACGGGGAAAATTATACCTATGTTTATTAAACTGAAGCAACTCAGATTTCTGGCAAGTTTCGTTGAAAAAGACTACAGTTACTTCTACTTTGCAAACAGCCTTGCTAGTGTCTTCTCCTGTCACTGAAATTAAGCTGCCTAGAAGGGCAGCAGCAGGTCTATTTATAGCAGCAATGAGGGTAACACAGCTGTTGCTTGGCCTTTGCTCTCGAAGAGGACTGTGGCATCAGGAAGGTTGATACCATGACTTACAAGTGAATTAGATATAAGTGAGAGAGGGCCACACAAAGTTGCTTCCTCACTTTCTCCTCCAGAGCCATCTTTGTCCAGTGGCAAGATATAGATCAAATATATGAGAATTTCAAAAGACTCATGATAGAAAATGCTATTCACATCCAGAGATAGAACTATGGAGTCTGAATGCAGATCAAAGCAGACTATTTTCTTTTTCTTTTGTTTCTTCTTTCTCATGGTTTTTCCTTTTGATTCTAATTCTTCTTTACAACACAACTAATGTGGACATATGTTTAATATAACTGTACATGATGGCCTATATTAGATTGTACATCCTCTTGGGGAGGATGTAGGGGAGGGAGAGGGAGGAAATTTAAAACTCAAAATCTTATAGAAGTGAATGTTGAAAACTAAAAATAAATAAATAAATAATTTTAAAAAGATTTGGATCAGGATGATTGAAGATGGTACTGGATGTAGTGGGATACCTGCATGGAGGGGGAACCCAAGACCTGGATGTTTGGAATAAAATGTATACAGGGAATGCCAGTGGAAGGAATATCATCCCTTATTCACACTGGTTTAGAGTTAGTGCCCTGAATCAATACTCTAATTCTTACTGAGAGTGATTTTTGGCATGTATTTTCTATATAAATATATATGTATCTATGTACATGTAATGGGGCCATCCCAAGGATCATAGGTAGAACTTTCCCTTCTGCTTCTGGCCAACTTAACACTTGGGGGCACTAGGAATAGCTAGCCCTGGGCTGCATCTGGTTATACATGACTCAGCATGGAAATATTTGTGCTTTAAGATGATGAAGAAACTGCTCTAATTGGCCACCAAGCAGGAAGAATTAACAGCTCCTGGCTCTCATCTTCTCTGTGGACTGAACTAGTTCCTGTGAGAAGTAAGAGGAAGGGCAGCTCACTCTATCTCCTACCTGGGTAGCTGTAGCTTTGAGCACTGGAACCTAGAGCAGAAGGCCTCAGCTGCAGTCCTAGGGCAGAACCTTAGGGGGTCTGGGATGTGGCTGATGATCTAGCCAAGGAGTCTAAAAAGGAGTGATTAGCCAGGTAGAAGTACCAGGAATGAGCAAGGTCTTGAAAGTCAAGTGTACAGATATTCAAGAGTGGAAAAGTAGTAGTGTCAAAAACTACAGAATAGGAAAGGTGCACAAAGACTAAGAAGAGGCTATCAGGTTTTCTTAGTGGGAGAGACAGAAGACATAGATTTAAAAAATTAATTAAGAAAGAAAAACAAAGATTTGTATTTTTATTAGATTAAATGAAAATTTTTTGTTAGACTAAATTAAATTAGAATTCTATTAGATTAAATGAAAAAATTTTAATACACTGAGAACAGAAGTAACAATGTTGGCCTTAAACTCCCAAACATCTGGTTTCTGCTCCTATTTATGGTCTGACTTTTCAAATCCTATCTTCAGAATCAGATTTAAAAAAAAATTCTGAACTTAGCCAACAGCAAATAACATGAGCATTTCCATATGCAAAGGAGAACAGAAAAAGAGACTTTTACATGAAGTTGGGAATCCGTATTCACAGATCAGCTTCTTTTCTTTTTTAAGTCTGTATTAATGAAATATGTTATTTTCAGAACTGTCTTGCTGGTCTATTTTTCCTTTTGACTTTCATTCTGTTCTTTTAAGCATTTTTTAGAAATACCTTCATGACCTTATTTTCATATTTTCTTTAATTGCTGGCTCTCCTTTTTCTACCCTCCCTGCCCCCCTCCCCCCCACTCCCAGATTTAAAGAGAGAAAAATAAAATCCTTGTATTCTATATACGGAGTTAATCAAAACAAAGCCTTGCATTAGCCACGTCTGCAAATGTATATCTCATTTTGCACTTTAGGGATCATCATATTTCCAGTCCTTTAAAATTATGGTTTGTTATTGTATCCACTAGAATTCTTAAATCTTTCAAAGTCGTTTTTTCTTTACAATATCTTCATTAAGGCTATTAGATTTAACAAGAATAGTTGAGAGATCATAACCTTAAAACAGCTTCATTTGAGGGCTAAGAGTAAAAGCCAGATAGCTAGGGCCTGAGAAAGGAATGGGAGGAGAAAAAAATGAAGGCAAGAATTTTAGATAGTGGTTTTTACTAAAGAAAAAAAAGAGTCTGGCTATGAAAGGGAAGAGAAATATAGGATGATTGTTTTTTTATTTTAATTAACTTCATTAACGAGGTATTGGTTATGGTATTCCTGGCCAGTCTACAGGTCCCAAGATAGTGGGTGTGGGAGCAAAATTGATCCAACATCTCTCTCCACATACCTGACACTTCTTTCCATCACCTTAATCATCACCATCCCCGACTACAAACAGGCAAAATCCTGGGAATGTGCTGATGGTAGGTGAGGTTTGTTTTAGGCAAGGAATGTAAAGGAGACCCTTACTCACTGGACCTAGACTGAATAGACTTGTTGTTTGAGTGAGAAGGAAGGATGGCAGAAGGGAGTATATCATCTCTGGCATACATTTCTGAGCCTTCCCCATCCACCTCCCCTCCACCCTTTCCTATAGGTAAAACCTCAATTTCCTCCTGCTACTCTGACAAGGAGGAAAAGTTGACTTTCAATAAGCAGGTCAGAGTGGGAGTTTATGGTGACTGCCCTCAATGTTAATAGGATGTTCCCTCTTACTGTTAACTATTGACTAGCCATGACAGGGATATAGTTGGTTCTGGCCTCTGATCCACCCTGACTTTTCTTGGGAGGATGAGGTAGAAAGGAAGGCCCCTAGATGGTTAGTATCAGGGTGACAGATAACACATTTTGGAAGGAAGCAACCTGAGGATCTGCTCCCCCTACATAGTCATGTTTCCAGGTACCCAGTTCTACTCATGTTTAAAGATTGATCTCCACTCTTCTCCCAATTACACATCCTATTCCAGGTGTAGGTTGGGTGGGAGGTTGAAGTGAAGGCAGATAGGGAAGATATATTCTTGAAAGCAGTTTGTCCATATTCCATTGCCAGGGGATCCAGGAGAGTTTTATCTCTATTGTCTTTATCTTCTCAAGCTGTGGATTCCAAGCTATTCCCTCCATGCCTGGGGCAAAACCTTGTTTGCCCCACACTGGTTAAGACTGGGAGGATGGGGTGCATTGAATAAATGTTGCCTTCACTTGCTTCCTTCTCCTCCCAGATATATAATCTTATGAAAGATGATATTATACTAACCCCTAGGAGAAAGGGTAGAAAAAGAAGGAAGGAGAAAGGATTAAAACTGACTCTATGAAACATAGTGGAATGATTTCTCATTTCTAAGAGGCTTACAGAGAGCAGAATATCCACTGGGAAAATAATCAGACATTGTCTTCACACTTTGGTACTATCTCTACAGAGCATTACCCAGTAAACGCTTCCTTGACCTAAATAGTACCAGTAGCTAGCAGACAGGAAGGCCTTTCTAGGCCTGAACTAAAAGAAAGAAATGAAGCTTGCTTCCATATTTGGAAGAAAGGAAGACTTGCTTGTCCCTAAAATACTTATTGAGAGCCTGAAACAAATGGAAATAAGAATCTTCTCCTTAAAGAGTTCTAGTGGGTTCTAATGATTTTTCTAGGGCAGCTAGGTGGGTTCTGATGGTTACCATCTGGTTACCCACAATGTTATCCGTAAGCAGAAAGAAGTAAGCAAAGTTTGTCTTAGGTGCCTCAATGTTCCCTACCCTTCCACAAACAATTGGATGGCCAATGCGTTCGTGTAGCTCTCAAAATTGGAAGGAAGCTTAGTAAATGAACTGCTACATGACTGACACTTTAATATAAATGGATTAAACTTAGCCTCTGCCTAGTTACTTGCAATTCAGAAGGATATTATAGAAAGAACCCTAAGGAATGGATTTCTGGTATTGGCATTACAGTCAATATTTCACCTGGGTAGGGTGGATATTTTCAATTGGATTGAATTTAATAAACATTTATTAAGTGCCTATTATGTGCTAGATGCTATAGGACGCTGTGGATGTAACATCATACAGCTTATATAGTTACTCTATTCTGGATGTGAGGGTAAATGATACTTCAGTCCCCAAGTGCTAAGAGCTTTGCTTTATAGCAGCTCTGGAACTGTCTTTGGAGGTACAACCTAGACCTTGGTCATCACTAGTACAGATGCAGTAGTATTCTAATTGCCAGATGAACTACAAAGTTGCCCTGGAGAATTTATTTCCATTTTGGGGAAGTTTTGCAAAGG